>NW_023425595.1:58415651-59015651 GCF_014108245.1 Pipistrellus kuhlii | reverse complement strand
GCATTTTCTGTCCTATGTTTCAACCTAACCTGAGAAGGTGTCTATAAAAACTAGTATGTACTTGTACCTCAATGCTGGTGGCTTAATCTCTGTGAAATTTACCTCCCAACGCTCTCCTGGGGAATTTTTCTGGGGCCTGAATTCCCAGGGAGACCTTCCTACCTCAGCATTTATCTATATACAGATAGTACTTCTAGCAATTAGGCTTTTAATTATCTTACTTAAGCTTGGTAGTATCTGCCTCACAGAAGTTCAGAAGTCTCGATGACACCTAAGTGGGTAACCCGGTGTCACTGGGCAATAACGTCCAACCTAGAGCCTCTGGGACCAGCAGCCTGTCATCTGGTAGGGTCCACCAACCATCTGGTCCTTTGATGGCTTGCTTTTGTTCAGCCAATTCCTAGAGGTGGGGGTCCGGCAGGGTTACTAAGACTTGTAAAGGCCCCACTGGCTTTTGGGCATCTTCTTTAGCAGTTTGGTCTGCTACTCTATTTCCTCTGGCTTCAATTGTCTCCCCTTTCTGATATCCTTTGCAGTGCACTATTGCAACTGCCTTTGGGAGTCAGATGGCCTCAAATAAGGCTAAAATAATGTCCTTTCTGGCTGGAGTTGGTAACCTTCTTTCCCAGGGGATGGTACTGTGTCCCCATCAAAGGGCTTGGATTAAGCCCAAAAGTTCAGGAACTGTGCCCAAATGAACTGTGCCCAGAACTTGAACACATCCTCCCTAAGCCCATTGCGCGATGAACAAAGCAAGTAAGTGAAGGTCGAAGTCAGAATAGTAGGGTTAAAATTCAAACAGTAGGTTTTACCCAAGTATGATTGCTACCATATTTCATCTGTAGAGAGAGAGACTTGGGGAGACTGCATTGAGGTGGAGGAAAAGGACACTCCAAAGCAGACAGAGCAAGAATTGTGAAGAGCTGAAACCGGTTTGGCTCAGTGGATAGAGCCTTGGCCTGCGGACTGAAAGGTGCCAGGTTTGATTCCGGTCAGGGGCATGTACCTGGGTTGTGGGCACATCTCCAATGGGGGGTGTGCAGGAGGCAGCTGTTCGATGATTTTCTATCATGTATGTTTCTAACTCTCTGTCCCTCTCTCTTCCTCTCTGCAAAAAAAAAAAAAAATCAATAAAATATATATATATAAAAAAAAAAAGAATTGTGAAGAGAGGGAGGGAGTAGAGAATTGGTTATGCTCGGATGTGCTGCACCCTCCACCCCCGCTTCCTTTAAAATCTGTGCACCCTCCTCCCTTCACGTCCAGCCTGTGAAGTTATGAGCATCCCAAGGGACAGCAGAAGCAAAACAAATGAAAGGCCACCAAATATTTTATTCTAAAATTCTAAAGTCCCAGTGTAAGTGAAAGAAGAAAGATTTGAGAGTCCGCTTTTCCTACCACCACCCAACACTGGTCAAGTAGAACTCTGGGGAGAAAGTCAGAGGATTAGCCCGTGATGAGTGCCCCTGAGAAGCACACACACACACACACACACACACACACACACACACGTGCGCAAAATTCAGTGTTATCCAAGTTCTCTGATTCAAGCTGACTTGTTCAAAAAAGTAGCCCACAGGAGCACTAGAGATTAAATAGAAGATTGAGGTGGCTGCTCTGGGTGCTTGGATATGAGGGGCTCAGTGTAGCCTCACAGGAAGTCCACATGACCCCCCCACCCAGCCCACACAGCGAGTGGGGGGCTCCTCCGGGTGCTGCGGAGGGCATGGCCCCTCTCTGTGCGGGAGCTGCTGGCCCCCCGGGCGCCCCACTTGGGAAACCGCCCCTCCCGGCACAGTCAGTGTGGGGGTCTGACTGCGTCTGCGTGCAGGCAGCTCAGGACCATCGGACGGAGGAGAAGGAAACACTCCAGGAAGTGACAGAGCTGGAGCCTAAGGTTTAGGAAAAGTAACTGAATTTGACTGAGGTTAGCTGAAATCGATGGCATTGAAATTTCTTCTGTCAGCGGGGGTCAGGGCGGCCTCTGGCCAGAGACAGCACTCTGCTTCCTCGTCTCCTTGAGGGAATGAATTCAGATCAATAGCAGCACAAGCAGCTGAGGATTTGCTTGCAGAAAAGGAATGATGCCCTCAGGTATGGCTGAGCAGGCCGAAGCCAAGCCCAGCGCCCCGCTCAGTCGGGGGTTTGGGAAGGTATACCGCTAGGCTGGAGTGTCCCCAAGTGACGTCTTCTCCTCCCTTATTTCTAAAAAACAAACAAAGAAATCTTCAAGCTCTAAGGCCCCTTCGGCCAGGCGCTGTGCCCCGGTTGGGGGCTCTAAATCCTCTCTCCTCACACAGGGGCCTGTGGCCTTCGCTGCTGAATTTTGGTCGGTCATGTCTCCCCTCCAAGCCCTAACTGCCTCATCCAGCTCCTACCTTTCTAGTTGCCTACTTTAACACGTCTATAGATAGAAATGGAGTGTTGAGGTTAAAAAAAAAAAAAAAAAAAAAAAAAAAAAGCAAGGGTGGGTGGCTCAGTTGGATGGAGTGTCGTCCCATGCACCAAACGCTTGGGCGTTCAATCCCCAGTCAGGGTATGTGCTGGGGGTGGCTACTGATGTTTCTCTCTCCCTCTATCTCTGTCTTTCTCTCTTCCACTCTCTCTCCCCACTTCTCTCTCTCTAAAATCAGTGGCCATATCCTTGGTTGAGGACAAAAATAAACTAAAATAAATCTAGTTGAGAGAGAATTAAACACTGCTTCGCCTGTCTGAACTTGTAGCTTTGAATTACCATTCCTGCTACAGGATTCGTCCTCTCTGTAAAGGCTCGTCATTATAGTCAGAAGCCCCAGTGGTTTTCTAGGAGCAGAAGTTAGCTTTAGGAATAATATTTTCACAGCAGGGAGCAAACTGAAAAATAAAATAAAAAAAACTTAAAAACTTAGGGAAAAGTGTGGGTGTTAGATTCCTAGTACAAGGATGTTTGCTATTCATTGTTAATTAAATTTCTTCTATAACAAGTAACTTCTATCACAGTTAGTCTATTGGAATAACTAATTGTGCTAGGTTGAATAGTGTCCCCTTCAAAACCGCACTCCCATACCTGTGAATGCGACTTTATCTGGAAATAGGGTCTTTGCAGAGAAAATAAAGTTGAGGGCATGCTGAAATAAGGAAGGAGGCTCTCAATGCAGTGACTGGTGTGCTTGTAATAACAGTGACAGCCACATGGGGGAGCCACCTGGAGTCAGAGGCGGAGCCTGGCATGATGCGTCTATAGAATAAATGCCAAGGACGCCTGGCAACCAGAAGCAAGGAAGGAGGCAGGGAACAGACTCTCCAAAAACAAACCTCTCTTCCTCCAGAACTGCGGTCCCACAGGAGGAACCAATCCTGCCAACACTTGGATCTCAGACTTCGGCCTCCAGAACTGTGAGATGATCCGTTTCTGTTGTTTTAGTCACCCAGTGCTGGGAACTTGGTTCCAGCAGCCCTAGGAAATGGATATACTCATCCTGGGTCAAATTAATCATGTCATTTCCTTGTTTTCTACTTACTGTACATGCCCCATAAAGCATCTCCTCCCTTGATATCAGGAGAGCATGAAAATGTTTGTGCCCCATTATTAAACAAATATGTAAGCCCAAGAGGGAACCACTCCTGCCCGGGGTGCCAAGTCAGAAACTTAGGTAACTCCTATGTCCCTGTAAATGCTCGTCTAAACCAGACACACAGTAGGTCCAGCTGGTCAATCCCCAACTGTAATGGTTTCCTTGTTCTAAGTAAGGACAGATATGCGACCCAGGTCAATTAATTTAAACCAAATACTCTTTCCTCATTCTCGGCTTGACCCATAATGCCCTCTTTCCACGTTGCTGCTTCTAACGCTATTTAAATCTCACTCTTGCCCAAAATCGCGTGGGAAGAATGCTCAGCTGCTTGTGAGGTATTGCACTCCCCCAACCCATGGATTGTTTTCTCTTGAAAAAGGGATGTCACTTGACACCATGTATCTGAATAAGAGAATGATTGCAATAGGAAGATACACAAACAATAGTACACAGTCCTAAAAATAACTCCCATATGATTTATCGTTGGATCTAGAATAAAAAGATACCAAAGAAAATATCTCAGAAGCTGAAACCGGTTTGGCTTGTAGATAGAGCATCGGCCTGCAGACTGAAAAGTCCCGGGTTCGATTCTGGTCAAGGGCATGTACCTTGGTTGCGGGCACATCCCCTGTAGGGGGTGTGCAAGAGGCAGTTGATTGATGATTCTCTCTCATCAATGTTTCTCTCTATCCCTCTCTCTTCCTCTCTGTAAAAAAATCAATAAAATGTATTAAAAAAATCACAGTGTTTTTTTGTTTATTTTATTGATTTTTTACTGAGAGGAAAGGAGAGGGATAGAGAGTTAGAAACATTGATGAGAGAGAGTCATCAATCAGCTGCCTTCTGCACACCACCCACTGGGGATGTGCTCACAACCAAGGTAGATGCCCTTGACCAGAATCGAACCTGGGACCCTTCAGTCCGCAGGTCGACGCTCTATCCACTGAGCCAAACCGGTTTTGGCAAGTTGTTTTTTGTTTTTTTTTAATATTTAAATTGATTTTGGAGGAAAATAGAGGCATAGAGGAATAGAAACATTAATGATGAGAGAGAATCATTGATCGGCTGCCTACTTGCGAATGAGCCCATAACCCGGGCATGTGCTTGACTGTGAGTCAAACTGTGACCTTGTTCATGGGTTGATGCTCAACCACTGAGCCTCATCAGTAGGGCTCAGAAGTGTTTTTTTTTTAATATATATTTTATTGATTTTTCACAGAGGAAGAGAGAGGGATACAGAGTTAGAAACATCGATGATCAGCTGCCTCTTGCACACTCCCTACTGGGGATGTGCCCGAAACCAAGGTACATACCCTTGACCAGAATCGAACTCAGGACCTTTCAGTCCGCAGGCCAATGCTCTATCCACTGAACCAAAATGGTCCCAGCAGAAGTTCTTAATGAGTGTAAGATAGCAGTCCTACTATCCAGAGAATGATATTTCTCCACCTTTAGAAGATGTAGCTCTGTCAACAGTGCTTCCCATGCCTATGATTTCAATTTTATAAAGAGTGAGCCCCTAATCGAGCAAGGAACTGCGCTAGGAAGTGTAAGAACTTTTTAAATGATGGAAATCCTCTCCCTGCTTGTATGCTTTAGATTTGGAGTGATCCCTCAGCCATAGGCTAAAGGGAATGATCCATTTCACATCTGGTGTCTCAGGCCTCAGACACTGGGGTATAGGCTCAATACAGAGAAAAACTGGGTCCAGAAATGCCACAGACTTAAAGCAAATACAATCTTTCCATTCTGTACATTTAGTTTACTTCAAAACATAGGCCAAGCCCTAGCTGGTTTAGCTCAGTGGATAGAGCATTGGCCTGCGCACTGAAAGGTCCCAGGTTCGATTCCAGTCAAGAGCATATGCCTGGGTTTCGGGCTTGATCCCCAGTAGGGGATGTGCAGGAGGCAGCTAATCAATGATTCTCTCTCATCATTGATGTTTCTCTCTCTCCCTTTCCCTCTTCCTTCCTCTTTGAAATCATTTTTTTTTTTAAATAGGCCAAGAAACAACCCAGCAGCTAGTCCTTCCCTACCTCAAATGGTATAAGTATACTATTAAATGTTCCTTTTCACTCAGTGAACACAGTACAAGTAAATAAGGGTCAGGTTCCAGAGATAATGCAGAAGTGGAGGTATGTGGTATAAGGAGGGGAGCAATAGAAATTACATCAAAATTCCTAACCTGGCAGGCTGAGTTAGCTACTAAAAGGAGCAATTTTGAGAAAGATGAATAGATGTTCAAGGAATTGCAGGAGCCAGGCCACTCTTGGTTAGAGCCTCGTCCCGATAGGCTAGGTTGCTGGTTGTATACAAACATACAAGAGTCAATCAATGAATGAACAAATAAGTGGAACACAAAGCAACGTCCCTCTCCTACTATCTCTCCACAAAAAGAAAATAAAAAGAAATTGCTGGATACACACAGTGCTCTTAGGAGGGAAAGCTAGGCGGGAGACACTCTGGAGTATCAACATGCAAACAACGGGTGAACCAGAGTAGATGAGGTCTCCCAGGAAGAGCATGGAGCTCAGCCACAGTAGAGGACTGAGATGAGGTCCCCGGGTGTGCAGGCAGAAAAGGGGCCAGACATTGTGACTGAGAAAGCTGAGAGAGAGAAGCGTGAGCCCAGGAGAGAATGGTATCTTTGAAGCTAATGGAACAAATTCAGTAAGTAGGAGTGTTCATGGTAGAAATGCTGCAGAGATCAAGAGGAAGACTGAAAATGAACTTCGGACTAAGCAATAGGGAGGTCACTGGTGACCTTGGCAAGAGGACTCGTGGGAACGTAAGTCAAGGAGTACCAGGCAGAATACAATCAGATTTGGACTACTCTTTGAAAAGAGTTAGCAAAGAAAGGAGGAAGGAGGAAAATAAGGTCACACAAAACACGATCAGGGGAGAGGAAGGAGTTTTCTTTGAAAAGGACGGTGGGTAGCTGAATATGTTTGTAAGCCAGTGGTTAGCGAATGCTAGCGTGCACCTGGAGGGTTTGTTAAAATTCAGAGAGCTGGGCCCCACCTCAAGAGTCTGGAACCAATAGGTCTGGGTGGGGCTCAAGAACGTGCATTTCCAAGTTCACAAGTGATGATCACGCTGCAGGTCTGCAGGCCAAGGAGGTTAAGGAGGAAATAACCAAAAGAAGGATGTTTTACAGATATAGGAAATGTATTGTAGATATTGTAGAGCAAAATACAGGAGGCAGAAGGGACTCAGTGAAGGGATGAAATAGTTGGCCTTGAGTAAGAAGTGAGGCATCTCTTTCCTCTAAGACAGGAAGCAGACACACACTGTTAGAGGTAAATTAGAGGTGGAGAGAAGGCAAGTTAGGAAAGTTCATGTCAAAGGTCTGTTTTATTGCAAAAAAAACAAAACACATTTTTATTGATTTCAGAGAGGAAGGGAGAGGGAGATAGAAACTTCAATGAGAATCATTGATCAGCTGCCTCTTGCACACCCCCTACTGGTGATGGAGCCCCACAATCCCATATGTGTCCTTGACTGGAATCAAACCCTGGACCCTTCAGTCCGAAGGCCGACTTGTTTCTCAAAGCACAGTATGCTGCTAAGAATGGAGGGGATAATGTAAAGAAGGGAACCATTACACATTCAGTCTCAGGTAAAGAAACTTGTAGAAGTGTACCCAAGCCCCACTCCTTCTTATAGGCAAGATAACTACAGTCTCTTAACGAGGAGCATTCATTTTCACACCCAGCTCATTCCTCAAAGTTGGCGCTTTCCTCAAACTTCACCTTTCTGGTTCCCATTGCTAACACTGAACCGTCAATCACTGTGGAGGAAACATCTTTTTAAACACACACACACACACACACACACAATTTATTTGAGAGAGGGAGTGGGAAGGAGAGAAACATCAGTGATGAGAATCTTGATTGGCTGCCTCCTGCATGCCCCACTCTGGGGATTGCCCACAATTTGGGCATGTGCCTTGACTGGGAATTGAACTGTGACCTCCTGGTTCATAGATCTATGCTCAACCACTGAGCCATGTCAGCCAGTGGAGGAAACATCTTAAGTAGTATCAGTCTGCCTAAGTAGCCACAATACAATAATGGACACACTGCACTTATCATTAAAAGGAAAACACCCAGGGAAGTCTCCTGTCATTTTTTTTTTTTTTTAGATAAAAAGCCAAAATTAAAGTTTGGATAAGAATTTGTGACATTACCATCCAGAACTTAAATATCATTGCTGACATGTACACATATGTTTGACATTGAAATTGGGACTCAAAGGAACGGGTGGCCCAGAAACTCACTACAGACTGATTCATATGCCTTTCAGCATAACCATTATTGCTTGTCTCATTTTTTATTCTTATATTTCCAGTATGACATGATCTCACTCATCTAGGGAAAATGGTGAACAACATAGATTGAAGAACAAGAACAGACCCCAAGATAAGGAGCCATGGGTCAGACTGTTGGACCTCAGAGGGAGGGTGGGGATAAAAGGGAGAGGTCAACCAAAGGACTTATATGCATACATATGAGCCTAACCAGTGGTCAAGGACAATAGGGGGTGGGGGCATGAGTGAAGGTGGGGTGGGGGATTGGAATGGGGGGTTGAGGACAAATATGTGATACCTTAATCAATAAATTAAAAAAAAAATTGTGACATTAGGTCACTACCAACCCACAGAGCAAACGGCTACTCTTTCCTCACTCTAGAATCTCTCTCTAAACGGTTTTTAATGTTGGGTGTTGGAACACTTAAGGTTTATACACAGAATTGTTTGTATCTTTTATATGCATGTCTTTTTTTTAAAAAAAAATATATATATATATATTACTGGTTTTTACAGAGAGGAAGGGAGAGGGACAGAGTTAGAAACATCCATGAGAGAGAAACATCGATCAGCTGCCTCCTGCACACTGGGGATGTGCACGCAATCAAGGTACATGCCCCTGACCAGAATGGAAGCTGGGACCCTTCAGCCCATAGGCCAATGCTCTATCCCCTGAGCCAAACTGGTTAGGGCTGCATGACTTTTCTTGAATCAGATGCTCATAAACATCTGCAATATCACTACAGTCTAAGACTCCTGCTCCATTGGTCAAAACACTTTAGTGACAAAGTCCACATTTTATAGCCTAGAATGAGCAACTATAAAAGTTTTCCCACCTAAAGCTTAAAACATTGAACTCTACTCTGTTCCCAAGCACACATGCTTTCCTTCATTCGATCGGCATTATGTGCCCACTATGTGCCAGGTTTCTTTATGCATTGAGTGTTATCAGGATTGCATTCAACTTCTGATATTTTGGGGACTCTGAGAAAAATATACAATACAAAATCCCTAGGGCTTGTGCAAGTAAAGAGCCTCAAAGCTTAATGGTAAATCTAGGTTCTGATGAATCTTACACTCACACCATACTTTTCCGTCTTCAAGTCAACCCTCCTACCCCACCACAATCCCATTAAAGTCTACGGTTTAGTTTAGGATCATTATGAAGTGCTCTGAATTATCTGTCTCCCTTAAAGTCATATGTGAAGTTATTAGGGGAATGGGTAGGGTCTTTGCTTTGGATGGCAATTAGGTAATGAGGGTGGAGTCCCCATGGGTGGGATTAGTGCCCTTATAAAGCCCTCTTTCTGCCATGGTGAGGATGTGAGGATACATCAAGAAGTCAGCAGTCTGTGATCTGTAAGAGGCTGTTCACCAGGATCAAACATTATGGTTTCCTGACCTTGGACTTCCAGCCTGCAGAATTGTGGGAAATAAATTTGTTGCTTACAAGCCACCCAGTTTTTATACATTGTTACAGCAGCCAATGACAAAGATATGGTCCATTTTCATAACCTTATTACTAAATTACAGCTTCAAAACTTAAATTTACAAATTTTCACATATATATTATCTTTTATTTTAAAATTTGATCTGATATGAAATTTAAATGTTATGACAAGGCCTATTAAACTGGTGAATGAATGCATTTATCGCTGTCAGGTTTAGAATTTTTTACTTCTTCCAGGCATGAGGGCCATATGCTAGCACCAACGGAAAAGCTTCATTCCTGATAACTTTCATTGTGAACTAGAATTTGAAATCTAAAAAGAAAAATAAGTGGGTTACTCTTCATATTTCTGATTCCTAAGGCTGGCTGAGATTTACTATTTCTCCATGAAATACATAAATATACCTATTATAAATTTTTTAATTAAGCTCAGAAACTATTTTACAGTAGAACATCAACATTTTCTGGGTAGGTGAAAGCTTTTATATTACATTTTTATTTTGCAAGAAAATAAATTATACAACTTAAAAAATAAAATCCAAAAAATTAAGCAGTTCATCAAAATATTTCAGCCTACTGCATACAGAAACTGCTACTATTTAAAATTGTACAGCGTTATCACCTCAGTAATGTAGTGGCACACATTCAAAATCGTACATACCATATATGGATAGATTACAACTTAGGAACTCAAATTTGTCCAACCCTCCAGGCGACACATATAGTGTAGATGACAGGAAAGCTTTCATATAATGTTCACTTCACACACACGACCTTAAAGAGTTTGTAAGATAGCATTCCAGTCATTTACATGAAAATTGGAAAACCAGCTTGAGTTGACGATAGCAAATCTTTCCAGAAAACTAGCAAATCTTTCACCAAATTGAATTTTTAAAATTTGCCCTTTGAGCAGGGCTAATGAAATCCTACTGCAAATAATGCATAATACTTTTAAACTGCAGCCATATTTTGCATTAAATTTAATAGGAAGTAAAAATAAAAAGCTAACATTTCATTTTTGGAAATTTCAACACTTATGCACAAAGTAAGAGGTTTAAATAGGTTGACAGAAGGCAGAGACCCCCTCTAATAAATGTAAAAATTGGAAGACTTCAGATGTTTTTCAAGATCTTCATTAAATCATTGAAACAATAATGGTTTAATATTTACCTCATTGTAAGTATTAAAATTGTTCTGTATTTTTCTTTTTAGGTTTTTTTCACGTCTACTTACTCTGGCAATGGGATGGTAACAAATGTTAACATTTCAGAATGGCTCATCTCTAAGTTAGAAGATGAATGTTTGAAGCTTAAATTAACCTGTGAAGAGTCGTATTGCCATACTAGTCATGGGAAGAAAAAAAAAAAAAGGTATATATTTTTCCCCCTTAACTATGTCAGGTTTCATTCCTGCTCAGACAGCACTAATTTTAAGTGCACATTATAGAAAAGGGACCTGATAAAGATACAACTGTGATTAAGTATTTGGCAAATTGCTGGTAAATGGTTCTTTTTCTTCAGATTCTTTTTATTTAAATTAGCAAATCTATTGTCGAAACATATTTAAAGAAAATTCAGTAATGGCATAGGCACCTTGTCAACTGAATGGTTTTCATAAACACCAAAAAGTAGTTGAACTTTTGTGTACATAACAACAACAAAAAATGTTGAAAGCTGTGACTACAGTATTTACTGCTGTTCTATTCCCCAAAATACAGTTAGGACATAATTAGCTATTAAAAATTTATAAAATTTAATAGAAAAGTTTGCTATGAGTTTACCCACTTTTGCATTAAATTTGCCTTTATTAAATCAAAACATCATGGCTCTCACTCTTAAATCACCAAAATGATTAGAAATAACAAACAAGTTCTGAGAACAATTATAATTTAAAACAATAAATCTTCAACTTTGAAAAATGGCCTGTATTATTTCCTTCCTTTGGCATTCTTATATTGGATAAGCAAATATGCCAAGAGCAAACTATTTGCTAAACACAAGGACCACAATTATTACAATTCTTAAAAGAATTTGCCCATTGTTAGCAGTCATTTAATTAGAGAAAACGATGAGCACTAAATTAACTCTTCACAATAGACTTGGTCTAATAATTGACATATGCTATCTTAGAACTCATGTAAAAGATTTAAAATTAGAAACAAAATTCCAATTTCCTATGAGTTTCAGAGCAGGCATTGGACTATAATCAGCAAAACCTTAAATGTTTTTAAATCAGCTTTCCTTCATCAGGCAGCTCGCAAAGCCTCTGGGGTTAGGGCAGACTCTGTGAATCGCCCCTGAAGTCACTCTGCCAGAATGCTCCAGCACACCACAGCCGACTGGCTTCAAAATCACGTTAACCATTTTACTCAATATCAAACAAAAAGCAAATTAATTTTCAAGAAAATCTGAAACGTGTATCATTAGGAATAAAAATCCACGTTGAGCCATACTTTCCCAGTGGTGAGTTTTTCTTTTTAAGTTGCTCATGTCCTTAAGTACGGAATCTTCACTCCTCTGGATATTCAGTTACCAGCAACTAGTCAGCTGCTACTTTGGATTGACTAAGAGGAACAAGGTAAGAGTTGCCTTCTGAACATTTAAAAAATGTTTATTTTTCAAATATATAAATATATATGTACACATATTTGGCAAGTTCACTGTTCATATTAAGATTGCAACACTTTTACTTATTTATGGTTTTCAGGTCTTTCCTATGTTGTGGTTTCTCTCTTCCTTGTAGGTAACTGGTACTTATTACTTGTTTAAAGCAGAATGCCTTCCTATCAGGAAACCTGAGGCTACAAATCCCTAATCAAGAGACTAAAATACCAAAATATTTCCATGCTGCAGAGTAAGGGATCAGTTATATAACTGCATTATCTGATAGCAGGAAATTTCTGCCTTGTTTTTAATGAATTTGGATATGGCATAACCAATATTAGGTATATATAGTATATATATTAAGTGTATTAGTAAACACACTTAACTTTGCTATTTTGACTCTGTAATCAAAATGACCTCCCTACCTTCAAACATGTTTCAAACAATTGAAGAAGCAATTAATATAAGCTTCACTTTTCCAAAACAAGCTGTCCAGCCATATAAAATAAAAAATACTCATCATCATTAAAAAACAAACAACTAAAACGGCAGTCTCTTGATTAAAGAAAGCCAACATTTGTAAGTTGGAAAAATTTAATACGATTTTTAGGTCACCATAAAAATCCAGTTATTATACTGAAGCAGTGTTTGAACAAATAATTTGATACGTATTAAATACTTATCTCCTCTCCCAATGTTGTGTAGACCAGCTCACTCTTTTGATCAAAAGAAACCAAGAGTGCTATTTCTAGTTTTAATTGCATTTTAAAAACAACACATGACACATTTATCAGTGCACAAATATCTGAAGATCCTTCCTTGTGCAAGTACATTTTTGTGAGAGAGGAAAAAGGAGAAAAAACAGTAAGAATCCCACCCTCACCCCTCCCAACTGTATTTCTTCCGTGGGTATAAGTCAAATTTCCTTTTAGAAGTTCATAAAGGGCTCTTCATGAATGCAAGTGTCTCCCACAAAAGAGCATGCTGTTAAAGAGTGTGTGACATGAAGGGAATGCCATCATGCTAACTAATGTGGTTGGCAAAATATAGTTGTTTTGTTAGGTAAGGCAGAGATTTTAATATTTATGTAATCAGAGTCCAAATAAACCTTCAGCACAAACTGTTGCAACTTTCTGCCCAAGCACTCCAAAATCTGAGTTCTTAATATTGTCCATGATGTTCAAAATTATGCCATATAAATGAAAGTGTTGATATCGGATTCATCTCTTCTGATGTATTTGTGCTCTATTAGCCATTCTATTTGCTCTTTTATCATTTTCTTTTGTGGCAAGAACATGTTTTTCAAGATTTCTACTAATTCAGTCTGCAGCTGAGCATTACTAATTTTCTTTCTCATCTTCATTATTTGTATGATAGCCTCCTAAAACAAAAAATAAAAATGAAAGAGAAGAATTAGATTATTTTAAGTAAAGGAAAACAAAAAATGACTTACGTATATTATCCTCTATCCAACATCTACCCAAATGATAAATAATCACTAAGACAGCGATTTTCAACCAATGTGCCATGATATGCTGCAAGAATTTTAAAACATGCAATACCTGACTATTTACCAGGGGCACCGAACTCTTTAACTTAGACTGTCAAATTAACAACAGCCATGTGGTATGTATGTATTAAATAAGTCACATAATAGAGTTGCATTCTATTTGTCACATCGCATAATAAGGTTGTGACTAGAAATCCTTATGTACAAGTATAGGCACTTTTTTTTTAAAGTCATTTTGGAACAAAAGGGGTAGGTAATTATTATTATTACTATTTTTTTTGTAAATCAGTCAAAATTATACCTATTTTTTTTTGTCAGATCGGTATAAAATAAACTTTTTGGTGTGTTGCAGATATTTACTAGTTTGTGTGTATCGTGAGATAAAAAAGGTTGAAAATCACTACACTAGAAGATTATGTATCCTTTTCTTTTTAAAAAAAAATATATTTTATTGATTTTGTACAGAGAGGAAGGGAGGATAGAGAGTTAGAAACATTGATGAGAGAGAAACATCGATCAGCTGCCTCCTAAACACCTACCACTGGGCATTTGCCCACAACCAAGGTACATGCCCTTGACTGGAATCGAACCTGGGCCCCTTTAGTCCACAGGCCAACTCCCGATCCACTGAGCCAAACCAGCCAGGGCCAGCATCCTTTTCTTAACAAATATAAATATATTTTGTATGCTCACTGTAAAAGATAATTCAATTATAGACATTTTGAAAAACAGGGAAAAGCAAAATTATCTATAATCTCTCGGCCAAAAAAAACCCAGACTTAATGTTTTGGCCAATTCCTTTCATTCCTTTTTCTACACTATGTACATTCTAAAAATTTATATTACCTGTGAGCACAATATGTATATAATCAGTATTGTGTTAAAAATCAATTAATACCCCGACTGGTGTGGCTCAGTGGTTGAATGTCGACCCATGAACCAGGAGGTCAAGTCCTGGTTAGGGTACATGCCTGGGTTGTGAGCTTGATCCCAGCTGTGGGGTGTGAGGAGGCAGCTAACCAATAATTCTTTCTCATCACTAGAAATGATTTTATCTCTCCCTCTCCCTTCCTCTCTGAAATCAATAAAAATATATTTTTAAAAGTCAATTAAGATACAACAAAACCCTTACACACACTTCTCCACTTGCATTCAGTTATTTCTTTATGTAGGAAGAGAGGCTAGTTGGTGTCTGTTTTAAGACATTAATAATTATTATGACTTACACATTTATCAGATTAATAAATCATAATTGTTATAAATATTATCTTCAATTTGTACCGATTCAACTAAATCTTTTTCAATTTCTTCAAGAGTAAGCATTTTTATCTATGCCAATTTATTCAATATTTTCCTTGATGGTTTAATTCCTACACTGTTATTTAGGGATCAAGTGAATTCTTCCCATTCTCAATATATCCAGAGGCCAGGCTCCTGACCTCGGGCGTCTATGTCAAGGATCCACACAGAAAGAAGAAAGAGGGAAAAGTCTGTCCCTTAAGCATTTGAGGATTACAGAAACCAGGGAGGAAGAGGAGAACAACTGCAAATGTCCCAATTTCTCCCTTCTAGATTTGATAGTGGTAAGATGGTGGTTGTGATAAAGAAGTTAAGATGAAAACTGAAATCAATAAAAATATATTTAAAAAATATTTAAAAAAATTATTTTGAGAGAGAGAAAGGGAGCAGGACAGAGAAACATGGATGTGAGAGCAAACATCGAATGGCTGCCTCCAGCACACCCCCTCCTGGGGACTGAGCCTAAAACCCGGGCATGTGCCCTGACCAGGAATCGAATGAGCAACCTTTAAGTGCATGGGACAACACCCAACCGACTGAGCCACACTGGCCAGTGGCTGGTCCCCATTTAACATGCTGGTGGTCCCTAGAAGAGTGATATGATCTGATGGGAATAATCTGCACTCCTGAACCTTCTCCATTCCCTCGTGACGCAGAGCTTAGCGGTAATGAACCTGCCTCAGGGCAGGAGAGGGATCCTGCAGCAGCGGATGACATGACCATGTGCCCTGTAGGCTGCGGGCCACGCTGAAGATGTGGCACAGTCTTAGAGAGCTCAAGAGCTCAGAAAGAGCAGAGGATGCAGTGAGAGCAGGGACGTGGCTATGTGGTCCTTACCAACTGCAAAAAGAGTAAATCACAGTTCCTCTGCTACAGACGACGGTAGATGGCACATTCCTACCTAAAGCACTCCACAGCTGCCATGAGCAAGAACCCAGGACACTCTCACAATCTACAAATATGACAGCCCCTTCACTGTCACTATAAAGTCAAATTAATTCCTTTCAACCTCAATACATCCAGATGCCATCTATGAAAATAGCAAATAATGCAAATGGGTGGAATTGGACCAGGGAGAAATGAGAAAGTTTCAGCATGACCTAAAGGAATAGCTGAGGTTACCAGACTGGGTACAACTCTGGATCAGTTTAAGACAAAACAAACAAACAAACAAACAAAAAACCCTCCATTTAAAAAAAATTTTCTTTATTGATTAAGGTGTTACATATGTATCCTTATTCCCTCATTACCCCCCAAACCTCCATTTTCTCTGCACATCTAATAGTATGATTATATTTGCCATCCATTATACATCTCAACTCTAATCCATCTGAAATTTATCTATCCTGGTGTCACCATAAACTAGAAATGTATCATAATTTTTCTAAAAAAAGTAAAATTCCCCAAAACTTTTTCTTGAATAATCTATTCCCTTTTCATTGGCCATGGAAATTATTTCCTTTATTGTAAAGTTTGTCTGTACTTATAAAGGATATTTATTTCTGAATTATTTTCTTCAATTAATCTGCTTGTCACATTTTTGTAGATATTTTTTGTTAACCCTCACCTGCGGATATATTTTTCCATTGATTTAAAAAAATATTTTTACTGATTTCAGAGAAGAGAGAGGGAGAGAGAAACATCAATGATGAAAGAGAGTCATTGATCGGCTGCTTCCTGCATGCTCCCTGCATGCTCCCTGCAATCCGGGCATGTGCCCTGGACCAGAATCAAACCCAGGATCCTTTAGTTTGTAGGCCAACGCTCTATCTACTGGGCAAAACCAGCTAGGGCTCCATTGATTTTTAGAGAGAGTGGAAGGGAGGGGGAGACAGAGAAAAATCAAGATTGGTTGCTTCCTGCATATACTTCAGTGGGATCAAGCCTGCAATCGAGGTACATGCTCTTGACCAAAATCAAACCTAGGATCCGTCAGTCCAAGTGCAGATGCTCTAACTGCTGAACAAAACTGGCTAGGACATTTTATAGATATTTTAATAAGTTTTAATATTTGGCAAGGTAAGCTCGACCATCATCACTCTACTATTTTTTTAAGGTTTCAAATATATTATTCTGATAAAACTGAGAATCCTATATAATAAAAAAAGTTAATATACAAATCGACCAAATAGCAGAACGACCAGAAGCTATGACATGCACTGACCAACAGGGGGCAGATGCTCAATGCAGGAGCTGCCCCCTGGTGGTCAGTGAGCTCCCACTGCTCAGGGGGAGCACTGCTCAGCAGAAGCCGGGCTCATGGCTGGTGAGTGCAGCAGCAGTGGCAGGAGCCCCTCCTGAGGGCTCCCAGACATCTCCCGAGGGCTAATAGATTGCAAGAGGGCACAAGCTGGGCTGAGGGACAACCCCCTTCCCCAATAGTGCATGAATTTTGTGCACTGGGCCTCTAGTCAATATATAAAATTCCAAAACTATTCTTAGTTGAATTTTTGTATGATATTTGGTAAACTTGATACTAATATGAGAAAAACTGACTCATTAAGTTATTCAGCCTTATCATTAAGGAATATGGTATTTTATGTTGAGCAAAGGCAGCCAGAGACAAAAAGTACATATACCGTCTGATTCAACTTTTATGAAGAACTAAAACAAGCAAAACTAAGCAATGGTGATAGGAATTAAGTGGGAGAAATTACTAAAGTGATAGAAATGATTCGGGTTTTCTTTTTTTTTTGTAGTTTTTAAAAATATTGATTTAAGAGAGAGGAAGGGAAAGGGAGACAAAGACAGAAACATAAGGGAATGAGAAACATTCATCCGCTGCCTCCCACACACCCATTGGGATTGAGCCTGAAACCTGGGCATGTGCCCCAACTGGGAATCGAAATGACACCTCTTGGTTTATGGAATGATGCTCATCCAACTGAGCCACACCAGCTGGGCAAAACGTTCTGTATTTTAATTGAGATGATGGATATACAGGTATATACACTGAGTGGCCATATTATTATGATCTCTGAACACTTAATAATCTGGCCACTCAGTGTATAGCCTATACAATAAAAGGCTAATATGCAAATTGTCCCCTCGACCAAGAGTTCGACCAGCAGGTAGGCTGGCCAACCCACCCATGTCCCCTCTCCCTGGTCAGGCTGGTCGGACACCACCCATGCACAAATTCATGCACCGGGCCTCTAATACACACACACACACACACACACACACACACACACACACACAGAGTGGCCAAATTATTATGTGTTCAGAGATCAAAATAATCTGGCCACTCAGTGTACATTTATGAAAACTCACTGAAAAGTATACTTTGAAGGTATAGTATTCTGTTATAGGTAAATTACACTTCACTAAAAATTTTTAGTAACAAAAAGAGCATGATCTCTTTATTCACATTATCTTTCCAATCTCAGTAAAGGTTCACTCTCTTCATATAAGATACTAAACATTACTTTTTAAAGAAATGCCTATGGATTTTATGATTTCTTCTTTACTTTATCTCATGTTTTAAAATGTTTACTGATAAATAGAAATGCAATTTTTATTTATTCATCTTTATTCCTTTATTATATTATGTGATCTCTAAGTAACAAAAATTTAAACTTTGTCAAACCTCATAGGGGAGGTAGGGGTGGGAAAGGGTAAGGGGGAGAGATCAACCAAAGGACTTGTATTCATGCGTATAAGCCTAACCAATGGACCCAGACCCCAGGGGGGAGAGGGCATGAGTGGGGGGGAGAGGGCATGAGTTGGGGGAGAGAGGGAGGGGAGCAATGGGGGGATAAGGAAACATGTGTAATACCTTAATCAATAAAAAAAATTTTAACCTTTTCTCATTGCATTGGCCAGTTGTTTCAAATAATACTAAGTAAAAATTATATAAGTGGCATATTGATTTTAATATTTTAGATCTATTTCTAAAGTTATAATGGTATATTAGCTTTATTATTTTCAGAAGGTATCATAATCCTAGCTTTAAAATGTTTTAAAAAATGTTCTGTAATTTCATATTACAATGGAATTAGAAGTCAAATAAAAATGTAAATATATCAATCCCAGAATTGTAATTTTTTGCTGAGATACATTTATCAGGTGTGGTCAAATGAAGACAAGAACCTAAAACCAAGATTTGACACAATCTACAGTCTACAATAGAGACATCTCTTTTTCTTCTTTTCTTTTTGTTAATTCTTACCCGAGGATATTTTCCCATTGCTTTTAGATAGAGTGAAGGAGAGGGGAAAAGAGGGAGAGAGGAAAAAAGAGAGAGAAAGACAGAGAGAGGTACACACTGAGGAATCAAACCCGCAATCTGGGCACATGCCCTTGAATAGAATCCAAGACCCTTTGGTGCCCAGGCCAATGCTCTAACTACTGAGAAACACTGGCCAGGGCAGATAGACGATGTCTCAGTATGATTTTTAAATTCCAGTAAAATGGAAATTAGGTCTTCCTTACAAAAAGGTTAAAACACCTACATGCTTTTAAATTTAAAAAAATGCTTGAAGAAGTAAACAATAACATCAAAAGGCCAAAGTTTAAAAAATTTTAGACATTCTATCTTAATATTACAAACCTGGGTTCTTAGTATTCGTAGTTGAACTATTCCTTCATTCTCTTCTTCTCTCATTCTTTCTGTAGTGAGCTGCAAGCGTCCAATCAAGTTGATTTTACCTCTTTTTTGAACTTTTGCATTTTTTCTATAAAGAAACATTGAATCAAATTATTTTACAGTGAGAGGCCTTGTAAGCATCATATAGCAGCAAGGTCTGAGAAAAAAAGAGTTGGAAATATTTTAAAAATTAATATCCAGAATTGTTTAAAGGACAAGTAACAAATAACCAACATATATAGCTTTATCTAAAATAAACCCTATGATTTCACTCAAACACAATAAAAACTCTGTTAACACTCCCTATAATAACAAAGTTAATATAATTTACATTGCCATGAATGTGATTAGATATTTGAAGATATATATGTTGTAATTCAGTATTATCATATATATAAAAATATATTAGAGGCCTGTTGAACGAAGATTTGTACAATAGGCCTTCCTTCCCCTGGCTGCTGGCACCCATTTTCTTCCGGCACCCGGGACCCAGGCCTTTACTCCAGCCGCAGTGGAGAAACCTGGCTGCAGTGAGGCCTGGCTTCCCAGCTCTGGCCTTAGCAGAGAAGCCAAGCCCCTTCAGTCTTTAGTCCACACCTGTGTATGCAAATTACACATCTTTGTTGGGTTAATTTGTATACCCACTCCTGATTGGCTGGTGGGCATTTGTATCTTTCTCTTTTATTAATGTAGATATATTTTTTTATTTCAGAGAGAAAAGGAGAGAGAGAGAGAGAGACAGACAGACAGACAGACTGAGAGAGAAAGAGAGAGAGAGAGAGAGAGAGAGAGAGAGAGAGAGAGAGAGAGAGAGAGAGAGAGAGAGAGAGAGAGAGAGAGAGATATCAACGATGAGAAAGAATCATTGACAGCTGCCTCCTGCATGCCCCTATTGGGGATCGAGCCTGCAATCCAGGCATGTACTCTGACCAGGAATTGAACCATGACCTCCTGGTACATAGGTCCATGCTCAACCACTGAGCCATGCCAGCCAGGCCACATTATCTTCTATTAATAACTACAACTTTTGAAAAAATCTTATTTATTGACTGATTTCAGGAGAGGAAGAGAGAGAGGGGGAAGGGGATAGGTAGAGAAGTAGGAAATAGAAACAAAAAGAGAAAGAGGGAGGGAGAGGCGGGAGAAAGAGAGAGAGAGGGGGGGGAACGTGTGCAAGAGAGATTTGTTGTTTCACTTATTTATGCATGCATTTATTGGTTGATTCTTGTATGTGTCCAGACAGGATCGAACCTGCAATGTTGACATACTGGGATGATGCTCTAACCAACTGATCTACCTGGCTAGAGTCTAAGTGAATCTTAAGAAAAAAAACAAATGCTTTGTGTGCATAAAGCTGCTTTAAAATACAAAAGGATGATTTACTTTAAAAATAGAAAAGCAATACAGTGTAATGTCAGACACAAAAATGTATGCACATATGTATCCATGAAAAATAGGTGAAGGGATAAAAGGGAGACATCAACCAAAGGACTTATGTGCATACATATGAGCCTAACCAGTGGTCAAGGACAAGAGGGAGGTGAGGGCATGAGTGGGGAGGGGTGGGGGATTGGGATGGGGGTTGAGGACAAATATGTGATACCTTAATCAATAAGGAAATTTTAAAAAAGAAAACTATGTAAAGAAATAAACGTCTCAATGGACAGAGACAATAGGGGAGTGAGAACATGTGCTGGGGGGTGGGAGCAGCCGGGGAGAGAACAGTGGGAGGAAAAGGAGACATTCTTTAAACAACAAAGAATCTCAATTAAAAAAAAGAAGAAATAAACATCTCTAGTACATTCATGTTTAATAAACAGTTCACTGGCATATTCTAGAGCAGCAGTTTTTTCACCTAGTGTGCCACAAGCATTTTTAAAGCATACAATACTGTACCTGACTATTTAGTCAGGGGCACTGACCTCTTTTCCTGTAGACTGCCAGATAAAAAATGACAACACAACAATAGCCATCTGATATGAATAAATCAAAATTATATGTTTTATGTGTCAGATTGGCAAAAATATATTTTTGTGTGTGCTGCAAAATTTTAGTAATTAGTTTTAAAAAAGGTTGAAAATCACTGCTCTAGAATGATGGAGTATACAGGTGTGTTTTAAATATTAAAATTCAAACAAGGTAATTTTGTTTTAAATCAACCAACATAAACCTTACATTAAGCTGAATTCCTGGTTCACTGAGAAGAGGGTACCTTCGGTGAAGTCTTTGGGTGAGTTGACTTGAGGTTCGTACAGTAAAACTTGCCGTTTGAGCTTTGGGAAAGCTACTAAAGACTATAAAGGACAAAGAGAAAACAATTAGCACCTATCAACAGTAACAAATACTAAGGTCCATTCTCCACCATGCTCAATAGAGGTGAGAAAAGATTACATAATCCAACCTTTTACTGGGTACCTCCGTGAATATAATGTAAATGCATAAGGAGAAGAGAGAGAATGAGGAGAACAGAGTAGGTTATGAGGAAGCAATACATGTTTCCTTTACAATACATCAAGACACTAGAGGGACTGGTCATTCATGATCCACAGCAAACTCCACTTGCCAGTTATATAGCAGCTTTCTCTCTAGGTAATAATTTATCTTGGAACTTTTAAGATGTCTACAGAGTAGGGATAAAATGTAGTTATGAGTAGGAGGCTAATGAGTACATTTTTTAAAAATATATTTTTTATTGATTTTTTTACAGAGAGGAAGGGAGAGGGAGAGCTAGAAATATCAATGAGAGAGAATCATCGACCAGCCGCCTCCTGCACACCCCTCAACGGGGATGTGCCCGCAACCAATGTACATGACCCTGACCAGAATCGAACCCGGGACCTTTCAGCCCGCAGGTCGATGCTCTACCCACTGAGCCAAACTGGCTACTGAGTACATTTTATAAGGCCACAAAAAAACCAAAGTTGTCTAATTCTTAGATTTTTGGTCATCGATCTTTAAACACATTCTCATAATGAAATCATTGGTCACACTCCTAACAGGTACAATTTACCAACTCAATTTTCTCTCCTTTTTCTGCCTTTCTCCATTATAGTAACTTGTTTATTTTCAATTTTTTCCCATAAATACCTCATTCAAATGTATTTTTCTTGGTTAAAATTAATTTGAAATTGTTATGAATTCACAAATTTATTACAAGCAATCAACACCTTTTCTGCTATGTGACAGGATAAAATTTGAAAAATAAAAAACAAACCCATAAAGTCCTTCTAAGCTCAGCATCAGGGAGTTCAGTTGCGAGTTTTAGATTTTCAAAGCTGATTTTCTCTCTGGGTCTTTGGTTCCATGCAAACAACACAGCCAGCTGAAACGTTGTTACCTCCAAATCATATTGACCTACTTCATTCTTAAATGTTATCTGTAACAAAACAGATAATATAATTATTTAAAACTAAGACTCTATTCATAACGATTACCATCTATCTACTATAGCATCTCTTGCATGAGATTATATATGGAAAACACTGGTAGCTGCCTTCCAATATTCATTCTTTGCTTTCATTCATGGCATTTCGTTACAATTTTTAACAGAACTCATTGACTGCCCAGAATAAAGGCTTATCTCCCAACTTTCCCTGGAACAAATGCAGTTATATGACTGAGTTCTGGCCTAGGAGATATAAGTGGAAATGATGGGGGAAACTTCTAGAAGTTGCCGTTAAATGAACATATACCCTCATCTTTCTGTTGTGCGGAAAGACACAGTAAGGATCATACTGAATTTTGCAGACAAAGGCAGTATCTTAAGGAAGGGATATATAATAATTAGAAGCCTATGTTCCTAACAAGTTCACAGAGGAGAGCCTCTGCTCCTGCTCAGACGCTTATGTGTGAGAAGCAAACCTATCATGTTTAAACAACTCTTATTTGGAGTCCAGCCACTTTCAGTCAAACCAGTATCTTAACTAACACATCTACTTACAATTCCATTTGACATGAGATGATGCCAATGTAATTTTCTACCACTATGATTTTTTTTATAGAATTCTTCTACTTCAGGTATCAAATCCTCCAGTTCAGTAGGAAGTGAGACAAAGACTTTCTCAGAGCTTCTTGACCAAGCACCGGCATTCAAAATTTTTATATTAACTGAATCAGCTATAGGCAAAAATATCAGAAAAATAGAAAGTAAATCTTGGTAATTGATAAAATTCAAAACAAATATGCATGTACATACATACAGGGTAAGCTTTAGTGAAAATAAACAGGACTAAAGATTTTAAAAGTGTATTCTTGTTGACCCGCTCAGATGGCTCAGTAACTGAGCAGTCACCTATGAACCAGGAGGTCACAGTTTGAATCCTGGTCAGGGCACATGCTTGGATTGTGGACTTGATCCCCAGTAGGGGTGTGCAGAAGGCAGCCAATCAATGATTCTCTTCATCATTGATGTATCTATCTCTCCTTCCCTCTCCCTTCCACTCTGAGAGCAATAAAAACATAAATATATTTTTTAAAGTGTACTAGTTTCTAAAATAAGGATTAGCAAATATAAACTCTGTTTTGCAGGAAATCTTAAAGAAATGTGAATTTTGCAACATCTTTGTATTTATTACTGCTAATATTTATTTTTAATTTATTGGAAAGCAAAGATATTCCTTGTAAAAAAAGTTAAAAAGTGTGTATCATATACAAAATTATAAAATAATACCTGGTAAAGCCAATTTATTATTTTTGTGCATTTCCTTAAAAGCTTGGTTCAAATCTTCAGATACTTTTATGTCCTGAAACATTCTTGCAAGTTTGTTTACATAGTCTGCTGGCATACCAACTTCCTATGAAAACCAAAGACAGAAGTATTAAATAATATCCTTCCTCTTATTATTACAACGTATATAGTCTAATACCTACTAAATGTAATTCTTAGAAAGTAAATAAGATAGTACAGGCAATCCTGGCTTTCTCTGCACAATTCCAATACCCATGAATTTCAGTTACTCACTATAATAAATAACTCAGGACACCAACAACACAGTTCAACTTTCAGTTACCACTATGTGTTAAATATGATTAATGCACATTTACTCATAACTAAAGTTTTTTCCCAAAGAAATAAAACACTGAAAGTTTATTTTAAATCACAGTGTACTAAATAAATACTGATTTTGCTAATTTTTCATTTTCCTAATATTATACAGTAAAAGCTTTTAATGTATTGTCAAAATTTTTTTAAATAAGTCACAAAACGTGTGACTTAATATTAAGATCACTTTGCACAGTTTCAGTTTGCCCAGTCATTTTTATTATCCCACACTACAAAGCAGGTTTATCTATAAATCTGCAATTTGAAATATATTTAAATGAAAGACATAAAATATTTATGTATAATAAAGATAATTATTACATATAGTTTTATTGTTATATATCAGTATATAATGCCATATATATATATATATAAATGAAAACACATTTTCATGTAACTCAAATTCCATTAAAATGAACTGGGAGGAACAGACAAAGTATTGTGATAGGGGAATTTTGTCACAATCAGTAATGATTACCCTAAATAAGCCATCATCTTTTATCTATTGGTTCTTTTTGATATACAGAAGTATTTAGTATGGAAAACCTCTTAAAAATGAAATTATCTGTTATGTGGCCTATTTAATAAGGTCAGTTCAAATGATTAAAAGTGCTTCACTAAAATTACTTATTAAAAAATAAAATGATTAGATATCACATTATGTTATCTAATTGATGCTACATGTTTATAAAATATTCCCTATTTCTTCAACACTAAAGATATCACAAAAATGTGTTACTTAACCCCACATATGAATCATCTGTTATATTAAGAAAATCAAATATTTTTTAAAAGTTGACTTACTCTTAGCCACTCGACCATATTCTCTTCAATTTCACTGTCAGCAGAGATGTCCAATATAAGACGCCGTGTCAAATGAGCTTTGTGGTATCTCATAAAAACGTCTTTGTTTTGTACGTATTTGAGTACCAAGAGCTGTACAGAGAATACAAGGCTACTGTCAATTCACATATACATCTCTCTCATTCACAACTTCCTATATCCAATTGTCAAAATTCAGAAATTCATGTAAGTATATACAGAGAGAGGGGCCTACTAAATTGCCCATCTCGGATGCATTATCTCATAAGTTAGCAAATTTGAGACAATAACCAAATAACTTTTTAATTCCCACAAACATCAATTTTTCAAATGTTATATATATGTAATAAAACTTTACATAAAAAGCAATGGTTCTTCCCAATTTGCTCTTTTGCTTATCTTCTATACTTATTTCTGACACTAATCTCTTTAGGCCTTTTTGTCTATTGTTACTTCTTATTTTTCTGGGCTTATATTTACATGACACTAACAACCAGAAAAAGAAAAAAAAATGAAAGCAAAAAATTGCTTATTTAACTCGCTCATCCCTAGTTACCTATTTTGGACTCACACAAAAAGAGAGGTGAAAAACAACATCTCAACAATCATTCTATCACCATCAGCACCATGCCCTTCTTCCCCCCCACTTTTTGACCTTTAATAGGTGCTAGAATTTAATTGCCTAAAAATGATCAATAAAGGGAAGAATTAAATGCTATTTCCCTTTCTGGAAGTTATAGAATAAAAGTTTGCAGGAAGGAAAAACACTGCCCTATAAAGATCTTCTTACACTATAAAATTTCATATTAGTTTCTTATAAATATACATTTTTGTAAAATTGATGCTATCACAGAAAGTCTTATAAGTAAATTACAAATTCAAAGTTCAGTCATTAAAAACTTTGAAATTAAAAAAAAATTATGTACCACTTCTTTAAGTTTTGCTTCAATTTCTTCAGAAGTAAGTTTTTTGCTTAATGGTGTTTTTCTTAGCAACATATCACAGTAATTGGCAAGCAGCTCAGGGCATTTTGATTCAGGCTGAGTTTTTAATCCTACCCTAAAAAAGAAATTAAAACCAATTAATAAAAAAATAATTGATATCTGCAAATATTTTTTCTGAAGCCAATTTTTCACAATTTTCTTATGTTTTATTAGTTCAGTGATTAGGACTGGGACTTGGGTGAGCAAGCGGATATCTTGGGCACACACTTTAAGGAGGCACACACTCTTAGGTTCTCCGAGAGCTAGACCTACGAGACCTTAACACTTTATACCCTCGGTGCCTCTGTGCCTCATTCTAGTAGTGACCTATATAAATAGGAGTGTGTGTGACCTATATATAAATATGTGTGTGTGTGTATGTATGTGTGTGTGTGTGTGTGTGTGTGTGTGTGTGTGTGTGTGTGTATATATATATATATATATATATATATATATATATATATATAATTTTATTTTTTTGTTAATCCTCACTTGAGGATATTTTTCCAATGATTTTTAGGGAGAGTGGAAGAGAGAGGGAAAGACAGAGAGAAACATCGATGTGAGAGAAATACACAGATTGGTTGCCTCCTGCTCAAGCCCTGAATGGTC
Source organism: Pipistrellus kuhlii (assembly GCF_014108245.1). Lineage (NCBI taxonomy): Eukaryota > Metazoa > Chordata > Mammalia > Chiroptera > Vespertilionidae > Pipistrellus > Pipistrellus kuhlii. The sequence continues at coordinate 58,988,880 of NW_023425595.1, read as the reverse complement.
CGAGGAGGATCCTGCAACCAATCTCTTGACCAGAATCGAACTTGGGATGCTTTGGTCCGCAGGCTGATGTTCTATCCACAGAGCCAAATCGGCCAGGACTATTATTGTTTAAAAAATATATTTTTATTGGGGGGGGGGGGTTAGGACACATATGTAATACCTTTTATTGAGTGGGAGGTAAGGACACATATGTAATACCTTAATCAATAAAAAAATTTAAAAAGAAAATGTTTCTATTGATTTTGAGAGAGAGGGGAAGGAAAAAGGATAGAGAAATAGAAACATTGATGAGAAACATTATCAACTGGCTGCATGCCCCTTACTGAGGATCTAGCCTGCAACCCAGTCATGTGCCCTGATCGGGAATCGAACCTGGGACCTCTTGGTTCCTGGGTCAATGCTCAACTACTGAATTACATCTGGCTGGGTGCCAATGCTCTTCAAAAGTCTTATATACTTGCTAAAATACTTTTGAATTAAAATTATTTTTAAATAAATTTATTGGAATGACATTGAATAACGGAATTATGCTTCCAATGTATAATTCTGTAATACATTACCTGTGTATTGCATTGTGTAAATCCATGTATATCTAAAAGTTAACATTTAAAACTTTTTATTACTAATATGTTAACATAACATCTTCACTCTCTGAAATGTTTCTTTCTAATGTAACTTAAATTCCAAAGTGATACATGGTTGGTAGCTACTATCATCCATTTAAAAACACTGCAAACCCAAAACTTATGATCATAGGTTTGACTCCCAGGCAGGGCACATACCTAAGTTTCAGGTTTGATCCTAGGTCAGGGCATGTATGGAGGCAACCAATCAATGCATCTCTCTCATATCCATGTTTCTTTCTCTTTCTTAAATAAAATTAAAAATAATAATAAATAAAAATGTTTTAGCATTAAGTGTGAAATTTGTTTAAAATAGCAACTCTCAGCTAGAAATTACATCAAAACATATTTCCAATTGACCTTTAGTGCTTCTTAGCACTATGAAGTTACTACAACTAACTCAGATTTATTACTATTTCATTACATTCTGACTTTCTGATTTTTCTATAATAGTATTTAGCACAAGTAAATTCATCCTATAAATGACAGATCAATTTTAAAAAATGGTAAACAAAAATTCACATTAAAATTGATTTCCACTTTTAGGAAGTTTAGTCATATTCTATGCTTTTTTAGGTACTAAAATAACTTTAATGACTAATGAGGATGGAAAAATAACCAAGTAGAGATGCTAAAGAAAAAAGAAGAAAACATTTTCCAGGTGGATAGTTGAAATATCTATGGGGAGAAGGGTACACGTTGTCAACTATTAGATTGTCTAACCACTATGCTGTACATCTGAAATGAATACAAAATAATATTAAATGTAAACTATAATTGAAAAATTTAATTAAAAACATTTTTTCTACTTAATTTATAAAATTTAAACATATAATTAAAAAAAAACTTACCCTTTCTGCTTCAAAGGTAATTCAAGTTTAAATATGGTAGCGTCATTAACAACTGCTTTATATGCCTGCAAATAATTTAAAATAAAATTTAAAGATTCTTTTTGATATTTAAAATATAGTTAGATAATTAGTTACAATACCAAAATACATAAAAAAATAAATTAGTTTTATTTTTAATGGTGTATCTGGCCTGATAATTTTTTAAGTAAATGACTTCAGCATTCTCTTTGTTATTTTATGATTATCATTATCTTTATGTTTCTGGAGTCTTAATTCTGCCTGACAACCATACCATTTTCTCCTGTCCACAAATTATCCTGGAAAACATTTTCATATCATCTCCTTTCTCATCAAACCTCGAGTATTTCCTCCTCCATGTATACTCTTGGCTGACGATGTAGCTTCCTATTTCATTGAGAAAACAATCAATTCCCTCCCATTTCTCTTGCTTCACCAACTTTTTCCTTCTCCATTGTTTCTGTACCTCCAGCATACAAACAAATTATTATTTTTAAAATCTTAAACATTCTCTGTCAGCTTTGTCCACCTTCAGCTATTGTCCCATTTCTCTCTTTTAAGCTAACCTGCTGGAGGAACTAACTCCCTTTCTACAATTTCTCTACTGCCATTCTTACTGGAAACCATCCCAAATAGAGATTCTAAAGGTGTAGTAGCTTTCACACCACTACTCCACCCAATCCTTCTGTCAGAGTCATTCAGTGACTCCCTGTTGCTGAAGATAATGGTTAATCCCCATCTTATTGGACCTGTCAGGAGCATTTAAAAACTAAATATCAGCCGAAACAGGTTTGGCTCAATGGATAGAGCGTCGGCTTGGGGACTGAAGGGACCCGTGTTCGATTCCGGTCAAGGGCATGTACCTTGGTTGCGGGCATGTCCCCAGTAAGGGGGTGTGTAAGAGGCAGCTGATCGATGACTCACTCTCATCAATGTTTCTAACTATCTCTCTCCCTTCCTCTCTGTACAAAATCAATAAAATATATTAAAAAACCCCAAAAAAACAAAAAACCCCTGAATATCATGCCCTTTTCATGAAAGTGCTTCTTCCACTTGTTTTCTAGCACACCACACTCTCCTAATCATCCCATCCATTCTCCTTTCATAAGGAAAGAAGGTTCCTCATTTTTCTGAAAACTAAATTTAGAACGCACCAGGCCAGTTTTTGGTTCTCTTTTCTGTCCTGACGCATTACATTGGTGATCACAGTAGTGTCAGTGCTTTAATATCACCTATATGCTGAAGCTCCCAAATTTATTTTTTTCAGGCCCACTCCGTCCCTTAAACTCCAGACTTGACATTGCTACATGGATGTTTAATCAACATTTCCAAGTTAACTTGTCTAGAACTGAATTCCTAATCTCTCTGCAACCATCTCTCCCTAACGTACTTCTGGTCTTCCCCATCTCAGCAAGCATATGATTCTCATTGATCAGAACAAAAATCTGAGTGGCATCCTGGAATGGTCTCTTTTGGTCACACTCCACATCTGATTCATTACCAAATCCTGTATAGTCTATTTTCATTATGTAATCACAATTCAACCACTTTTGATTACCTGTACCCACTATTGTTCTGGGCCATGTTTCTACCACAATTTAATTACTTAAATAGGTTCTTAACTGATATTTTTGCTTCTTCCCTTACATTTAAAAAATGTAAGTCAGGTCCTGTCATCCTGTTCAAAAGCTTTCAATGACTTTCCAAACCCTACTCAGAGTAAAAGCCATGGCCACAGAGTCTTACATGCCCTGAATTCTTGTTACCTTTGACTTTATTTTCTACTATTCTCTCCCTCATTCAATCCACTCTGGCCAAACTGACATCTTTCTTCTCTGCTTTTGGAACATGATTGTACATTCCTGCTGCTGAGCCTTTGCTCAGGCTGAAACACTCTTCCTCAGACACACACACGACTCATTCTAATTAGCCTCAATCTTGATTCAAATGTCACCTCAAAGAAGCCTCTGCAGGCCATTTAATTTAATATTTCAATAATACTAAAAAACAGAAAAAAACATTCTTAGAAAAATGAGAAAGAGCAAGTTTCTGGCTAAATTCTAATTCATAAGTATACCCAAGGTTTACAAAAATGTACAACAAACCAAATATAATAAATATAGTTGCCCTCACTGATGAAAATCAAAGTTCCTAGGTTTTTAGTTTCTTATTAAAATAAACTATGACATATAATAGGCAAACTAAGTATAAAATGCATATCCTTTCAATTTTCCATAAACAGAATTATGCAATATTCTTTTCTGTACTTTGCTTTTACTCAGTAAACAATGTGTCTTTACAAATCTAAATAAAGAACAATATGACAATAGTGTAAGTATATAGGAATATATACCTTATCTCTTGCAGTGAGAAATCGGGGATCATCTTGAAAAGCTTCTTTGACGAGTTTACTAAATCTATTAAATAGTGTAAGTAACTGCTCAACATATTTTTCAGAGTCCTAAAAATAAAACGTTTTACAGTCAACCGAGTTTTTAAAAAGAATACAAAAAAGTGAGAAAATATAAACATTATTTTAATAAAACAGGTTAGTCTTAAAATTTGGGAAACTTTCTGAAAACAAATTTTCTTAAAATAAATAAATTCCAACATCACTGATTCCCAATCAATTACTGTTTTAAATACCCAAATATCCATTTAAAAAAAAAAAACTTGATATACATCAGTCACTGCCACTGAGGAAAACTTACAGTAGTAATAGTTTCAGCAGCTGCTACCATATCTGCAAGGCCAGCACTAATGATATGTTCCTCCAAGTCTTTCAACATTGGCTCTATCCCATTAGGAACTTTGTCCATCAATGAAAACATTAAATGTAATTCTGAAAGGATAGAACACACACATGTAATCACTGCAACCATCAGAGTAAGTTTTCTCTTTGACTGTATGATGGGTGTAGGACACCTATGACAGCAAGAGTTTGGAGAAATACTAGTTTGAAGTTGATAATATTTTGTGGGTACAATTAGTTCAGGAGTTGTTATAGTGAAGTACTATAAACTCCTGATCCACCTTGTCAGTCTGACAAAAAGTAATTATAAAAAAACTAATGAAAAATGATCACATACTGTAAAACCCCACTGTTTTAAAAAGAATCACCTGACTGTCAATTCAGGGAATATTTTATTCTAAGAAGCACAACAGTTTATATAGAACAGTAGCACATTTTATTAAGTACTAGTAGATATATTAAATATACTACCATATCATGAAAAAGTAAAAAAAAAATCATCTCATCAGATTGTTCAGAGTAATGACTATAAAATAAAATTTTATTAGTGATAATATAAAGCCGTATTCATAAAGAATTTTTCAGTGTTCAAAAGCATTTTCTCATGTTATACCATTTAATTGACCTTCACAAAAATCTTACTTCACAGAACTGGTTACTACTAAATAAATCCTTTTGGAGGGAGTCCAAAATGGATCAGATATAACTCTACTTAGTCTGGCATATAGAAATTCAACATTTAAGCCATCGAGCAGCTGCTTTTATTACTTCTATAAAGTGTATGAACTTAAGTGAATTGAAAGACATATTTTAATGCAACTGGAGATTAAATGGGACCTTGCAATTATACATACTAAAGTTTGCAGAGGAATACATCAAAATGACAAAAGTGGTTCTCTGGTAGTAGGGAATATGGATCATTTATATTGTATTCTTTTTGGTTGTAATGTACTTGCCACTCAAATACATCTTTATTAAGAAGACACTTAAGTAATTAAAAAAAACAATTCTGAAATCTTTAATTGTAAAATTTTTTGGGAGAGGGAAGAATATTAACATGGAGTGTTTTGTTACTTTCTAAAAATATTTGCTGCAAGGTTCCACTCAAAATTCAGAGACCTCGTTCTATCCTATACAATATGTTTACCATTTAAATTACCCTTTAAAAGCAGAGCCCTGCCCTGGCTTGTTTGGCTCAGTGGTCAGACTGCAGGCCTTGGAACTGCAGGGTTGCAGGTTTGATTCCTAGCTAAAGGTACACACCTTGATTGCAGGATCATCCAAGGCCCCTATCAGGGCACATTTGGGAGGCAACCAATCAATGTCCCTTTTATACGATGTTTCTCTTTCTCTCTCCCTGCTCTTCCTCTTTTCCACTCTCTCTAAAAAAAGTCAATGGGAAAAATATCCTCAGGTGAGGATTAAAATACACACACACACACACACACACACACACACACACACACACACTCACACAGTCATATTTCGAAGAATAAATCGAAATACACACATGTGCATTTGTGCATGTACTGATGATACCTAAGGGGGGGAAATGCTTAACATGTAAGTGTATAATCTTCATAGTGCTTCTAATTGTGCTAAATATTTTATCACTGGTAGCCCTGTGCATGAATCCTTGCTCTCTGCAGTCCTGGCTGCTCCACACACACTGCCCAGAGGCTCTCCGAGGCCCAGAGGCCATCCATGGCTCGGTGTGAACCTTGCCTCGTTGCCGGGGTGATGAAGCAAGCATTCCTCCAGGCTGCTCACACTTCCTGCCTTCAGCAGCCATCCCCCGGAGACTAAGGGACTTGGGGCTGAGAGGACTGGGCGCCACCATCTTGTGGCTATGGGCATCGCCATATTTGTGACAGAGTGACAATTAATTTGCATATTACCATTTTATTAGAAAGGATTTTCTTTAAGCACAGTTCACTTCAACAAATATACCTATGTATAAAAGAGTGATTTAATAGCAATTTATTAAAAATGATCTGTCTCAAAGATATCTTCTTAAAAAATAATGAGAACTTTAAGTGATATTTTACCTACTTTCAGTTTCATTTCGCTTGATCATGCCTTGGCATTCTGCTAAGATAGTTTCTTTAAAGGATGTCACCAGGGCATTTACACAGCATTCCATAAGCTGAAATATATAAAAAAAATTGATCAAGTCCATTATAAGCACAAATTTATTCCACTTCATTTTTCTTTATAGTACCATTAAACTATATTTTTCAACAACAGCAAAAAATTAAGTATACTAAAAGTAGATTTTACTTACCTTTATAACAAGAATGTTCAAGATGGATAATCTACACTAGTTTACCAGAGTATGCTTCCCTCTAAGGAAAAGACTATTGAACTTGGGTTCTCTCTGGAAATTTTAACAAAACTCCCCAAAGGAGGGATGGGAAACAATGACACATGCACAAAACAAAATGAAAATAAAACTTTAATGAACTCTTCTGGAGAGTCTGTGTTGGAATTAGATTCTAAAATTTTAAAAGTACTCATACATTCATTCAATAAACCACTATTGAATGACTACTATGTATGGGTACCAAAGAAGTGTTTAGGAAACTAACAAGAGTGAGATATAACCATCGCTTTGGCAAAACACACACACACACACACACACACACACACACACACAAGCAATAAAAGGAACTACATACTTCTTTCACCCATAGATGAAATTTAAGTTGGATCTTAAAAATAAGTAGCAGTGCTAATAGGACTAAATATTTTATAGGAATAGTAAGCTGAATGTTGCAGAGAAGAGACAGACAGTGGAAGAAAAAGCTAGAAAGGTAGGCTGGAGCCAGATCATGAATGAAAAATCTATGGTTTGGGATTTTATTCTAAAGGTAGGGAAAAAGGAATAGAAGGTTTTCAACAGAGGACACAGGTAATGAGCTTTTATTTCCCCCCAAGTCATTTTTAAAAGATCAGTCAAATGGCAACAAGGTACATGGTACTGAGTGAATAGTAGGGAGGCTGGCATATGAGGCTGTTAAAATATTTGAAGTAAGATGACCAGGGCTTAGTGTTCTACGCAACCCTCAGGAAAATTCATCCTATCCCATCCCTGTTCACTTGTATCATATAGTTATTTACTCTTCTTGCAAGTATCAAATAAAATGAGTGGATTATGAGTACTAAAGCAAGATATACTAAAGCTGATACACATCTTCTGAAAAGCAATCATTTATCTGTATTAAGAAAGGAAATCATGTGTGCCTTAAAAGTTCTTTGTTAAAATTTCCTTCTGGAATTAACATAATGTTGATACTTACTGAAGTTGAATTTAGAATTTAGGTAATAGAGATTCATTACACTATTCTTTCTTCTTCTAAATATATTTAAAATTTTCCATAATAAAAAAGTCTTTTTCAGGTCCCTCTTTGAGAATTATGCTAACAACTTTAAAATCTATGTATGTTAATTTCTGTCCTAAGGAAAACAATACACATAAGAAGTGGTTGAGAATTTTCTGTCACACCAGCTGCTGAGTAATCAATCACATTCTATAAGTAGAAAATGCACAACTAAACATTTCTACCTTCAGTAGTAAAACCAGATTGAGAACAGGTAATTACATATAACTAATGAAGAAAAAGAGAAAGTGCAGTTGAATTAAGCTCTAAGTCCAAGTTACTTAAACTGTTTTCTATTTCATTGAAAATTTACACTTGAACATAATCCAGTTCAGTACTAGTCCAAATTTTGCAAATTTCAAAGTTCTAGACCAGTGTTTTTCAAACTGTTTTGTAATCAGTTTTAATGTTGTGACCAGCTCTTACTTATTATTATTTTAATCCTCATCTGAGGATACATTTTTATTGATTTTTTTTTTAAGAGGGAGAAGGGAGAAAGGGGGGGGGGCGGGGAGAGAAAGGACGGTAGGGGGAAAGAGGGAGACAGAGAAAGAGAAACATCTTTAGTTGCCACTGGGTATGTGCCTTGACTGGGAATTGAACCCTGGACCTTATGGTGCACAGGATGATGCTCCAACCTGATGAGCCACACCAGCCAGGACACAGCTTTTTTAAAAAAATTTTAATACAGAACAAAACAAAAAAATCAGAATGCATTACAAAAAATAACAAAATTATTTCATAAAATTTTTGTTTCAAATATTTGCAAATGAACATAATACAAAATATTAAATGTATTTCTTATTGTGGGTTAAGGTAAGGATTAAGAGAAGAGGCAAAATTGAAAAATAATTGAAGTAAACTGAGCATAATTTGGTTAACTGCTTAAATCCCTAGCCGGCAAATTGTGGCTCGTGAGTAACATGCAGCTCTTTGGCCCCTTGAGTTTTTAGCAAAGGTCAGCTTAGGAGTACTCTAAGTTAATAACAATGTACCTACCTATATAGTTTAAGTTTAAAAAATTTGGCTCTCAAAAGAAATTTCATGTGTTGTACTGCTGATATTTGGTTCTGTTGACTAATGAGTTTGCCGACCACTGGCTTAAATTAAAGAACTTAGAAAAATAAAAGGTTGATGAAGCAGTTTCTAGCTTGAGAGGTTAAACAAATTATAATAATATGTATGTTTTAATAAGCACTGACTAAGTACCAAGCATTTTGCTAAATGGTTTACATACATTATCTCATTTAACCCGCATGAAAAACTTATGAAGCAGGTATTTAACATATGGGGAAATAAGCTTAGAGAGGCTAAATAACCTGCAAATGCTGAACAGTTACTTTAAAAGATCTTCAGCTGTAATATGAGATCAGGTACAGGACTCCACAGCCTACAATTTTTGTTACATTAACAGAGCAAATATATACTTAGTAATGACTATTTGTTCAGAACTGAGTTAAGTGTTATAAAGAATACAGAAGCATAAAACATGCTTTATATCCGCAATGATTTTTCAATCCATTTAAGAAATGTAACTAATTACATATCAAAAAATGTGTGCATACTTCATATATAATAGAGGTATATAAAAAGTTCAACTTTATTAATAAAGCAAAGAAGTGAAAATATATCCATCATTATGACACTGCAAACTTTGTAAAGTTTGTTCTGCCCATTGCTATTTACTCATGGCCTCACACACAATTGATGTTTCATAAAATAACACAACAAAGCAGTCTACAATATGCTATGAAATCAATTAATATAGTGTGAAATCAAGTAAGAGAAAATTTATGAAAGCTAAAGAGTTTGGGGTAAGTTTATTGTATAATGGGCTAAAAGGATTCTGAAGGATATAATAGGCAGAAAAAAGTAAGAAAAATAGTAAGTAAAAGATTTTACAAAGAAGGTAAAACATTATTCAGAAATGAATGCAAGAAAAAAATGAATACTACTAAAATAAGGTATATGAACAAGTTGGATGACTACTGGATGACTCTTACAAGACAGCATTAAGTTAGAAAAATACTTTAGGGCCAAATTATGAAAGGTCTTGAAAATCAGAGATAGGAAATAATGATACTACAGCTTTTATAAATTATTATTATTATTATTTATTTTTAAAAAATATATTTTATTGATTTTTTACAGAGGAAGAGAGAGAGAGATAGAGCCAGAAACGTTGATGAGAGAGAAACATTGACCAGCCGCCTCTTGCACACCCCCCCCACCGGGGATGCGCCCGCAACCAAGGTACATGCCCTTGACCGGAATCGAACCCGGGACCTTTCAGTCCGCAGGCCGACGCTCTAGCACTGAGCCAAACCGGCTTTGGCTATAAATTATTATTTTTTAAAATCTTCATCCAAGGAAATGTTTTGATTGACTTTAGAGAGAGAGGAAGGGAGAAGAAGAGGGAGTCAGAGAGAAAAATCGACGTGAGAGAAACAGCAATTGGTTGCCTTCTGTACATGCCCTGACCAGGGATCAAACCCAAAACCTGGGTATAACCTGACTGAGAACTAAATCTGAGACAATTTGCTGCATGGCATGATGTTCCACCAACTGAGCCATATTGGCTAGGGCTTTTTTTTAGAACAAAGAGGGAGAGAGAGAGAAAGAGAGAATGTGAGAAACACTAATCAGGTTGTCTCCCGTATGTGCCACTGACCCTTCCTACAAATGTACCCTAACTGGAAATCAGACCAGCAACCTGTTGGTGCATGGATGATGCTTCAATAAATTGAGCCACCAACCCAGCCAGGGCATGACACTATGGTTTTAGAATAAAACAATGGGGGGAAAATAAAAGCCTAATATTCAAATTGTCCCCTCGAGAGTTTGATCACTCGCTATGACATGCGCGGCCACCAGGGGGCAGCACGGAATCAAGGAAGGCTCCAATTGGCCCTGATTGCTGGCTAGGCCTGGGGACCCTAGCCGAGCACAAATTTTGTACGCGGGGCCTCTAGTGATGTTTATAAAAGATTAGCTTGGACACCCAAAAGAAGAAATATAAATCCTATATAATAAATGCCTAAAATGCTAAGTGCCCAACCATTTGTTCAACCAGTTGCTATGACGCACACTGACCACCAGGAGGCAGATGCTCTGACCAGTAGGTTAGCTTGCTGCTGGGATCCAGCCAATCAGGTCTGGGTAAGATGGGCTGGACACACCCTGGAGCCCTCCCGAGGTCCCTCCCCAGCCCTGATAGTGCACCTGATTGTGGGTAATAATTTTATACATGAATGTAAAAAACTCTTTGATGCTATGAGATTGGCAAAATAAATAGTGACAAAATCAAGATCAGCAAAAATAAACAAGCATACTGATGATGGGAATAAGAATTACTATAATGTTTCTAAAGATTAAGTTTGGTATTATGTACCAATTTGTAAAAGGTACATACTCTTTGCTTTAGCCTTCTCATTTCCAGGAAATTTTATTCCAAGAGAATGCTACATGTGAGAAAAATTTATGCATAATGATGTTAAAAGGCAAAAGATTTATGCGATCTGAAGAGAAACTAGAGTATATGCATAATGATGTTAAAACACACCCTAGCCAGTTTGGCTCAGTGGATAGAGAGTCAGTGAATGGTCCCAGGTTTGATTCCAGTCAAGAGCATGTACCTTGGTTGCTCGCTCGATCCCCAGTAGGGAGCATGTAAGAGGCAGCTGATTGATTTTTCTCTCTCATTGATGTTTCTAACTCTCTATCCCTCTCCCTTTCTCTCTGTAAAATCATTAAAAATATATTTAAAAAAAATATATAGGTAGGTCAGTGGGCCTAATTTCAAAATGGCAGCAGTATAAGTAGAAGATAACCTAATATGCTCCCAGGACCAAACTGAAAATATAATTAAAAACAAACAAACAAACAAACAAAAAAACCATCCTGAATAATCAACTGAAGAGAAACCCAATAATCAAGTACAGAAAGTGGAGACCACATAGAGACTAGTAGGAAGTATGAAGATACGAAAGGACTGACCAGGCTCACATAGACAGCAGCTAAAATTTTGGAGGGATATCTCAGCTGTGGGGGGTTCCCACTGAGAACTCTGGGATCTAAACCCCAAACTGATCTACTCAGCCCAGAGCACCAGAACTGAGAAAGGTGCCCACATAATATCTGGCTGTGGGAAGGAACAAGGTTGCTGTCTGCCTGGTAAAGATGTCTGGAAATGCAGTCACCCTCTTAAAGGGCCAAAGCACAACACTGTGTGTGCGGCCACCCATCTTGGGCTTCAGCAGAGGGAGGACAGAGTGGACAGGAGGTGTGAGAGCAGAAACCAGGGTTGGGGGCTTTGAGGTTAGACCTCTGAAGGTAGACACTCAGTTTTCCTGTGCTGAATCGTTCTCTCACCCTTCGGAGGACTCTTTCTCAGGTGAACCTTTGCTATCCAGTGAGTTTTTGCCTAGGGGGAGGCAGTTGCCCCACCCTACTAGAACACTTCTTGTCCCACCCTGTGGAGTTTGAGGCCAATTAAGAGATTAATGGGCCTCAGGAACAATAAGCCTGCAGGCAGAATCAATTGTCCCACCTGGTCCGAAAACCTCTCAGCCAACCCTGTGTTGATAGCCTGAAACTAATCAAGAATGAATATAGGCCTAATGGTTTGGGTCAGTGGATAGAGCATCGGCCTGCAGACTGAAGAGTCCCAGGTTTGATTCCAGTCAAGGGCATGTATCTTGGCTGCAGGCACATCCCCAGTTGAGAGTATGCAGGAGGAAGCTGATCAATGTTTCTCTCTCATCAATGTTTCTAACTATCCCTCTCCCTTCCACTCTGTAGAAAATCAATAAAATATATATTTTTAAAAAGAATGAATATAATCAAACTGCAGGCAGAGGTGGGTCTTTAGGGCAAGCATATCAAACTCAAAGGCTAACACAGGCCAAACAAACAGGTTTAAGCTTATGGGGGCTGCAAAAAAACATAAGCTTCAATTTTCACAGAAATGTAGGTTTATTTCAAAAGTAAAGTATAAAACAGAACAAGAGCAATGATAAAATTAATGTTTTCTTACATACCGTTATATTGGCTGGGCTGCAAAAATATTCATTGTGGGCCGCAAGCAGCCCACAGGCCATGAATTTGGCATGCTTGCGCTAGAGCAGTGGTTCTCATCCTTTCTAATACTGTGACCCTTGATATTGTTTCTCATGCTGTGGTGACCCCAACCATAAAATTATTTTCGTTGCTACTTCATAACTATAATTTTGCTACTGTTATGAATCGTAATGTAAATATCTGTGTTTTCCAATGGTTAGGCAACCCTGATAGTGGTTCTCAACCTGTGGATCATGAGGTTGAGAACTGCTGTTGAAGAGCCTAAGATCATTGGAAAACTTATTGGAATAGATATAAACATTACGATTCATTAACAGTAGCAAAATTACAGTTATGAAATAGCAATGAAAATAATTTTATGGTTGGGGGTCACCACAGCATGAGGAACCATATTAAAGGGTTGTAGCATTAGAAAGGTTGAAAACCACTGATCTAGAAGCTTTGAGTATGCCTGATCTATTTGGGGCCCAGGGCTTGGAAAAGCAGGTCTTGGTGCACATTTTGATCCTTTCCAAAGGAACTCAGTCCCAGCAGAGGGAGCCACAAGCTGTGGGTTGCTGATACTCAGAGCCAGCATCTGACACTGTCTAAAACAGAGAATGGGAAGCATAGCAGATCTACCTAATATACAGTCACAAACCAAAGTGGGGAGGCAAAAAAGTGTCAAATGAAAGAATAAGAGAATTCTTCAGAAGAAGAAATAAAAGAAACAAAGATAAAAAATTTATCAGACAGAGTTCAGGATAATGATGGCAAAGATGCTCAACAGCATGAGAAACGACATAGTAACTATGAAGACATAGTACTAATAAAGAATACACTGGAAAGAATACATAGCAAATTAGGGGAAGTCGAGGACTGGATCAGTGAATTAAAAGATAGGGTAGAATAAAATCACTCAATCAGAGAACCAAAAAGAAAAAACAATTAAAAAATAAGACAGTTTAAGGAGGCTGTGGAACAACATGAGATGTAACAATATTTGCATCTTTGAAATGCCAGAAGGGGAAGTGAGCAAGGGATAGAGAATGTGTTTTGAAGAAATAATAACAGAAAACTTCCCTAACCTGGTGAAGGAATAAGTCACACAGGTACAGGCGGCAAAAAGAGTCCCAAGCAAGAAGAACCCAAACAGGCTGACACCCAAACACATCATAATTAAAATGCCAATAATTAAAGACAAAGAGAGAGTCTTAAAGGCAGCAAGAGAAAAGCAATTTGTTACCTACAAAGGAGCTCCCATAAGGCTGTCAACTGATTTCTCATCAGAAACTCTACAGGCCAGAAGGGAATGGCATGAAGTATTCAAGGTAATGAAAAGAAGGATCTGAAACCAAGATTGCTATATCCAGCAAGGCTACCATTCAAAATAGAAGGTGAAATAAAGAGCTTCCCAGACAAAAGGCTAAATATCACCACCATGCATTGGGGGAGTGGAGTCCCTCAGCCTGGCCTGTGTCCTCTTGCAGTCTGGGAGCCCTCAGAGGATGTCCGACTAAGCTGTCAGTCGGACATCCTTAGCGCAGCTGCATCTGCCAGCTGTGAGCCCCGGCTTCTGGTTGAGCAGTGCTCCCCCTGTGGGAGTGCACAACCAACCACCATGTGGCAGCTCCTGCATTGAGCATCTGCCCCCTGGTGGTCAAGTGCGCGTCACTGGTTGTTCTGCCATTCAGTCAATTTGCATACTAGCCTTTTATTATATAGGATGATGAATAATAATTAAAGTACCCATTATCAGAGGATTGGTTAGGTATACTAACACACATATACATGTGATAAAAAATATACAGGTATTAAAAATGTTATAGAAGGATTTAGAGTAAGCATGTTAAATTTTCGGTCAAGGCATGTGGGCCCACCAGCTACAAGCTTGATATGCTTGGTTTAGAGTAAAAAATGCATGATGTCATAAGTTAAAAAAAAAATGCTAGAGGAAAGAAAGAGGAAGGAAGGGAGGGAGGGAAGAAAGAAGAAAAGAGGGATCAACTAAGCAAATAAGACAAAATGATGAACATTATTAAATCTGGGGACTGGGTATGGTGGGCTGGGTTCATTATATTATTTTTGAAAACTCTTATAACAAAGCTTTTCTTTACAAAAGAAAGATTATAGGATAGATCCCTATGTGTTAAAAAATCTTTAGAATTCTATTCTATGTTGGCAAAAAGAAGAAAGGAAGGTTGCTTCATAGTTCTCTCCTTATTTCAATGAGTTTTGTTTTAACAAGGTAAGTTTTTGGAAGACAGAGACCATGTTATTCCTCTTTTGTATTTCTTCCCCATCATTTTCAAAGTACTATATACAGTCAACCCTGAATATATTCTCGTTATTTGAAAAATACATCTTGAATGAAAGAACAGTGATAAGCCATCTCTCTCACCTTGTATTCCCTTTCTGTCTCCTTTCGCTAGCTTCTGTGAAGAAAAAACCTTTTTGCCATATGCCATCACTCCTGTATTTTGCCTGAGATGAGCACAACTTCTAAATCCAAAGCAATCTCTCCCCAGAGGTCTGCAAGGTGAAACACTTTAACTATCAATGTGCTTGATGATTTACCTTCCTCTATAGCAAAACTCTTCAAAGATGATGCCTGCCATAAAACACAGCAGGCACTCAGTAACTGTCGAAAATGAAAGGTGGGAGAGGCAGGCTAAGTGATATAGTAGTCTTCTCTTAGTGGTATTCAATTTCAACAATTCTACTTCACTGAAATTTAGTAAGAAGCAACAAGAATAGTTCTGATTTCCATTAGTTATATAATTCTGTATAAGTAATAATTTGCTTTGCCTCAGGTATAAAAGAGAAGTTTGAACTAAAAATTATCCTGTTTCTCCACTTTAAGGTTCTACATTTTCATTATCAACTAGGACTTTAACCATACACGGATATCTATAATGTATTCAAGAATTAATTTATTCCATGTGTGGTAGGTTATTCTCAAAATTAATTTCTCTTGGACTTTCTAGCTTGGTTTAGACTTTTCTCTTTCTCTTTCTTTCTTTCTTTCTTTCTTTCTTTCTTTCTTTCTTTCTTTCTTTCTTTCTTTCTTTCACATTTTAAGTAGTGGTGCTTGCTTCATTTCTAAACTATTTACACAAGTAACCCTTTACACAGAACAATGAATAGTCAGACTAATTCACCTTTACTTTTTGGATAACACCCTTAATATACTAAGATATTAATTACTAACAACTACCCACTTTAAAGATAATAATTTATTACTATAACCTAGTTCTAATTCAGCTTTATCAATTTTTTTACAGACAGTAACTAGTTTCTTTCTTAGAATCAGTAAGCAACTTTCTCCAAACCAGAGCCTTAACAGTAAAAACTACCATGCCAGACACAAGTGCTTAAATGTTTTCTATATAGTTATTTTATTATACTCTGATAACCTAAGTTGGTATTATCCCACTGTACAGTTGGGAAAACAAAGGATTAAAGAGGTTGAATAATTTGCCAAAGGACACACGGCTGGTATACTGACAACAGTGGAATTCAAATCCTCACCTAGTTCCATATGAATGCCCCGACCACTGTAACACACTGTGTCTGTCTCCCCGAGTACTCAGTCATTGTGAGAAGATGCTGGTCACCATCAGTAACTCTATTCCAATACTCTGTTATATAAACAACCCATTTTACTCCAGCGTCACTCCTAAAATAGGAACCGGATCTATCTTATTATTCCCAACTAGCACAAGGCCTGTCAGGTGCATAATAAATACTGACTGAATGCTCTCAAGGAACTCCAGGGTATGCTGGACTATCACCTAAAATATTAATAGCCATAGAAAAAAGTTGTTATTTTGGTTTAAAATTTTTTCCTTGGTCTTTTCTTACTGTTGAGGGTCTCTTTTTGCTGTCAATAATGCCTCTTCAGGAGCACAGCTCTGAAGCCTCTTACCCATTTTCACTAATATACTGCTGATTTTTTGCTCCAGACCCATCCAAAGATAATCAAGCTTATTAGAACTGTGAGTCTAAGTGGATCTGGGTGGTGCTAAGTTGCTCTCCTATAAGGTAAAGTAGAAGAGCCTGATAATATTCTTAAGGAAAAGATAAGTGAATACTCAATATAATAAAAATGCATACACCATGCAAAAAAACAACAACACTACCATGCTTAACAGTGAAAATTTAGAAGCATTCCCATCAAAGATTAGAAGAAGACAAGGATCTCCAAAACTATTAACATTTTTCTAAAATTAACCATTTAATATTAGATTTAATTCATTGAAGGAAATAGAAGGTATTAATATTAGAAAAAATGAAGCAACATCATTTACAAATGACAATTAGATGCTTGGAATAAACCAAAAGAATGAAATAAAACTCTTATAAACCATGAAAAAATCAGTAGGCTGCTAAGCACTTTAGGAGCACTTGAAATGTACTCTGGCCTTCATTAGGCCTGGCCTCACAACTGGGTACTACCTATGTGAGACTTGTTCTATTATACAGAATACAGTCCAGAAACTTCTTTTCTGCATATATCGAAAACTAATCAAGTTTAGAAGAGTGACCATGCTAACTAAATTTAAAGAAGGTGAATCATAAACCATAATAATTTGCTAATTTTTAGAAGAAAATACAAGTACCAAAAATGTACCTACTTCAATCTTAAATTCTGGTGTGCATTTTTGTGTAGTCTCATATGACTGACCATATAATTGTCCTCCATTAATAAGAATAGCCTAATATATAAGTATAGACAAAATTAGTATCAATAAAGATATAGCATAACGTGTTCTGATTACTGATAATTCCTCTAAGAGAAAATTTAGGACAGTGAGTCTGTTTCTAATGTTTTTAGTATGGAAAGTGGCTTGTTTCTTACTAGCTATTCAAATAACAGTGTTTACACTTCATATATATATTTTAATATTTTTACTGATTTCAGAGAGGAAGGGATCGAAACATCAATGATTAGAGAGACTCATTGATAGGCTGCCTCCTGCATGTCTCCAACTGGGGATTGAGCATGTAACCTGGGCATGTGCCCTTGAAGGGAATTGAACCTGGGACCCTTAGTCCATAAGCTGATGCTTTATCCACTGAGCCAAACTGGCTAGGGCTATACTTTACTTATATTAAACTAGAAGCCCTGAGCACAAATCTGTGTGCCAATAGTCACTGCTACCCTCCTGAAGCTCTCCAACCGCTGTACCCATTGGCCTGCTCTCCTGTAACTCCCCCCCCCCCCCCCCCAATAGCTTGCTGCCCTACCCGCTCCTGTAGCTCTCAGCCACCTGCTTGTAGTTTTCTGCCCCACCCTCTTTCAGATCTGTGATCTGGTCATTATGCCTCAGGGCATAACGGATGATTAGCATATTCTTCTCTTACTATATAGGATTAGAACCTAGGACTTGAGTGATTTTTTTGTTTTCTGTTTCTTCCAGTACAGCATCATGCTAACACATTATTTCTCTTTGAAAACAAAAAATGTAAATTAACAGACATTACAGTAAATATTATATAGTATAATGGCTTTAGTTCAGTAAGGTATATAATATAGTAATACATCTGCATTAAGTCTTACATTCCCAATGCCATAATTAATTCTAAAATTCTGTTGCTTGATGTCTCCTCTGCACCAAATTTTGCTATAATCTATGTTGTAAAAAGTTAGGAGAGTGATAATGAAGAAATAGATAGTAATCGCTCTTTAGAGGGGACATGATAGAAGGTTTCTTTGAAAGCAAGCTATATTGCATTTAGTGTCTTTGTTGAAAAATAACAAAAAGACTGAATTCTAGAATCATTTAGCTGGTGAAATGCTCACACTATTTGGTAACTGGAAGAACAAATTCACATCTCCTATTTCAAGTTTTTTCCGTGTGTGTGTGTGTGTGTGTGTGTGTGTGTGTGTGTGTTTGTTAAAAGTACAAAGGGAGAGCCCAGGTAAGTGTGCTTAGCGGTTAAAGGCTGGAGCTTTGCGGGTTTGATTCCTGGTCAACGGCACATACCTGGGTTTCAGGTTCAAACCCTGGGCCAGTAATTGATGTGTTTCTTTCTCACTGATGTTTCTCTCTCTCCTCCCTTCCACTCTCTGTAAAAATCAATGGGGAAAAAAAAATCCTCTGCTGAGGATTAACAAAACAAACAAATAAAGTAGAAAGGAGGATTGAAGTGTTCTTTCAGGCTGTCATGTGTATTTGGTTTATCTCTACCTTTCTCATTCTGTTTTTCTTGCTGTCTCTGATTCTCTCTCAGTCAGACTGTTATAGTTATATTTCCATTTTAATATGAATATTCTCTAATTAAGCTATATAAACTAGAGAAGAAAAACAGAACAACAATCCTATCATATGAAACTGTAACATTCTCCACCTAGATGAAATGGACACATAAACTTAAAATAGTAAAATCGCTCTAATTGAACTCATATTTCTCCCTTACTACTAAGATTTATTCTTATACCTGATCTCTGTAGCAGCACAATTCTCCCAAGTCAAAACCTCAGAAACAAAATGGACTCAATTCTGTCCAATATCTAGCCCCACCCATATGATACAACATTCCTCTACGGGCAATCTTTAACCTATCCTTCCCATTCCATTGCTATAACCCTATATGGTACTGCTAATACCTTCCCTGAGTTACTGTAAAAACCTCCTTATTCCTGATGCCCACCTCTTCCCCACTCCAATTGAACTTTCATACTGTCACTACGTTCATCTTCCCAAGGGATAACTCTGAGCATGGCAAACTTATTTAACAAACATTCAATGGCCTTCCCTGCCTTCTTAATGAAGCCCTAGCCAGCTTTAAATTTCCATAGAAAACTTCTATAGAACAACCATAAGTTAGCTAGCCCCCTTTCCTGGCCAATAGCAAAGTTATTTTAACCTTTGAAAAAGGAAATATACTGCACATTATGAAAAGCAACACAAAACAAAAACAAAAAAACAAGAGGGTAAAAGATCCAACCCAACCCAACCCAACTCAAGAACAAAGAATAAGCATGACTATTATTCAAGATGAAAGAAGCCAAAGAAAAGTTAGAAGGAAAAAAAAATCAGTTGAAAAGGTTTGGTTGTAGGCAAACTGAAATGATACTTCTTTGTATGTAAATCTACCCCTAATTTCCAGGCTCCATAGACTGAAAGGAACTGGAGGAAATATTATTGCTATATTTTCCTTACTAAAGTACACTAAAGTCACTCTCCATTTAAAGAAAACACCCAGAACTGATATGTAGCATGGCTAATACCTCAGAGCAGTTTTTTTTTAAAACAAGGAGCATACAATATAAATTAAATGAAACAATATAAAAGACTGGTGTTCCCTATCAAATAGTGTTCTATCTCATAACAAGATGAAGTTTGAAAACATCCTCCCATAAGAAGAGGAAATATCCCCCAGCAGTAACGATTCAGTACTCACTAATTCAGTGTTCACAGCCACTTTATAAAACATAATCTCTGTGAATAATAAGAATCAACTGTATCTTTAGGGAGTATATTTTATTTGCCACATGATAGTCACTAAAAGGGTTAACTTTAGGTATCCATAACACATCATAAAGGAGACTGATTAAAAAAAAAAATTAAGTACATTTAATACAGTAAAAAGTCTAGAGCAAGGATGGCAAATAGACTTTATCTTGCACGTAAGCTCTGAAAACCAATGTGTTCTAAATAAGGTGTCTATTAAAGCTGTGTTTTGGCTCATTGCAAAAGTATTACAATCCATTAGTAATGGTCAGAGTCAGAGAAAAGATAAACCATGTTATGTGTAGTATATATTTGCCATCCCTGGGCTACTGTACTTCAAACAATCCCATAGAATATACAGTTACAAAACTACTTACTGCTTCAACAGAGTTACATTCCCGCCTTGTTTCTAAGTAACGTAGTGCTCGTTTTTCTTCTTCTTTTAATTTAGCATCTGCCTGTCCAGAGGCAAAATAGCAATCATTTTAAGAATATCAAGAGAATAGCTCAAATTAGCACTTATACTAAGTTCCGACTTACATATTTCATATAATTCTGTACACCATTTTGTTGTAAATATGAGGGTGCCTGTGTTCTATAAAATCTCTCTGTTGAATCCAAATACGCCTTCTCAAAATTGTCCCTATAAATCTGAAGCTTATCTTCAGGATTAGAACAAAGGTTAACTGAAAAACAGAAAATAAAATTTTACTCTAATTATGATTAGCATCACTATTTTGAGTACCATAAATTAAATAACAAATATTGAGCAGTCATTATGTAAAGGGGCTGACAATGCTCAAGATAACATAAAAATAAATAGGACAAAATCTTCTGTATAAAAAACTTAAACGTTAACAGCACAAAGCAACAAACACCATAGAGAATATGATATTTTATTTTGAATAGGAAAGACTCTGACTTCTAACTGGATCAAGACACCATTCACAAAAGAAATGAGATTTGAAATGAGTTTTAAGGAATAAACTAGGATTTACATAGCTAGGTCTATCTAAAGTAAGCAAAAAACAACAACAAAAAAAAACAATAATAATAAAAAAAAATTTAGAAGTAGAAAAGCACAAGGTTGAGTCAAAGTATAATGACTAGCTAAAGCCGGTTTGGCTCAGTGGATAGAGCGTCAGCCTGTGGACTGAAAGGTCCCGGGTTCAATTACGGTCAAGGGCATGTATTTGGGTTGCAGGCACATCCCCAGTGGGAGGTGTGCAAGAGGCAGCTGATCGATGGTTCTCTCTCATCGATGTTTCTAATTCTCTCACCCTCTCTCTTCCTCTCTGTAAAAAATCAATTAAAAAAAATATAAAAGTATAATGACTAGATTGTCTGAGTGGATTTTTAAAGTTAATTGAAGGTAAGGGTAAGAGGTTGTGGAGAGCCTCAGATTTCAGGCTAAATAACCTGCATTTAGCATGGTGTACCACTAACTGGGTAAGGAAAA
This sequence comes from Pipistrellus kuhlii, assembly GCF_014108245.1. Classification (NCBI taxonomy): domain Eukaryota; kingdom Metazoa; phylum Chordata; class Mammalia; order Chiroptera; family Vespertilionidae; genus Pipistrellus; species Pipistrellus kuhlii. The sequence continues at coordinate 58,967,279 of NW_023425595.1, read as the reverse complement.
TAGTATTTAAAATTAATCTTGTGAATAGTATATGGGTAAGATGATAACAATTTGATCCCTATAAGAAGACTATTTCAAAATTCCAGAAGTAAAATTTAGAAAAGTCCAAACTTTAGATTCAAATCCATACTTCTCTAATTTAAGTTGCTAAAAAGATTCACAAATAAATGAGATGGACAAAGTAAATATTCACCACTCAAATATTAATTTTTGTAGGTTACTTTAAAGCAGAATAAATACCTTTTGTGTCCTTGGAAAAGCATTTGGCACTAAAAGTTGATGTTACCTGTGCTAATAAAGATACTTTTGCTAGTACTACTCTATGACTGTCTTAGAATTTGCATGCAAAGGAAATTATGATCATAAAAGTTCAGAACATACCATAGGATTCTCTTACTCCAATGACCAGCTGAGAATCAAAAGCTTCTCCTAACCGTTCAGCATGTACCAGCTTCATTGCACTATCCTGTAGTCTGTTTTTTATATTTGAAAAGATGGACTCATTCCATGTATCAAGCATGAGCTAAGAAAAAGAGAACAAAATGCACATTTCAATTATTTTTTTTAATTATTTTTTTTAACATTACTCTTTATTTATTTATTTATTAAATATATTTTATTGATTTTGTACAGAGAGGAAGGGAGAGAGATAGAGAGTTAGAAACATCGATGAGAGAGAGTCATCGATCAGCTGCCTCTTGCACACCCCCTACTGGGGATATGCCCGCAACCAAAGTACATGCCCTTGACCAGAATCGAACCCGGGTCCCTTCAGTCCCCAAGCCGACGCTCTATCCATTGAGCCAAACCGGTCTCGGCTCATTTCAATTATTAATACACAAAGTACCACCTATCCACAATTTTTTCCCCCCAGTGGGAGCAAAGGAGCACTTTCTTTTATTTGGGGAAATGGAGCTTGGAGTTCAGATAAGTTGAGGTTGAGATGAGTGTGAGTCTCAGAAAGAGAGGAGTGGGCATTTTGACAATGGAAATAGAGTTAAAAAATTAAGTACAAATACTAAAAAAGGAAATCAAATTCTTAGTCCTACATTCACTTGAATCCTTCAGGGAATCAGTATATTTAAATGTGGTAAAGAATACAAGGCAATTAATGGTAAAAAAATATGTGTTTTAGAATCCAAGATAACTGTTAAAACATCAAAATTTAATTATGTGGAAAATGAAGAAAAAAAAAAAAGTAAAATTTGTGGACTATTTTAAAAAGTTATAATTTATATCTATTACTATTACTAATAGTGCTATTTTTTGTTTGAAAGGGATATCTGGGACCCCAATTTCAGAGCTTAGCTTTTTCCAAAAAATCAGGAGTTATTACTGGGCACAGTGCTTTTAACTACAAATAATGCAAAATATTTAGCCACAATTAGGTAAATACAAAGATACGAGAAGGTAACCTGATAAAAGAAGAGACTTTTGAAACACAATAAAGTAATGTAATTTAGAGGAAGGTAAAAGTATAAAGAAAGAAAAAGAAAATAAAATCTCGAAGATAAAATTAGGAAAATGAGAAAGTGAAAGGAAAAGCAAGGAAGGTAATATTTGAAACACAGATCAAAAGCTTAACACCACATAAAAAGCTGAAAGAAAATTGAAACTAAAAATGGGAAAAAACATTATTCAATAAAATCCAGCAAGAGCTAGAAAGGAATTTAAATGTGAAGCAGAAAAATCCACTTAATATGTAAATTACTTCCAAAAGTTTTCAAATCTGTCTAGGCTCAGTGGTTATGTGTCAATTTATAAACTAGGAGGCCACGGTCTGATTCCTGGTCAGAGTGCATTCCTGGATTGCAAGCTCAATCCCCAGTGTGAGGTGTGCAGAAGGCAGCCAATCAGTGGTTCTTTCTCACCACTGATGTTAATCTCTCTCTCCCTCTCTTGCCCTTCCTCTCTGTAATCAACAACAACAAAATCCTATAAAGAGGTAATATGCAAATTGACCATCACTCCAACATAAAAGATGGCCGCCACAAGATGGCTAGTAGGGAAGGGCAGTTGTGGGTGATCAGGCCAGCAGAGGAGGGCAGTTGGGAGGGATCAGACCTACAGGGGAGGGTAGTTGGGGGCCACCAGGCTGGCAGGGGAGAACAGTTAGGGGGACCAGGCCTGCAGGAGAGGACAGTTGGGGGGGGACCCAGGACTGCAGGGGAGGACAGTTGGGGGAGACCAGGCCTGCAGGGTAGAGCAGTTGGAGGGAACCAGGACTGCAGGGATGGGCAGTGGGGGGCAGCCAGCCCAGCAGGGAGAACAGTTAGGGGTAACTGGGTGGGTAGGGGAAGGGCAGTTACAGGCAATCAGGCCAGCAGGAGAGCAGTTAGGTGTCAATCAGACTGTCAGGGGAGTGTTTAGTGGGTGATCAGGCTGGCAGGCAGAAGCAGTTAGGGGAAATCAGGCAGGCAACCAGGCCAGCATTGGGAGCTAGCAGTCCTGGATTGTGAGAGGGATGTCCGACTGCCCACTTAGGCCTGATCTCTAAATGGGAAGTCGGACATCCCTCGAGGGGTCCCAGATTGGAGAGGGTACAGGCTGGACTAAGGGACACCCTCTCCCCCACCCAATGCACGAATTTCGTGCACTGGACCTCTAAAATATCTATGTATCCATGTATCCATGCATCTATCTATCTATTCACACACACACACACACACACACACACACACACACACACACACATATATATATTTTTAAAGTCTTTAGATCATCTTTCCCGAAGAATATTAGAAAAAAGATGGGAAAACTTACCTTTCGAACAATACCATCTTCTACATTTGATTTTTTATTGCCGCCCTGTTTACCCAATAAAGTAATCTCTAGTTGACAAAAAGGCTTCGGTAAAATATCACATTGTGTAAAGAACTTTCGCCATTCTACAATATATGCTTTTAGCAAAGCTGTATCATCTTGATGGCTTAGTACTCGCTGGAAAAAAACAAAACAAAAGAGAATTGTAACAATTTAAATACAAGTGCTTTAAAGAATACTAGAACATTTTTATGCTATAAATTTAAAATATTTGTAGCATAAACTATCTTATACCCAAATTAAAACATAAATATATATCCAAGAGAAAACTAAAATATGTTCACATAGACTTATGATTTCACAATACATATATCTAATCATTAAGGCATATATATGAAACTAATAAAATGCTCTATGTCAATAATGTCATTTAAAAAAAACCTGTATCCATTATCACTTTATCTTCCCCTTTATCTCTCCCCTCTCCTACCCCTTCCTAGCCTTAAACAACCTAATTTACTTTCTGTGTCTATATATTTGCCGGTTGTAGTATGTGTCCATATTATATTCCTTTTTATGGCTAAATACTACTTTATTTTATCAAAGTACTATATTTTGTTCATTTTTGTCCATTGACAGACATTTGGGTTGTTTTCACCTTTTAGCTATCATGAATAATATTGCTATAAATATCTTTGTACAACAAATGTTCACAAAAACTTGTGCACTTACCAATAAAAGAGAAAAGACTCAAAATCAGAAATGAAAGTGGAGACATACAACTGATACCACAGAAATACAAAGGGTCATAACACTACTATGAATGTTATATGTCAACTAATCTGACAACCTAAAACTGATGAATAGATTACTAGGAACATACAGTGTACCAAGAGTGAATCATAAAAAAATAGAAAATCTGAACAGACCAATCACTAGTAAGGAGACTGAATCAATAATAAAAAATGTCAACAAACAGCCCAGCTGGTATGGCTCAGCATCAACTTATGGACCAAGAGTTCACAGTTCGATTCCTGATCAGGCACATGCCCTGGTTGTGGGCTTGATTCCTGCAGGGGGTAAGGGAGGGGGGAAGACAAGGGAGAAGGGGGGGAAATGCCGGAGGCAGCTGATCAATGATTCTCTTTCATCATTGATGTTTCTATCTCTCTCCCTTTCTGGTCCTCTCTGAAATCAATAAAAATATATTTTTTAAAGTCAACAAACAAAAGTTCAGGACCAGATTGCTTCGTTTGTAAATTTTATCAAGTATTTAAAGAAGAATTAGTACCAAATTCTTCTCAAATTCTTACAGAAAATAGAAGAAAGAAAAAATACTTCCAAACTCATTTTACAAGGCCAGCATTACCTTGATTCTAAAACTAGACAATAGTGCCACAAAAAAAATAAAATTACAGGCTAAAATCCCTGATAAATGTAGATGCAAAAAACCTGAAAATATTAGCAAACCAAATTCTACAGCACATTGAAAGGATTATACACCATGATCAAGTGGGATTTATTCCAGTGATGCAAGAATGGTTCAACATTGGCAAATCAATCCATGTGATAACATCATGTTGACAGGATGGATAAAAATCACATGGTCACTTTGGTAGATGCTGAAGATACATTTGACACAATTCAATGTCCTTATATGATAAAGACTCTCAGCCAGGTGGGTATAGTGAGAAAATACCTGAACATAATAAAGTGTATAGTGACAAGCCCACAACTAATGTCATATTCAGTGGAGAAAGCTGAAAGCTTTTCCTCTAAGGTCAGGAACAAGACAGGATGCTCACTCTCACCAATCCATTCAAGACAACACTGGAAGTTCCAGCCAGAGCAATTAGGCAAGAAAAAGAAATACAAAGCAACCACATTAAAAAGAAAGGGGGAAAACTTGCTATTTTCAAATTACATGATGTTACATATAGAAAATCCTAACAATACCACACACACACACACAAAAAAAAAATAGTTAGAATAAACAAATTCAGTATAGTTGCAGGATACAAAATCACAACCCAAAAATCCATTGGATTTCTTCTATACTGTTCGTTTCATAGAAAACTATCAGAAAGAGAAATTATGAAAACAATCCTATTTACAATGCATCAAAAAGAATAAAAATACCTAAGAATAAATTTCACCAGGAAGGTGAAAGACCTACACTGAAAACTACAAAACACTGATGAAAGAAACTAAAGAAGGCACAAAAATGACCAGGTCATGTGCCCATGACTTGGAAGAATATTGTTAAAACTAGTGACCTGTTGCAGGAATATTCCTGCCACTGCCACCTCTCCTCTCCCCCCCCCCCCTACCTCCCCCCCCGAGGTGGACAGGGCGGAGGTGGGTAGGACGGCCCGCCTCGCTGCGCCCACAGCCACTTGTGCCACCGTCTCCGTGGCTGTGAGCACTGCCACCGCCGCTGTGTGCTGCTAATGCTTTCCCTCAAACAGCTGCAGCCACCTTGCTTTCCACTTTCCCTCCCTCTTCCTCCTATGCTGTCTTCAGTCTTCACTCCTCCCTCCCTCCGAGTATGCAAATTAACTGACATATATGTTGGGTTAATTTGCACACTTTCACTGACTGGCTGATGGGTGTGGCTTGTGGGTGTAGCAGAGTGATGGTTAATTTGCATATTACTATATTATTATATAGTATGTGCATAAACCCCAAAGCAATCTACAATGGGGAAAAGAACAGTCTCTTCAATAAATGGTGCTGGGAAAATTGGACAGCCACAGGCAAAAGAATAAAACTTGACCATTTTTCATCATACACAAAAATTAACTCAAAATAGATTAAAGACTGAATTTAAGATCTGAAACCATAAAACTCCTAAAAGAAAGCACGGATAGTAAATTCCTTGACTTCAATGTTGGTAGTGTATTTTTTTTTTTTTTTTGCATTTGGTATAAAAAGCAAAAATAAACATGTAAGAGTACATCAAACTAAAAAGCTTCCAAACATCAAAGAAAGTATCAACAAAATAAAAAGGCTATCTACTGAAGGGGAGAAAATATTTGCAAATATTATCTGATAAGAGTCAATATCAAAATAGATTTTTAAAAAAATCATACAACTCAATAGCAATGCAGAAACAAAATAAAACAAACAAACAAAAAAAACAATTAAAAAGTGGACAGAGAATCCAAATAGATCTTTTCCCAAAGAAGACACACAGATGACCAATAGGACATGAAAAGATGTTCAATATCACTAATCATCAAAGAATGATAATCCAAACCACAATGAGATACCACTTCACACCTGATAGAATGGCTATTATCAAGAAGACAAGAAGTAAGTGTGGATGTGGAGAAAAGGGAACCCTTGTGCACTGTTGGTGGGAATGTAAATTAGTACAGCCACTATGGAAAATAGTATCAAGGTTCCTCAAAAAATAAAAAAATAGAACTACCATATGATTCAGAAATTCTACCTCTATTCATCCAAAGAAAACAAAGACACTAATTTGAAAAAATATACAGTCAGCCCTCTGCATTCATGGGTTCTGCATCTGTAATTGGTTTAGTCTACAGATGCAGAACCCAAAGATACAAAGGGCGGACTAAGGAACTTGAGCATCCATGGATTTTGGTATCTGCTAGGAATCTGTGAACCAACCCACTGTGGAAACTGAGGGAGGACTATATGCATCCCACGTTCTCTGCAATATTATTTACAACTAGTGGTCTGGTGCATGAAATTTGTGAACGGGAAGGGGGGTTCCTCAACCCGGCATGCACCCTCTCCAATCTGGGACCCCTTGAAGCAGGGGTCCTCAAACTTTTTAAAGTGGGGGCCAGATCACGGTCCCTCAGAGAGCTGGAGGGCCGGACTATATGAACTACTAATTCCTACTGTAACACCTCGGCTGCGCTCACTGCCCAAAAAACCTGGTGGGCCGGATAAGACTCCTCTGCGGGCCGCATGTGGCCCGCGGGCCGTAGTTTGAAGAACCCAAGGCTTGAAGGATGTCCTACTGCTAGTTTACAGGTATTGGGCAGTTTGACATCCCTTTTGCAATCTGAAACTGCTGCCTCCAGCCCCTCACCTGCCTGCCTGCCTAACCAATTGTGCCTAAACACTTGGCCTGCCAGCCTGCTCGCTCCCAACTGCAGGCTGGAAGCAAATATCTGGGATTTATTTATCTTCTACAATATAATTGAAACTTTGTAGCCTTGAGTGGAGGCCAAGGCCGGCCAGAGCGGGCAGGAAGCTTGGTTTCCTCCATTGCCGGGGGCAACCCAAGCCTCCTTCTGGCTCCAGCTCTGTCACCATCTTGGTTGGGTTAATCTGCATACTTGCTCCTGATTGGCTGGTGGGCATAGAAGTATGGTTAATTTGCATGTTTCTCTTTTATTAGTGTAGATAGCCAAGATATGGAAACAACCTATATGTCCATAGAGAGATGAATGGAGAAAGAGTATGTGGTACATACACAGAATGAATTATTCAACCATAAAAAATGTCATGCCACTTGGAACAACGTGGATGAAATTTGAAGAAAACTACTGTCAGTTTGAAAAGAGGTATTAGTGTGAGAAAAAATAGATTTATGTGAGCTGACATATGGCTAAAAATACATGGTGGTGGGGGCATCTAAAGGACCTATAAAAAACTGAATTTTAAAATCTATGCTTTTAACAATTAAATTTATTGCAGTGACATTAGTTAATAACCTCCATGTAAGTTTCAAGTGTACAATAATACATTATCTGTATATTGCATTGTGTGCTCACCTCCCAAAATCTAGTCTCCTGTCACCATATATTGACCACCTTTACCTTCTTCAACATCCCTCCACCCTCTTTCCCCTCTGGTAACCACCATATTGTTGTCTATGTCTGTAACTTTGTTTTGTTTGTTCACTTGTTGTTTACAGCATTTTTTAATTGAGGATAATAATGTACTCTCTTAAAAGAAATGTCACTAATGGGGGAAAAGAAGCAAACGATTATCATTTAATTAAAAAATTTATTTAAGAAATACGTAAGTCAATGTAATATTTAAAATTACTTCAGGAAGTCCTACATTTATAGTATATTTTTTAATAATATTCTTTGACTAAAACCTTAAAACAAATATAATATAAAAAGTGGAACTTACTGCCTGTGCTTGCTTAATAAACTCAAGAATATCTTCTTTTAAAGCCTGGTGAATTTTTGCTGGGCCTTTATCATCCCAGAGACAGACCGCATGCACATCCCTATAAAAATAAAGCAGGTAAACAAATATTAACACTGGAACAAAAACAAACACAAAACTCGTGTTAAGTTCTGTTTTTATAGTTTCCATAGACCACAGAATCCATTCATATGAACCAAACATGTTTTGTAAGTTGTCTCACATTAGTTTCTATTTTCTTTATCATTCATTGTTTTCTTTAAATCTCTGCTAGTTATTGCATAATATATATAGATTTTTTTTTTTTTCTTACCCGAGGATATGTTTACTGATTTTTTAGAAATAGAAGAAGGGAGAGAGGGAGGAAGTGTTGTGAGAGAGAAACATTGATGCGTTTCCCAGACTGGGGATTGAACCCCTAATCTTTTGTTGTATGGGATAATTCTCCAATCAAGCAACCTGGCCTGGGCTGCATAAATATATACATATATTTTTAAATCCTCACCTGAGGATATTTTTTGCATTGAATTTTAGAGAGAGCGAAAGAGAGAGAGAGAGAAATATCGATGTGAGAGAAATTCATCAATTGGTTGCCACCTGCATGAGCCTCGACCAGGGCTGGGGCTGGGGAGAAGCCTGCAACCAAGATGCCTGCCTTTGACCAGAATCAAACCCAGAACCCTTTGGTCCGCAGGCTGATGCTCTATCCACTGAGCCAAACTGGCTACGGCTGCATAAATATTTTTAATTATAAAAGTATACTATCTCTTGCCGAAACTGGTTTGGCTCAGTGGTAGAGCATCGGTCTGCGGACTGAAAGGTCCCAGGTTTGATTCCGGTCAAGGGCATGTACCTTGGTTGCGGGCACATCCCCAGTAGGGGGTGTGCCAGAGGCAGCTGATCCATGATTCTCTCTCATCGATGTTTCTCTCTATTCCTCTCTGTAAAAAATCAATAAGATATATTTTTAAAAAAAGTATACTATCTCTTAATCCCATTCCCCAAAGTGAACTACTATTAATATTTTCTTGTGCAAAGCAAGTATACTAGTAAATCCTATTAATTCTTTAATTCAATATATGTAAATTAGTCTACTGTTTTGAAAAAATAGTAATTTAAATCCTATTATAGTGAATCTTCTACACATTCATTGTATTTACACATTAATTACTATTGTGTCTCCTTTAGTTAAAAAAGACAAAGACAAAAACAAAAAGGAAAGTTCTCATAAACTGGTATACAAAAACTCTAAACTTATCAAGTTGACATATTTTTAACCAAAGAATATTCATTGCAGAAATATATTTAAGATTAACACATATCCTAAAAGTAAATTTCTTAATTATTAAATTGTAGTACAGGGAAACATAACAAGAGGGTAGTCTTTTATTCAGGATTTATTTATTTTTTTATTTTATTTTTTTAATATATATTTTATTGATTTTTTACAGAGAGTAAGGGAGAGAGATAGAGAGCTAGAAACGTCGATGAGAGAGAAACATTGACCAGCTGCCTCTTGCACACCCCCTACCGGGGATGTGCCCGCAACCACTGTACATGCCCTTGACCGGAATCGAACCTGGGACCTTTCAGTCCGCAGACCGATGCTCTACCACTGAGCCAAACTGGTTTCAGCTATTGAGGATTTTTTATTGAAGATTCTTTTATTTGGAATAGGCTCCCTAGTGACTTATTTAGTACCTTCTGGAGTCCCTGCTATAAAAAATGTCAAAGAAATCTAAACAAAACACCTCCAGAATTGTAACATTATAATAATGGCCAAAGAGTTTGTTTTATATTCAGATTCTAAGGAACATCATTATAACCCAAAGTTCTGTCTGCATATTAACTTTTTAAAATATATTTTTATTGATGTCAGAGAGGAAGGGAGAGGGAAAGATAGAAACATCAATGATGAATGAGAATCATTGATCGGCTGTCTCCTGCACACTGCACTAGGGATGGAGCCTGCAACCAGGGCATGTGCCCTGATAGGGAATCTGTGACCTCCTGGTTCATAGGTCAAATCTCAATCACTGAGCCCACGTCAGCCAAGCTGCATATTAATTTGAACTTGCTTTTGTCATTTGTTTAATTCAGCTTAATAGTGGTATCTGGACCAGTGTCTGGAATGCAGTAAGCACACAAATATTTGTTAAGTAATAGCATAACAGGTAACATCTGGCTGCTCAATATGTGCCAAATTCTATGTTAAGCTGTTTTAACTCATTTATCCTTCACAGCAACTCTGAAGGAGTATGATTTTCATTGCAATTTTACAGATGTGGAAACTGAGGCAAAGAGAGGTTAAGGAGCTAGTATAAATGTTGGAACCAGGCGGTTGGGCTCCAGAGGCTTCCCAAACTATTTTTCTCGCACTCCTCCAATCCATCCAACCAACAGTAGCCAACATAATCTTTATGAAACTCAAAATCACAGCATATTACCTCTACATTTAAAATTATCCAATGGTTTTCCACTGCTCTTTGAATAAAGTACAAAATGGTTAATTGACCCCTATAAGAAGCTGCAGAATCATCTCATGATTAAAGAAATCTAGAGTTGAAAAGAAGAAACTGATACAAAAATAGATAACTCAATATGTTTACCCCTATTACTATGTATATAAACGCAAGGCTTAAGAGGGTGGTGGAATAATATTGGAAGTAACAATGAGTAAAGAACTGTGGGATACTATGGTGTCTGTAGTGAACTATAAACAAATCAATGTGGTATGTGAAGTGGGGAGCGATAAGCAAGAAATTAGGCAAACTAACCTTATTTTAGCCCCTAAGTTCAATCATGGTCCTATTATACCCATTTTTGAAATGTCACTCTAATTTGGATATTTCCATCCATCACCACCAGTACATAATAAAAATCATGATAATCTCTTGCTTATTACAACAAAAACCAGTATGAACTGACTGCCGTGGCACTCTACATATAGTGATTTATGTTAGTATAGGTTTTCCAAGAAGCAGATATGATTAGAAGAACAAGAGATTTATTGAGGTAAATGTCTGCGAGGGAAAATGGGAAGTGAACTACAAGAAGCTGAGCAAGGGATAAACCTACAATGCTGTTCTAAACCCCGCAGGGAAGAGGAGAAAGGAAGGTTGTGTAGTAAGAATCTCAGACTGCAGTGCAGTTCTAAGTTTGATAAAGCTGTGGGTAGTTTTGGAGCAAAAGCCACTCATTAGAGGAAATCCATGCCTCCATGAAATAGGATTACCACTGCATATTCAAACCTTTGCTGGGTACATACATGCCAGAAGGACTCAAACATGACTTGCATCTCAAAGGCAACAGGGGATGGTATGATGAAGGATGTGGGATTGAGTAGCTCTAAAACATCTTACCCAAGAAAGAATCAAGCTTGATAAGAACTTATTACAACTTCTGTAGCTTCCCTTTCTCAACTTCCAGGTATTGCCATGTGTTGATATATCAGAACAAAATGTGAACATATTTCTTATTCAAAATACAATACTGCTCACACAATAAAAAAGTCAAGTATCCTGCTCCATTTTCAAAATATATATAAAAGGCTAAGTGTCTATTCAACTGTCTGACCATTAGGCATGACACATACTGACCACCAGGGGGCAGATGCTCAACACAGGAGCTGCCATGACACACACTGGCCATTTAAAAATAAATGGCACCATGGACCTGGCACCGATAAACCAACACTCGGCTTCCCCCAGTGGGACACAGGCGCCGCCACCACCCCGGAGCCACATCCCACCAAACCGCAGCCAACGCTGCCAAGACCCCATAGCACAAATGTGGCCCACAGCCCAGCTCAGCCCGGAAATGGTGCCTGTGGGCGCCAGGTAATGACATTATGTAGCAACACTCGGCTTCCTCTCCCTAGTGACCAGTCTCCTTGAAGTTTCTTTAGCCCAGGAACCCAACTTGCTTTATAGCCAGGTGCAAACATTTTATTTTACAGTTTAACCAAATGTTTAAGAGTTTTCCTGTGCCTCATCTCATTTTATCCTCACAGAAGTCCTGGAGTAGGTAGATAGGAGGACTCAATAGAATCCTATTTTCTTTTCATTAGCAAGATGTGAATAGCGATATTAAAATATTTCTAATGAATTTCCTTTTAATGTGCACATATCCTATATCAGGTGTCGGCAACCTGCGGCTCCAGAGCCGCATGCGGCTCTCTTGAAGCTTTACCGTGGCTCCGACAACTTGCAAGCCCATGTGAAAGTGAAGGTAACGTCTTACAGCCCTGACGTGCTGACACTGTGCACTGAGGTTCAGGAGCAAAAATCCCATTAACCAGGTAAATTAAATATTTTATATTTAATGTATATATTTATAGAAATATATTTTATAAAAATATACTTTATATTGTTATAAAAATATATTTTATATTGTTAAGTGAAAAAGTGCTTTTTTCTTCAGATTGACAGCTAACTGCACGATCCGGTATATAGCATTAAGGTAAGAAACAACATATGCAGTGTTATATTTGTTTTAAATGTCGCAATGGTTTTGCGGCACCCAGGTTTTTTTTTTTCCTTCGGAAATGGGTCCAAGTGGCTCTTTATGTCTTAAAGGTTGCAGACCCCTGTCCTATATAATAAAAGCATAATACACAAATTCTCCCCTCGACCAGGAGTTTGGCCAGGGGAAGGGAGGGAGGCTGCAGTTAGGGACCCCACAAGTGCATGAATTTCTGGGCCTCTAGTTTTATAATGTACTTGAAGAATGTATTATGATAATACCCTTAAAGCCCTCCCTGTTCCACTCCCCATCCTACTTCCATCCCTCTCCAGAAGTAATCAAGCCTGAATTTATATTTCCCCCAAGTTTTGTGACATTCTATGAGGATTTCTAAACATAATAGAAATTTTATCAAATAATTTTTAAATGATTTTTTTACTCAACATTGCTTCTGATATTTACCTATTTATAGGTTCATGCAGTTCTAATTTATGTACTTTATTTTGTCAAATGGCACTTCAACATAAAAGGGAAGAGGCAATAGTGAGCAATGTGTGTGTGTGTGTGTGTGTGTGTGTGTGTGTATCCATATATCCTATATAATAAAGAATATGCAAATTGACCCTCACACACTCACAAGATGGCTGCCTACAACCAAGCCAGCAGGGGGGTTAGTGAGGGACAACCAAACGATTGAACAATCAGGCTGCGTGGAGCAACCAGGCTGGCACAGGGGGGGGGGGCAGTTGGGAGTAGCCAGGCCGGCGGGGAGGGGGGGCAGAGTTGGCAGTTGGGAGTAGCCAGGCTGGCAGGGGGGGCAGCAGTTAGGGGCAACCAGGCTGGAGGGGGGGGGGGCAGTGAGAGGTGACCAGGTTGGCAGGAGGGGCAGTTGGTGGCAACCAGGCCGGCGGGTGGGGGAGGTCTTAATTTCATATATATGAAAGTAAGCCTGAATTGGTAAGAAAATACTCTCTTGAAATAGATAACCAAAGCGCTTTTAAAAAGAGACATACTACAGGGAAATCATTTTTAAATATTAATTAAAAAAATCAGGGAGTTGGGGAGTGGGAGAATAAAGAAGTAAAAACTTTTCAAAAGTTTCATTGGGACAGAGAGAAAGGATGGGAGAAGCAGCAAGAGGTACAAAATATTCCTAAATTTCAACTTCCTTAGATAGAATGGGAGTAAAATAGTGTGATTTTGGTGTAAAAAATAGGTATTTTGCTTTTAATTAAAAGTAATACCATATGCCTTTGAGAGTGAGAAACAGGAAAGTAATCACTAGTGGAAGTGAACTTTCAAATTAATAAAAATAAGGAAAAGAAAAAATAGTATCTAATAAGTGATAAATGTATAGAAACAGTAAAAATAAGAATAAGTTATATCATTATACATGAACTAAATAAGTTATCCCATTAGAAAGACAATATGTCTTTCAAAAGGACAAATATTTCCTGGCTGATATGGCTCAGTGGTTGAATCTTGGAGAGCCATCTCCAGTATTGAGCAAAAATGAGAGGTGCTGAGGAGAAACAGCAGATGGCTCCATATAAAGAGAAAACTGAGACCGAGCGAAGGGCTATATGCAATGGTGTAATACTGTCTCTCTTGGAAAAGTTCTTGATCCCCAAACCTTACAAGCACTAAGCAAAGTTTTCCATTTGAAAAGGAAAGGAGCCCTGGCAGATGTGGCTCCAGTTGGTTGTAATGTGATCCCTTACACACAAGGTGGTGGGTTTGATTCTCGGTCAGGGCACCAACCCGTGGTGGGTTTGATCCCTGGTTGGGAGGCAGCTGATTGATATCTCCCCCCCTCTTCTTCTCTCTCAAAATCAATAAAGAAAAGAGAAATTTATGAAAAGTAAAGAACTACTATTAACAATAATTACTTGACTGAGGATGCTGCTGGTGATGACACGGGATTGTGGATCAGTCACAACAAGCGTACTAGGATGCTTTTGAAATCAGCAAAAAAGAAATGTAACCAACAGACCCTATCAGACTGGGTCTGGCTGGCCCTTAACTTCTCTGTGTTCTATTATGAGATTCTCAACTCTGGAGAAAGCCTGCTTTTTTGCAAAGAAAACTTTTGATGAAGCCACTGCTGAACTTGGTACATTATGTGAAGAGTCATACAAAGACAGCAAGCTAATAATGCAATCACTGAGAGAACACTTGACATTGTGGATATTGGATACCTAAGGAGAGGAAGCTGAAGCAGGAGAATGAAGAGAAAATTAACAGGCCTCTCAACCTTTGTCTGCCTCATTTTAACATTTACACAGTGGACCATTAGTCATCCATGCTGTCCCACAAACAGTTTTTTGTTTACGATTTATGACAGATTTATTTTTATTTGAATTTCTCTATCTCCCATGTGGCTTTTATGTTTAATATTAGCGGAGTAGAAATAGTTAACATTCAGAGAGTTCTACTTTCATCTTGAGTGACCAATAAGGGATGTAGGAGTTTTATACAAGTTATAAATGCTTGACTTAGTATATTTGGAACATTGTAGCTTCACAAGGGTCAGTGTTAAAATAGTTTTCATGTCTAAGCAAAGAAAACTGCCAACATATTGGTTTGTCCTGATGGGGAATAAAAATAATTGGTTCTAGTCACGGGTGTAGTTGTGGGTATTGAAGTTTTGAAGCACTTAGAGCAGAGGCAGGGAACCTTTTTTTCTGATGTTTTATAACATCACTAGAGGCCCAGTGCATGAAATTCCTGCATGGATAGGGCTCCTAGCGATCAGGGCCAATCCAGGCCTCCCTTCCCTGGCTGCCAGCCGGGGCTTTCCTTCATTCTGTGCCACCCCCCTGGTGGTTAGCTCATGTCATAGTGAGTGATCAAACTCCTGGTCTCCTGGTCGAACTCCCAAGGGGACATTTTATATATTTAGATTTGCAGGCCATACAAAATTATCAACTTAAAAATTAGCCTGCTATATTGGCCAAACATTTAATTTCCTCACCCCTAATGCCTTGGCAGAGCCAGACCAAATGATTTCTCCGGCCTTATATGCCCCATGAGCCAGACTTTCTCTACCCCTCACTTAGAGGGATGGAGTATAAGTGGATATCCCTTGGACAGTACATGTTAACCCATGTGGAATACTCACTTTCAATGTGCACACCTGCACATCTGTGACTACATCTGCTAAAGTATTGCTTTAGTTGTGGCCCAATTTACTCTGGATAAGGGCAGAAACGGTTCACATTCCATTATTTGTAAAATTATCTGCTGTTTGCTTTCATTCACTTCGCTACACTCATTTTATTTGTATTTAAATGGCTTAGGCAACCTAAGAACACATGTACAAGTCAAGATGCAGGAAAATGAAATGCTTGATATCCATTACTTCATATATATCAAGCACAGCAGTAAAACAAAACAAAACAAAACATGTATTTACCATTTTTAAAGGTTTTTTTTTGTTTTTTTTGTTTTTTGCTTTTGTAAATTTTTCTTTGATTTGCCTAACATGCAGCACATGCTGTAAAATAGTTAACAGGGAAATAACTTAAAATTATGATTAGCTTTGTTTAATGTCTCATGAAATGTTCATGAATAATCTAAGCATAATTAAGACTGTGTATTATGTAAGTAGAATAAAAGCTTTACGAATGGACAAAAAATGTTCATTTATACCAGAAAATATATATCAACATATAAAAATATAATTAGATATGTAAGATACAAATACATTGGAATACTTAACACACCCTTGTAATAGTCAGGATGTACTCAGCTGAAACGTTAAACTCAATTAACAGTGACTCAGATTGGCAATTTTCAACTAGTGTGTAAAGAAAGTTTTTAAAACATTGCAATACCTGACAAGTCAGGGGCACTGAACTCTTTCCCCTTAGATTGTCAAATAAAAAAATTATATAAGCCAACACAACAATAACTATTTGGTGTGAATGAATCAAAATTATGTCTTTTTTTGGTCAGGCCAAGAATATATCTCTTTGGTGTGCCGTAGAATTTTAGTAATTAGTTTGCATTTGATAAAGCTCAATTTGTTTAATGGCTGATATTGGTAATGGTGTAGGCAAAGGTACGTGTTTTCATTTTTTGCAGAATCCTTAAATCCTGTAACCTGTTTGGAAATATTTCCATTTTGTCTTAAACTTGATTAGGGGTAGGATAATAGCTTTTCAAATATTTAAAGGAAATGTTCCTTCAACTTCCTGCATTTGTTCAATGAAAAGAGCAGGGGTATTCTGTTTTGTTTGGAAGGTAACTTCTTTTCTCTTCAAGAATTAGGATTGTTTTCTTTATCCTTAGAACTCTGAAATTCCTTGAGGATGTGTCCAGGCATTCTTTTTAGCACCTTCAATATTAAGACTTGTAGGAATAGGTGGCAAGGGACATGAGATTTTAGTCCTGGAAACTTCATTCTTGTATTTTGACTATATCTTCTCCTCTACTATTTTTGTTCTCTCCTTCTGGAACCCTTTTTAGTAGAAGTTAATCTGATTCTAGATCTAGCCTTGATATTTATTAATTATTATTATTTTTATTTCAGAGAGGGAGAGAGAGGGAGAAAGAAACATCAACGATGAGAGAGAATCATTGGTCGGCTGCCTCCTGCACACTCCCTACTCGGGGGGATCGAGCCCACAACCCAGGCATGTGCCCTTGACCTGAATTGAACCTGGGACCGTTCAGTCTGCAGGCTGATGCTCTATCCACTGAGCCAAATAAATCAGGGCGACATTCATTAATTTTCCATAATGTCTTTGCTCTACATTCAGGGAGAAATCTGGTTTAAGTTTTCAAATTATTAATTTTGTCTTTATTAGTTAGCTCTTTTATTTTTTTATTCAAAGCTCTCTTCTTTATTTTGATTACCTCATTTTCAGAGAGATATCCACTTGCTGTTCCACTTATTTATGCATTCAAAGAGGAAGAGAGGGGAGAGAGAGAGAAACATCAATGATGAGAATCATTGATCGGCTGCCTCCTGCACGCCTCCTCTATTGTGAATCCATCCCAAAACCCGGGCATGTGCCCTGACAAGGAATTGAACCATGACCTCCTGGTTCATAGGCCAACTCTCAACTCTGAACCACTCTAGTTGGGCAATAAAAAACTTTTTTAAAAAAAGAAGCAATTCTCAACTGAGTGAGGTGCTGCAACTTACCACCCCCCAACCCCCCGCCCCAAGACATTTGGGAACACATGAGAGCTTTTTCTGTTTAATAATGAGGGGAGGGGAGAGGAGTATACAAAGTGTCAGCTACTAAACTTTATGAGGGTGAATACCAGAATGATGAACAACCCACAACATGTAGGATCATCTTTTATAACAATGGTTCTCAAACTTTCTAATGCCGCTACCCTTTAATACAGTTCCTCATGTTGTGGTGACCTCCAACCACAAAATTATTTTCGTTGCTACAGCAGCGGTTCTCAACCTGTGGGTTGCCTAACCACTAGAACCGCTAGCAGGGTCGCCTAAAACCATCAGAAAACTCAGATATTTACATTACGATTCATAACAGTAGCAAAATTACAGTTATAAAGTAGCAACGAAAATAATTTTATGTTTGGGGGTCACCACAACATGAGGAACTGTATTAAAGAGTCGCAGGATTAAAAAGATTGAGAACCAGTTTTATAACCATTCAAAATGCTAATAACACTTCTATTGAAAAATAAGGATGCAGATTATGAGAAAAGGGGAGTAAATAGTAGTTTAATTAAACACGGCATGCCCTAGCTGGTGTGGCTCAATGGATAGACCATGGGCCTGCAGACTGAAGGGTCCTGGGTTAGATTTCTGGTCAAGGGCACATGCCTAGGTTGTGGGCTTGATCCCCAGTAGGAGGCGTGCAGGAGGTAGCCAATCCATGATTCTCTCATCACTGATGTTTCTCTCTCTCTCTATCTCTCCTTTCTTCTCTGAAATCAATAAAAAATATTTAAAAAATATATTAAACACATCAGATTTAGAGATAAGCAAGCTCTGTTATTATTATGGTTAAATAGGCTAAAATTTGGAAAGCTAGGTCTTGCAATTTTGGTGATAGCATGATAAGACATCCAGGAATCCTAAGAGGACAACATATTGAACAACCTTGGGTAACTCCAAGGAGATCAAAGATTCTTAAAAAACAGTATATTAAAGCCACTAGCTGTAGCAAGTACAAAGTTATTGACTATTTCTGCTTAGAAGTACACATTAAGCAAGGAACAGCATCGCGCTATGCTCCTGTTCCCAGTCAGGAGTGTACAGAAAAGCAGCATCATTCTAGATTAGGGGTGTCGAACTCAATCAGAGAAGGGGCCAAAATCTAAAATCCAGCCTAAATCGCGGGCCGAATGGTTTACTGAACAGTCATAAACTGACAATGTTAACCAGAAATGTGAATTTAAAATGAGTGGAACAATCTTTTCCTTAACAGTGCTGTTAACCAACTCACATGCTATCAAGCAAAACAGTAATATTGGTATCAAGCAAAACAGTAATATTGGAATGTACCTAAAATGCTCATTGTTTTGTTTTCTGGCTAGATGTCTGACACCGTTTTCCCCGGATCAATGAGTCAATGTTCGGTTTTATTTCTTGGGCTGTAGCAACCCGCAAAACAGCATGGAGGTTGTCATCGGTAATGCGTGATCTGTGCTTGTTTTTGTTCAGATTCATTATTGAAAACATCTGTTCACAAAGATAGGTGCTCCCGAACATGGATAGAATACGGGCAGCATGAAGTCGGAGCTCTGGCATTGAGTCAGAGGGCAGTAGAGGGTAGAAGTCCTCAATTTCAACATCCTGAAACCTTGATTTCAGGCCACTGTCAGACTGAAGCTCGATTATCTCCATCTGAAGGTGATGGGGCACATTGTTGACATCAACTGTAAAAAGATTGGCAAAGATGTCAAAGCCTGAGTGCTGTGTTCTAAAGTCAGAGAAGCGCCGCTCAAATTCACTTAGTAAATGGCTAACTTTGGTAGCCAGCCGACTGCAAGGAAAAGTACCAGAAATAGTGGTTGAGATACTCAAACAAACGGGAAAGTGGGCAAGATTGTCCTGTTCCAGTTGGGACTTCCATAGTTGAAGTTTACGCTGGAATGCTGTGATCATGTCAGACATCTTCGTGATGACTTGTTTGTGTCCCTGCAGCTTCAGATTCAGTTGGGCGAGATGCTCGCATATGTCACACATCATAGCAAAATCACATAGCCAGGCAGGATCCGACAGTTCAGGCAAGGGCTTTCCTTTACTTTCCATGAAAAGAGCAATTTGTTCTCTGAGCTCACAAAATCTTTTGAGGACTGCGCTCTTGCTCAGCCATCTTACTTCTGTGTAGTATGGCACGTCTCCATGCTCTGCACCCACCTCCTGTAAAAACTGCTGGAACTGGCGATGATTGAGGCCACGTGCCCGTATAAAGTTAATAGTTTTAATGACTGTGGTCATTATGTCATTCATGTCCAGAACTTTTCCACACATAGCCTCTTGGTGGATAATGCAATGATAAGTAATCAAGGGTGTGTGGCAGTGACTTTTTTGCATTCTTTCCTTCATTAGTCCAACCAAGCCTTTCTTTTCTCCGCACATTGAAGGTGCGCCATCGGTAGTTAGCCCCACCAACTTTTCCCAGGGTAATTTAAAATTATTTATAGATTTCTCCACAGCCTCAAATATATCTCTACCAGTCGTCGTCCCATGCATGGCAGCTACATCCAAAAGTTCCTCAGTGACAGAGAGGTCGGTCTTCGTAGCACGTATAAAGATGGACAGCTGCGCTGTATCAGTGTTGTCTGTGCTTTCATTGATAGCAAGTGAAAAAGCGAGATAACCGCATGCCTGTTCGGCCAGCTGTGATGATAGATTTCCTGAGAGTTCTTGAACTCTATCTGCAATGGTGTTTCTTGACAAACTGACATTTTGAAAACTCTGTATCTGGTCTGGGCATACTTGCTCACACACTTTTAGCATGCATTGCTTCAAAAAGGCACCCTCTGAAAAACACCTTGAAGTACGGGCAATTTCTTCAGCCACTATAAAGCTTGCTTTCACTGCAGCATCATTTTTCGCTGTAGCCTTTGTAAACATTTGCTGCTGTGATTGTAGTTTGCCTTTTAGTTCTTTAACAATTTTATGCTTTTCTTCCAAAGTATATTTGCCATACTTAACATTATGTTTGGTGTCAAAATGACGACGTATATTGTACTCTTTCATCACCGACACTGTCTCATAACACAATATACACACTGGTTTGCCCTCTCTAAGCACAAACATGTATTCATTTTCCCATCTGTCATTAAATTGTCTGCCTTCACCGTCAACTTTTCTTTTCCTGGACATTTTGGGATCAATATTGGCAGTAAAAGATGTAGTTTATTGGAAATCTGCGTTAGAAGGAAAAAGTTGAAAACTGCACAGGGATAGCTTGATTTGGCAGATGGAGTGGAGAAAAAAAAAGTCAGTCAATAAATGCCTGGCTGGGTACAGATAGCAGATTCTGTTGCGATTTTTATGCCTGCACTTTATGCCAGGAACTGGCAGCTTCTGCTGTGTATTTTTTATGCCCGCACACTCACTCTCTCCTCTGCTCTGCCACCCGCACAACCACATGGATGCCGGACTATAGGTCACGCCTCCTGAATCTCCCGTGACTTGTTATCTATGCGCATGCGTAATAGATAGCAAGTACAGCGGCCGGCCACCTCGCCGGCCGGCGAGATCACAAGCCTCCTATGTCACCGCGCGTCATTGTGATGGAACGCAGCGGAGTGCAGTGATGACAGCGCGGTGCGGGCCACATTGCAAGGCCTGGCGGGCCGGATTTGGCCCGCGGGCCTTGTGTTTGACATGTGTGTTCTAGATGATAAAGTATATTATTAACACAAATTAGCAAAAATAAGACAAAAAGAAGCCCTATCACATTCAACATATTCATAAGTTTAATCAAATAATTTAAGAAAAATACATGTATATATGAATGCTAATAAGTTTTAAAAGGTCTCTGCTATTTATTAAATGCTAATTTATTAAAAGGCAGAATCATGGATATAAGTTAATATGCAACTTATTTTTAGAGAAATTAATTTTTAGAGAAATTAGATTACTTTCTTATGTAATAAAGAGAAAAAATGAGCACAACAGCATAATGTATATATATAGATTACTCAGTCACATATCTACAATTCACTGATATAGTCATTGATACAGTATTTCACTAGTGCACACACACAAATTATAGCAGGTGTGAGACAGCCATCCTTAGGAAGACATGGTTGCAAAGTTGACCCTCGGCTTGCATCTGGGAACTTGGATTTTAGGAATGTTCTTACCATTTCCTGTTAAAACTGGCTCATTGTACCTGTACTGTTTATGTAAAAATCTGATTTATGTTAAACAATTGCTTTCCACTTAAGAGTCTGTAACTTTGGCTGCCTATGTGACTAGTCCCAGGTAAAACCCTGGGCACTGAGTCTTTAATGAGCTTTCCATGGTAGACAGGATTTCACATGTGTTGTAATAATCAGTTGTTGAAAGAATCAGGTCTATCCTGTGTGACTTTACTCGGAAAAGATGCTTGGTTCACCTGAACTTTACCACATGCATCTTGTTGGCATTTTGGTTTGTATCCTTTATTGTAATAAAGTACAGCCAGGAATACAATTATATGCTGAGTCCTATGGTCTTCCTAGCATTCCTTTAACCCAGGGTGGTCTTGAGAATGCTGGCCTGTTGGTGTCAGGAGTGGGATTCACTAGAACCGACTCACTGAAACATAGTGAGAGCATTGTTTGGGGAAAGCAAGGATGAAACGGTAGGATGACAAACCTTTCCTGCTTGGGTGGCTATGAGCAGTAGCTGAGTTGGTATCTGCTGTGAGAGGGAAGAGCTATCTATGAAATTTAAAAATAACCCCAGGCGAGTTGGCTTGCTTAATTTCCTGGCTGCTTTTGGCCATGTTGATTCAAATCAGAAGAGCAGCAGCACAGCCTGGATGATGCACTTGGTTTTTGTTCTCACATCCAAGTAGGAGGAGAAAATACCTAAATGTTCCCACAGGTAAGCTTTTGGTGGGCCAAAAGGTTACACTTTTGTGATGCTCTCTTCTAAGCATGAGGAAATAAGTTAAATTAGATCCCAGGGCTGGGGAAGGTTTAGAGAAACCAAGGGAGAAGAAACCACTCCAGCTGTTTCTTCAGCCTAACTTGCTGCAGCAACAGCCTCTCCATACGGCTTCCATTTCAGTCAGGATCTCCCAGCAACCGTGTTCATGTTATAAATGCTGACTTCTTCTCCCGGGATTTGAGTAAGTTTGTAATGAAAAAAAGGGGAAGTTTAAAAAGATGGCTTTGTATTTCGTAACTATTGAATATGGATGTATGATAAAGAGATAAAATATTATATGTTTGTACTCTCTTAAGTGCTACAGGGATCATATCAATCAGAAAAAGTTGTAAAATAAAAAGTTAGAAATGCACACCCTCCCTGCTTTTTATTGCTGGTGAGGGGATTGGAATTTAAAGTGTTTAAGTATTGGAAACAGAATAAGTCTCTGTAATGAATGATATTTACTGTTATTTTTAACTATTGGTGTCTCTGAGAAAAGGGAGAAAACATGAAAACAAAGGAAATCTCCAGATAGCAATACACTTTGGGAGTTTCAAAACACAGTTGTTAGTTGCTACTGAGCTCTTCTGAAATCAGATGTCTGGCACTTAGAGGCTGATGATCTTCCAGCCTGATATGCATATTTTTGAGTGGATCAATTTGGAATCTAAGACTGACAAGAGTAGGCTTAGAAAAGTCTTGTCGCCAAAACCAGTTTGGCTCAGTGGTAGAGCGTTGACCTTTGGACTGAAAAGTCCTGGGTTCAATTCCGGTCAAGGGTATGTACCTTGGTTGCGGGCGCATCCCCAGTGGGGGGTGTGCAAGAGGCAGCTGGTCGATGTTTCTCTCTCATCGACGTTTCTAGCTCTCTCTCTCTCCCTTCTTCTCTGTAAAAAATCAATAAAATATATTAAAAAAAAAAAAAAAGTCTTGTCACTGGGGCGTCGAACATGACTGTCTGCTCTATCATATATTGTCTTTGCTAATGCTGAAGAAGAGTCATTGACTTTTTGGAATCCTGAATTCACAAATCCTAATTGCCTGGATCTGAACCTAAGCTGAAACCTGATAATGTCTGGTGTTGGGCTGTTTGTACTTCAACACAAGTGTACTGAACTAAAGCAGGCATATGCTCAATGAACTCGATTTTGACGTGATTGCTAAACAATGCCCACAGAAAAGGGCTTATTCTCTGATGGACCCTCTGAAATCAAGCTGCCTGGTTTTATCTAAGTATATTCTTAACTTGTGGTTACTGACAAAAGCTCTAGTTGGCAAAGGGCACTGTACTCGCTCCTTCCAGCCTGGATTCTCCACTGCTCTTAGGGATCTCTCACTACTATTGACTTCTGTTCAGCTTTCTGGATTAGCTGCAGTTTTCAACAATATGTAATAACTTGACTCTATTTCTCTTACTTTTACCTCACCCCTCCTTGTACACACATCTTAGTTAGGCAACTTGGCTATTAAACACAGTTATCTTCAGAGGAACTAACCTTCTCCAGGCTGCTCATGAAATTAACAGGACAAAGAGGTGGGAGGTGATGTTAATCTAATAATATTTTGAAAGTTTTGAAAATTTGGGATTTCATCCAGACCAATCCCTAAATATGATATATCTTTCTAGTTAGGTTGTACAAAAATGCCTTCCTCTACAAATGTTTTTGTTCCTCTTGCAGGTCTGGATAATTGGGGGAAATGAATAATTTTCATTAACGCATTGGACATATTGATTTTATAAAGGAGAGAAAACAAAACTCAGCATCAGGGGAGGAGGACATTTTTGTTTTTCAGAACTATTCTTGAAAGCTTTCACCTCTTCCTGGGAAAAACGAAACAAAACAACAACAACACAAACACACACACAAATAAACAAAAACAAAAAAACTCCCAGTGTTGACTTTCCATGCTGCTGTGAATGCTTTGAATTCAAGCTGACTGCCGAGTTTCTTATCACACCTAACAGTGCTCCGAGACAGTAGGGAATAGCCTCAATTCTAACACTTTCCATACAGACCAACTCTAAATGTGGAAATGAACCAGTGAGACAAATAAACTGGTGTCACAGATAAATGAAACTGTTTGGAATTAATTGCTTTCAGGCAGTCCAAGCCTGAAATCAAGGCCTGAACTGGATTATCTGGACTGGATTAGAAACTCTAGAGTGAAAAGCCTCCTTTTTTTTTTTTTTTTTTTTTTTTTTTTTTTTTTTTACTGACTCTGGTATGTCTTGCTTTAGGTGTCCTAACAATTGTAAGCTATTTGTTTCCAAGAGTACCATGTACACCCTCTAAGACTGTACTCCTTTATTTGTGTACCCTATCATGACACTGCGTGAACCCTGGAAGTGTTCAGGTCCGCTTCAATTTATAGGCCAAAGTTGTACTTTGCCTGAATTGATACTTTAGGCCATGTAAAAAAGATCCATACAGAAAGTCACTCACTTTTCTAAGACAAACCTCATGGTTAATGGGATTTATTTTAACTAACTAAATCCAGGGCCTCTAAAAGATGTAACTGAAATCAATTCTATAGGTTGGTCTTGCCTTGCTGGGTGAAGTCTTCCTAATAATAGCTTTGCTGTAAAGACACTTGGCCAGAGGCCAGGAGTTAACACAGCTGACAGGACACTGTATTCCTTAGAAAGGCCTATTTGGCCTGGGTTGGAATCTGAGAAATTGAATGGTCAACAATTCCCCACACTGACAAAACTTTCCTGAAATGGTAAGAATGGCTAACTGTGTCTAATAATCTATTTGTGTAAATAGTATTGTTTACAATGAACACATGCTCTCTTTTTCTGAAGATCTGAATTTTTGGTACATGACAGGCAGAGGCTGCCCATGTGACCAGCCTCCAATAAAAACTCCGGCACAGAGTCTCCAATGAGCTCCCCGGAAAGACAACACATCACATATGTTGTCAATCTTGTTGGTGGGGAAGTTAAGTGTGCTCCACGTGACTCTACTGGGCGAATACTCTTGGCAGTTTGGGTGTCTTTCCTCAGACTTCACCCCGTGTGCCTTTTCCCCTTGCTGATTTTGCTTTGTATCCTTCTGCTGTAATAAATCATAGCTGTGAGTATAATTACATGTTCAGTCCTGAGTCCTTGCAAATCACTGAAATTAGGGGTGGTCTTGAGGACCCACCAACATAAATAGTAATACTTTTAAACAAGTAAATAGATCAACAGAGTAAACATTTCACTTGAATGTAAAAATGCATCACCAAAATTTCCTTTATGTTAGCAAAAAGTTAGAATTAATGAATTACTTACGAAAACAGATCAAACCACTGTTGTTTTGTAACAGACTCTTGGCGTAAAAGCTTCAAAACAATTGGACGCATGAAATCCCATTTGTCTTCAAATTGAAGAGAACCTTTATTCTTTGATAAAAAGAAAAGGATAAATAATAGTTTAATTTAAATGCAGTTAAATCAAAAGTGTTTATTTTTATTTTTTAAAAGATAGCAAGAGAAATTTAAAAGAATCAGTTTTCTATAATGGAATCCCTATAAATTTAATCTGGTATCAAGAAATCAAAGGTAGACAACCATAAAAAAATCAATGGTACAAAATTGAAGAATTTGGTCTTGTCCAAAGTGAAGGTCTACCCTTTGCCCTTGGCTTCTAGTCTGGGCCCTGGGAATGTTATGGCATTATTTGCCCGGGGACCTTGGTTCATACTGAATATGCTAACACTGTGATTTAGGGGGGGAACTAACCAAACCCACACAGTCTTTGGGCGGGGACTAGCCAATCTGAAAACAATTAACAATGTCAATTAGGGTGGAGGCTTTGGTTCAATCAACCTAGAGACTGAGATTACCCATGTGAGCAATCAATCCTGCCCTCATGTATTTAGCTGCTGTCAGAAATGAGGGTGGTCATGTGTGCAAAGAATATGGCCTCAAATTTTATAGTTGCCCTAAACTCCTCTCAAAATGTACATTTAAAATCTCAATAAACTCTGAAAACTGAGAAGAAAAAAACCCCCACACAAGAAGATATTCCATTTCATTTTATTATGCTAAGAAAATACTGATACCAAACTGGTGAGAAGAGAAGAAATGGAAACTCTAGACCAATCTAACATAGAGAACATAGATGAAAAAATCTTAAATAGCAAATTAAACAAGTGGTATATCAACAGAATGATACCTCATAATCATGCACAATTTATCCCAGGAATGTGAAAATGGCTCAATATTAGAAAAAAAAAAAATCAATTCATTACATTACTAAAAAAAAAAAAAAAAAAAAAAAAAAAAAGGGACCCCATAAGTTAAATATAGCCATGTGGCTTGCTTTTGCACATAAATTTGAATAAAAATCATTAATTTTCTAACATACCACTATCACATACCCTTAAGAAACTCATTATTGCTTTCACTATATGACTTATTGAGGGGTGTTGCTTACTTGTATCAGATAAGATATATGCACTGACTGCATGGCATCTGAAAACTCCCTAAAACTATAACCCAGAAGCAGTTTTTATTTATTTTTAAAATACATTTTATTGATTTCACGGAGGAAGGGAGAGGGAGAGACAGAAACATCAATGATGAGAGAGAATCACCGATTGGCTGCCTCCTGCACACCCCACACAAAGGATCGAGCCCACAACCCGGGCATGTGCCCTGACCGGGAATCGAACCGTGACCCCCTGGTTCATAGGTCGATGCTCAATCACTGAGCCATGCTGGCTGGGTCAGAAGCAGTTTTTAAACATATGGTCTGACAAGAACCTACACCAGAATCACCTAGGATGGTGATTACACATACAGATTTCTAAAACCTAACTCAGACCTGCTGGATCAGAATCTCTTTTTTTCTTAAAAACATATTTTCTTTGACTTCAGATAGGAAAGGAGAGGGAAAGATAGAAACATTAATGATGAGAGAGAATCATTGACTGGCTGCCCCTTGCATGCCCTGCACTGGAAACTAAGCCCATAATTTGGGCATGTGCCCTCACCAGGAATAATCTCCTGGTTCATAGGTTGGCACTTAACCACTGAGCCGGGCTAGGTCAGAATCTCTTAAGGTGAGATTAGAATTTGCATGTATAACAAATTCATGATAAAAGTACACAAAAATGTTGAGAATTTATGACTCAAAAAAGGTTAGAAACCACTAATATTAAACTCTATGAAAGCAAGTGATCCTTCTTACACCTACAAACACAGTTGATCCTAAAACTTATTGTACTGTCTCATCCAAGGTATGTACTTTAAATTTTTATTTTTATTATATAGAAAGTGGGGAAGAGGGAGAAAGAGGGAGAGAGGGAGAGAGAAAAGGAGAGAAACAATGATTGGTTGCCTCCCATATGCATCCAACTTAGGATCAAGCCCACAACCTGAGCATGTGC
Source organism: Pipistrellus kuhlii (assembly GCF_014108245.1). NCBI lineage: Eukaryota > Metazoa > Chordata > Mammalia > Chiroptera > Vespertilionidae > Pipistrellus > Pipistrellus kuhlii. The sequence continues at coordinate 58,939,445 of NW_023425595.1, read as the reverse complement.
CCTGACCAGGTATTGAGCTGTAACCTTTTGATGTATGGGATGACACTCCAACAACTGGGCACAAATCTGCTTGACTATGACATGGAGAATCATAATTTCCTCTTAGTAAAAGGATATTTTATAATGTCAATTAAGTCTATTTCCATAAGTCATTTTGGCAATTTATAAAATAAAATGTAGTATAAATCCTTCAATTAAAATTAAAAAGGTACAGAGGACTAGAATAAACAGATATTTGAGATAAATTAAATACTGGTTAGGCTCTGAAATCTTATCAGCTATGGCAAAATAACAGGAAATACATTTTGGTGCTCCTGCTTGATGAAACATACAGAATTAACTACAGAAACACTTTCTCCTAATAATCAATTAAAGAAGGAACTTAATAATTAAATGTTTTCTATTAAGTTTTTATAATAGGTACAAAAATGATACTCAAGCAGTTCTTTGACCTATTCTATTTAACTCCAGGGAATACCATTAAGTCATAACTAAGCAGTAGGACATCAAGCCTATCATCTACGAAACACAATACCTTATTTTGTGAAGGGACCTTCAAATTATGAACCATGATTTATGTTTCCAATGGTTGACAGAAGGCTGCCTCATCTCTATTAATGTGCTAAAGTATTTTCTGCTTTAATTCTTTCATTATTATTCAGAACTCACCAAATGCTACTAAGTCTAGGATTATCTCACCCACCGGCTCTTTTTCATCAAAAGGATTTCAACACTTGCCATACCCTTCTATTATTCACTTCTTATGACACAACTAATTCCTTCACAGGTACTCTTCTCACACAGACAGGCTATGGGGAAGCCAGTGGGAGCTGGCCATGAAGATATGTGGGGGAGGAGTACTGCAGGCAGAGGAGCGGCCCTTGCAAAGACCCTAATCCCAACATAGAAGGATGATAGTTGTACTAAGGGTAGAGCAAAGCAAGAACAGAGGAAAGTTAGATGAGATCAGAAATACAATAAAGGTTGGATCCTGCAGGGCCTTAAAGGCCATTTTAAAGACTTTGGCTTCAATTCAATGTAAGTGAAATGGGGAACCATTAAAAAATTTTGAGCCCTAGCCGGTTTGGCTCAGTGGATAGAGTGCCTGCCTGGTTCAATTTCCATCAAGGGCATGTACCTGGTTGCAGGCTCCTCCCTGGCCCAGGTCTTGGTCGAGGCACATGCAGAAGACAACCAATTGATGTGTTTCTCTCACATGATACTTCTCTCTGTCTTTCCCTCTCTCTCAAAAGCAATAGAAAAATATCCTCAGGTGAGTATTAAAAGAAAAAAAGGAACAAAACAGAGAACAGAAAAATAGATCTCAAATGGCCGGGACTGATTTGGCTCAGTGGATGGAGCGTCAGCCTGCAGACTGAAGGGTCCCAAGTTCGGTTCCGGTCAAGGCATGTACCTTGGTTGTGGGCACATTCCCAGTGAGGGGTGTGCAAGAGGCAGCTGGTCAGAGTTTCTCATCGAAGTTTCTAACTCTCTGTCCCTCTCAATTCCTCTCTGTGTAAAATCAATAAAATATATTTAAAAAAAAATAGATCTCAGATATATACAACTCATTTAAAAATATTTTTTTTTGAGCCCTGGCTGGTGTGTCTCAATGGTTGGAGCATCATGCATTGCATCAAAAGATGGGGGTTCACTCTAACCGGTTTGGTTCAGTGGATAGAGCCTCAGGCCTGCAAACTGAAGGGTTCCAGGTTGGATTCCAGCAAGGGCATGTACCTTGGTTTTAGGAACATCCCCTGTAGGGGGTGTGCAGGAGGCAGTGATCGATATTTCTAACTCTCTATCCCTCTCCCCTCCTTCCTGTAAAAAAAAAATCAATAAAATATAAACACAGTAAAAAAAAAAAAAAATGGTGGGTTCGATCTGCGGTCGGGGTTTGTGTGTGAGGCAACCAACAGATGTTTCTCAGTCACAATGTTGTTTCCCTCCCTCTTTCTCTAGCTCTGCCCCTCACAGCTCCCTCTCTCTCTACAATAAATGAAAAACATATCCTTGGATGAGGATTAAAAAATAAAAAAAAACAAAAGTTGTTCAACATTACTAATCATTAGAGAAATGCAAATCAAAACCATGAGATACCATAATAAATGGCTACCATAGATAAAGCAACAAACAAGTGCTGGGGAGGCTGTAGAGAAAAGGGAACCCGGTGCACCGTATGGCAGTGCAACCACTAAGGAAAACGTTGAAGAGGTTCCTCAAAAAATTAAAAATGGAACTGCCTTATGACTAGTGATTGCACTTCTGGGAATACCTCTGAAGAAACACCAAACACTAATTCGAAAGAGTGTATGCACCCCTTGTTCGGTGCAGCATTATTTACAACAGCCAAGAAGATATGGAAGCAGCTCAAGTGCCCACCAGTAGAAGAGTGGATAAAAAAGCTGTGGTACATTTACACAATGGATACTACTCAGCCGTAAAAAAGAATGAAGCTTTATCTTTTGCAACAACATAGATGGATCTAGAGCAAGCATAGAGGCCACGTGCCTCGTTTATTTGGCCTGTGTTAGCCTTTGAGTTTGACATGCTTGCGAGGGTATTATGCTAAGTGATGTAAGTCAGACAGAGAAAGAAAAATACTATATGATTTCACTCACATGTGGACTCTAATGAACAAAATAAACAAAATAGACTCATAGATACAGAGAAGAGACTGACAGTTGTCAGAAGGGAGGAGATTGAGAGCTGAGTGGAAAAGGTGAAGGGATGAAGCAGTACAAATTGGTAGTTACAGAACAGTTAGAGATGTAGATTTCAGCATAGGATTATAGTCAACTAGATGCCCAGTGCACAAAGTTTGTGCACGGCTGGGCTGGGGGACGGTCCCTCAGTCCAGCCTGCACCTGCTGGCAGTGCAGGAGCCCTCAGGGGAGGTCCGACTGACAACTCATCCTTAGCGCTGTTACAGCTGCCATGGCCACTGAGCTCGCCAGCCACGAGCCCAGCTTCTGGCTGAGCGGCACTTTCCCTGCGGGAGGTGCACTGACCAACAGGAGGTAGCTCCTGCGTTAAGCGCACATCCTAGCAAAGAGTCATTCTGTTGTTTGGTCAATTTGCATATTAGCCTTTAACTAAACAGGATAGTATCATGATAACTATGTATGGGGCCAGGTGGGTACTTGAAGCAGCAGGGGGACTACTCTGTAAAGTACATAATTTTTTAACCACTTTGCTATACATCTGAAACTAATACAGAATAATACTGAATATAAACTGTAATTCAAAAGAATAAAGAAATCACACACACACACACACACACACACACACACACACACACACAAAGAGTATGGCATTCTGGAAACCAAGTGAATAAATGCATATCAAGAAAGAGGGGATGATCAACTTTAGCAATGCTCCTGAGATTACAAATGATAACCCCTGAAATAGCAACATGAAAGTTACTGAGACTTTGTCAATAATAGTTTTTCTAGGGAGATATGAACAAAAGGCATATTGGAGTATAATTAAGAGAGATCTTACTAAATCCTCTCAAATAAGAAGCATGTGGCCTCAGTGAGCCCCAAACCACCCGCTAAGTGGCTCCTGGCCTAGCATTAGCAGCAGCCAGCCTCGGTTCATAGCTTAGCCTTGTCTGAGCCCCTCCAAGCCCAGCACAAGTAGCAGCTATCTACAGATCACTTTATAGCTTACGCCAGGTGGCCCCAGGCAGAACACAGACCAGGGCTGACCTTAGCCTGCACCTCATGGGAGGCCCCAGAGCAAGTGCAATCAGTAGTCAGCTTCAGACAATGTCAAAGAACCACCTAACCATTGCGACAAGTGTCATACTTAAGAAGTGGACTCAGCAGGCACCCGAGCCCTGCCAGAGTAAGTCCCACTCCATGGGCTGGGCCCCTGCACAGCTGATCCTCCACAGTGGTCAGAAATCAGTAGTCACAGACAGTCCTTGCAACCGACTGGCCGGAGTTAATCCCTCCCGTTGATGTGCCACGTATAATAGTAAGAATTATATGTTACGGGACAGGGAGGGAAGGGCATCAGGATTTGAGGTGCTTAGGTGGGGCATGGCCAAAAAAAGGTTGGGAACCACTGTTCTAGACTTACCCTAACAAAACTTAAAAGCAAGCTTCAAAAGGATCAAATTGATTCCAAGTAACTTTATTGTGTTACAGCCAAATCAAAATATTTAAAGGAAATTTAAAAAATTCAGTCACTAACCCTGGCCTGTGTGGCTCAGCTAGTTGGGCATGGACTTGTGCACCAAAAGGTTACTCGTTAGATTCCTGGTCAGGAAACATGCCCAAGTTGCAGGCTCAATCTTCAGTGGGGGAAGGGAGGCGGGGTGTGGGGGGGAGGCAGGAGGCAGCCAATCAATGTGCTCTCACATCTATGTCTCTCTCTCTCTCTTTCCCTTTTTCTACAATCAATAAACATATCCTCAGGTGAAAATTTAAAAAATAAATAAAAAATACAGCTCTTAAAACTAACAATGTCTGGCATCCAATAAAAATGAACAGGCAGGCAAAAAAGCAGAAAAATCTGAAAAAACCCAATCAACATAAACTGACCCAGAAAGGACATGGATAGTTTTAGTAGACAAAGACATTAAGCCAGTTATTATAAATATACTCCACACATTCAAGAAGATAGAGGAAAGCATGATCATCATAGAAACAAAAGATTAAAAAAAAATGAATACCTGTGAGCTGTGGGACAATATTTAACGACCTAATCCACATATAACTGGAGTCTTGGGGTGGAGGGAATGTTTGAAGAAATAAAAGCCAATTTTTCCTAATTTGATGAAAGCTAAAGCCTCAGAGACCTAAGACATTAAACAATAAACAGGTATAATCGATGAAAAGGAGGCCCTAGTAGAGTTAGATTACTGAAATAAGAGCTTTAGTGTGGGTTAGAAAGATAGGAGGAAGTAATCAGAGTGGGATGCTTAAAATTGAGGTTACGAAAGGGTAGAATTTAAAAAACTTTCTCATTATTACTAGAGGCCCTCAGCCTGGCCTGCATCTTCTCACAATCTGGGATCCCTTGGGGGATGTCTGACTGTCTGGTTTAGACTTGATCCTACGGGAATCCAGCAGGAATGTGAAAAAAACTGATTGCCCCCAACCATTCTGCCTGTCTGCCTGATCACCCCTAACCATCTCTCCCTGCTTGCCTGGTCACCCCTAACCACTTGCCCGCTTGCCTAATTGCCCCTAACTGCTCGCTTGCCTGATTGACCTTAACCACTCTGCCTGCCTGCCTGCTTGATCGTCCATAACTGCCCCTGCCTCAGCCCCCACCTGCTATGGTGGCTGCCTCTGCCTTGGCTCCTGCCACGGCAGCTTCGTCCAGGACGTCTGGAAGGTTGTTCAATTGGTCTTATTAGCGTTTTAGCCTCTTATTATTATAGGTTGTTGTATTTAATCATTCCATTGCAAAGTTTTCTACTATTTCTTTCATTACAAATATATGTCATCTGGCTATTCTGGGTTAATAGAGGAAAACGAAATTTATGCACGTGCTATCTGTGGTACAACAAAGGAGGACTTCCTTTTGTTTACCTTTAGTTTCCTCTACAATATCATGTGGTAGTTTAAATATCTGATATCTGTAAATAAATTTGAATTATTTATACCCTGTATTACTATAATCTTCAGTTTAGATCACTTCATCACTTTGATAATTTTACTTCAATTATGTATCAGATACTTTTCTAAATACATACAAGTAGCACTCTCCTGCCAGGGAGTAAGCCTGTATCATTCCCTTCCCCCTTTCCTTCTCCCACTGGCATGTATCCCATAACCTCTACGGGATCTCATGAGATCTGCAGCCAGGGGAGCAATGGGTAGTGGCAGCTTGTCCTGGGCTAACCCCCTGAACCTGTCTCCAAATCTCCCTTTTCCCCTTTTCTCTGATTTCCCAGAAAGCTAAAGCAGACCATACTAAGTTCTCCTGTTGCTTCTTCTGTGTCCTTCCTTGTTTCACTACCCTAAGTATGTTTTTGCTGCAGTTAATAAATTCTTGCAAAAATTAAATATAAAGACAAATTTATTTAATATTTAAAAAATATATATATTATTGATTTTTTAAAGAGGTGAAGGGAGAGGGAAAGTCAGAAACATCAATCAGCTGCCTCCTGCACACCTTCTACAGGAGATGTGCCCATAACCAAGGTACGTGCCCTTGACTGGAATTGAACCTGGGACCCTTAAGTCTGTAGGCTGACACTCTATCCATGGAGCAAAACCAGTTAGGGCTAAATTTGTTTAATCTTTACAGCTATCCTAAGTGTTAGGTGACAGTATCATTTTATAAATGAAAAATACTGCACATTGTAGCCTGAGATTAGGTTATTTCCCTAAAGTTACAGGTTATAGTGGCAGAGTTCAAATCTGAATAGTTTAGTTCTGTTACAGCCACATTCTTAACTATTCGCTGGATCTTTCCTGAATGAGGAATGGAAGAATTTCTAACCATTGGCCAGATCCAGCCTTTCACTTAATTTCATCAGGTTTGTAAACTGCAAAAATCTAAAATTAAAAGAATTTAGCAGCAATTATCTAGAAGCCATAAGGTAGAAGCATCCCATCCTATATAATAAAAGGGTAATATGCAAATTGACCCTAATGGTAGACTGACCGGTCGCTATGACAAGCACTGATCACCAGGGGGCAGATGCTCAATGCAGGAGCTGCCATCTGGTGGTCAGTGTGGTCCCATAGAGGGAGCTCTGCTTAGCCACAAACCAGGCTGATGGGAGCCTCTCCCCCCTTCTCGGCAGTGCTAAGGAGCCTCTCTCATCTCCTCAGCAGCTCTAAGGATGTCTGACTGTGGCTTAGGCCTGCTCCCCCCTAAGCCAGTCAGATATCCCCCAAGGGGTCCCGGATTGTGAGTGGGCACAGGCCAGGCAGAGGGACCTTCTTGAGTGCATGAATTTTTGTGCACCGGGCCTCTAATCACTACATAAAAGATATATTTCTCATTAAACATGAAATAGAAAATGTCACGTTACATTTCTTTAAAATCTTTAGGTTTTTCTTATAAAGGAAAAAAATTTTAAAACAAATTCTGACAATGCTTTATTTTCTGAAACTCAAACAACTTATTTCAAGGGAAAAAATAAAAATAATAGTACTGATGACTTTATTTTAGTGGGCTTATCATTGACTTATTACATTTATCCATTCAACCAGTAACTGAGTGCCTACTGTACATGAAGAATTATGCCAGTCACTGGGACACATAAATGAAAAGCCTTCAAGGAATTCACATTCTAGTATAGTGCTTTTTAAATTGTGGTTCCAGGATGTATTCTTTTAAAAAAAAAAAAAAATATATATATATATATATTTCTATTGATTTCAGAGAGGAAGGGAAAGAAAGATAGAAACATCAATGATGAGAAATCATTGATCAGCTGCCTCCTGCACTCCCCCTTCTGGGATTGAGCCCACAATCTGGGCATGTGCCCTGACCAGCAATCAAACTTTAGACCCTTCAGTCCACAGGCCAACACTCTATCCACTGAGCCAAATTATCTAGGGCAGGATGTATTCTTGAGGCTCAAAACTATTTAAAAAATTTTTTTGTTATTTGTTTTAAAAAGTTAAATAAAATATTAATACAAGTAAAGTGTACATCATTTTTTTATGACCTTATAACTAAGACTAACCTTTAAAAAAAGACAAGTTGTATTATATTAAAATTAAGAACTCTGGTGCCTTAAAAACACCATTAAGAGAGTGAAAATAAGCAATCCACAGATTGAAAAAAATATTTCTAATACATAAACCCAAAATTTTTTATTAGGTATCAGATATTGTTAGTTTTACTCCTAAAAATCAATAAGAAAGACAATCCAATTTAAAAACTGGCAAAATATTTGAACAAACCTTTCTTAAGGACAGTATCTAAATGGCAACTAACCCTATGAAAAGGGACCCATCATCATTCATCAACAGGAAAATACATATTAAAACCACAATGAGTCCTGGGCTGGTGTGGCTCAATTGGTTGAGTGTAGTGCAATAGTCCTGTGCACTGAAAGGTCACTGGTTCAATTCTGGCCAGAGTGCATGCCCTGGCTGCAGGTTTGAGCCTGGTCAGATGTGTGCAGGAGGCAACCAACTGATGTTTCACATCACTTTCTTTCCCTCCCACTCTACTTTCTCTTTCTCTCTAAAACCAATTTTTACAATATTAAAAAAAAAACAACAAAACCCCACAGTGATTATTACTACATATTACCAGAAAGGATAAAATAGAAAAGAATGACAATACCAAGTATTGGAAATAATTTAGAGAAATCAGAACTCAAATTGTACTGGTAAAAGTGTAAATTGCCAGAGAATCCAAGATGGCAGCATAGGTAACACCTAACTGTAGCCTCACACAACAATTTCAATAAAATACAACTAATATACAAAATGGACATTACTGGAAATTCTATAATGAGAAGGAAAGAGAAAACCAGAAGGAAAATCAGAGAAGCTGTAAAAGCCTAAGATACGGAGACACGCGGCACGCGCGGAGAGGACGAAGCCAGAGAGGAGGGGAGGCTGAGTGCCTGGCTGGCATTCCCCAGCAGGAAGGAGATAAAAGCTCTGGACTGTGCTGAACCCCAGATCCAACAGCACTGAACCCCAGTTCTAGGCAAGACTCTGGGGACCCAGGCTCATACAGAGAAAGCCTGGGCTGTTAGGCGGAATCTCAGGGGAGCAGTGAAAGGCAGAGCCCCAGGATGCACGCACATTACACACAGAGGACGGACTGTTGACTCTGCTGCTGGATTGCCCTGGCGGGAAGGAGACAAAGGCTCCGGACTGTGCTGGGCACCAGTTCCGACTGCACTGAGCCCCAGTTCTGGGCCAGACCCTGGGGACCCAGGCTCATACAGAGGGAGCCTGCGCTATAAGGCGGAAACCCGGGGGAGCAGCAAAAGGAGGTCCCAGAGGCACGCACATTACGCATAGAGGACAGACTGTTGACTGTGCCGCTGGATTGCCCTGGCGGGAAGGAGACAAAACCTCCAGACTGCTCTGAACCCCACTTCCAACTGAACTGAACCTCAGTTCTGGGTTCATTGGGGGAGAGCCTAGATTGTTTGGTAACAGGCGAAACTCGAGGACACCTTTCTCTCAGAGGTGCTTGCAACGAGTCCTGAAGGACCCTGAGGAATACTGAGACTCAGGAGCCTCATAGGGCATGGCTGACGGAAGACAAGGCTGTAGGCTCCACCCTGAAACTCCGCCCCATCCAAGCTGAACACAAAGACTTTTAAGGCTACCAACTCAGGGAAGCTGCGAAAATGCTGAGACAAGGAAACAGATCACAAAAGAAAGAAATGGAGGACAAAAAGCAACTGGATATAGAGTTCAGAACCACGCTTATAAGGTTTTTCAAGAATTTCCTAGAAAAGGTCGATAAGACCTATGAAGATATGAAAAGGGATCAACTAGAAATAATAAGAGATCAACAAGAAATAAAGAATACATTGTCTGAAATAAAAAATATTATACTGAGTCCTAAAAACAGAATGGAAGATCGCAAGAATCAAGTCAAAGATCTGGAACATAAAGAGCTAGAAGATACTCCTCCGCAGAAGCAAGAAGACAAGAGAATCCAGAAAGTTGAAGATAATGTAAGAAACCTCTGGGACTTCAAGCGAACCAACATCAAACGAACCAACATCTTCCTAGAAGAAGAGAGAGAGCAAGATACCGAAAACATACTGAAAGAAATAGTGACAGAAAACTTCCCCCACCTGGTGAAAGAATTAGACTTACAAGTCCAGGAAGCACACAGAACCCCAAACAAAAGGAATCCAAAGAGGACCACACCAAGACACATCATAATTAAAATCCAAGAGCAAAAGAGAGAGAGAGAATATTAAAGCAGCAAGAGAGAAACAGGTAGTTACCTATAAAGGAACACCCATACGATTGTCAGCTGATTTCTCAACAGAAACTATGCAGGCCAGATGGGAATGGCAAGAAATATTCAAGGTGTCCCCCATCCAAGTACTAACCAGGCCTTACCCTGCTTAGCATCCGAGATCAGACGAGATCGGGCGCGTTCAGTGTGGTATGGCCGTAGACAAAAATATTCAAGGTGATGAATAGCAAGAACCTACAGCCAAAAATAATCTACCCAGCAAAGCTATCACTCAGAATCGAAGGCCAGATAAAGAGCTTCACTAATAAAAAAAAGCTAAAGGAGTTCATTACAGCCAAAACAGAAGTATATGAATTGCTGAAGGGGGTTCTTTCGGAAGAGAAAGAAAATAAAGATAAAAATTATGAACAACAAATACATAACTATCAACAGGTGAATCTAAAAACCAAGGGAATTAAAAAAACCTGATGAACAATATTAACTGTTGAATATAACAGAATTAGAGGGGGAGTGGACTGATGATTCTCAGGGAAAAGAGGAGTGGGGGGTGTGGGAAGAGACTGAACATAAACTGTGCACCTATGGATGAGGACAATGGGGGATGGGGAGAGGGCAGAGGGTGGGGTAGGAACCTGATGGAGGGGGGGAAAAATGAGGAACTTTTGTAATAATATGAACAATAAAGGTTTAATTAAAAAAAAAAGTGTAAATTGGTATAACCATTTCAAAAAGTGATTTAGCAGCATCTATGAAAGCTAAATGTATGTATACTATAGGTATACACTTGTAGGTATACTTCCAACAGAGCTGTATACATTTGTCTACTTATAAAATAAAGTACATAGTATCTTTATTCTCAATAGTAAAAAACTGGAAACAACCCAATGTCCATCAACAATAGGATGGATAAATTGTGGAATAGTCATAAACAATGAAATACGATAAAGCAACGAAAGTTTAACATGTAATAATGCAGATGAATCTCATAGACATAATGTTGAGCAATGAAGTCAGACACAAGAATACATACTATGTTCATGAATAGGCAAAAATAATTACAATGATCAGAAATCAGAACAATGATTATCTTGGGGATGGGATAGCAAGATAAGAGGATGGGACAGGGCAAGAGAGGAGTTGTTGGGGGAACTGTTAACATTTTATCTAGATACTAGAGGCCCAATGCATGAAATTTGTGCCAGAGCAGCCTTCCTTCCCTCTGGTGCCTGGGATTGAGCTTCCCTCTGGCCCCTAGCAGGCCCCCAGGACCCGGGCTTCCCTCACAGCCCCGGCTTTGTCCAGGAGGTCGTCTGGAAGGACGTCTGGTCTAAATAGCATATGACATTTTTTATTATTATAGATGGGTGCTGATTATACAGGTATGTTCATTAAAAATGCCTGTATATTGATCATAATTCAATAATTTAAAAATTGTCATTCTGGTGTTGTTTATTTATAGCTTGTTGAGTTTTTAGTGCAGCACTTATAACTTAAAAATTAAAACCTATCTTTTAATTATTAAAAAGCTAGTAAAGAAATTAAAAAAATAAAAAGAAAAGAACTAGTGGCCTGGTGCACATTGAAAGGGAATTAATTAGATGAAACATTTTAATATTGCTATTCACTCTTTCTCTATAATAGAAGTGTCAGAGATGAAAGAAAATTAGTAAAGTGTATATGAAAATAATATATAAATTGATAAATAACATGATATATGAACAACAAAGACATGATATAAAAACATTGATAAAATAATGACTGATAAATTGATTAAACTTATTCTAATATCTCCCTGTATATCACATTAAGAGTAAAAACACTTTCAGAGTGCTTGATAAATTTTCCTTGGGATGAAGTATTTACAACTTTAATGTCACATGTTCTTCAAACTTGAAAGAAAGCAACATAGAACTGACCATGTCTGAAAACGGGTTCAGGTAGGAATATTCCTAGTCTGTTTGGAGCAGTGGTCGTCAACCGGTGGTCCATGGACGACTGGTGGTCCATGAGGTCTGAAAGGTTGGCGACTGCTGATGTAAGGAAACCTTTGGAGCAGCGGTCGCCAACCTGTGGTGCATGGACCAGGTTGGCAACCGCTGATGTAGAGTTTGTCCTTGTGATTTATTAATAGTTATTGCAAATGTTGGCATCACAGGAAACTATCTTCCAATTAATTTAAATGGGAAGCCCATGTTAGACAAGGACAAATCAATTCTTGGAATCAGAACCACCTCTCCTTCTGTAGATCCTGTTAATGCTTTGGTTTCAATTACATTAGATTGCAATCTTTTGATAATAAATCTAGTACCATTATAAAGACCCCATTTACTATTAAGATTTCTCAGTAGCACGATGATTACACCTACTTCCCATTTTAATTTATGATGCAGCATTCCCAAAGGAGTAATGCTATTAAGAAATTCAATGGGAACATTTTTCTTTTTGGTATCATCCGTTGAATCAATGAAATCATCACTCAAATGGTATGTTGTACCAATAGTGGATCTTCAGACATACTCTGTCAACGATGCTGCTTTCTTTTAGCTTCAGAATGTCAACAAAAACAACCAAATTCACAATCGACAATGACAGATCAAAACACACATGTACGATTGGTGCCAGTGAGAGCTTTATGTGTCATGCACACACAAATCAATGTGTTTTTTTTTTTAAAATTGCCAGTGTACTTTATATGTACCGAACAGTCTGTTGGTCTCTTAGCCTTTTATATATATATATAGATCCTGAACTTAAGAAATGTACAGTGAGTTTTACATCTGTATATATAAGTAATATTGTACTACCTTCTTCCCTTCCTCTATCCCTTCCTTCCTATTTCCTGAATAATTCAGCCCAAAAGCCAGATTTCTCACTTCCACAGAAGGAAGTTACATATATGGAAAAGGAAAAGGATAGAAATCAATTTATTGCATTGAGATAAACTCATGGGTTTCAATATACAGATACAGAAATAAGTATAAGATATGTGTGTGTATGTCTAATTCAGTCCCCTGAGAGGGTCTGCAAGGAGTGACACCCCAGTAGACATTAGCATACCCAGCATCAGATTTTAATTTTTCAATACCATATTCCATGAGAAAAAGCTTCTTAGAGAACATGCTAGTTCCAAGGTTGAGGAAAGAAAGTATTCAATCTAAGCAAAGTAAATGATAGAAACAATTTGTAATACATTAGATAAAACAATTCTTTGGATGGTAGGAGAATGATAGCCACTGGCTATTGACATAATCATATGCAACTTCTAGAAAGATCACCTATAAATTCACTGAAAGAAAAATTAAAAAGGAATCTAGCAAAAAATAACTATAATAGGGCAGTAAATGATTATACCCAAAACAGAGGCAATGAAACAGAAACGAAGGTGTTAATGGTAAAATGGTGATGAAGCAGATTTTATAAGAATAAGATTATAGCCAAAATCGGTTTAGCTCAGTGGATAGAGCGTTGGCCTGTGGACTGAAAGGTCCCGGGTTTGATTCCGGTAAAGGGCATGTACCTTGGTTGTGGGCACATCCCCAGTGTGGGGTGTGCAGGAGGCGGCTGATCGATGTTTCTCTCTCATCGATGTTTCTAACTCTCTATCCCTCTTCCTTCCTCTCTGTAAAAAAAATCAATAAAATATATTTTAAAAAAATAAAAACATATTAAGAATAAGATTATGATGTAGCTACTCGCCAAATGTGTTTCCTTGAATACATTACTTAAACTCTTTCTGCTTCAGTTTCATCTAAATAAAATGGATATAATAAGTATTATTTGAAAAGGCTGTTACTCAATATATATATATATATTTATTTAGATGCCCGGTGCATGAATCTGTGCATGGGTGGAGTCCGACCAGCCTGGCCAGGGGGAGGGGACATGGGCAGCTGGCCAGCCTGCCTGCTGATGGAACTCCTGGTCCAGGGGACAATTTGCATATTAGCCTTTTATTATATAAAATATACATTGAGTAGCCAGATTGTTATGCATTCAGAGATCATAATAATCTGGCCACTCAGTGTATGTGTGAAATGTTCAGAAAAGTGGTTGACATAAAGAAACATACAGTGTTGGCTATCATTATAATATTAGATCACTGCTTCTACTTTAATAATAATAAGATTTGGGGATAATAAGATGTGAGAGAAAGAATGTTGAAAATGATTCAACAAAAGCAATAATAAGGTGTTAAGCTCTCAAATGACTTGTGTATAGCCCCCTCATCACCAGTACTCCCCATTGCTTTTTACTTAACACGTTGTGGACGGATCATGAGAATTCTCGCTTCATATTACAGTTTTACAAAGTATCATACTTTAAAAAGAGATTAGCTTGTAAGAACATGTAATAAATAACTTTAAAATGCAATCGGTATTTAATTTTGAAGCGTGCCTTCAACATTTAAGCAAATCGTTTTTTGTACTTGTTCAATAGAAACTTATCTGGCCAGTGGGTAAAGCTAGCAATAAAACTGGTGCACAATGTGTTAATATCACCTTCATAGGGCTGGGGGTGGAGGTGGGGGCGGGAAACCAATGTAAAGATTCTCAGAAACAATTAGGAGAGAAGATGAAAATAGTAAGGAAAAAAGATGAAAGAAAAACAAATGAACAAAGGTTCAACTCCCTTTACCTGCTCTAGTCAGTATTAAAAAAATCAGGATGTCTTAAAATGTTGCTTGCACAGACTCAAATAAAACATACTTAGTTTTATCTAAAAAGTATTACCTAATGAAAGAATTAGTTAAAAACATCATGGTTGCAGGTTCAAGCCCTGGTCAGAACACATACACAGAACAGCAAATTGATGTCTGTCTGTCTATCTGCACTGATCACCAGCGGGGGGCCGGGAGGTCAGACGCTCTGACCAGCAGGTTAGCTTGCTGCTGGGGTCCAGCCAATCGAGACTGAGTGAGATGGGCTGGACATGCCCTGGAGCCCTCCTGTGGTCCCTCCCCGGCTGGCAAGCCTCCTGTGTCCCTCCCCGGCCCCAATAGTGCACCAGAGGGGTCCCTCGGCCTGGCCTGCACCCCCCTCACAATCCGGGACCCCTTGGGGGATATGAGAGAGCCGGTTTCGACTCCATAGTGACCCCAGGTCACTATGATGTGCACTGATCACCAGAAGACACTGGCTTCACACTGGCTGTTCGGTTCTTTCCACCTGAAACTCTTTTTGAGAATGCACTTGGCTGTCCTTTGCTTCATTCAGATCTCGCCTCACTTATCTCCTTGCAGGCCTTCCCTGTTCACCCTATCAAAAATAATACTACTCTCTATCCTTTATCCTGATTATTTTTCTTCATAACATTTATCACAACCTAAGCTTTCAGTATACAGTATTTGGTTATATGTTTATTGCCTCTCTTCCCCACAAAAATATAAGTTACATTAAGGGTAAGAATTTGTCTACCTAGATAACCATTGTCTATTTGGAACTAGAAAATGCTAAATACTTGCGGAATGACTTTCTTTTCCACAGACTTAAAGACTCCTGCTTGGTTTCAATGAACATGGTTTCATTAGCACCAATGCCCTTCATTAATGCCCCCCCCCCCCCCCCCCCCCAGATCAGACTCTGAATACACACGCAGTACAAATAATGAGGAGTAACAGGATTTACATGTGACAACCAAGAAGAGACTGAGGGCTAAAAATGTATTTTTCATTATTCTTTATGGCACTTTATTTCAAACTCCCTAGTCCAGCATTAAAGACCTTTCACAATCTAACCCTCACTTTCCTTTGTATTTCTGTCTCCCACTGTTTCACATATTCTGGGTTACTGTACTGTAAAGATTTCAGGAGAACCATTCATACAGAATGCAACGCAGCATGCAGTCCTGCTACAAGGCAGTCATACTGATGTAGTCTCCATTCCTGCCAAGTTTTCTGCTAATCACCACCTACAAACAGCATACCCATTCTTCAAAACCCAGCTCCAATGTTTTCTCCATAAAACTTTCCTTGATCATCTACCAGAAAGGATCTCAATCTGTGAGGGATCTTCCAGCGCATAGTAACACTCTTGAAGTTTTTGCCTTAGAACAAATCATTAGTATTTTTTTTTTAATCTCTTTTAGTATATGGTGAATTCCCAAACAGGCTGGCCATTGTTTTACATATCTTTGTTATCCTTCATGATACCTTGCTCATATGTCTGATAAAATTAATTCAGCCCTGGCTAGTGTGGCTCAGTTGGCTGAGCGTCATTCCACGCACCAAAAGGCCACGGTTTGATTCCCGGTAAGGGCACAAGCCCTGGTTGCAGGCTCAATCCCTGGTGGGGTATATGCAGGAGGCAGCCAATTGATGTTTCTCTCACATCGATGTTTCTCTCTCTCTTTCTCTCCTGCTCCCTTCCTCTCTCTCTCTCAAAACAATAAAAAACATATTTAAAAAATTATTTTAATAATGAGTAATTTCTACACAACTCTGAATCACTCATTTGCAGAAGATGGTTAAGGCAGCAACAAAAATTAATGAAGTCCTAGCACGAATGGGGCTTACAATCCATAAAGGGAGATATGTAAACAGATCCTGTAACTAATACACAAGACATCATGTAAGTGCTAGGAGAGACTGATGCAGAGCTATGGTTGTGCAGAGTAAACAACTACTGCAAATGAAAGCACTAAAAAGGAGGTATTTTGGCTGAGTCTTAATGAGTAAATAAGATTTTAACAGGCAAACATTGAGGAAAGGAGGGATTCTTGATAAAAGAAACATCAAACATAAGGAGTCTTAAAGACTCTAGTATGCTAGTGAACCAAAAATAATCAGGCAGGTAGACAGAGAGAGAAAAAAGAGGGAGGAAATATGAATAAGAATGTGCTTTTAGGGCGAAGACCCAACTGGAAAGGTCTCAAAGAATTTAAGCCACCAAAGTTATCTGAGCAGGAAAGTTATATGATTAGTACTGGTTTGGACTAGAACTCACATCAGAGTTAAGAGATAAAAATAGTAAAATCATAGGAGTTAAGACTGTTGCAGGAAAAAAAGGAAGTACAATGATAGAAAAGGGCTAAAGATTAAATCTTGAGAAATAATTACATTGGGGAGCAGAGAAGAAGAGAGAAGTCAGTGAAAAACACAAGTGATTTGAAAGATAGGAGACCAAGAAGAGAATGTCATAAAAACCAAAGGGAAGCAGATGTAGTAATCAACAATATCCGAAAAGAGGATGAATGTCTGAGAAGGATCTCAATTGTGAGGAAGTTGCTGGACCCCTTAAGACTAATAGCTTCAATAGAACTGTGTGCGGGTAGGAAGAGAGCCAAGTCACAGTAAGTTAAGGGAAAAGGTGAAGAACTATAAAGGCAGCAAGTGGAGGCTGCTTTTCTAAGAACTGTGACAGTGAATGGAAAGAGAAAAAAGAACAAAAGTTTGAGGGCAAAGCAGGGCTCAGGGTAAGCTTATATGAGGAGTTACATGAACTTTTTTTATTCCCATAGAATAAAGGAGGTTGAACCACAGTAACAGGAGACATGTTGCCAGGTCGTGGGGGTGAAATGAAGGCAGAACAAGTGGAAGAGGACAATACAGAAGGTGCCTTGGGAAAGAGGAGAACAGGGAAAACCAGACAATTGTGTCGTATTGACCAAGGAAGTTAAGGGCACTCCAAATAACTTGATAAAGTAATGTGCTAAGAATTAAATGGAGTGATACTCAGCAAAGTAAGATTTAAACACTGCTATTTGGAAGAGGATACTCAATTGAAAATAAAGAAAATATTCCATCTGAGGTAATTCCATCTGGATGGTAATTGCAAAACAATTACAAGCAGCATTAAATGTTAAAATTTTCAAGTAGTAATATTAAAAAGCTACAAACTCCCCAAGCAACTGATAATTGTATGTAAAAATGTACAACACAAATCTTATAGTATCTAAAAGATTTTCAAAATCCAGCAATAATTTACTTTTTTTTTAAACTTAAAAAAAAAAAATGATTTTAAAAAGAGGAAGAGAAGGAGGAAAAGAAAGAGAAACATTGATGTGAGAGAAACAGGCTGGTTACCTCCTGCATGTTCCCCCAACCCCAGATCAAACCAGCATCTCGCCATGTGCCCTGACGGGGAAACGAACCTGCCACCCTTTTGGTGTATGGGATGACGCCCCAACCAACCGAGCCACACTGGCCAGGGCAACAGCCCCCTTTCTTTAAATAAAGAATACAAGTGTTATTGCAATCAAAATCCAGTATTTAAAATAAGTAGGTGATTTTTATTGTAAGTTCCATATTAAAGTTTTGAATCAGTCATAACATATTTAACTATCCTTCTGAACTCTGCCATCCACAAATTCAATCAACTTAATCCAAATTACTGGTAAACGGAAAAAGGACCTTTTCTTCAAGTAGGACACCAAAGGTCTCCCTTCAGGGTGGATGGTAGCTTATTGGTCACCAGTCTGCAGGTACAGTTATTTAACTGATAATGAATAAAATTCTAACTATATTCTTATCTAGCTCACAGATCTCCATTTTGACCACAGGACATGACAATTCTGTCAAATATGCTCCAGTGCAGCTCTGGCTGGATGACTCAGTTGGTTGGAGCGTCATCCCACACACCAGAAGGTGTCCGATTGGATTTCCGGCCAGGCACATACCCAGGTTTCGTGAATGGCAGGAAACCAATCGATGTTTCTCCCTCTCTTTCCCCCTTCCTCTAAAATCAATAAAATCTCTCTCTCTACCTATCTGTCTCTCTGTCTCTGTTTCTGTCTCTCTCTGGTGAAATCTAATTGCACAATGTCTAAAGCATTTTTCTAACGAATCAGTCTACAAAACTTTTTCAGAAAAAGGAAATGAGGCGAATCTGGCCACACCCTAGCCAGCCCTATCTTTATTCAAGGCACCACCAGCCTTGAATTTAAGTAATCCTGTCAGGGGTCCTCAAACTTTTTAAAGGCCAGATCACGGTCCCTCAGAGAGCTGGAGGGCCGGACTATATGAACTACTAATTCCTACTGTAACACCTCGGCTGCGCTCACTGCCCAAAAAACCTGGCGGGCCGGATCAGACTCCTCTGAGGGCCGCATGTGGCCCGAGGGCCGTAGTTTGAAGACGCCTGCGTGTAAGTTACGTTATGGCCCTAACTGGTTTGGCTCAGTGGATAAGCCTGTGGACTCAAGGGTCCCAGGTCCTCGATTCCGGTCAAGGGCATGCACCTTGGTTGCGGGCACATCCCCAGTAGGAGGTGTGCAGGAGGCAGCTGATCGATGTTTCTCTCTCATCGATGTTTCTAACTCTCTATCCCTCTCCCTTCCTCTCTGTAAAACATCAATAAAATACATTTAAAAAAAAAGATTTTGAAAAAATCCCTTTAAATATGTAAACTTTTGGTGGATATAGATAAAAGAATTAAATGTCTTTTCATAATGTCCTTTATATTATGTTAGTGGAACATATTTAAAATCACACTCTACACAAAATATTTAGAAATTATTTTCCCCTCCATTCAACATTTCATAAAACCATTTTATTGAAAATATCCCAGTGGATGTTTGGCATCTGTGTCCATGTTCACTAGAGTGAGTCGTTAGCGGTTTTTCAAAGCACCGTTTCTTTCTTTTCATTTATAAAAATTGTTTGAGTTACAGAACTTTTGAATCCCTGTTATCTCTCTCTTTTTAAAAAAATATATTTTATTGATTTTTTACAGAGAAGAAGGGTGAGAGACAGAGAGCTAGAAACATCGATGAGAGAGAAACATCGACCAGCTGCCTCTTGCACACCCCCTTCCGGGGATGTGGCCTCAACCAATGTACATGCCCTTGACCGGAATTGAACGTGGGACCTTTCAGTCCGCAGACCGACGCTCTACCGCTGAGCCAAGCCGGTTTTGGCAAACCCTTGTTATTGTTTTAACCTAAATATGGAGCACCCACTTTCTGTACCTTCAACAGTTTCTTCACTCTACAGGTGTGTGCTGTAGATGTAGATTCTTAATCTCTACAAGTACTTACTCCTGTTGACTGACTTAACCAGCTTCAGATTTCTATCTCCTCCAGCCAATCCTTTGCAAGGCTTTGAATGGGGGCAAATAAAGCTCTTTTTATTTATATATATATATATCTCTTTTCTGAGAGAGAAAATTTCTTTTTGAAAAGACCTAGTTGTATGTGCAAGTAATCAAGTCAGGAATTCACAAAGAATCAGGAACCCAATAATTTCTTGAACACATTTCAATCAGTGACACTTAACATTGCATGTGGGTGGGTGCACTAAGAGCAATCTTTACAAGTCAAGCAAGTTTTCTTTCTGAACTAATATATTAGAACTCTGCTATAATGTCATCAAAGAAGAGTTGAATAAGAGCTGTTACTCAATCCTCATGAATTATCTTTCTTAGAGAAACAGCCAAGGGTAGTAATTGTAGTAATTTATGTGTATTGTATACTAATTGCTGGTCACTGTCATTAAACTCAACCTTCACCGCTATTGAACAGGTGCTGTTCACAATCCCATTCTACTGATGAATAACCAGGCAGAGAGGGTAAGAAATGTGCCTAAAGCAGTGGTAGGGCACGCAAGCTACATGCGGCTGGCTCTTTGGACCCTTGAATGTGGCTCTTCCACAAAATACCACGGCCTGGGCGAGTCTATGTTGAAGAAGTGACGTTAGAACAAAAGTTTAAGTTTAAAAAACTTGGCTCTCCAAAGAAATGTCAATCGTTGTGCTGTTGATATTTGGCTCTGTGGACTAATGAGTTTGCCGACCACTGGCCCCAAGTCAAACATCTTCAGAGCAGCCAACACTGTCTCGCTCCAGCCCCCCTCCTCCCTTTAAAAGAGCACCGATGGCCTCTTAGGTCAGTAAATACAGGTCCCCCTGTAAAGGCAGTCCCATCTACCAGACAGCTAGTGAGAATTAATAATGCGAATAATGAATAATGAGAATTAATAATTATTAATAAGGATTAAGACTTATTAATGAGAATTCATAACGAGAATTAATGTGAAAGGTTTCAGTAACACTTTATTTCCTATTCAACTATTTCCTATCTCCATCGACACTGTGGGATGATGATGATGAGAGTGGGGAGTCCATCCCTTGTGTTCACGCTCCCTGAGCTCAGCGCACCCCCATTTCGGCGGAGACCCTCCGGGCACCCCGCTCCTGCAGGAAGCACAGGCAGACCCTGCCCTGTCTTCCTCCTCCTCCTCCTCCTCCTCCCAACGTGTCCACGGGTGACACACAGAGAACTGCCCCTCTGGGCCTAGCTCTCCTCTGCTCCCCCAAACACAGGAGGGAACTAACTTTCAGGTAACGCTCCCAGGCCAAGCCCGGGAACGGGGCGGCATCTCCCCAGGACGCACCTGGGGGCGCCGGTTCCGAGGGGAAAGGGGGCCCCGGCGCGGACGGACTGGGGGGACCGCGGGGAGGACGGTGTGCGGCAGGGGGTCGGCGCAGACGGTGAGGGCAGCGGCGGGGACCCGTGCTGGCCAGCGTGTCCTCGGCTTTCCCTTTGATGCACCCCACACCCTAGGATCGGAAGAAGCCGAGGATCCCCCCTTCCCCCCCAAGAGTAGCAACTGCCTGGCCGGGCCGGCCGGGGCACATGCACCTCCTTTCACCTCCCGCCCGAGGCGGCAGCCGGTCCCCCGCCGCCAGCATCCCCCTGCCCGTCAGCCCGCGGCCCGGCCGGCCCTCCTCTCACCGGTCACCGCGCCGGAGGGACCGCCGGAGCCTCCCGACCCCAAGGCCCCGGCCGCAGCCTGCCTCCCCGGCTTCCCTGCCGTTGGACACCGCCCACATTCCCCCTCCACTGTCCCCCTCCCTCCGAACCCGAACCGAGCGTCTCCCGGAGCGCTGAGCCCAGAGGTCACGGACGGGAAGCCCAGCCCGGCGGAGGGGCTTACCTTTAACAGATTAGACGTCGCCATGTTCCTTCAACTTGGAGTCTCGCGAGACGGCGCGCGCGACTTGGCGGCGCTCGGGCCCAGGCCCCAGGCGGAGGCCGCAGCGCCCACGGGGCGGACGACGGTCCCGGCGGCCCGCAACGGGCGTGGCGGGAGCGGGCGGCCGGCCGGCCTGCGCGGACCTCGTCCCGAGTCCCCGGAGCTTCCTCACGCCCTCCGGCCCTACATGGTCACCGCGGCTTCCCCGCGCGAAAGAGCTCATGCAAACGCTCAGGGAGGCCGCCGCGGCGAACGGTGAGAAGGTAACGGGAGCCGCCGACCCGAAAGGGAAGAGGAAGAAGCATCGACTCCTCGAGCGAGCTTCCCCCCCTCCACCCCCCACTCCTTCGGATGAGCTTTGGCGGCTGCACCCGCGGCGCGGCCACCGGCTACGAATTGAGCTGGGCTTAGGCCCGGCGGCTCAGGTTTCCTCGGCCGCGTCACGTGACGCGGCGGGCGGGCGGGGGCGCGCTCGGGAGCGAGCGTGGGAGCCTGGAACCCGGAGGCGGCACCGGGGCAGGAGCGCGCCCTCTGCTGGTGGGACCACGCACCTTTCCTCATCCCACTCCCCAAATTCCCAGGTAACTTATCCTAGTAAATGAAATGCCTTTTTTTCCTTTTCTTTTCTTTTTCTTTTTTTTTTTTTTTTTTTTTTTTTTTTTACAAACAGCTGTTTTCAATAGGAACGGGGCAATAAGTATTTGTTGAAATGAATGGATGAGTGAATGCATGCACCAGTGTATTATCTATTC
Source organism: Pipistrellus kuhlii (assembly GCF_014108245.1). NCBI lineage: Eukaryota > Metazoa > Chordata > Mammalia > Chiroptera > Vespertilionidae > Pipistrellus > Pipistrellus kuhlii. Next base: position 58,916,900 of record NW_023425595.1, on the reverse strand, counting down.
TATTCAAGAATAAGGTGCTTGGCACTGAAGTCTATAAAAGATTGATCAAGCAATGAATAGTAATCTTAGATTTCCTGAAAGCACATTATTTTAGGAGCTTCTGAACCGTGAGCCCCCAAGCCTTATCCCTTCAGATCATAAGCCCCTGGCCAAGGGAAGAGAACGTAATGTATATGTAGAACGTACATAATACATTACGATATTGTATTATGCATGCTTACAAACAGGATTTAACAATGTTAGAAATAAATAAACCAGGGGAAGGGGGCGAAGTTTGGAATTTTAAATAGAGTGAGCCAGGTAGGGCTCACTGAGCAGATGGCATTTGAGCAAAGACTCACAGGAAGGAAGAAGGCCGAGCTGATGTGGGAGGGAGAAGAGCAGTCCAGCCGGGACTCACAGGTGGCAGGTCCAAGGAACAGTGAGAAGGCTGATGTGTTCAGAGCTGAAAAAGTAAGGAGAGCATAAGATTGTATAGGACTTTGTTGGCTGTAAAGACTTTTTGTTGTTGTTAATCCTCACCTGAGGATATTTTTCCACTGATTTTTAATTTTTGTAAGAGAGAGTGGAAGGGAGGGTGGAAGACAAAGAAACATTGATTGGCTGCCTCTAGCATGCGCCTTCCGACAGGGCCAGAGAGTGAGCCTGCAACCCACGTATGTGCCCTTGATCAGAATTGAACCCAGCATCCTTCATTCTAAGAACTGATGCTCTATCCACTGAGCCAAACCAGCTAGGGCTAAAGACTGGCTTTTATTCTGAGTAAGGTGGGGCATCATTGCACCCCAGCTGCTCTGGGCAGCATGGGAAGGCGGAAAGGTGGCTCCCGCCAGAGCAAAGGCAATGCCGGCAGCCAGGGGAAGGAAGGCTCATTCTTGCAGGAATCTTCGTGCATCGGGCCTCTAGTGTGCATATAAGATCTTTGGTTAATTTATTCCCATTTCCCATCCCCCCTACCCCCAGAGATTCATCAGTCTGTTCCGTGTTTCCATGACTCTGATTCTATTTTAGTCATCAATTAATTTTGTTCGTTAGATTTCTTGTTTGTTTTGATTTTTAGATTTAATTATTGATATGTATTTATTGCCATTTTATTGTTCATATTTTTTATCTCTTCTTCTCCTTTTCCTTAACTTTCTTCTTCTCCTTTATCCTCGTCCTCTTCCTAAAGAATACCCTTTAACATTTCATGTAAACTGGTTTGGTGGTGATGAACTCCTTCAGCTTTTTCTTGTCTGTGAAGATCTTTATCTGACCTTCAATTCTAAATGATAGCTTTGCTGGATAGAGTAATCTTGGTTGTAGGTCCTTGCTATTCATCACTTTGAATATTTCTTGCCACCCCCTTCTGGCCTGCAAAGTTTCTGTTGAGAATCAGCTAACAGTCATATGGGCATTCCCTTGTAGATAACTACTTTTCTCTTGCTGCTTTTAAGATTCTCTCTTTGTCTTTAACCTTTGGTATTTTATTTATTTACTAGAGGCCCAGAGCATGAAATTCGTGCATGGGTAGGGTCCCTAAGCCTGCGATCAGGGCCGATTGGGGTCTTCCTTCCCCTGGTTGCCATCATTCCGCGCTGCTCCTGGTGGTCAGCACATGTCATAGTGAGCAGTCAAACTCCTGAGGCGACAATTTGCATGTTAGCCTTTTATTATTTATTTGTTTGTTTATTTGTTTATTATTTCTGTTGTTAATCCTCACCTGAGGATATTTTCCATTGAGTTTTAGAGATAGTGGAAGGGAGGGGGAGAGGCCGAGAGAAAGAAACATTGATGTGAGTGAGAGCATTGATTGGTTACCTCCTGCACATGCCCCAGCCAGAGCCCCAGCCTGGGAGGATCCCACAAACAAGGTACATGACTTTGACTGGAATCGAACCTGGAATGCTTTGGTCTGCAGGCTGACACTCTATCCACTGAGCCAAACCAGCTAGGGATGTGTCTTGGTGTGGGCTTCTTTGGGTTCCTCTTGCTTAGGATTTTCTGTGTTTCCTGGACTTGTAAGTCTATTTCTTTAAGAGAAGTTTTCTGTCATTTTTTCAAAGAGGTTTTCAATATCTTGCTTTCTCTCTTCTTCTGGCATCTCCATAATGCAAATGTTGGTATGCTTGAGGTTGTTCCAGAGGTTCCTTACACTAACTTGATATTTTTTGCTATTTTGATTGGGCATGTTTTGCTTCCTTATATTCCAGATCATTGATTTTATTCTTTGAATTCTCTACTTTACTATTGAATCCCTGGTTTTCTTTTCATGTCTTTGACATTCTCATTAAGATCCTTGAAAGTCTCGCTAAGTCCCTTGAAGCTCTCATTAAATCCCTCGAAGTTCTCATTTAAGTCCCTGAAGCTCTCATAACAATCCTTAAAACCATGGTCTTAAACTCTGTATCCAACAGTTTGCTTGTTCCCATTTCTTTCATTTGTGACATGTATGTTTCTTTGTCTCCTCATTTTGGCTGTTTCCCTATGTTTGTTTCTATGTATTAGGTAGAGCTGTTATGTGTCCTATAATTGGTAGAGTGGCCTTGTGTATTAGGTGTCCTGTAGGGCCCAGTGGCTCCACCTCCCCAGTCACCTGAGCTGGGCTCTGTAGGTGTGCGCCTGTGTGAGCTGTGTGCATAGTTTTGTAGATGAGCTTTGATTGCTATTGGAGTCACTGGGAGGAATTGACTTCCTGGCCAATTAATTATGAGGACCAGCTGTGACTACCATAGAAGAGCAGTTGTGCAAGAGACACCCCTATGAAGTAGGACTTGCTTAAGTGGGGCTTTGGTGCTCACTGAATCTGCCCCTTAAGTGTGTCACTTGTGGATGTGTAGAGTAATCCCTTAGGGTCTGAAGCTGCCCACCAGGTGATCTGGCTCTGGAGGCACCCAGGAGGTGCAAAGTCAGCCACTACCTGGGGCCACCCAGCAGGAGCTACAGAGAGATCTGCAGAAAGCTGCTACTTGTCTATTAGACACTGCCCACATTTCCTAGGAAGTAACCTTTGGCCCAGCTGTGAAGCAACGTAGGCTGGTGCTAGTGCCTGGGTCTTGGGCTTTTTATTGGTAGGTTTGGGCACACTGATGCCAGCTGCTGCTTGTTTGAGAGATTTTAGTAAAGTCTGAAGCCTGAGCCAAAATAGGCCATTCATATGGAAAAGCCACTGCAAACAGCTTGGGTGGGGCTGCAAATTGGATGGGGCAGGGTCTCAGAATCACCAGGATGGAGCAAACAGTGTAGCCCACACTGATGGAAACTCGGATATGGCTTCTAGTCATCTCTGTGATGGGGAAAGTGTCAGTACAGGAACAATGACCCCTGCAAACACCCCTCTCTGGGAGAAAGCCAACCCCCTGCTCCTGTCCTGATGCTAGGCAGTTCAGTTCCTCCCCATGTTTCCCAAATTCATCCAAAGCTGCTGCCAGTGCTGTAGCTCAGAGGAAGCAGGACTGTGTAAATTTGTGCATGGGCCTTTTAAGAGGAACACCTGGGATGACAGAAGCCTCCATGTCACTCAGTCACAATCCCTGCTGGTTTTTACAGCCCAAAGTTATGGGGCATTCTCTTCCCAGCTCTGGAATCCTGGGCTGGGAGTCTGGTGTAGGTCTGGAATGCCCTGCTTCTCATGGAAGGCCTTAGAGATTATAAAAATGCCACACGTGGGTGCAGTCTGTTCTGCACCTCTGCCCTTCCTAATAGTCTCAATATACTTTCTTCTTCTCTAGTTGTAGGGCTTCCATTCAGCCAGCTTTCTGGTGGTTCTGACTGATGGTTGTTTTGTATTTCAGTTGTAATTTTGGGAGGCAGCAAGTACCAGCGTTTAACATTGCCATCTTGTTTTTCCCCCATTTCTCTGTATGTTTGAAATTTTTCATAATTAAATGTTGGGGGAAACTTTTAAAAAAATTATGTTTATTGGGGTAACATTGGTCAATATAAATAAATGATGTGTATTTATTTATGTACCAGAGGCCCAGTGCACAACATTTAGGCACTCAAGCAGGGGGGCTGGTCCCGCAGCCGGCCTGCATCCTCTGACAGTCCAGGAGCTCTTTGGGGGGATGCCTCCGGGGAGCGGGCCTAAGCCGAGAGTTGAAATCCTTAGCACCGCCGGAGAGGTGGGAGAGGCTCCTGCCACCACCACTGCACCCACTAGCCATGAACCCTGGTTTTGGTTGTGCAGTGCTCCCCCTGTGGGAGCGCACTGACCACTGGGGGGCAGCTCCTGTGTTGAGTGTCTGCCCCCTGGTAGTCAGCGTACATCATAGCAACTGGTCGGTCTGCTGTTCAATCGATTTGCATATTATTCTTTTATTATATTAAACCACCAAGGGTTTACAAGATTTTTTATTGGAAGCTGGAGGACAGAAGCATCCTCAAGAGATGGAGGAGGGCTTTTGACACCTCCCAGATCTATCACATGATAAAAAGTAGTCTGCCTCCAAAGACTACACTGCTTCCTGGCACCAGGAGGACCCATGGGAGCCGGCCTAAGCCTAACCCTAACAAGTCTAACCATATCCCTATATCAGTTTCTATCCTGCTTCTAGGAAGATCCTTCTTTGCCAGGGAATGCCAGAGATTACCTGTGCTGAGGTGTGTTTTAGTTGTCTTTGTGGAGAGATGGTATTCCAAAGGCATCTGCCTTCATGTGCCAGGAAGATGGTCACCGGTACCTTAAGTTTATGTCATCCCACAAACTCTATTTAAAAACAAACAAACTAGGATTTTTTTTTTTTAATTAATTTTAGAAAGGAAGGGAGATGGAGAGAGAGAGAAACATCAATGATGAGAGAGAGAAACATCAATGATGAGAGAATCATCAACTGACTGCCTCTTGCACTCCTCTCCCATGGTCCAAAATACTTGTAAGCTTTGCTCCTACCTCTAGAGAGTGGGGCCCTGGACAAGATGGGTGGCTAGGGAAGGTAAGGAAGTGAAGGCCCCACTAGCAACTGTGTGAAACCAAAGAAAACCATCTTAAGATCTCCATGGGAACAGGTCAGGAGTGAAACTCCCACAGTCCAATTTATACATATTACATAATTTGCCAGTGTCTTCAAGAACAGCTGTTGTGAAGTTTAAGAAGAAACGAGAAAAGGAAATAGAAAAATTATTGTCTCCAATGGAGGGAGAGTGAAGGGATAGAGGAGATTCTTTGATTCCAGGGCAGCCCCAAATACCCAATTGAGAGCAGTACAAACAGGGCTTAAAATAATTACATGGTGGTAGTAACGTTATCCTGAGAACGTGTCTTGAAAGGGAGACCAAGTGTCTTTTATTTTCTCTTCTCTCTGAATAGAACTTGCCCACTTAGTCGTAGATAGCTTGCCTGGAGAACCACAGACCTCCTTTAACTCCTGTAACTTAGAAGGGACTATAGCCTGGAATCTATCCACTAGACATATACAATAATCAGCTCCGACTAGCAGGGATGTACTGTTACATTTATCTTTTATCTGATTTTCCCAAAATTAAACTGTATATTCAATAGAATTCTGATAAAATACTTGATATTTCTTTTAACAGAGACTTGACAAGCCAATTAAAAATACACTTGGGAGACAAAATGTGGAAGAACAGCAAACAGTATATTTTTTAATAAAGCAATGGAAGAGCCCAGCAAGGAACGTCAGACGGCGGAGTAGCAGCGGAAGCTTTCAGTACTGAGTCTCCAGGCTGACTTTGGTTCAGGGCTCGCAGCAGCAGGGATCGCTGAGCAAAGAGTGCCTCGGGTAGTTGGCCAAGATGCCGAATATCAAAATCTTCAGCGGCATCTCCCACCAGGACTTGTCCCAGAAAATTGCTGACCGCCTGGGCCTGGAGCTAGGCAAGGTGGTGACTAAGAAATTCAGCAACCAGGAGACCTGTGTTGAAATTGGCGAAAGTGTCCGCGGAGAGGATGTCTACATCGTTCAGAGTGGCTGCGGTAAAATTAATGACAATCTAATGGAGCTTCTGATCATGATTAATGCCTGTAAGATTGCCTCCGCCAGACGGGTCACCGCAGTCATCCCGTGCTTCCCGTACGCCCGGCAGGATAAGAAGGATAAGAGTCGGGCTCCGATCTCAGCCAAGCTGGTTGCAAATATGCTCTCCGTAGCAGGTGCAGATCATATTATCACCATGGACCTTCATGCTTCTCAAATCCAGGGCTTTTTCGACATCCCTGTGGACAATTTGTATGCAGAACCAGCTGTCCTGAAGTGGATAAGGGAGAATATACCTGAGTGGAGGAATTGCACTATCGTCTCACCTGATGCGGGGGGAGCCAAGAGAGTTACGTCCATCGCAGACCAGTTGAATGTTGACTTTGCCTTGATTCATAAAGAACGGAAGAAGGCCAATGAAGTGGACCGCATGGTGCTGGTAGGAGACGTGAAGGACCGGGTGGCCATTCTGGTGGATGACATGGCTGACACTTGTGGCACGATCTGCCATGCAGCCGACAAACTTCTTTCAGCTGGAGCCACCAGAGTTTACGCTATCCTGACTCACGGGATCTTTTCTGGCCCCGCCATTTCTCGCATTAACAATGCATGCTTTGAAGCAGTAGTGGTCACCAATACCATCCCTCAGGAGGATAAGATGAAGCATTGCTCCAAAATACAGGTGATCGACATTGCCATGATTCTTGCAGACGCCATCAGGAGAACTCACAATGGGGAATCTGTTTCCTACCTGTTCAGCCATGTCCCTTTATAATAGAATAACTTCTGAGGCTTTTAAAAAATAAAGTGAACCCTTTCCCTTGTTAAAACAAATAAATAAATAAAGCAATGGAGGACTTGCCCAAGTATGTTTCAACTCCTATTACATTTATTTATTTATTTATATTTTAAAATTATATTTTATTAATTTTTTAACTATATTTTTTATTGATTTCAAAGAGGGGAGAGAGAGAGAAACACGAGTGATGAGAGAGAATAACTGATTGGCTGCCTTCTACATGCTCTACTCTGGTGATCGAGCCCACAACCTGAGCATGTGCCCTGACTGGGAATTGAACCCTGACCTTCTGGTCATAGGTCAATGCTCAAAAACTGAGCCACACTGGCTGGGCTACATTTATTTCTTAATGCTGGTTTTTTGTTTTTTTAAAAAACTTTTTATTATAGAAAATTTCACAAAAGTAGAAAAAAATATATCTACTGTATTTGATTTCTATTGCTGTAACAAATTACTATAAATTTAGTTGCTTAAGACAATGCAACCTCTCAATGCCACCCCATTTTGGCATGAAAGACACATGAGCAAGTGGTCATCATAGCAGGAATGGAGACTGCTTAGACCCAGCAGCATGGGCTCCCACTTATTAAGGCTGAATGTTCACCTTTGAAAGTCAAATCTAGCATAACGCACAGAAAGATAAATATCACATGATCTTACTTATTTATGGAATATAATAAACAACATAAACTGATGAACAAAAACAGATCAAGAGACAGAGAAACATCAATCAGAACATCAAACCTCAGGGAAGGAAGGGGACAGTGGTGGTAAGGGAGAGATCAACCAAAGGACTTATATGCATGCTTATAAGTCTAACCAATGGTCACAGACAACAGGGAGGTAAGGGTATGAATGGGGGTGGGGGAGTTGGGGGGATAATGGAATAAGAACAGATATGTAATACCTTAATAAAGAAATTTTTAAAAAGAAAGTCAAATCTACCTTCAGAAGAGACCAACACGTGAGTCATTAATAAAATATCATCCCTTGAGGATAATTGGCTCCTTGGTGGCAAGTTGACTAGATTGAAAAGGTCAATGTTATTTCGGGCAGGAATAGACACATATACTGGTATGGGTTTGCCTTTCTTGCAGTTACTCAGCACAACATGCCATACATTATCACATCAGACTAAGGTCCCACTTACCTGAAAAGTGGGCCCATGACGATTGCATCACATATAGCACCACCCAGCAGCTGCTGACCTGACAGAGCATTGGGATGGCCTGTTCAAGGCAGAGCTGAGGGAGCATTTGAGATCTTGCTTCCCAGTATATGTCATCAATTTGGTTCAAATAAATTCTTTAAAAAAATAAAAATTTTCACCATAAAAATTTACACAATTTTCTACAGGCTTGGACATTTCTTATGTGGACAACCTCTAGGCCTTTTCACTGCCATCTCCTCTGCTGGGAACTCTTCCATGTCTGCCTCATTTCTTTCGTTGGTCCAATTATTCCTTCTTTCTGGTTGAAGAAGACTCCTCTGACTATGAGACCTGCCTAAAGTGCTCTTTTGTCCATTGCTGCACTGTGGCCTGATGTTTCAAACTGTGTTACAGTGGAATGGCTTTTCTACTCTTAGATAATTTCCTTTAGAGTGAACCTGCTTTCTTTTCATTGCTGACAATTCTAATCCTAACAGTGCCTGAAACAGCATAAATATTTCAGGAAAAAGTTATCATCTATAGTTAACTTATTGAAATGCACTAATAATTGTACAATATTAATTGAATCAATGAATTTTTTGTTTCCATGACAAATGCTCCACATATATAAAACTGTACTACAGATTTTTATGTGTGTAATATTTCCTAAAAATGAAATTACATAAGCAAATTTAGGTTTCAAATATTTTGAGGAATATTTCTTACACAGTCTGCTTATATGTCAACTGTATTCTTGTGTGTGTGTTTGTTTGTCTTACTTGTTAAACCAAAGTTAGTGAAGCAAATCGAATAACAAGCTTATTTAATTTGCATAGCTATGACTTAAAAGTATAAACTAATAATTTTAGTTAAGCAACCAATAAATATAGAAGTAACTTCAAAAAATAAAGGCAGAGCTGGAATGTACAATGAGCTAGTATTGATCACCTACTGGGATACTTTTATTAAAATTATGGTACTTAAAAACATATTAATTGAAGAAAGCTGGTCATAAATGACAGCATATTATATAATTCATATATATGATTCCATTTATATGAAATACCCAGTATAGGCAAATACAGAGACACAACATAGATTAGTTGTTGTTTAGAACCAGGTGGTGTGGGGGTCTGGAGGGATGTTGGGAGTAATAGCTAAAGATTTTGCAGATTTCTTTTTGAGGTGACAAAAATGTTTTAAAACTAATTCTGGTGATGGTCGCACAACTCTGAGTTTATGAAAAATCAGTTAATTGTACATTTTAAATGATGAATTATGTAGTAATTATATGTCAATAAAGCTATTATCAAAAATCTTTTAAAAAACAATGGTACTAATAACCACTTCATATATAACAGGCTAAGAAGCCCAAAACTTTTCTTTAATCCTCACCCGAGGATATTTTCCAATTGAGTTTAAGAGACAGTGGAAGGGATAGAGAGACAGAGACAGAGAAAAACATTGATGTGAGAGAGACACAACGATTGGTTGCCTCCTGCACACACCCTGACCAGAGCCGAGGAACCTACAACTGAGGTACATGCCCTTGATCAGAATCAAACTTGGTACCCTTCAGTCTGCGGGCCGACACGCTCACCACTGAGCCAACCTGTGCCCGTGCATTTACTGTTCCTGGTGATAACTGCTGCTGAGACGTGACAGCCCACCTTCATTGAGCACCCATCCATCTGGTTAGATGCTGTAGGTGATTGCCAGCTATTCCCAAGAGCTATATCACTTTCCGTTTGTCATATTAAGGCATTCTTCCTTGACTCTAAGAATGAGACCATTTCAAAGAGTCATGACCATTTCTAATAGTTAGTATCAAAATTAGCTTTTGGCACACTATGGGGTTTAAAACTGGCTTCTTGGCAACTTGATGGTTGTAAGAGTAATACCGGTACTAAAAATAAAACAAAAATAAAAGGTGACATTTATAAGTGCTTACTATGTACTAAACACTGTTGTAAATACAGAATGGGGCAAATGCAGATTGACAGTTGTGAGTGTGTGAAACAGTTTCTTCTTATTTTATTATCTATTAATTATATTTTTTTCATACAAACAACTGTAAGCCTACATTTTTCCCACCCTGTATTTTACATGAGTAACTGGTTATATGTGCAAAAGTTATGAATATTTCTTGTGTGTGACTTAATAGTTCACTTCAAAATTTAATAAGCTTCTGTGTGCAAGGCTGAAGCATGACAAAAATGAACTAGAAAAATTCACAAATTCTGAATTACCTGTTAAAGCATAGTACATGACCATGATTTCTTTTCAAGAATCCTGAAATCCAAAAACTCTAAAAACCTAATTCTTTTGATAATCATTTGGCAACAAAAATATCTGACCTTAACTCATTAGATTTTGTGTTTGTTTTTATACATACATTTTGCTGTGCATATACTAATATTTGGTTATGGGATTCTAACCCATGGTCCACTAAAGTATTATGTGATATATAAGAAATTCTATGTTTAATTTATTCTTATTTGCACTTAATTTGTGAATACACACACATACATTTAATTGCAGTTAAATAGTTGCTTATTTTAAAAACACCACTAAAGATGGTTCACTAAAAATTGATAATGTAACAATCATCGTTCTCATTCTTTTATTCATTATTTAAAATAAAATAACACTAATAACATACTTCAAAAAGTTTATACCATATCTTCCATTCTAAAAACAAAGACAAGATATGGTTATACCAAAACATGTTTGTTTCATGGAGTAGAATGGCATTGTAAATTAAAACTACACATTTGGAACCAAAATTTAATAGGGTTAATTTAATATAATAATCACCATTTAGAAGTTACTGAATGTCACAATGTTTTAGGCACTAATTAAAAAAAAAAAGGCAAAAAAAATTTACCCAAAAAGGTAACAATAAGGAACATTTTAAAAATATTTTTTGTTGTTGTTAATCCTCACCCTAGGATATTTTTCCATTGACTGTTAGAGAGTGGAAGGGTGGGGGAGAGACAGAAACATTGATGTTAGAGAGAAACTATTCAACACATTCATTGGTTGCCTCCCACACTTGTCCTGGAGCCTAGCAACCAAAGAGCTTGTCCTTGACTGGGAACTGAACTTGGGACCCTTCAGTCCTCAGGATGGCTCTTGATCCACTGAGCCAAATGGCTAGGGCTAATTTTTAAAATCTTAATTTTTTTTTTTCATTTATTCCCCACCATAATTACATGTAGTTAGTGAACAAGATAGTGTAGTGATTGATGGAGATTATCACAGCCCATCACTAATGTGTCTATTTTCCATTGGTTATAAGATTATAGAAATACATTTGGATTTAGAAAGATTCTGAAGCAGAGAGAGCTATTTATCAGCTATAGAGTTTCCAAGTTAGCTTCTAGTTGGGAATGTATTCTATATTAAAATATAAAGGATCTAAGTTTAAAGTCTTTACAGTCTTTTTTGTTCCTTCTTAAAGATTACATGTTATCTTTACATATCCAACTAAATCTCTCCAGGCAGTTACTTGGGACAAATGAGTTAGCTTATGAAATGGACCTTTAATTTTTCAAATCCTTCTCACTATGTCAACCTAAGGAATTTATTCAAATACCTGTGTAGTGCACTTTTTGAAGTCAATGGAAGCTTTGTAATTAATTGAACAAGGGCAATATAAAATCTGACAAAAGCACTCTTAAAATGATTTTATTAATCCACAGATTCAGTTTTTTGATGTTATAAAGTTGAATAACTAGATTGGTAAAGTTATTTTAATAATAAAGATGGCTTTGGTTGCCACATACAAAAATCATGGAGTAAACTCTCAAGATTCCAGGCTCAAGAAATCTTGTTTGCTACTATTACGTATATAAAGGCCACATTTAAAAACACTATGATTACATAATCATTTTGGCTTCAGCTTCTCATTTAATGAATCATTACATCACCACTTGCACTAAAAGTGTTAATTCAACTCAAGAAGAGCAATTTCTGTCAGGGACAAGTGTATCATATGATTGAATAGTTATTCATTTTTTTTTTATAAGTTTTTATTGTTCATATTATTACAAATGTTCCTTTCCCCCCCCCCCCACCATTGCTCTCCTCCACCAGGTTCCAACCCCTCTCCCCATTGTCCTCATCCATAGGTGCACAGTTTATGTTCAGTCTCTTCCCACGCCCCCCTCTCCCCTTTTACCCAAGAATCATCAGTTCACTCCCCTTCCATACCTCTGATTCTATTATATTCAACAGTTAATATTGTTCATCAGATTTTTTTAATTTCCTTGGGGTTTAGATTCACTTGTTGATAGTTACGTATTTGTTGTTCATAATTTTTATCTTTGTTTACTTTCTCTTCTGAAAGAACCCCCTTCAGCAATTCATATAATTCTGGTTTGGCGGTGATGAACTCCTTTAGCTTTTTTTTATTAGTGAAGGTCTTTATCTGGCCTTCGATTCTGAGTGATAGCTTTGCTGGGTAGATTATTTTTGGCTGTAGGTTCTTGCTATTCATCACCTTGAATATTTCTTGCCATTCCCTTCTGGCCTGCATGGTTTCTGTTGAGAAGTCAGCTGACAATCGTATAGGTACTCCTTTATAGGTTACTACCTTCTTTGCTCTTGCTTCTTTTAATATTCTCTCTTTGTCTTTTGCTCTTGGAATTTTAATAATGATGTGTCTCGGTGTGGTCCTCTTTGGATTCCTTTTGTTTGGAGTTCTGTGTGCTTCCTGGACTTGTAAATCTAATTCTTTCACCAGGTGGGGGAAGTTTTCTGTCACTATTTCTTTCAGTATGTTTTCGATATCTTGCTCTCTCTCATCTTCTGGGACCCCCATAATTCTGATGTTGGTTCGCTTGAAGTTGTCCCAGAGGTTTCTTACATTATCTTCAATTTTCTGGATTCTCTTGACTTCTAGCTTCTGTGGAGGAGTGTCTTCTGGCTCTTTATGTTCCAAATCTTTGACTTGATTCTTGCGATCTTCCCTTCTGTTTTTAGGACTCTGTAAAATATTTTTTATTTCAGACAATGTATTCTTTATTTCTTGTTGATCCCTTATCATTTCTTGTTGACTCCTTATTAATTCTAGTTGATCTCTTTTCATATCCTCATAGGCCTTATCCATCTTTTCTAGGAAATTCTTGAAAAACCTTATAAGCGTAGATTTGAACTCTATATCCAGATGCTTTTTGTCCTCCATTTCTTTCGTTTGTGATCTATTTTGTTGTCGCATTTGTGATCTATTTTGTTGTCGCATTTCGCAGTTACAGATGGGATGGGGTTTCAGGGTGGAGCCTGCAGCTTTGGCTTCCGTCAGCCCTATGCGGGTCCTTCAGTGTTCGCTGCTGGCGCCTCTGAGAGAAAGGTGCCCTCGATTTTCGCCTGCTGCCAAACAGTCTATGCTCTCCCACAATGAGCCTGATATTGGGGTTCAGTTCCGTTTGAAGTGGAGTTGGAGGTGGTGTTCAGAGCAGTCTAGAGCCCCAGTCTCCTTCCCGTCAGGGCAATCCCGCGGCACAGCCGACGGTCCCTTCTCTGTGTGCAGTGTGCGCACCTCCGGGACCTCCTTTCGCCTCTCCCTGGGGTTCTGCCTTACAGCCCGGCTCCCTATGGCTGAGCCTGAGTCCCCGGGGTCTGGCTTAGAACTGGGGTTCAGAGCAGTCGGGGGTCCAGCACAGTCGGAGTTTTATCTCCTTCCCGCTAGGGAACGCCAGCCAGGCACTCGGCCTCCCTCCTCTCCAGCTCCTTCCTCTCCGCGCGCGCCCCGCGTGTCTCCGTACCTTGGGCTTTTACAGTTCCTCCGTGCCTCCTTTTGGTTTTCTCCTTGCTTCTCGCTGTAGAATTTCCAGTCAGTCAACCTTCCTGTAGTTATGGGCAATGTCCGTTTTATATTTTAGTTGTATTTTATTGAAATTGTTGTGTGCGGCTGCGGCTAGGTGTTCACCTGGGCGCAGCCATCTTCGCAAGTCATTTTTGTATGTTCAGTTATTCATTTTTTAAAATAACATTTATTTAAAATATTTAGTAATTACACCATTCATTAGTTTAAAATTTTTTAATTTAAATTAAATAAATTGTAGCCGAGACCGGTTTGGCTCAATGGATAGAGCGTCGGCTTGGGGACTGAAGGGACCCGGGTTTGATTCTGGTCAAGGGCATGTACCTTGGTTGCGGGCATATCCCCAGTAGGGGGTGTGCAGGAGGCAGCTGATCAATGACTCTCTCTCATCGATTTTTCTAGCTCTCTATCTCTCTCCCTTCCTCTCTGTACAAAATCAATAAAATATATTTTAAAAAATCTTTATAAATTAAATAAATTGTAAATTAAATAATTTCAATTATATCTAATTTATGTATATCTGACTTCTAAGACACTTTGGTCATGAACAAATATTTTTACTATTTGGCATTATTATTCATATTCTATATAATGATATGTAAGAAAATATGTCAGCTATTTTACATATATATATATATGGGTAAAGATATCTGGCTAAGTTTATACACATGTTTGGCAATTTGTTTAAGAACACAGATCTTTGTAGTCATTATTCATTTTAAAATTGTTTTTACCACAAATAGCTCCTCTATAACCTCAAAATGATTTAGCCCAATTTTAGTATTTTGTGGATTCAGTTAGATCTCATTTCCCCTTTTCTCCACCACACACACAAACACATACACACTTGACACAGCATGGCAATGGAAAGAACACGGACTAAGGTATAAGGAGAACCAGCATTCTAGGCTTGCTTCTGCTCACGTGGACCTTGGTGGGGCCCTGCCTTCTCATTTGTTTCTTCTGATTCCTTAATTATATTCTGAATCTTAGAACAGATCATACCCTTTAGCCCAAATATTAGTATTACAAAATGTCTCCACTGAAAGTTAAATCACATTTTCTATTTCAGCTGTTTAACTTTATTCACCTTTTGTAAGATATTCACTTGAGTTTATGCCATTTTGGACTGATTGAAAATGATAAGATTTAATTTTTTAACAGTAAAAGATTACTTCACATTTTGGTGGACAGGTATTTGGTCAATTATGTGAATTCACATTAAATCAATTTAAGGTTATCAAGGAAATGTTGACAATACAAATATTCAAAAATCATATAGTGATGTTATAATTTATATTTTTCTCTCCATAAGCACTATTAAAAATACTTACATGAACCTAGAAAATGTACATGTATTAAAAAATATAATATCTACTTTGAAGATGCACAAAAACTAGATGCAAATATGACTTTTGCTTCAATTGAGTCTCCTGGGATTTCCCTTTCTAGCATTTGCTCTTTGGAGGAGCGGTGCTTCAGGATAAGAGGGCAGAGGGGACACATCAAAACAAGAATTCCCCCAGGTCCATGAGAACATGCACCTTCTGCTTTCTCTCTGCAGGAAGAGAATATGAGAAAACCAAATTCTTATCCATTGTAAATAGAACAGCATGCCCATGAGCAGCTGACACCAATCCCACATTTGTATTCTGCTTTCTCTATAATATTTACAAAGTTTTTTCACGTGATTCAGTTGATTCTCAAAGTAATTCCATAAATGGGTCATTTACAGGTGAGAAAACGGATGCTTAGAGAGGTTAAGTGACAAAGTACAGCAAAGGCAAGCTTAGAAGCCAGGCTTTTTGATTTCCCCTTAAATATTCTTCCCACCATACCACTTTGTTTTTCAAACAAAATGAAGCTACTACAGTTTAACAGTAAAAACCTCATGGTTCCAAAAAGTCAACTTCATGGTGCTACTCTGTGATAGGAATGGTTTACTGAACAGACTAGAAATGTATGCAATAAAATATTTGAGATTGTCATCAATATGTCCCTTTCAGGACGGGAATTTAACCAGTAAGTTCAAAATTAGGAAACTCAAAAGTCATTTTGCAGCCTTACTTCATTATTTTATCTCTACTTTTACTGATGAGATGTAAAATATAATTTGAATGCTAAATGTATCTAACATCTAACCAACTAACCAGAAAAATCTTTCCTACACTTGTACTGGAAATGGAGAAATTTAGAAGTTTACTTGGACAAAAAAGCTATTACTAAAAACCTTCTATATTTACCTATGTTGATACCTATTTTTCCATGTATAATATGCTATATTTTTCTAAAATTGTTAGACTGAAAATCGAGGGGCGTCTTACACATGGAAGTCAGCCAAGGAGGGAGCCTGTGGGTGCATAGCTGCCCATACCGTGTCAAACAGGCTTCTTCCAACAGAGGCTTGTTGATACTGACGTCAGCTGATGCCGTAATTGGAGGTGGAGGTGGAGAGTGTGCAGATGCAACAGGGACCAGATCGTTCTGAGCCCATAAAAATGTCAAAATACAAAAAGATAAATACCAGTAAGCGATTGTATTACTCTCAAAACTCAACTGAAATCAGTTATGCAAAAAAGCATGGAAATAGAGCTGCAGAGAGACAATTTGGACCCCCTTCCACTGAGTGTATGATCAGACAGTGGAGAAAACAGGAAGAACAATTTCTTAATATGCCAAAAAAGAAGAGGGCCTTAAGAGGAAAAGCAGCAAAATGTTAAAAATATTGATTTCTTAATTTGGGGTTAGAAAAGTGGAGGGCATCTTATACATGAGGGCGTCTTATACATGGGAAAATACGGTAATTTTGACACTAGTTCAAGGTAAATTGCTTTTACTTTTTTGAAAATGTCAGTATAGAAATACATTTCTTTTTATTGTCTAAAACAGTATGCTGTAACATCAAAACATTCACTGATAAGTGTTTGTTTTTATCTTTATAAATATTTTCAATGCAATATTTTGCCTAGATCCTTAGATAGCTTCATAAAACAAACTTTTCAGGAGCAATAAATCAGAGAACAAAAATGAGTATAAAACTTATTTTTTTATGTTAAGGCAAAATTAAGGGAAAATAAATATTTTAAATGTTTAAAAAACCTGGTACTGTACCTTAAACAGGGAACTGCTATTTTAGTCTAGTTGATAACTCTGAGATTGCTTAATTTGTAAGTGAACAGTGCACTTTTAAATCACTTTATTATTCAATATTAGTAAATGAACAACAGAACATAATTCCTGATAAAATTTTTTCAATCAGACTATAGATGTACAAAAACCCATTTCAAACTGTCAAGAAAAATGAGTAATATTGACATATTTGGACATTAGTTCAGCTATATGCTAACAAAGTAGGAAAGGGGGTAATTTGATAATTCCAAGAAAAAGTTGTCTGCTTTGCCTGATATTTTAGCAAAACACCGAGTCTTGAAGTGTAAAATGTAAGCATAGAACTCTGGATCAAACACCTTACAAAACAGTGCTGATGGTGGTTTCGATCCTGGAATGACGTCCACCTGTTCTTGATGGTTCTTTGGCATGTTTGAAGTCAGCAGAAGCATCCTTTCCTGGGCTTCACTGCTTCCTCAGAAGAATGCACAATATTTGGAACAAAACCACTTTTCACCCCTTCCCAGCCATCCTGAATACAAATCTCTCCCCTTTTGATAAGGTCATATATGTCTCTTGTCAGGATAGTGAAGGATTCTTCAACATTTGTAGCATCTTTTGCTGAGGTTTCTATATATTTCATACCACAGTCCGCGGACAGCTTTTCAGCTTCTTCCCTTGTAACTTGTCGTTTTGAAGCTAAGTCGCATTTGTGTCCCACTAGCAAAAATACAATCCGAAATGGCTGTACATACATTTTTGCTTCTTCCAGCCAATCTTTCACATGTTCAAAAGATTGTCGGTTAGTAATGTCAAATACTAAAAATCCACCAACTGAGTTGCGGTAATAAGATCGAGTTATTGATCTGAAAAATAAATAGAAAAAATGTTGTAGAAGGACAAGTTGCACCATAATAAAATTTGAAGATACCTTACTGTGATTTAACTAGAATTTATAAATCAAGTATAACCACTGACAGCAAACGTTATTTTTAGATAGATAAATAAGCATCTCACACTAAGGATTGTTATTTTTAAATATATGAAAGAATAACTATTATATCACTGTAGTTAAAAATAGGCACACAGAAAGATTTGGTGAAGGGCAGAGGTTGCTAGCAAACCAGAGCTTAAGAGCATCTCCCAGTCATTAAATTAAATAAGCTCCTTTCTGTTAGAGAAGAAACAAGGGCAAACTTGCTATATATATAGTCCTATGCTATCCCTATTAAAGAAACAACATTGTTTGGAGGTGAGATGAGGTCCACTAATGATTTTTCAAAAGAAATATTTTTATTGATTTTAGGGAGAGAGGAAGGGAGCGGGAGAGAGAGAGAAACATCGGCTGCCGCCCACACTGGAACCTGCAACCTGGGTACGTGCTCTGAATGGCAACCTTTTGGTGCACGGGACTACAGTCATCCAACTGACCCACACTGGCCAAGGTTATGCAAGGGATTTTTCGTGTCTCCAGATTTAGTCTCCCCTCTTTCGGCTTCAGGAAGCTGACCCTTTACAGACAGTTTTCCCAGACTCCCTTGCCGACTTGCTTGCAGTTGGGCTCAGCCAGTGGGAGGTGCCTGCTGGAGGCTGGAAGGGAGAACAGGTATTGACACCTCCCCCAACCCCAACCCAACCCAGGCTGTGACTTGGCAGTGGTTGTGTTCCTCTGCTTCTGATTAAGGCTCCTGTTGGGTAGCTCCACCCGCATGGCTATGGCTTTCACCAGGTTCTGGAGATTTCATCCCCTCAGTTGCCCCTTGTGGCCAGGTGGTCAGTGGCTTCCCACTGTTTAGCTTCACCATCCTTTGTTGGTGCCCTTGACCTCTCCCACATTTCTGAAAATAGTTACTTCGTTAAACTCTTTTCAGATAATCTTTCAAGTGTCCCATTTGTTTCTGACTGAACATGAGGCAAGGTAGCAAGGTCAATACTGTTTTCTATTTCTTGCCTTTTGATATGTTTCCTCTACCTAGAACGTCCTTCTTTCCCTTTTTTGCCAAGCAAATCTATGTCTCCTTCAAGAGTCAGATCTAAAACCATATATATGAGAAGCCTTTTCTGCCTTGACCTGTCCCACTCCACCTCTCTTAGGCACTCCTCTTATATTCCATTAGACCTTTGGCATACTGCTAGGATATCAATTTTCAAATGTTTTAATTGGAATTGCTGGTATGTCTCCCACTAAATTCAAGACTCCTTGAGGTTCAAATATTTTTCATTTATATACCTAATAATTATATTACCTGGCAAATGATAGATGTCACTTAATATTTGTTATACTGATGAATTTTATTGGAGGGAAAGCACTAACTGTTATATGAGCCAGAGATTTCATATGTCTCATTTCCAAGTTGTCAATGATTTTTCGAATTGAGATCATCCTTAACACATTAAGCACCCAGCCTGTTTTTTCTTTCGGACAGAAAGTATAGTGTTAGTCACCAGTGACTGATATGGCGCTTAACATGTTAAGCAAACTCATTTGTTACTTGATGATGCATCAAAGATCTTTGCAGAGGACCAGTGGGTTATCTAGTATTCTCCAATTTTGCAAACCTTCATTATCCCTATTGCTGAAATTACAGCTCAGTTATGTGACCCAACACCACAAGTACCATTTGCTTGGAGTTTGAAGAAAGTTATTTTACACCCATTTCTTGCCATTTCTTCTGCTTTCCTATTTCTCCTCAGAATTCCCACCAGAGAGATTCTCAAGTGATTATATTTTAAAAATGTCTTTTAAGGACTACTATATTATACAGTCATTGACAATAAAAAAAAAATCTCCCACTCTCTTTAGCAGGCTACAAATAATGCAGTTCAGTTCAGGGTGTTTTTTTTTTTTTTTTTAATATTGAGGGATAACTGGTTTGTTATTGTTTTGCCACTCATCTTTATATGAGTGAATTTATGCTGATGTACAATGCCTTAAGAGAAACCTAACTAAGATTGAAAGCTTTAATTTATTCAGCACTAAGTCTGCATTACTTTTATTCCCCGTCCTACTTAATTTACCATTTCTATAATTTTTAAAAACATGTATTTGTCCTGGCTGGGTGTATCAGTTATTTGGAGCTTTGTCCTGTGCACCAAAAGATAGCAGATTTAATTCCCAGTCAGGGCACATACCTAGGTTGCCGGTTTGATCCACCGTTGGGGTGAGTACAGGATGCAACCAATTGATGTTTCACCCTCACATTGATGTTTCTCTCTCTCTCCCTTACTCTCTCTAAATTAATAAAATAAAATAAAAATCCTCAGGTGAGGATGAAAAACAACAAGCAAACATGCTTTTGTGGTTGAAAACTCAATGTTGAAATAAATGCTTGTATATTAGGCAGGGGCATGTCTTACACTTTAGTACCTTGTATTTAGTTTTGAAAACATTTGGAATACAGCTGGCAAATAATTCTGTAAAATAAAATTATAGCAAAGTATATGAAATTATGCTATAAAACAGTCCTTATTAATGATTAGTTAGAAGAAAGGGTCTTAATATGACACCTACCATTTTCTCTCCTCCTACCTAATAAAATAGTAATATGCAAATTAACCATCACGCTGCTCCACAAGCCACACCTCCCAACTATGCCCACCAGCCAATCAGAGCGAGTATGCAAATAAACCCAACCAAGATGGCCACAGCCACAGAGAGCAGGAGGGAGGCATTTCCCCGGCAATGAAGGAAGCCAAGCTTTCTGCCTGCCCTAGCCAGCCTAAGCCTCCACTCAAGACTACAAAGTTTCAATTACAGAAGGTAAACAAATCCAAAGAGAAATGGCTGCCGCCACAGAGTGAGCAGGAGGCTTGGCTCCACTCCAGGCTACAAAGTTTCAATTGTAGAAAGTAACTATATCCCAGATACCAGGGCCTCCATTTGGGTCACTGGGGGGCATGGCCAGCCAGTAAACCACCACAGGCCCCTCGCCCAGGCTGCCCCACGCCCCAAGGGAACCCCCACCCTGATCCGGGACACCCTTCAGGGCAAACCAGCTGGCCCCCACTCATGCACCAGGCCTCTATCCTATTTAATAAAAGAGTAATATTCAGATTGACCATCACTCCAACACACAAGATGGCTGCCTCCATGTGGTCAAAGATCCTGCCCCTATGTGGACACAAGATGGCCAGCAGGGGAGGGCAGTTGGGAGGGACCAGGTCTGCAAGGGAGGGCAGTTGTGGGTGATCAGGCAAGTAGGGGAGGGCAGTTGAGAGGGACCAGGCCTGCAAGAGAGGGCAGTTGAAGGCGATCGATCTTGCAAGGGAGGGCAGTTAGGGGTGACCAGGCTGACATAAGAGGGAAGTTGGGGGCAAATGGGCTGGCTGGCAGGAGAGCAGTTAGACATTAATCAGGCTGGCATGGGAGTGGTTAGGGGGTGATCAAGCTGGCAGGCAGAAGTGGTTAGAGGCAATCAGGAAGGCAGGCAGGCGAGCATCTGGGAGCCAGAATTCCTGGTTTGTGAGAGGGATGTCTGCTTGCCTGTTTAAGTGAGCAGTCCCTCGAGGTGTCCTATATTGGAGAGGGTGCAGGCTGGGCTGAGGGACAACCCCCTCCCCTGCTCCCGTGCATACATTTAGTGCACTGGGCCTCTAGTATAATAATAATATAATTGAACAATAAGACAGCGATTTTCAACCTTTTTCACCTCATGGCACACATAAACTAATTACTCAAATTCTGTGCCACATTAAAATATATAATTCACATTGGATTATTGTTATGTTGGCTGTTGTCATTTTTTAATTTGAAAACCTAAGGGAAAAGTGTTTGGTCTCCCTGACTAAACAGCCAGGCATTGCATGTTGTCAAAATTCTTGCGGCACATTGGTTGAAAATCACTGATTTCAGGGAAGAGACAGGCCTTCAGGCTGAAAACTGAAACTTGAAAGACAGGCCTTACAGGGAGGGCAAGGAAGCATCTATCTTTCTTTGGATCTCCTCTAGAGTCAGGACATTTAGATCTCTAGAAGTTCTTGAAGGTATTATAAAGAGGTAGGGAATAGATACTAAACCAACTAGGTAGGTAGGGCTCCCTATAAAGAATTCAAGAGTTGGCCGAAACCGGTTTGGCTCAGTAGAAAGAGCGTCGGTCTGTGGACTGCAAGGTCCCGGGTTCGATTCTGGTCAAGGGCATGTACCTTGGTTGCGGGCACATTCCCAGTGGGGAGTGTGCAAGAGGCAGCTGATCGATGATTCTCTCTCATCGATGTTTCTAACTCTCTGTCCCTCTCTCTTCCTCTCTGTAAAAAATCAATAAAATATATTTTTAAAAAAAGAATTCAAGAGTTGATGATAAGTAGCAATTCTTTATAAGCAATGACATCTTATTGCATGTTACTTTATGTCTATTTCCTTGTGGGCTTTGAAAGTCTCACAGAATGAATGGGTGATTTAAAGAAAGATAAAAATGGGGAAAAGAGAAGGGAGAAATATATGAATGGATTACAATTTGGTCTCAGGTGCATTATGGAAGAATTAAGAGTTACGAGACTATACTCTGGCAATACTAATAAAAGGGATACAGCATACCCTAAACCCAGTGTGATGGTGGTATGATGGGTTAGGTGAATTATGAAGGTCATGGATCAGGGTTATAAGCTCTTAGCCACATCTTCTTCCTCCCAAGTGGAATACCTGGTATCCTAATATATAAAGAGCCAGGTGCTGCTACAACTGCACAGATGACCGGTCACCATGAAGTGCATGGAGCACCTCTCAGTCACAGGGCAGCAGAGGTCAGCGACAGAGGCCAGGGTAGGCGTAGGGACCCTAACCGAACACGATTTTGTGCATGCTGGGCCTCTAGACTCTAGAGTGTGTGTGTGTGTGTGTGTGTAAATATTTTATTATTATTTTTTAAACCTACCTAGCAAGTTATACTATTATCAACTCCTATCCCACTTTCAGAGAACAGTCTTCTCTCAGAATGTTTTCTCTTCCTCCTGCCTTACCCAAAACTGGCCTGTCTCTGAGAACAGTCTTCCCTGCAGCATGCTCATGTTGCTCATTTCATAGGACCAGGAGGTACCTTCTGCCTCCCCCGTGCCACTTCCGGATAATGATTCTCTCCCAACCCTGTTGTGAAAAAATCCCCTGCTCCTTCAAGGCTTATGCCATCAGAATCATCTGTTGTCATCTGCCAATTGCTTGGTCATTCTCCATGTTCTGAAGACTAGCACTCTGTTTTGTTCCCCTTTTGATCTCAATTCCTGACCTTCTGATCACTGTTTTTAGCATTCATTGAACTATCTGATGTCATCTTTAAGTTTCTTGTTTTTCTTGTCATTAATGAACTTTCCCCTTCATTCTGCCTTTCTTATCCACTTCCTTTCCATCATGAGAATTGCTCACTACCTCAAAAAACTGCAAAATGTAATCTACTTTTTAAAAATCAATATCTCATAGCCCACAAACATGTTTTTACTATAATTCTTTAATTTATTTTTAAAAAATATTGATTTTGAGAGAGAGGAGAGAGGAGAGAGGAGAGAGAGAGAGAGAGAGAGAGAGAGAGAGAGAGAGAGAGAGAAGGGAGGAGGGAGAAGGGAGGCGGGAGAGAGAGAGAGAGACAGAGAGAGAGAGAGAGAGAGAGAGAGAGAGAGAGAAGGGAGGAGGGAGAGAGAGGAGGGAGGAGGGAAAGCGAGAGAGAGAGAGAGAGAGAGAGAGAGAGAGAGAGAGAGAGAGAGAAAGAGAGAGAGAGAAAGAGAGAGAGAGAGAGAGAGAAGGGAGGAGGGAGAGAGAGGAGGGAGGAGGGAGGAGGGAGAGGGAGGAGGAGGAGAGAGGTGGGAGGAGGAGGAGAGAGGAGGAGGAGGAGGAGAGAGGAGGAGAGAGGAGAGAGAGAGAGAGGAGAGAGAGAGAGAGAGAGAGAGAGAGAGAGAGAGAGAGAGAGAGAGAGAGAGAGAAACATTAATGTGAGAGCCGACCCGAAGTGCCTATAACAGACTGGAATGCTCTATCAAACCTAGGAAAGTTCCACTAGACAATTATAGGAGTGGCATTTTGGAATAAAAGCATGCTCTAACTGTCAAGAGCTCTTTCATTTTTGAGAAACCATTTGTAGCTTACAAACCTTCTTTGATAAGAGACCAAATAAATGCCTGGCTGTGGAATACCAAGTGACTGCAGCCTAAGTGCTCTTTAAGAGCTATGTGTTCTCTGACTCACCAGGCTGGAACTTTGTCACCAAGCAGAAGTCATAGATATAGGCAGGAGTGGGGTTGGAACCCGAGGGAACCCAGAGGAACAAGGCTCAAACACCAAGCACACCTATTCCTGCAGCACCCTCTCAATGTATGGCCTTATCTGGATTTCCCTATAATAAAAGAGGGGTGGGGGGAATTCAAGTCTGCCTCACAGATGGCTGGAAACAATATGGTGGCATTGGTCAGCCCCATTCAACTTGAAGGTCAGTGGAAAAGATAACCCTCCCACGTGTGGAACTTCTCCCAGAGGAAGAGATGGAGAGATGTATTATAGGTAAGAATCTACACCAACTCATGAGCAGAGAATAAGGGTTTGACATATTGTGAAAATACAACAAGATTGGAGGACTGAAATAGGAGGTATCAGGGAAGAGGTATATATTAATAGATGGATGTGAATACTTGCATTCTATGTGAATAGTCACCATAAACCCTTCTATGGAAGAGTTTATAATAATCAGTGAAACAAAACATTCTGTCCTTCGGTTACATCAGTAACTGGATGTGGTACTTTACTCTGGGAGGGCCATCATGGAGGGGACACTGATATGTCCTCACTGTAACAGATATTTAATCTGGATTCAAATGGTACTTGTACCACCATCCATGAACTTATGGAATGCCTTACACAGCCATGGTATCCCATACTTTGATGCAGGCCAAAGATTTCACTTAACAGAGGAAGAGATAGGGAAATGGCTTGGTGCCATGGAATTCAGTGATCTTGTCATTGTCACATCTTGTTCTATAAAACGATGGAATGGGTATTAACGCATTGCGGACCAATAGATTTATTGCTAGCTTTACCCAGTGGCCAGGTAAGTTTCTATTGAATGAGTACAAAAAACGTTTTACATAAATATTAAAGGCTTGCTTTAAAATTGAATAACCATTGCATTTTGAAGTTTTTTATTACAAGTGCTTACAAGCTAATATCTTTTTAAATTATGATAGTTTGCAAAAAACTGTGTAATAAGAAGTGAGAATTCTCGTGATCCGTCGATTCAATTATGCTCATGTCCAGATTTGTAAAATTTTAGCATGATCCTTAAAGATGTATATGAACCAGTGAGGAATAAAGTAGATGGTATTCTCCATCCCCATAAATAGATGCAGTGGTTTGGGAAACAAGGGGTGAAAATGGGGTTATGCTGCCTCTCACAATTACACTTATCGAGTTACTAAACGTTTTTTGTTGCCCCTAATTCCTGTATTTCTAAACTATGCTGATATAAAGGTTTAGTATCCAAGGGAGAAATGCTTTCACTAGAGAACCACATGTTGCTCTGAATTAGCTGAGGCTGCCAACTGGCCATTTGGGGATTCTTTCCCCCCCTTTTTTTTGTTTATCCTCCTCTGAGGATATTTTCCAATGATTTTTAGAGAGTGAAAGTGAGGGAGAGAGACAGAGAGAGAGTTCATAATAATCAATGAAAAAAAAAACATTCTGTCCTACAGTTACATCAGTAAACTTTCACCCCAGTTTGGGCTCAAAGAGGTCTTGGTGGAGAGATGGAGGCCATGATTGGGCTCAGCAGGGACTTTCTCTGACATGGGCTGCCATTGCGTAACACCCATTTTCCCAGCAGCTACTGACACATGGATTGGTTTCCTCCCACACATACCCCTTCGAGGGCCAGGGATCTAGCCTACAAGCTAGGTACGTGTTTTAATTGGAATGGATTCCGGGTCCCTTCAGTCTGTGGGCTGATGTTCTATCCACTGAACCAAACTAAGCTATGATCATTTGGGAATTCTTATGGAAGTGGGTAAACAGGCCAAAAAAAGGGACAACAATGTTGTGGGGATCACCTGGTCTTCTCTGGTTCTTGCTACACAGAACTCCTGGGATCTTTTGGTTTATTCTAGGCATGGTCCCTCTAATTTCCCACCAAGTCTCTGTGCCTCAGATATGCTTCCAGTTCCTTTCGTTTTTGATTAAGGTCTTCAAGTTGGTTTTGTTGCTGGCAACCAAATACTTGGTTGACACAATCTGCGTATATTTTATAAGAAAAGAATAATACAAATCAAAGACACAAATATTTAAAAATTTTTAAGTTTCATGAGGCCAAAGTTCATTATTTTTATTTTTATTTTATTTTTTTAAAATAAATTTTTATTGTTCATGTTATTACAAATGTTCCTTTCCCCCCCCCCCCCCCCACCATTGCTCTCCTCCACCAGGTTCCCACCCCACTCTCTGCCCTTTCCCCACTCCCCATTGTCCTCATCCATAGGTGCACAGTTTATGTTCAGTCTCTTCCCACATCCTCCTCTCCCCTTTTCCCCAAGAATCGTCAGTTCACTCCCCTTCCATACCTCTGATTCTATTATATTCAACAGTTAATATTGTTCATCAGATTTTTTTTTTAATTTCCTTGGTTTTTAGATTCACTTGTTGATAGTTACGTATTTGTTGTTCATAATTTTTATCTTTGTTTACTTTCTCTTCTGAAAGAACCCCCTTCAGCAATTCGTATAATTCTGGTTTGGTGTTGATGAACTCCTTTAGCTTTTTTTTTATTATTATTAGTGAAGCTCTTTATCTGACCTTGATTCTGAGTGATAGCTTTGCTGGATAGATTATCTTTGGCTGTAAGTTCTTACTATTCATCACCTTGAATATTTCTTGCCATTCCCGTCTGGCCTGCATGGTTTCTGTTGAGAAATCAGCTGACAATCGTATAGGTGCTCCTTTATAGGTAACTACCTGCTTTGCTCTTGCTGCTTTTAATATTCTCTCTTTGTCTTTTGCTCTTGGAATTTTAATTATGGTTTGTCTTGGTGTAGTCCTTTTTGGATTCCTTTTGTTTGGAGTTCTGTGTGCTTCCTGGACTTGTAAGTCTAATTCTTTCACCCGGTGGGGGAAGTTTTCTGTCACTATTTCTTTCAGTATGTTTTCAATATCTTGCTCTCTCTCATCTTCTAGGACCCCCATAATTCTGATGTTGGTTCGCTTGAAGTTGTCCCAGAGGTTTCTTACATTATCTTCAATTTTCTGGATTCTCTTGCCTTCTAGCTTCTGTGGAGGAGTGTCTTCTGGCTCTTTATGTTCCAAATCTTTGACTTGATTCTTGCGATCTTCCATTCTGTTTTTAGGACTCTGTATAATATTTTTTATTTCAGACAATGTATTCTTTATTTCTTGTTGATCCCTTATCATTTCTTGTTGATTCCTTATTAATTCTAGTTGATCTCTTTTCATATCCTCATAGGTCTTATCGATCTTTTCTAGGAAATTCTTGAAAAACCTTATAAGCGTAGATTTGAACTCTATATCCAGTCGCTTTTTGTCCTCCATTTCTTTCGTTTGTGATCTATTTTGTTGTCGCATTTTGCAGCTACAGATGGGGCGGAGTTTCAGGGTGGAGCCTACAGCCTTGGCTTCCATCAGCCCTACCCTATGCAGGTCCTGGGTCTCAGGGTCCTTCAGTACTCGCTGCAAGCGCCTCTGAGAGAAAGGTGCCCTCGATTTTCGCCTGCTACCAAACGGCTCTCTGCTTTCCCCCAATGAGCCCGGTATTGGGGTTCAGTTCAGTTGGAAGTGGAGTTGGAGGTGGCGTTCAGAGCAGTCTGGAGCCCCTGTCTCCTTCCCGTCAGGGCAATCCCGCAGCACAGCCAACCGTCCCTTCTCTGCGCACAATGTGCGTGCCTCCGGGACCTCCTTTCGCCGCTCCCCCGGGGTTCCGCCTTACAGCCCAGCTCCCTCTGGATAAGCCTGGGTCCCCGGGGTCTGGCCTGGAACTGGGGTTCAGAGCAGTCAGAACTGGAGCCCAGCACAGTTGAAGCTTTTATCTCCTTCCTGCTGGGGAACGCCAGCCAGGCACTCGGCCTCCCTCCTCTCTGGCTCCGTCCTCTCTGCGCACCGCGTGTCTCCGTACCTTAGGCTTTTACAGCTCCTCCGCGCTTCCTTCTGGTTTTCTCCTTGCTTCTCGTTGTAGAATTTCCAGTCAGTTGACTTTCCTGTAGTTCTGGGTAATGTCCATTTTATATTTTAGTTGTGTTTTATTGAAATTGTTGTGTGCGGCTGCGGCTAGGTTTTTACCTGGGCAGCCATCTTGGATTCTCCCAAAGTTCATTATTTTTAAAAATTGAAAAACATATGAGATCTACCCTTAACAATTTTAAGTGCATAGTAGAGTATTATTAACCTTGGCACAATGTCGTATAGATCTCTAGACATTTTTCTTTTTCTTTTTTTTCTTTTTTTAATATATTTTATTGATTTTACACAGAGAGGAATTGAGAGGGATAGAGAGTTAGAAACGTCAATGAGAGAAATACATCGACCAGCTGCACCTACCCCACTGGGGATGTGCCCGCAACCAAGGTACGTGCCCTTGACCAGAATCGAACCCAGGACCTTTCGGTCCGCAGACCGACGCTCTATCCACTGAGCCAAACCGGTTTCGGCTAGACCTTTTTCATCTTGCATGACTGAAACACCGTACACCACTGAACAGCAGCTCATCTTCTCCTCCCGCCCCGTGGCAACCACTCTTTTACTTCCTGCTTACATGAGCTTGCCTACTTTAGGTCCCTCAGATAGGGGCATTGTGCAGTACTTGTCCTTCCTTCTGTGACTGGCTTGTTTTACTTAGCATGAAGTTCTCAAGATTCACCTATGTTGTAGCATATTATAGGATTCCTTTTTTTATGGCTAAATAACATTCAATCATATGTTTACATCACATTTTCTTTACTTATCCACAAAACTTATTCTTATATGTATGTTTGCTTTAGAATAGAAGTGTGGTCATCTTGTTTATGGAAACATTTTTGACTGTTTAATTTTCCTCTTTAACTTTATTCCTGAAATACATAGATAAGTGATATTGAGAGCACTGAAGATTGCTTACATTTACATTTAGTTACTTAATATAAGAGCAGTGCAATTAAGTGTGGATTTAGAATTTTTTTTGACACAAATGACAGGATTATTGACATTCTAAAAAATGTCAATGACATCTCAAATTAAACAGTTATTCAGTTTCCTGGAAGGCGCTTAAAGCAGGATGGTGTTGTCATATGAAAGACAAAAGTCCATAGGCCCTAGAATGGTCAAGATTATTTATACTAGTTACTTATATAAAAAATTTTATCTGAAAGCGGCAAGAGTATGTGCTGTTATTATGAACTTGGTTGGATATGCATAAGCCTTTTAAAAAGCAACAAAATACAAAGCTCTTGCTGACTTACTTTGGAAAAGTGAACCAGATGTTCCATCCTGAAAATGTCCTTCTTGTGGCTTTGCCAATTGTAAAATAGGCATTAAGAGGCTAGAAGTACTTTGATGCCAAAGGCGTGGGCAGCAAGCAGCCTATGAAAGCATTAGTCTCAGGAGAGCCTCTGTTCACTATGGTATTACACTCCTCCGCCTCCTTCTGGGAACATTCGTTGTGTTGATGCTTCATTTACTGCGACCTCTGCCTTGTAATTTGGGCCTTTCCCATTGTTTTCAGGAGATGAAACTATAGCACCTCAAAAGTCAGATAATATGGCCCAAACTGGTTTGGCTCAATGGATAGAGTGTCGACCTGCAGACTGAAAGGTCCCAGGTTCGATTCCGGTCAAGGGCATGTTCCTTGGTTGTGGGCACATCCTCAGTAGGGGGTGTGCAAGAGGCAGCTGACCGATGATTCTCTCTCATCGATGTTTCTAACTCTCTATCCCTCTCTCTTCCTCTCTGTAAAGAATCAATAAAATATATATTTTTTAAAAAGTCAGAAAATATAAAAGAAAAATAAATAAAAGGCCAAATCTGGTGTGAAGCCTCGAGGTTTCCTATTACTTACAGCTAACATTGCTATTTCTTTATCTCATAAAAGTGCTTTTTATGGGAAAAGTTTGAATCATGCTACCTGATGTAAAATTATACTACAAGGCCATAGTAATCAAAACAGCATGGTACTGACCTAGCCAGTATGCTCAGTGGATGGAGCATCAGCATTTGGACTGAAGGGTCCCAGGTTCGATTCCGGTCAGGGGCACATTCCCAAGTTGTGAACTCAATCCCTGGTGGGGGGCATGCAGGAGGCAGCTGATCAGTGATTCTTTCTCATCATTGATGTTCTCTCTCTCTCTCTGCTTCTCCCTTCCTCTCTGAAATCAATAAAAACATATTAAAAAAACAAACAAACAGCATGGTACTGCCATAGAAACATATAGATATATATGTGTGTGTGTGTGTGTGTGTGTATATATATATATATATATATATATATATATATATATATATATATCAATGGAACAGACTAGAGAGCCCAGAAATAAACCCATGACTTTATGGTCAATTAATATTTGACCAAGGAGGCAAAAACATACAATAGGCTAAAGACAGTCTATTCAATAAATTGTATTAGCCAAAACCGGTTTGGCTCAGTGGATAGAGATTGGTCTGCGGACTGAAAGGTTTCAGGTTTGATTCTGGTCAAGGGCATTTACATTGGTTGCGGCACATCCCCAGTAGTGGGTGTACAGGAAGAAGCTGGTCGATGTTTCTCTCTCATCGACGTTTCTAGCTCTCTATCCTTCTCCCTTTCTCTCTGTGGAAAATCAATAAAATATATTTTAAAAATATATTAGAAAAAATGTACATCAGAAACTCAACAGGCATGGCATGGAAATGGCATGAAGTACTCAAAATAATGGAAAGCAAGAAACTGAGACTAAGATTATTATAAGAGCTTTCCAGACAAAAAAACAAACAAAAAAAACCCCCAAGACTAAAGGAGTACATTACCACCAAGCCAGCATTACAAGAAATGCTGTGATGAGAAGAAGAAACAGAAAGAGAAACCTAGCCAGATAGAATTAAAATGGCAATAACTACCTGTCAATAATAACCCTATATGTAAATGAATTAAATGCTCCATTCAAAAGGTATAGGGTAGCTGAATGGATAAAAAAAAATTGACCCACTGCCAAAACCAGTTTGGCTCAGTGGATAGATCATCGGCCTATGGACTGAAAGGTCCCAGGTTTGATTCCGGTCAAGGGCATGTACATTGGTTGCAGGCACATCCCCGATGGAGGGTGTGCAGGAGGCAGCTGATGGATGATTCTCTCTCATCGATGTTTCCAGCTCTCCTCTCTCTTCCTCTCTGTAAAAAAAAATCAATAAAATATATTTAAAAAAAAAAAAAACAAAACAAAACAAAAAAACCCTGACCCAACTATATGCTGTCTACAAGAGACCCACCTCAAAACAAAAGACATACACGGGATGAGAGTGAAGGGATGGAAAAAAATTTCCCAAGCAAATGGAAAAGGAAAAAAAAAGCTGGAGTAGCAATACTCCTATCTGACAAAATATACTTCAAAATGAAGGCCATCACAAGAGACAACAAAGGTCGCTACATAATATTAAAGGGGTCAATCCAAAAAGAGGATATAATCCTGGTAAACATATATGCACCCAATATAGGAATATATATATATATATATATATATATATATATATATATATATATATACTTTTAGAGGACTTTAATAGAGAGATTGACAACAATACAATAATAGAAGGGGCTTTAACAACCCCCCTAACTTCAGTGGATAGATCTTCCAGACAAAAACTTAACAAGGAAACAAAAACTCTAAAGGACACACAGGATCAGATGGATTTAATTGACATTTATAGAACATTTCACCCCAAGACAGCAGAATATTCAATCTTCTCAAGTACACATGAATCATTTTACAAAGATAGACTATATGATAGGACACAAAACAAGTCTCTAAAAGTTCAAGAAGATTGAAATCAGATCGAGCATCTCTCAGATCACAGTGGAATAAAATTAGAAATCAACTACAGTAAAAACACCCCAAAACATTCAAACACATGGAAACTAACTAGCATGTTATTTAACAATAAATGTGTTACCAATGAGATCAAGAAAAAAATAAAAAACTTTCTGGAAATAAAATGAACACAAAACAAACTCAAATTTCTGGGATACCCAGCAAAAGCAGTCCTAGAGGGAAGTTCATAGCACTATAGCCGTACATCAAAAAACAAGAAAAATGAGCAGTCTACTATTTAACTCTTCAACTTAAAGAGAACAACAAGAAAAGCTCTGAGTAAATAGAAGGAAAGAAATAATAAAGATTAGAGCAGAAATAAATAACATAGAAACAAACAAACAAACAAAAACAATAAAAAAAACCCCACCACAATACAAAAAAAAAAAAAAATCAATGAAACCAAGAGCTGGTTTATTGAAAGGATGAAAAAAATTGATAAACCATTAGCCAGACTCATCAAGAAACAAAGAAAGAGGACCCAAATAAATTAAACCAGAAAAAAAAAGTGGAGAAGTAAACACTGACACCACAAAAATACAAAGGATTGTAAGAAAATACTATGAATAACTACATGCCAACAAGCTGGACAATATGGATGAAATAGACAAATTCCTAGAAAAATACAATCTCACAAAATTGAATCAGAAAGAATCAAAACATGAATAGGCCCATAACAACTGATAAAATAGAAGCAGTAAAAACAAAAACAAACAAACAATCAAACAAAAAACAAACAAAAAAACCTCCCAGCAAACAAAACCTAGGTCTAGACAGCTTCACAGGGGAGTTTTATCAAATATTCAAAGAAGAACTAATACCTATATTCCCCAAACTATTTCAGAAAATCCAAAGGAAGGAAAACTTCCAAACTCTTTTTATGAGGCCAGAATTATCCTAATTCCAAAACCAGATAAAGACAATATAAGGAAAGAGAACTGCAGGCCAATATCCCTGATGAACATAGATGCTAAAATCCTCAACAAAATACTAGCAAGTCACATCCAGCAACCCCAAGATCAACTGGGATTTTTCTAGGGATGCAAGGCTGGTATAACATTTGCAAATCAATAAATGTGATACATCTCATAAACAGATTGAAAGACAAAAATCACATGATAATATCAATAAATGCAAAAAAAAAAAAGCATTCAAGGAAATCTAACATCCATTTTTAATAAAAATTCTCAGGAAAATGGGAATAGGGGGAGCATATCTCAACATGATAAAGGCCATATATGACAAATATCAATCAATATCATAGTCAATGGGCAAAAACTAAAACCATTACCCCTAACAAGAACACAACAGGAATGCCCACTTTCACCAATCCAGTTCAACATAGTACTGGAAGTGCTAGCCATAGCAATCAGACAAGAAGAAATAAAAGGTATTCAAATTGGAAAAGAAGAAGTAAAACTGTCATTATTCTCAGATGACATGATATTGTACATAGAAAACCCTAAAGACTCCATAAAGAAAAACTACTAGACATAATAAATTAATTTGGCAATGTAGTGGGATACAAAATTAACACTCAGAAATCTATGGCTTTTTTTTTTTTAGACCAATAATGAACTCACAGAAAGAGAAATTAAAAAAAAAAAAAAAAAAAAGCCCATTTACCATCACACACACACACACACACACACACACACACACAAAGAAAAAAAAAAGATACCTAGGAATAAACTTAACTAAGAAGATAAAAGACCTATACTCAGAAAACTACACAGGGCATTAAAAAAAAATAGAAAAAGACATAAACAAATGGAAGAATGTACCATGTTCATGGATCAGTAGAACTGACATCATTAAAATGTCCACAATACCCAAAACAATCTATAGATTCAATGCAATCCCCATGAAGATACCAATGGAATATTTTACAGACCTAGAACAAAAATTCCTATGAATAATAAAAAAACAAAACACAACCAAAATAGCCACAGCAATTCTGAGAAAGAAGAAAAAAGTTGAAGGGATCACAATACCAGTTGACAAGCTATATTATAAAGCCACTGTACTCAAAACTGCACAAGAACAGACATAAAGACCAATGGAACCAGAAAACCCAGAAATTGACCCAAGTCATTCATATTTGACAAAGGAGGCAAGAGCATACAATGCAGTCAAGATAGTCTCTTCAATAAATGGTATTGGGAAAATTGGACCAATAGATGCAAAAAAATGAAACTAGACCACCAACTTACACCATACACAATAATAAACTCAAAATGGATAAAGGACTTAAATATAAGATGGGAAACCATAAAAATACTTTAAGAATCCATAGGTAGCAAAATATCAGACTATGCCATAGCAATATCTTTACCAATACAACTCCTAGGGCAATGGAAACTAAGGAGGAAATAAACAAATAGGACTACATCAAAATTAAAAGCTTGTACACAGCAAAAGAAACCACCAACAAAACAAAAAGAAAGCCACTGCATGGGAGAACATATTTGCCAATTTTATCCCTTATAAGGGTTTAATAACTCATACAACTGAACAAAAGGAAGATAAACAATCCAATAAAAAAAAAATGGGCTAATGACCTAAATAGACACTTTTTGAAAGAGGACATATAGAAGGCCAAGAGACAAATGAAAACATTCTCAATGTCACTAATCATCTGAGATTTGCAAATCAAAACAACAATGAGATACCATCTCACACCTGTCAGAATGGCTATCGTCAACAAATCAACAAACGACAAGTGCTGGCAAGGATATGGAGAAAAAGGAACCCTCTTGCACTGCTGGTGGGAATGCAGACTGGTGCAACTGCTGTGGAAAGCAGTATGGAATTTGCTTTAAAAAATTAAAAATGGAACTCCCATATGATCCAGCAATCCCACTTCTAGGAATATATATCCCAAGAAATCAGAAACGCCAATTAGAAAGGATATATGCACCTCTATGTTCATAGCAGCACAATCTACAATAGCTTAGATTTGGAAATAGCCTAAGTGCCCATCAGCAGATGAGTGGATTAAAAAAAAGAGATACATCTACACAATGGAATACTATGATGCTGTAAAAAAGAAGGAACTCTTGCCATTTGCAACAACGTGAATGGACCTGGGGAGTATTATGTTAAGCAAAATACATAAACTGATGAACAAAAAATAGAGCCAGAGGAAAAAAATATAGTTTAGAAAACAAGTAATCCTGTTACCTGCAGATTTTTAATATTTCCTACATCTTTTGGGATATTATACTATGTTAGTACACTTTTGGCAATATTATTATATTTAAAATCTTTTTTTCTTGAAATATTAATGTTTATTGCATGTAACATTATTATATTTAGAATAATTTTGCTTGAAATATTAATATTTATTGCATGTAAATGGGTAATTATTTTGTATCTACAATCTGGTAATAGATTTATTCTGTATATTATAAACAATAAAAATAAAAAAATAAAATTTTTTAAAAAGAAGCAGGAAAGGCAAAGAGATGCCTTTTATCCATAGGTGAGGGGTATTCCAAAATAAATAAATAAATTAATAAATAAATTAATTAATAAAATGTATACCTTTGATTCTCTCCATACTTCTAGCCATTTCAATAGTTATCCTTATTAACACCGTGTTAAACACTACTCTTATTTCCTTTCTAATATTTTCCACTATGATGATTAAAAATTAAAAGAGGTGATTTCGAGTTTCTTTACAACCCCCAATAATGCCAAATCCATCTTTCCTTCTTCCTGGCCACATGGTAGCCCAGTTTAAGTGTAACTTTGCAATTAATTTCTTCTCAGTGAATTGAGAGCTGAAATGATTTGTACCATATTAGTCTCAGTTTTTTAAAAGGATCATTGCTCAATTTAGATGTTTTCTTTTCCCTCCCCCTGATGTGGAATACAGTCCATGAAGATGATTAAGTCCTAAGAATAATAGAAAAATGAGAAGGATAGTACCTGAATGGTGGCCTGGAGGAGAGGTGCTCCAACTTGGGTCACTTACCTTAAGACTGCTTGTTACATAAGTGAAATAAACTTCTATCTTTCATGACACAGCTGTAATTTTGACTCTCTTAATACAGCAATTTAACATTTATCCTCACTAAAACGTAGTGTTAATAATAATTTAACATATACGTGTTATATTACAACTTACAATATGCTCACATAGACATTATTTTTCTAAACGAGCGATTTTCAACTTTTTAATTTCATGGCACATATAAACTAATTACTAAAATTCTGCAGCACATAGAAAAAAATATATATATTTTTTGCCAATTTGACCAAAAAACAACAACAACAAAGTATAATTTTGATTCATTCATACCAGACAGCTATTGTTGTATTGGCTATTGCCATTTTTTATTTGATGATCTAAGAGAAAAGAGGTTGGTGCCCTTGACTAAATAGTCAGGTATTGCATGTTTTAAAAATGCTTGGAGCACACTGGTTGAAAAATCTCTGTTCTAAACCTTGTTCATTTTTATTTTGTTGCCTTTTTGCTTTTGCTAGCAGTTATTACTGGCTAGGATGTTAATCTGAACATTAAAAACAAAGGCTTTATTTGTCTATCTCATTAACAAAAGACTAATCTGCAAATCGACCAAATGGCAAAATGACCAGTTGCTATGATGCGCAATGACCATCTTAGAATGGCAGATGCTTGACACAGGAGCTGCCCCCTGGTGGTCAGTGCACTCCCATAAGGGGAGTGCTGCTCGGCCAGAAGTGGGCCTCATGGCTGGTGCCTCTCCCACTTCCATGGAAGCGCTAAGGATGTCCGACTGACAGAGAGCACAGGCAGCGGGCCTAAGCCATCAGTTGGACATCCCCCAAGCACTCCTGTGCTGCAAGAGAGTGCAGGCCAGGCTGAGGGACCCACCCCCCCATAATGCATGAATTTCGTGCATCAAGCCTCTAGTTATATCATAGTTAAGCTGGGAGGGGAAAAAGAAAACTAAGGCTAATCATAGTTGTAATTATTGGCTCACTGTCATTTTGTCTGTTTTCAAGTTACATACTAAGCCATCTAAAGGAGGTTCCTTTTTGTTAGCTTACATTTAAACTAACAAAAACCTCCAAATATAAAATTCCCCAAATCCTAATGGTATTATGATTACAACTGACAGAAATGTATCTTCATGAACTATAGGATCTTTCTATGAAAGAAATATTCAAGGATATCTATTATTCAAAATAAATATCTGTATTTTCTTGAAGATACAGAGTAATTTAACAGTAATTGTTTGAAGTGCAATTATATTGTGAAACATCCTGTTAAATGAGAGAAAATCAAATATTTGGAGGTAGCTACTGAAATATGTATGTATTTATAAATATATCTTATTAAAGAGCCAGACAAAATAAAGTATGACTCATTGTCAGTAAACATTTCCTAAATTTTCTTATATTATTATGAAAGTTACCATTTTTTTAAATAATGTATGTAAGATGAATTATTATTTACTTTCTTCTTAAAGAGAATGATCTATTTAACAGAAAGGTCTTTAAGATCTAACTAATTATCTTGTACTCTCTTGTCAGTAAGTTCAGGAACCACTGAATTAGACACAATAAAATTTTGTCTCCTGTGTTTCTTGTAGTTACAATTCATAGTAGATGGTAGAAATTTAAAGCATTTAAAACATGTTTTTTTTAAAAAAAAAATATATATTTTATTGATTTTTTACTGAGAGGAAGAGAGAGGAATAGAGTTAGAAAAATCGATGAGAGAGAATCATCGATCAGCTGCCTCTTGCACACCGCCTACTGGGGATGTGCCCGCAGCCAAGGTACATGGCCTTGACAGGAATGGAACCTGGGACCTTTCAGTCTGTAAGGCCTACACTCTGTCCACATAGCCAAACCGGTTTCAGCAAAACACATTTTTACAATATTATATCCGCTTTAGAGGGGTGAAACAAGAGCTATTAGCAAATGCCAAATAATTTGTAATCTACCTTAGAATGGTAAAACTACAAGGAACCTTAGAGTGCCTTCATTTCACAGATGAGGAATCAGAAGTTTGAAAATTATTCTAAGTAATGGAAGCTTCCTGAAGAGGAAGGAAAGTTCTTCATGAAATTCTAGGTATTGTATAATGCAAATCAAAATCCTTTTATGTCTTTCTGAAGGGCTGCCCTTGCCATCTTTCCACGTGGTACATAGGAAAACCAAGGGATAAGCAAGCTAAGCAGTTCACTTATTACCTCTATGAATCAGTGTCATAGCTGGGAATGGAAGCCAAACTTGAAATGCTGGAACAATCTCACTGAAGTAGGATGATCTCATACGGAATGGATGCTGGCTGCGGGTGAGGGGAAACCATATTTGGGAAGTCCTCTCATGAAGTACTGTATTTCACAAGCCCAGTACTTGCTGAAGACTGCAAAATGCTTGCTTACCGATGTGAAATTTTTAAAAATTTCCAAGGACGACAGCATATCAGATTCCCTACCTTCCTCTAAAAAAAAAAAAAAAAAAAAAAAAAGGGTCCTTGAATCCCAGAAACTTAAAATGTGCTTTATGTTTGACTCAGTCTTACACGTCCAGGAAGTGCATACAATTTACATTTAGTTTTTATTCACATAACCTAAGTCGCCTTTGTGAAATCCTTCTCTCAGCTTTTCAGCGAACATTCACAGTAAGACTACTCATTTGCGTATCTTAGCCTTGGAACGTTATAAATACAACAAAGTTCCCAACCAATCTCAGTACACCTTTTCCCCACCAAAGCACCAAAGATGATAAACTTGTAAAGAGAACTCAACCCTTAAAAAAAAAAAAAAAAAAAAAAAAAAAGAGCAAAAAACCCTGAGCTGAGGGGGGTGGGGGCATACGTGGGGAGGGATTTGGGATGGGAATGAGGGGATGAGAACAATTACGTGATACCATAATCAATAAAGAAAATTTTGGAAAAGTTCAAAAAACAAAACACCAAACCCTGAGCTGTGCCCGAGTCCCTTGATGTCACACCTAGTTGTACAAGACACATCCCCCCCGGGTCATGGCCAGTATCTCTGAGGACCGCATTCGGTGCTGCGAGGTGTTCAAACCGTCACCGCATCCACCTCCCTCGGCGATGCGATGCTGGGTGAGCTCCCGCAGGAGCACTCACTGCTGCGGTGCAGCTAACGGGACCAGTCACGAACCTGGGAACCCTCGTCGGCAGCTCTCCCGGGCCGGGCCCCGCAGAGGGGGGGAGCCGCTAGGTTCGGGGAGGAAAAGGGGAGCTCGGAGGAG
This sequence comes from Pipistrellus kuhlii, assembly GCF_014108245.1. NCBI lineage: Eukaryota > Metazoa > Chordata > Mammalia > Chiroptera > Vespertilionidae > Pipistrellus > Pipistrellus kuhlii. The sequence goes on along the minus strand of NW_023425595.1, from coordinate 58,877,874 downwards.
GGTGGCCGGCAGGGTGTGGGCGGTAAGGGAAGCAGAGTTTGGAGAGGGAGGGGAAGGGAAGGAGAAGGCAGACCGGGAACCGAAGAGTTGGGGATCAAAATACCAGCAGGAGCAGCGCGGGTTGGGGAAGAAGGGGTTCGGTGAGGGTTCCCTAGGTTCAGGAGAGTAAAGGGATGGGTGAAAAGGGGGGCGCAGGAAATGGGTGCCAAAGAAAGAAGTGAGAAATTGCGGAGGAGGAAGTCGACCCTGGGAGGGAATGGATGCTGGCTGCGGGTGGTGGGGCAAAGGGGGAAGCGAGAATGGAGGGTCTGCAACTTTCGAGAGGAAGGGCCAGCAAGCCTCCCCGGACCGGGACCCCGGACGCCGGCGCGAGGGGCAGGAAGGGCGGCGGGTGCCGGGGTCCCCGCGGTCCGGCGCAGGCGGCCTACCTGAAGCGCTCCTGCCCCGCCGTGTCCCAGAGCTGCAGCTTGATCCTCTTGCCGGGCTCGATCTCCAGCAGGCGCGAGAAGAAGTCCACGCCGACCGTGGGGTCGCAGGCGGGGGAGCGCAGCCCCGGGAAGCGGCCCTGCGTGAAGCGGTGCAGGAGGCACGACTTGCCCACCGTGGAGTCGCCGATCACGATGAGGCGGAACTGGTAGATCCAGATGGTCTCCATCCCGACGCGCCCGGCAGGCCGGCTCCGGGGCAGCCCCACCCTCCCCGCGGCCGCCCGGCAAGTTCGGTGGGAACTGTCCCTTCAGCACCTCCGGGCGCCCGCCCGCCTGCTTCCAGCACATTCCTGCGGCCGCGGCCGCCGCCCGGACCCCGCCCTCTCGGAGGGGGAGGCGGGGCGGCCTGGCCGGGCCGGGCCGGGCCGGGGCCGGGGCCAGGGGCGGGGCGGGCCGCGCCAGGGAGGAGGATCGAGCCTGCCGCGCGGGCTCCCGCCCCGATTTGGGGAAATCACGTTCCCGCAGAGCTCACTGGGCGCCGACGGGAAAGTGGGTGTGGTGAAGGGACGTGACAGGAGCAACAGCCAATGGGAATGAAGATTCCAGGGTGGCCAGCCAATGAAAAGTGAGGATCCTTTTCTGTCACGCGTCGGGGCGGGCTTGCCCGGTTCCCGCGGTGCGTTCGGAAGTCTGGGACGCCGAAGCCTGAGTCACTGCTGTCACTGCTTTAACGGGCTTGGCCAGCCCTGTGGCCTCCGGGCCTGCCTGCCCGGGTTTCCGAAGGTTCTGGTTGCGGCTTCCTGCTCCCTCGTCTTTCCGAGCGTCACTCCGAGGCGTCCCGAGGGGAAGGAGAGTCCGAAGGAAGGAAATGTTCAGAGCAAGTTCTGGATGCTTCCCGAAGGGCCTTGGCCGTGGCGTCTTCTCCTCGCCGCGTTCAGCCCAGAAAGATGGCAGGTGTCATCTCCAGCCCCGGAAAGGAGAGGAGGAAGAAAAGTGAGATGTGGAGATACTCAGAAAAGACACCAATCTTCTCCGTCTCTGTTCTGTAAATCAAAACAACCTGAAAGGGGTCTCAACTTAGCTTATCTGGTCAGGGACCTAAATAAACAAAGCACACTTAAATTCTGGTAAGGTCTTACTGCTTTTTCATGCCTTTCGTAAAACTGGAAAGTACTGGATTCAAAGTTTATCTTTTAAAACAGCTTTAAAGTATTTTTTGGAAAATAGAATTTTCAACAGCTCCACGTTTTTTCATGCCCACATCTAAACGCTATTATCCTTCCTTGTTTTGGAGAAAGAGGATATGTTTAATCCTTTGCCACCTATGTTTTTGGACTTTTTTTTCTTCATAGATTTAAACCTCAAATCTCCCCCTTTCCAGTAGTTTCAACTCCTCAGCCTATAAACATGCTCAAGTATCCACGGCCCTAAAGCCAAGCAAAATATCTCTCCATTATGCCTATCCTTAATTTTTTTATTGACTTCACAGAGGAAGAAAGGAGAGAAAGATGGAAACATCAATGATGAGAGATGTGGACGAAAGGGGCCACATGCTGCATCGTGGTCCTGCCAACTCAGAGATCTAAAGTAACCACAAAGGATGGTCTGAAATTAAACTTTAACTAAACACAGTGATGGTGGGCAGTTACATCCTAGGCTGGTATCTTCACTGACAAGGTCAACCTTTACCTTCACTGAGCCAGTCTGTCTTTTTGCATCTATGATAACATACTCTTGAAATGTCTGGGTAACTTGTAACTTCCCTTTATCTGGAGCCCCTGGGGTACAACCAAATGTGGTGGGCACCAGGACAGATACCACAAATTCCTTCATTATCATGTTAATTGTTCCTGCACCCACCTAAGTATGTGTCCATCATTTCACTTTTTATCCAATCCCAGGGGTTTTCCTGGCTTTGCTTTATCCCACCTCCTTAATCTATCACCAATGGATTTCATATAACTCATGTAGGTCCCTCCTTTGATTGCAATGTATAAATACAAATGTAATCCGCTATACTCCGGAGCATTATCTCAATTCATTGAAGTTCTGCTTCCCGGCATATGTCAACAGTTTGGCTCAAATAAACTCACAAAAATTCTTTACAGGTTTCAATTTTTTATTTTATTTTATTTTATTTTATTTTATTTTATTTATTTATTTATTTATTTATTTATTTATTTATTTATTTATTTATTTTACCTTAACAGAAAGAATCATCCACAGGCTGCCTCCTGCAAGCCCCATACTGGGATGGAGCCTGCAATCCTGGCATGGTCCTGACAGGAAATCCAACCTTGACCTCCTCGCTCAACCCGTTGAGCCACGCCAGCTGGGCAGTTATGCCCCTCCTTCAGATTTTTGCCTCCTACATTATTCTTTTTCAAACCTTAGGAAAGAACCATTCTCATTTCTCAACCACCAGTTTGTCTTTAGCAACTCTATCTATGCCTGATACAACCTGAAATTGCTTTGGGATAAGGATGTTAGGAGCTTTGCAACACAGCTTCATTGTCCTGCTGTGTCATCCCACCCCAATCTCTCTAGTTATTCTTGACTTCCTGATAACTTTTGTTGATTACATTCTGTTGCAGAAAGCTAAGTGGCTGACTCAACTCTCAACCAGTTCTTGTAGTCCTCCAGTTAGGGATGGCCAACTGGAAGAGTTAGACCAATGAGACATTAGTAGGGCTTCTGGCAACGTGTTTGCTTTTCTGATAAGAGACGGGCACCTTTACTACCCTTCATCCTTTCTCTTTTCCTTTTCCTTCTACCTGGAAAGGGTAACAACCACCTTATGACCATAAATATGAAAGCTAGATGCTAACTATGGTGGTAGGAGAGAGGGGAAGAGCCTAAGTCCCTCATGGACTTGTTGATCTTATGCACCAGCCCTGGACATCGTAATTCGGTACCTGTTTAAGCTACTGGTGGTTGGATTTCCTGTAAGTAAAACCTGAAAACTCTTACTGGCGTCTATAAAAACCTCTCCTGCCCTAATCGGTTTGGCTCAGTGGATAGAGCGTTGGCCTGTGGACTGAAGGGTACTAGGTTTGATTCTGATAGAGGGCATGTACCTTGGTTGTGGGCACATCCCCAGTAGGGGGTATCCAAGAGGCAGCTGATCAATGTTTCTCTCTCATTGATGTTTCTAACTTTCTCTCCCTCTCTGTAAAACATAAAAATAAAAAAAAAATCAATAAATTATATTTTTAAAAAAACACCTCTCCTAACAAGGAACAGAGTGCAGGATCTCAGAGGGAAGGTAGGGGAGGGTTAGTGGGTAGGAGGTGATCAACCAAAGACCCTGTATGCATATATGCATAACCTATGAACACAAGACAATAGGGTGCTGAAGGCCTAGGGGGAGAGGGAAGGGACAGGCTGAAGGGGGTCAATGGGGGAAAAAGGGAACATATGTATACTTTCAACAATAAAGAATTCTTAAAAAATAAAAACCTTCTCTCCTAGTTCTTGTTCTTTTTAAACTTTGTCACTGACTTCTCTTTCTGTGACCCATTTCTTACAGTACATCTATTGAAGTTCCTAAGAGACCTATTTCCTTTCTTCATCCTCTTCCCCTTTTCCCCATTCACTTTGAGCAGTTTATGGTGATGGGAAGCAGAAGGCATTTTGGGGGCTAGCAATCTGAATTAGTCCCAGTAACCTGCTTTCTACTGCACTATCTTGCTAGCCTGATAATTAACTCCATTTGTGAAAGAATGTAAGGGACTAGCAGGGACTCTGTACCTAAATTAATCAAATGTCCCTAAGGCACATTCTTGTTACCTAAGTTAATCAATGTCCCTAAGGCTACAGTCTAGTCACAGCCCTTCTTAATTATCTGGTCCTGCAAGAGCTATTTACCCAAATACTTCCAATCTACAAGGGGCCATAACTAGAGGGAGGTCACTGGTGCCATCCAGGATGGACATTAGATACAATCTAAGTTAACCATTCTAACTGATTCTCAAGGGGTGGAAGGTGGGGGAGCCTGTGAGAGTCTGCTACAAGAGAAACAAACTCAGGAATATATATGAAAGGTTCTGAGTGGGCAGGGGTCGTGTACCTATGACATGAGGCCATAATGTATCAAAGAAGATTTTATCCCAACACCTGGGTGCAGGTGGGCTGAGACGGAGAAAGGCATCAGTGAGGAGAGCAGGGAGAGAGGTTTTTATTCATTTTTGCTGGCTGTAAGCCTCTCTGCTGACATAAGGGTCTGGTCCGTCCTTGGTTCTTCCAGTTATTTGAGCTATGCTGTGCTCAAGGCTGCAAGCTTACTGCAAGACATTTGCTAAGCGCAATAAGTCTTTCTTTGCCCCATTTTATTCTCTTTAACCTTTTCAATATATATATAGAGAAAATCTCATCTCATTGTCCAGGATCTGGATTTTAGGGTTCCCTGAACCAGCAGCGCTGCTTTAAATAAAGGGTCTTTCCTGAACCTCAAAGTGTCTAACTGTCACTTCTGCGCCAATTTCATAAATTCTATTTTCCATATCAGTGACTTCATCTGCTTTAGTGACTTTGGTTACCCTCTTACCCCAACCTCAGCTCTGCTTTCAGACCCACGTTTCCAGCTATTTCTCCTCTTAGTTGTTGGGCACACATTTCAGACTCAACACATCTGTATTGGTTAGGTTTCTTTGAAACAAATTTCATTTAGGGGGATGTAAAAAGATGAGTGAACTTAGAAGGATACAGTGACCGTTCTACAGAATCCACAGGAAGGAATGCAGCTGGTATTAGAAATGGATTAGAACCAGAAAGGGAAAGCTATAAGGAACCCAAGGAGCGTACGTCTTTGTCTCTCTCATATTTACTTCCTTCTAACATGTGCTTAATTCTGATTTCTCTGCAAACCAGCTTTCTCTGTTGTTTAGTCTGGGTACGAAAGACTAAAGTTGCTGTAGTTTTCATGTTAGATATCTAGATACATCTGGAGACTGATTTCCATTTCTCTGAAGAAACAATTTAGTTGATCCAGTTTGGAATAGGTATTCATACCAAAGAGATATGGCCAGTGGGACGGGAACATCTAGCAGGCCAATCCCTTTGGATGGGGTATATGGGTTATTAGCAGTCCTGGAGAAAAGATAGAACAACACCTTCCCTTTGTGTCAAAAATATATTCTCTACAATGTCCCAAAAGTGAACTCAGTAGCTTTCTTGCCATGTTTTCTTTTCCTATTTATTTACAGGTTGGTTCATGTCTTTAGTATGTATTGTAGCTCCTTAGATAAGTGATTGCTTGTGGTGTTGGATTTGGAGGCTGGGGGCATTGTGGTATGTATCCATCTTGGATTCCACCCTCTCTTTGGGCATATTCAGCCAATCATTAAATCCTGTTGCTTTTACCTCATCAATATCTTTCATATTTAGAATGCTTTTAAATGCCCCCTGTCACTGTCTTTGTTCAGCTTCATTACTTTAGACTGTACTATTAGTTTGGTACAGTACCAGACACAGCCTTGGCCTGTGTGGTTCAGTTACTTGGTGTACCATCCTATATGCCAGAGTGTGACAGGTTTGATTCCTGGTCAGGGTGCATACCTAGGTTGCAGGTTCAATCCCTGGTAAGAGCACATATGGGAGGCAGTCAATTGACATTCCTCTCTTGCATAGATGTCTCCCTCTCTCTCTGTCTCTGTCTGTCTCTGTCTCTCTCTCTCTCTCTCTCTCTCTCTCTCTCTCTCTCTCTCTCTCTCTCTCCTTTCTCTCTCTCAAATCAATTATTTTAAAAAAGTACCAGAAACAGAGTGGCTTAAAATACAGTTGGACCCTTGTATATATGGGTTTTATAAGCACAGATTCAACCCACCTTAGAGAAAAATTACTCAGATTTTTAAAAGTGGTTGATATGTACTATGTAGTTAGGCCTAGGATGGTTGCATCTGTATTGAACATGCACAGACTTATTCTTCCTTATCATTATTCCTTAAACGCTACAGTGTAACAATTATTTACATAGCATTTACATTGCATTATGTATTGTAAGTAATCTAGAGATTATTTAAAGTATATGGGAGGATGTGTGTGTGTGTGTGTGTGTGTGTGTGTGTGTGTTGGTCAAAATGTATTTCTTTTGGATAAAATAAAAAAATTTCAAAAGCCAGTGATCTAGATGAGCTCTAATGCATCTTCTGGCTTTGAGAGTCTCTTAAAGCACTCAGAAATTCTCCATGTGCTCTTTGTATTTGCTACATTAAACACTAAGAGGTGTTTTATATACTCAGTATGAGTATTATAATACACAAGTGAGAAAACACCAAAAGACCCTGCTCCTCTCTCAGTCTTCCACCTTAGTAAATGGAAGCACCATTTTAGACTTTGTATGAGAATTAAAGATGATTTCTGGATATGGAGAGTAGAGACATGGTTTTATCAGTTATAATTTTGTATTTGTAAATTGTTTCATAACCTTTTGCTACCAGGATTAATTTGATAATAAATTCAATGTGATGTTAAAACAAGACATTTTCTTAGTGGTTCCACCAGGGAGTCATGTGACAAGCTGTTATTGGGTCCATATGAAGTGATTAAGATCCTCAGTACCCTAAATATCCTGATCTTCATAATCAAAGACAGATTAAAATAGAACCAAAGTTCTTATTGGAACTGATTAGCTAGCCTCATTTAACTTTTATTTATCTAATGGGACTGTTTAAGTCAAACAGAGCTTTTCCAGAATATATAAATAGTGTGGATGGAAACAAATGCAAATACAATATATGAATAGTGTGGATGGAAAAATTAGGAGTTGACTTGGAATGTATGTTCATGCCTTTCTCAATGCTCTAAAAATTATGATTTGTGATTTTACAATTTTTCTTTCCTGAAGAGGACAGACCATCTAAAGTGAATTAGAAGTCAGTTTATACTTTTAAAAAATGTAATAATAATTTTCTAACTTGTGTGGGCATTATTTTAATTTTGTTATATTTGTAGTAAAGGGTGTCTGAGTGGTAGAATTTTCTCCTTATACTCCTCCAAATTAAAAAGATAAGACTTTACAGTAATTTCATTGGTAAGACCTCTGTCATCTCTCAGCTGGACCAATGTCCAATTCTATAGCCTACCTGTAAACAATGAGCTTATATCAACATTCAGGAGTTTAAATGGCTTGAACAATTATGGGGAGGAAGAAAAAAATCCTGAATTGACAAGAGTTTAAACTTGCAATGACTGGGAAAAATTATCCTAAATAACGATATTAGGTCATAAGTTGGAATGGAGGTTAAAAAAAGTTGAGTTGTACAAGGATAATATTGTTTATGTACATGAGGCAGTAGATTAAAGACATGTCTGCAAAAACAAAACAAACAAAAAAACCCACACTCCAATAAACTAAGCACATTCACTCAAACACAACATGCACACAAATCTCACGACTCTTATGTGAGAAATGAAAAATCTACAACATGAATGACTGCATTCTTTCATGTTATCTCTTTGGAATGCCCACTTTGGACTTCTTACATCAGCCAGTTGTAGCCTGTTAATTGTGCTTGTTTGCCTCTAGTGCTTCAGAAATTGTTCAGATTAAACAATTCTGTCCTACTCTGCCTGGTATATATTTTACAAATCATTCTCTTTTTTGCCTTCTCCAATATTATTTGCCCTGATTTTGATCCTTATCTCTTGCTAGAGTTGCTACAAGCTCAATTCCTCTTGTGTTGCCCATAATCTAAAATAGCCATCATATATCATATTACTTGAAGAATCTTTCTAACATATATAATAATCTAATAATATTTTGCCTAGCGCAAACTGTTTCAAGTCTTCCCCCCCTTTCCTCATATGTACACACAAACACACTGCTTAAGGAATAAAATTTAAATTAATTAGGACAGCATAAAAAATAATGCTTTAATCACCATTGGATTTTCCTTCTACTACTACTACTTGCTCTTCCATTATTATACTACGAGAGGCCCAGTGCATGAAATTTGTGTATGAGTACGGTCCCTAGGCCTGGCTGGCAATTAGGGCTGATCAGATTCCCCACCTTCTGGTCTCCCCACCTCCTCCTTCCTTTGTTTCCTCAGCACCCCACCACTGCCACTGGTCACCCACCATGTTCCACACCGCCCCCTGGGTGTCAGCACGCATCATAGTGAGCAGTCAGACTCCTGCTCTCCCTGTTGAACTCCCGAGGAAAAAATTTGCATATTAGCCTTTTATCATATAGGATGTGTGGCTCCTGAAATACCATAGTCTATCTCAACATCATACACTTTGCACAGGTCAGGATTAGATTAAGCTGTGAGAGACAGAAAAAAAAATAACAGTAGTTTAAACAAGATGGAAGTTTATTTCTCTTTGTGTAAAAGAAATATGAAGGGGTGTCCAGGATTAATAGGACAGTTTTCCAAAGATAGGGACCCAGGCTCTGTCTGTATTGCTTGGCCATGCTCTCCATGTGGTTTTACCTCCAAAGTGGCTGCATATCCATATTCTAACAAGCCAGAAGAGGGAGATTCTTAGCGAATCTCAGAACTTTAGTGAAAGCCATTCATAAAGGGAATATCTCTTTCAGTTCGATTTGAAGTGTTGAGGTTAATGAGTGCAGCCTCTCTGCCAACATGAGGAGAGACTTTTAAACCCAGAAAATAAACTAAGTTCTTTTGATATCATCTGATCCCCAGCATCAAGCTATAGCTAAAGCAAGACATACCCTTGGATTTTTAAATTCCAGGCACACTTTGTTTGATTGAGCTTCTTTGTAGACATTGCGTTTTTACAAATTGAAGGTTTGTGGCAACCCTGCATCAAGCAAGTGTATTGGTGCCATTTCCCCAAAAGCATTTGCTCACTTTGTGTCTCTGTGTATCTCGTTTTGGTAATTGTTGCAATATTTCAAACTTTTCTATATAGAGTAAACATAACTTTTATGTGTACTGGAAAACCAAAAAATTCTTATGACTCACTTTCTGGTAATATTTGCTTTACTGCCAGTGGCCTGGAATCAAATTGGCAATATCTCTGAGATGTGCCTAAATTATTATAAATTTAGGCCATGGTGCAACCAAAATGCTGTGATTGGATTCAGGTTCATTTTCTCTCGAAATTGAAGAATGAGTTCATGAACAGAGAAGAGAAGTGGAAGCCAAGTTTATTGAGAAATAGACAGACTCCCTGCAGCAGGGAGGGGGCCCAACTGGGTTACCACTGAAGCTTCTTTGTCTAACTAGCTCTTGATTGGTCCTTTCAAAGTATTCTGCCTTGCCCTAGCTGGTTTGACTCAGTGGATAGAGTGCTGGCCTGTGGACTGAAGGGTCCCAGGTTCAATTCCAGTCAAGGGCACATGCCTGGGTTGTGGCTCCATCTCCAGTAGGGGATGTGCAGGAGGCAGTTAATCAATGATTCTCTCTCATTGATGTTTCTCTCTCTTCCTCTCCCTTTCTCTCTGAAGTCAATAAAAATATATATTTAAAAAAGTATTCTGCCTTAATAGCATCCATATATTTTAAAGGTCACATCTGCCCCCAGCCGCATTGCCTTAGCAACTCCCCCAGCCCCCCATTCCTTCCCTCCCCCCTCTGCAGGTTCACCTCTAGGCCACTTTGTTTTTTCTAGGAACATGGCACAATCAGCAGCCTATATCCTGTTCACGTCTGCAAGGTCCTGTTATTTTAGGACTTCTCAATTCTTCTCCCAAGGTCCCATCCCTGACTATTTAGTCCTCTTCTATCTCCTCAGTGGTACCTAAGGTGGATAAGAAAGACAAGAAGACCTTGGTGGTCGTGGTGTGTCAATGGATAGTTGCTCTTAATGAGATGACGAGGGTGGCAGTATGCTACTTGAGTAAAAGACCTAGGAGGACAGCAGAGAAATTGAGATACTAGATTTGTCATTTTGGAAGTGGTACAGTGTCTGGCGATGACATCCAGGATGTGACTCTGGAAAGTGGGTACCTTAGGTAGTATAGTTAAAAAATGTCCATGGAGATGAGGTCATATGAAAGTTATGTTTACACTTTACTGTAGTTTGTTAAGTATTCAGAGCACCATGTTTAAAAAAAAATTGTGTATACAATAATTTAAGAATACTTTATTGCTGATCGGTCAGTGTGGCTCAGTAGTTGAGCGCTGACCTATGAACCAGAAGGTCAAGGTTCAATCGCAGGTCAGGGCACATGCCCAGGTTGCAGGCTTGATCCCTAGTGTGGGGCATGCAGGAGGCAGCTGATCAATGATTCTCTCTCATCACTGGTGTTTCTAACTCTCTTTCCCTTTCCCTTCCCCTCTGAAATTAATAAAAATATATGAAAAAAAGAGAATACTTTATTGTTGCCTTCACTGGTTTGGCTCAGGGGATAGAGCGTTGGCTCTAAGCCTGAAGAGTCCTGGATTAGATTCCAGTCAAGGGCATGTAGTACCTCGGTTGGAGGCTTGAGATCCCAGGTGCTAGTCAGGGTGCATGTGGGAGGCAACCAATCCATGAGTCTCTTTCACATGGATGTTTTTCTCTCTCTGTCTCTCCCCCTCCTCTCTACTCTCTCTGAAAAGCAGTGGAATAGTATCCTCGGGTGAGGATTAACAAAAACAACAAAAAGAATACTTTATTGCTAAAAAAAAAAAAAATGCTAACCATCATCAGAGCCTTTAACTAGTAAATGCCCCTCAGTGTAGGCCAGGGCATCATGCCTGACCTTAATTCCGCAAGAACAGATGCTGAGAGGCCAGAGCCCAATTCTCTTCTGGTTTGGTCTTTCCTAATAATAGACCTTAGCATAAACTAGAAGAATAGCCCATTCAGTCAATCTTCCATAAAATATTTGTCTCACTTTGGACAGGTATTGTGAATTCAGTTATTCTCATTGCCAAGCACTTGGAGTGTAGTTATCCTCAGGAGCTAGTCTGGAATTCACTTTAGCAGAGATGAAAGGGTCTTCAAAAGCCCACAGAGAGTGAGTTTCGTAACTTAACAAGGAGAGTTTTTAAGTTAGGTGACACTAATGCCTATCTCAGCCATTTAAAGTGAAAATACAAATAGGTTATTCAATGCATTAACTTGCATAAGTTTATGATAAAAGTAAGTTAAACATTAGCCTCTGTCTTTAAAGGTTAAGAATTTATTTTCAGAACAGTTGAGTTTCTAGAAATATTTCTTGTCTGAAAATAGAGAGCAGATCAGTTACAACAAAAACTCTAAAACTGATTTACATTTGAGACAAAGGCTGGTATTTGTGTTTTGGTTTGTTTTATGGCCAGAGGCCTGCAATCTACTCATCCAGGAACAGTATCATTAAGAAGCAAATTTAAAAAGAAAGGGACCAGCTTGTCTTTACCCCATGGAAATTGCTATTTGATTTATCAAAAGACCATTCTACCTATGAACAGGTTACTCACAAATCAAGAAATATAATGGCCATTAAACGCTGAAAAAATATCTAACCTCACTAGGAATCAAGGAGATGTAAATTAAATCATTATTATGCAATTTTTACCTGGATGACTACTAGTTTGATGATCGATCTGTCTAGTTTTTCTTTTTTTAATATATATTTTATTGATTTTTCACAGAGAGGAAGAGAGAGGGATAGAGAGTTAGAAACATTGATGAGAGAGAATCATCGATCAGCTGCCTGCTGCACACCCCCTACCGGGGGTGTGCCCGCAACCAAGATACATTCCGATACCGGAATCGAACCCAGGACCCTTCAGTCCGAAGGCCGAGGCTCTATCCATTGAGCCAAACCGGTTTCGGCTGTCTAGTTTTTCTTTACCTCACTTTCCCCAACACTGGAAATTAAATGAATCAAAGATCAGGATACATAAATCATCACAATGAATTTCAAGATCATTAAAGAAAGCAATTTTATTGGAATTTCTGAACTGTGAAAGTTGAAGCAAATTTTCCTCTAGAACCAAGCCTAAGACATTTAGAAAATTTTGCTTTACAAAATATGTTCAGAGATCAATGTTATTGAGGAAGAGGAAATAGAAAGAATTGGCTCTCTTACAATTCGAAGCCTTCTCAGATGCCAGCTATTTCTGATTGGAAGGCTACCAAAGAGTGCCCAGGACCTATTCACCTCATCAGAGCTAAATGCTTGGGCTCTGATTATTCCTTAAGAAATGATTTAGCTTTTACTACATTTTTTACCAGGGAACATTTCATTAGGAATAGGCAACCTGAATGTGGCCTGCATTCTTCAATAATGCATTCATGGAGTTACTGCAAAAGAGGGCCCATTTATTTTTATTAAAAACGGAGACCTGGCATATTAGAAAAGAGTCCCTATTATGGTCCTCCTCAGAGTTAAATATATTGAATTGCATTTCCCCAACATCCTAAGGATCTCAAAATGGAGAAGAAGAAAAGTTTTTACCCACCAAACCACTTAAAGTAATTTCAGATGACGATGGCTGGCCAGTCATTCTTTGAAATCTTGTTTGGTCATCCTTTCAGCCTGTCCTTGGAGGCGGTCAGGGAGAGCCAACAGAATCTACGTGGCTGGCTGCTACACTCTTCCCTGATCACATCACCCCACATGCTTGTATCTCTTTTCTATCTCTCCTCTCCAAGTACACCTGCCTCCACCCACCCACATACAATTTTATTTATTTACTAGTGACTCATGCACAGATTTGTGCAAATTGAAATGAAATTAATTACAAGGTGGCCACGGAGAGGTAGGACTGGGCAAGATGGGCTGGATATGCCTTGGAGCCAACCTCCCGCGGTTCCTCCCATGCTGGCTGGCCACACCTGGCAGCGCCATAGCTCCAAGGCATCTGCAGAGTGAGAGGACAGGGGGTCCCCTCTGGTAGGTGGGGTCCCTTAATCTGGCCAGCAGCGATTAGGCCAAAAGTGGCTCTCCAACTTCCCCCCAGGGGGTCCTGGATTGCGAGAGGGCGGTTACCTGAGAACCACGGCTGCTGAGTCACTGTAGCTTGGCAGCTCCTAAGTTGAGTGTCTGCCTCCTGGTGGTCATTGCACATTATAACTACTGGTTGGATGGTCGCTTAGCCTTTTATTTATATAGATTTTAACTCAATGAAACTGGAAAAATAAGTTTTTAAATTGATTTCTTAGAGAAAGAGTGAAAGTAGGAAGATAATAGACAGATAGATAAACATATAGATGTGAGAGAGAAAAATGGATCGCCTGCCTCCTGCATGCCCTCTACTGGGGGAATCAAGCCCAAAACTCCAGCATGTGCTCTGACAGGGAATCAAACCAGCTCACTTTTGGTGCATGAGATGACCCTCAACCAATTGACCCATACTGGCCAGGGCACACATACAGTTTTCAGAGCTGCAAGAAACCTTAAAAATTATCTAGCATAGTGAAAGCCCATCATTTAAATTTAAATTTATGTATTTGCCAAATTGTGACAAGATACAATGGCAGTTTCAACTGAATCTCCTGTACAACAGAGAACATATTCCGAAGTAAATCTTCAGACTAAGATGAAAAATATTTCAAAGGAGGCATACCAAAACTGGTCATTCAATTCATTCACCCCACCTATATAAAGAATATAAAAACCCTATAAAGAGAATATAAAAAGTCATGGGTTGCTAGTGAGGAGAGGAGAGTTTTGGAGAGAGTAGGCAGTATTCTGTGAGTTCCTAACTTGGGATGCTTACCCTCATCTCAAGTGCAGGGAAAGGGCCCAATAAGACCACTCACAAAGCTCAATATTTACTCCCCCTGCAATTTGGGGATATTGAGCTCCACCTGAGGAATCTAGAGTGAAGGCCTTGCTGGCTATCTGTTCCAATGCAAGAGCAAAGGAGAGATTGCTGATGTGCTGGGACCAACCTGTATTTATTTTTTTCTTTCTTTTTATAACTTGTATTTCTCTACTTCATTTGAGCAAAGGATGAGTGTTTTCTATAAACCAGAAGGAAATCATGCATGTGAGAGAGTCAGCATGGAAGTCTCAGGTTCCATACGAAAGAACTCTGTGGATGTACCATTGGATGCCCATGGCTGGGGGAGGAGCAGCCACCAGCTGGAGTACGGATGCGAGCACCCAAGGCAAGGGACTGACCAGTGACAGCTTCCTGGTGATGGGGATTTATGAAGAGCCCACAAACTCTACCAAAGTACCCAGGGAAAAAAGAGCTGGTTTAAAACCTTCTCTGAAAAAAAAAAAATAACTTCTCTGAAACCAGAGAACATTTTGCCTTCTCACTGCAACAGGCCAGAGCTGGGTGACAGGAGAAGCCATACGTTTTTAAATCATGAAACAGGATATTTTTATTATTGAATTGAGTGTGTGTTGTGTGACCTGGAGTGACTAAAAGAATGGCTGGAAAAGTCCATGGCCTTAGTTTTTATTTGGAGGTGAAGGGTAAATTAGTGCCATAGAGTGGATTTATTTATTTATTTATTTATTTATTTACTTACTTACTTACTTACTTACTTACTTGAGGCCTGGTGCATGAAATAACTGCATTGGGAATTTCCTGTGTGTGTCCTGTGTATGAGATTCCTGTGTGTGTCCCTCAGCCTGGCCTGCATCCTCTCAGTCCAGGAACTCTTAGGGAATTTCGGACTGATGGCGTAGGCCTTTGGGGAACGGGCCTAAGCTGTCAGTTGGATATCCTTAGAGCTGCTATGGAGGTGATAGAGGCTCCTGCCACCACCAAGGCACTCACCCCTGTGACAGTGCACTGACCACCAGGGTGCAGCTTCTGCGTTGCGTGTCTGCCCCCTTTTGGTCATTGTGCATCGTAACAACTGGCCGTTCTGCTGTTTGGTCCATTTGTGTATTAGCCTTTTATTATACAGGATAATTTGAAAAGATTTAAAATAGATTTTTAGAGAGAGAAAAACATTCACATGAGAGGGAGACATCAATCAGCTGCTTCCTGCATTCCCCCTACTGGGGATTGAGCCCAAAACCCTGACTGGGAATCGAACTGGCAATCATTTGGTGCATGGGATGACACCCTATCAACTGAGCCACATCAGCTATGGGAGAAGAGAGAGAGAGAGAGAGAGAGAGAGAGAGAGAGAGAGAGAGAGAGAGAGAGAGAGAGAGAGAAACTAAAGAAAACACTGGGGCTGAAACTGGTTTGGCACAGTGTATAGAGCGTCAGCCTGTGGTCTGAAGGGTCCCAGGTTAGATTCTGGTCAATGGCATGTACCTTGGTTGTGGGCACATCCCCTGCGGGGCGGTGTGCAGGAGGCAGCTGATGGATGTTTCTAGCTCTTTATCCCTCTCCCTTCCTCTCTGTAAAAAATGAATAAAATATATTTAAAAAACACAGAAAACATTGGGGGGAAATACCCAAAACCCAAACAAGGGAAGTTCATCGTGGCAGACTTTAGTGCCTGCTAGGTTTCCCTTTGGACCCAGCTCTTATGCCACCCGAGGCCAATTGTTTGTAGGCTGATTTTGGGTCTCCATGGAGGTACTTTTGTGCCAACCAGTCAGAAGCTGCCCAAGTTTGGCTCTCAGCGTCCTGTTCAAAGCTTCAAGTGACCCGCAGCTTGTGGCTGCTTTCCATGGGCTTGCTCTCCCTCGGGAGGAGCCGAGCCGAGCTCCCAGGTTGGCTTTTCATCAGCACAAGGCCCTAAGGCAGGTGGGGGTGCGTAAGTACCTGCACTGTTTCCCTGTCCTCCACCGGACCCCGCCCCACGGAGCCACTCTGAGGGAGGCCAGTTGGGTCTTCTGGAAGCCAGGAAGTGCCAGTCAGGTGACTGGAATTGTGGGGGATGTCTGGGCCCCACAGCCAACCCCTGACACTGCTCCAGACTGCTGCTCCCTGAGGCTGCTGCCGCCTCAGCTGGGTTCGTGGGGCAGAATTGGGCAAGCTGGATTCCAGAGCAGTTCTGAAGGTGGGGCCAGCTGGGGTGGGGGTAGGGGACAGGGTATTACCTTTGCCCAGGCTTCAGCTTTGGGAGGGGCTTGTGGCTCTCAGGATGTCGGTGGATGCACAGGCATCCTAGCAGCCATCCTCCCAGTCACTGTCGCCAACTCCCTGCTCTCCCGGCTCTCCTCAGGCAGTTCCAGTCCGCATAGACCTAGAGGGAGTGGCTGGGAAAGAAGATCCTGGGGGCCAGTCCCTCAAAAACAGAGGCTTTGCCTCCATGGGGTTGTTGCAGGGCCGCTCTGCTCTGTCTAGCAGAAAGCCTGCCGCTGGTCGCCTCCTGGCAGCTGTGCTCCACGCTGGCTGTCCCAGCTGGGGTGCCCTTCCTGGGGCTCCAGCCCTCTCTCTCTGGGGGAACCTTCCTTACCCTTGGCCCATAGGTTCTGAGAGCTTGGCCAGCGCCTCTTGGGATCCCATCCTTCCTACCAGTCTCCATGTGGTTTCTGTCCTTCCTTGTTTAAAAGTCTCTTCTTTGGGGTGGGGGGAGAGGAGGAGGTAAAAGTTTCTTCTTCAGTCAATCCACAGCTGGCATTTCAGGGTGAATGCTCCCCAGTTTTATTCTATTTCCAGTTAGATTCCGGGAGGAGATGGCAGAAAGATCCTCTTATTCTGCCACTGTCTTCCAACCTCTCCCTCCCTGAAGTTTTGATATGTCATATTGTCATTCTCATTTGTCTCTCTGTGGTTTTTTTTTTAAAGAATATATTTTTGTTGATTTCAGAGAGGAAGGGAGAGGAAGAGGCAGATAGAAACATCAATGATGAGAGGGGAATATTGATTGGCTGCCTTCTGGATGCCCCCTACTGGGGACCGAGCTCACAACCCGGGCATGTGCCCTTGACCTGAATCGAACCCATGACTCTTGAGTCCTCAGGCCGATGCTCTAACTGGCTAGGGCTCTCTCTATATTTTGATCTCACCTTTTATTTCTTCTTTGACCCAGTTATTTTTCAGTAATATGTTGTTTAATCTCCACATATTTGTGGTGTGTGTGTGTGTGTGTGTGTGTGTTTTACTTCCTTTTTTTGTAGTTGTGTTTTCTAATTTTAAGGCATCATGGTCAGATAATATGCTTGGCATAAATTTCAATCTTCTTTAATTTTTTTTGAGGCTAGTTTTGTGACCCAACATGTAGTCTATCCTTGAGAATGTTCCAGGTGCACCGGAGAAGGATGTATACTTTTATGTTCTGGGATGAAAGGCTCTGTAAATGTCAATGATGTCCATTTGGTCTAGTGTGTCATTAAGGCAGATGTTTCTTTATTGATTTCCTATTTGGATGATCTATGTAGAGCTGTCAATGGAGTATTAAGGTCCTCAATGATTGTGCTTCTATCAGTTTCTTCCTTTAGTTCTTTATATATTTTGGGGCTCCCTGTTGGGTGCATATATATTAAGATGTGTTATGTCTTCTTGATGTGGTGTCCCCTTCATAATTATGAAATGTTCATCTTTGTTTCCTCTTACCGTTATCTTGAAATCTACTTTGTCAGATATAAGTATGGCTACACCTGCTTTTCTATGGATCTTATTTGCGTGGAGATTCATTTTCTACCCTTTCACTTGGAGTCTGACTTTGTCTTTGCAGCTTAGATGTGTCTCCTGAAGGCAGCTTATGGTTGGGTTTTGTTTTTTTTGATCCAATCTACTACTCTGTGCCTCTTTACTGGTGAATTCGGTCCATTTACATCTAGGGTAATTATTGACATATAAGAATTTTCTATAGCCATTTTATCTTTTGTTTTCTGGTAGCTCTGTTGCCTCCAGTGGTTCTTTTTCTTTGTGTTGCTGTCTCGTGTTTTTGTTTGGTAGTATTCATACTTCTTTCCTCTGTTTCCTATTTTTTTAAAACTATGTATCTCCATTTTGGGTTTGTCATGTGTGATTACCATTAAGCCAGAAAAAAAAAAAGAAAGTTTCATATATACACTAGTTTTTTTTCTTTTGAATGCATCTGATCTTCATCTTCCTTTGCAAATTCAGACCTTTACTCCCTCCACCTTTATGTTGTTGTCACAAATTATCCGTTTATGCTGTAGATTTGTTGGTGATCATACCTGTAGTAGTTCTGTGACCTTTTGTTCTTTGTTTCTGGTAGAACAACCCCTTTGAGTACTTCCTGCAATGGAAGGCTTCTGGTGATAAAATCTCTCAGCTTCAATATGTCTGCAAAAGTATTTATTTCACTTTCATTTTTTTTTTTTAGAGAAACATTTTTTATTTGGGAAACATATCCCAAAACAGATCAGTAAGTAAAATAGATTTCAGCCCTGTGCACAGCTCTACCCTCCCAAAAATAACCCTGGGGGTGAACATTGCCCTTCCCTCCTTGGACTTCTATGATCTAAAATATTTTGGCAGCTCAATGTGTATCATCTGGGTTTGGGGCACCATATCCATGACGCTGTTCCTAGGGTGCAGCAATCGGAGGGCCCGTGGACCTGCCAACCCTCCCTTTACTCCAACTCAGCAAACATTTCTGCCCCACCCCAGAATCGGGGGCTAAAATAAGGAGAAAGAGGACCCCTTAACTGCTCAGCACCTCACTGTGCTTTAAGAGAGAGGGAGGCATCTTGTTTGGCACTTTAACAATAGAGTGAGAAGCCCTGACCGGTTTGGCTCAGTGTATAGAGCGTTGGCTTGCAGATTAAAGGGTCCCAGGTTCCATTCTGGTCAGGGGCATTTACCTTGGTTGCAGGCACATCCCCAGTCGGGGGTGTGCAGGAGGCAGCTGATCGATGATTCTCTCATCGATGTTTCTAACTCTCTATCCTTTTCCCTTCCTCTCTGTAAAAATCAATAAAATATACTTAAGAGTAAGCAGAACTAGAGAAGACAGAAAAGGTACCAAAACTGGCAGAAAGAGGCCACTTGGCACTCGTGTCTTGGGAGAAGGGAAGAGGGAGATAGATATGAGAGCAGGAGCCAAGAAAATCAGGAGGGATCCACTCCAAATGACAGGGATGAGATGGGCTAGAAACAAGAGAACTGTTGACTCTGGGCCTGTGTCCTCTCTACTTCCATCCCAAAGCATCTGGGTACTGTACCCAAGTTTAGCCTCCCCAGAGTCAGCTTGTGCCTGTGGAGTGTCTTCCCTAACACTAATGCCTTGTCCCCTGAGCCTGAAGATCAGGCTCTTGTCTACCCACTTCTTTCCTGTTGGTCAAATTGTCCCGAAGGCTCCATCCCACCTCTCAGAGAACTCTTTGGTTCTCAATACTTCCCTTCCCCATTCCTGAGGAGGGGAGGTGGGTCAAGGGCACCTGGTCCCCAATCTTCTCTGCCCCTCTTGGAGCCCCCTAGACTTGGATGAAGAGTAGGCCAGTCAGTAGGGCAAAGCCTGATAGGAGCAGAATGACCTTGAGGATCCTCTGCTAGGAAGTGGCCAGCTCCTGGGGCAGGATTTCCAAGAAGGTGATACAGAGAAAGGTGCCAGCTGCCCTGCCCTCCAGCACAGACTGGGCCAGCTGGTGCCATGGGCCAGCTGACTCTGTCAGAGCTGCACCCAGCCCAGGGCCCAGGGGTGTCGTGCATGAGAAGAGAACGCCACAGCCAGTCACCACCTTTGTGCACAGGTGACTCTGCAGCAGCCTCAGGGACAGACAAGCTGGCTGCCACATACCCTCATGGAGCAGCAAAGCCAGACACAGCTCCATGGCCCCAGCCTGGTCGCTGCAGTCCCACTGCCAGCCCCTCAAACTCTGAGGGCAGAGCCAGGGAGGAGGCCAGTACATGGGCACACAGGGCTGAGGGAGCTGCCAGAGCTCTGCTTGTCTGTGGGAGGCTTTGCACCTGCCAGTGCTGTTCCCAGCAGCACCCTTGGTGGCACTGACTGCTCCTTGCGAGATAGCGTGATCTGCTCCATCACCAGGACCAGGATGAAGCCCACGACCAGGATAAACTCTTGTAGAGGAACTGGAGCATCATGTGCAGGGCTGCCAGGGCCCATCTATGGCAGATAGGTAGTCAGGTCATGTGCAGGGCTGCCAGGGCCCGTCTATGGCAGATAGGTAGTCAGGTCATGTGCAGGGCTGCCAGGGCCCGTCTATGGCAGATAGGTAGTCAGGTTCGGGAGATAGGTGGCCAGACCCCCCACCCCCCCTCACCGCCCCAAGTGAAGCAGCTTACAAGGCTCAGTCAGGGCTTTCTGGAGAAAGGCTGAGGCTTCCAGGTTAGCTCAGGCTGGTGAGGGACACGGATGAGGCACCAGACTGCAGATGAGCGGGGAGCACCAGCAGGAGCACCAAGGCCTCCACCTTCACCTCCAGGCCCACGGGCACCGGTGGATCCGAGGCCACAGCCTCTGGGCGCCACACCAGGAGCTCCAGTTCTCCCAGGGCCCCATGGTGGCTATGGGTGCTCCAGTGACTCTCGGACCTCACAAGGGTCTCACTGCATGGCACCCGCTCGGTTCCAGCCTCCAGTCGGGCTTCACTTTCTTTTTTTTTCTTTTTCTTTTTTTCCCCCTAGTACTTTAGCTCTTTATTTATTTATTTATTTATTCCCCAGTTCTCAATTATTCGGGCCTCACTTTCGTTTTTAAAGGGTTACTTTGCTGGACAGATCATCCTTGGCTGGTAACTTCTCTCAATAGTTTGAATATTTGGCTTGTAGAGTTTCTACTGAGAAGTCCAATGTAACCAAATGGGCTTTCCTTTATAGATTACTTTCTTCTTTTCCTTGGCTGCCTTGAGAATTTTTTTGGTCATTATTTTTTTTTTTATTGTTTAAAATATTACAAATAGTAGTACATATGTATCCTTCCCTCCCGCCCCCCGCCATTAACCTTCCCCCAGCCTCCCCTGGTCATTAGTTTTTGATGGTCTTAATACCATACGCCTTAGAGAAGACCTCTTTGATTGAGGTAACTAGGTATTCTGCTTGTTACAGCCAGGCTCTTTTGCTTATTCTTCCGTGGGCACACACAATATTCGACTTTTTACCTTGCTTCCAAATGCTCTCGTACTTCTCACCTGTTCAAGATCCTAACCATACGTTAAAGCTCAGGCGGGAAAAAAGGGTATTTTCCCCTCAGGAAGTCTTCTCTGAGGCTGGGATCATTTCACCTAATTCTGAATCTCTGTAGAATTTATGGTGCTTGATATATACTATTTTACTTTGTTAGTCAACTTTCATTATACATGTTATATTTTGCCAATAAAGTCCTAAGTTATATATATATACATATACACATATATACATATAGACATATATACATATACATTTGTGCACTCAGCAGTGGGGGGGGGAGGGGGGGCTGGTGGGAGGGGAGCTCCTCAGCCTGGCCTGTGCCTTCTTGCAGTTCTGGATACGTGGGGGATGTCCAACTGATGGCTTATTGGACATCCTTAGCGCTGTTGCACTTGCCAACGTGAGCCTGGCTTCTGGCTGAGCGATGCTCCCCCTGGGGGAGCATACTGACCACCAGGGGGCAGCTCCTGCATTGAGCACCTTTCCCCTGGTGGCCAGTGCACATTATAGCGACCAGCCATTCTGCTGTTCAGTTGATTTGCATATTAGCCTTTTATTATATAGGATATATGCACACTAATGTCTTGAGCCTAAGCACTGCATACATTAAACCAAAAATTGGGACATATCGTCTTCGAAAATGTATACTTATATAGAGAGAATACTGCTATTTGAATTCGGGACACTCATAACTTGTAGAAATCCATTCAAATTGCAAACTTTATAAGTCTTTTGTTGATGCATTTAAGTTTGTTTTCTAACAATTGAGTTTTGCAGGACAGTCAATGTGATGTTATTTGGCACATATAAGTTAAAAGTTTAACTTTAAAAAATGTTTTTATTGATTTTAAAGAGAGAAAGGAAAGGAAAGAGAGAGAGAGAGAGAGAGAGAGAGAGAGAGAGAGAGAGAGAGAGAGAGAGAAATATTAATGATAGATAAACATCATTCGGCTGCCTCCTGCTGCCTCCATACAGGAGATCAAGCCTGAAACCTGTGCATATGCCTGACTGGGAATTGAACTGGCAACCTCTCTGTTCATGGGATGATGCTCACCCAACTGAGCCACACTGGCCAGGACAAGTTCAACTGTTTTATTAATGATAATGAGAAAACAAGTAAATCAAAGCATGAAAATAAAATATATTAAATCTAAAAATATTCGTAGCTGATTTATTTTGACAAGTGTTTAAATTATTTAGCTGTTCTGAATTTATTTGATTTTAATTATTTATCACAGTACACTGTAGTGCATTAGTGAATGTCTTGAAAAGTGTTTTGTAAAAGTGGGCAGCATCTTAGTAATAATAGCACTATAACTTTGCCATTTAATTTTTGCTGACAAGTGGGTTGAGCTTGTGAGGATAATCATAAGAAACATCAGGGGACAGTCCCTATGCAATTGAGACAGGATGGCACTGTAGTTGCCTTTTCAATTCTTTCTGCTACTATAGCTTTTCAATACTTTTAAAAACTGTCAGCAGTTCAATAAGACTTTTAGTTCTTTCTTGATCTTAAAATATCATCTTTACATGCACTCAATGCTATATGCACAAATTTCTCAAATGCTTACCTCCTTACTTTTCAAAAGCAGTACTTTTAAATGATGTTCCATTACCTCCTAAATGTTCAAACCTCTTCTTCTTCTTCTTTTTTTTTTTTTTTAAACTTCTGCTTGGAAACTCTTTCAAAAGCACTTCAGTATTTGAACAATAAGGCAATAGTGTACAATATAAATTTTATGTGGAACAACTCTATGTAATGAACTTAGCTTCCTTATGCCTTTTTCTCCATAATTTCTTTCCCTTTGACATTTCCAGTAGAGGTGACTTAGTTAAAATAAAGATAAATAGAAAGAGGGCTAAAAGTTTGTTGACTTTGAGAAGAATCATCCCTGGCCGGTGTGGCTCAGTTGTTTGTTATCCCAGATGCCAAGTGGTAACCACTTCAATTCCCAGTTGCCCGCTCAGTCCAGTGGGGAGTATGCAGGAGGCAGCTGATTGATTTTCCTCCCTCTCTTCTACCTTCCTCTCTCTCTCTAAAAAAAAAAAAATCAATAAAACATATTTTAAAACAGCAACAACACAAAATCCCAAGAAGAATCAATGCACGAGTTATTTAACTCCTACAGCGGACATCACCTGTGTTTTTTGTTAATAAACACTGTGCTTAGACTAATCTTCGTGCTGGTAAATAAAACCCCAAAATTTGTAATCTTCAGCACTATCCAAGACTTTTGTTTATATCTGCGAAATGCAGAAATAAATACTTACTGGAGGGATGGACTCTATCATGGGACAAAGGCTTTCTAATCTATGTATTGACTCTTTTGTGTTTTGTGTAGGTGGTCACATTATGACTTAGCACTTGATCTCCATCCTTCCTAGCATTTGATTTCCTTCCAGTGAGCTTTCCTGGTTAGCCAGGTCTGGAAAGGTAAAAATTAGATTTCCAGACTTTTTTGTGGCTTAAAAAAAAAGTGCATACCTTCAGGATGGACATTACAAATACCTACTAAAGTCAGAAGGCTAATATTTTGGATCCCACATCCAGCTTCAACAATTATCAATAGTTTGCCACTATTTTTTTTTTTTTTTTTTTTTTTTTTTTTTTTTTTTTATTTATTTTTTTTTTTATTTTTTTTTTTTTTTTTTATTGTTCATATTATTACAAATGTTCCTTTCCCCCCCCCCCCCCCCACCATTGCTCTCCTCCACCAGGTTCCCACCCCACCCTCTGCCCTTTCCCCTCTCCCCATTGTCCTCATCCATAGGTGCACAGTTTATGTTCAGTCTCTTCCCACGCCCCCCTCTCCCCTTTTCCCCAAGAATCGTCAGTTCACTCCCCTTCCATATCTCTGATTCTATTATATTCAACAGTTAATATTGTTCATCAGATTTTTTTTTAATTTCCTTGGTTTTTAGATTCACTTGTTGATAGTTACGTATTTGTTGTTCATAATTTTTATCTTTGTTTACCTTCTCTTCTGAAAGAACCCCCTTCAGCAATTCATATAATTCTGGTTTGGTGGTGATGAACTCCATTAGCTTTTTTTTATTAGTGAAGCTCTTTATCTGGCCTTCGATTCTGAGTGATAGCTTTGCTGGGTAGATTATTTTTGGCTGTAGGTTCTCGCTATTCATCACCTTGAATATTTCTTGCCATTCCCTTCTGGCCTGCATGGTTTCTGTTGAGAAGTCAGCTGACAATCGTATAGGTGCTCCTTTAAAGGTTACTACCTTCTTTGCTCTTGCTTCTTTTAATATTCTCTCTTTGTCTTTTGCTCTTGGAATTTTAATAATGATGTGTCTCGGTGTGGTCCTCTTTGGATTCCTTTTGTTTGGAGTTCTGTGTGCTTCCTGGACTTGTAAGTCTAATTCTTTCACCAGATGGGGGAAGTTTTCTATCACTATTTCTTTCAGTATGTTTTCGATATCTTGCTCTCTCTCATCATCTGGGACCCCCAAAATTCTGATGTTGGTTCGCTTGAAGTTGTCCCAGAGGTTTCTTACATTATCTTCAATTTTCTGGATTCTCTTGCCTTCTAGCTTCTGTGGAGGAGTGTCTTCTGGCTCTTTATGTTCCAAATCTTTGACTTGATTCTTGCGATCTTCCCTTCTGTTTTTAGGACTCTGTAAAATATTTTTTATTTCAGACAATGTATTCTTTATTTCTTGTTGACTCCTTATTAATTCTAGTTGATCTCTTTTCATATCCTCGTAGGCCTTATCCATCTTTTCTAGGAAATTCTTGAAAAACCTTGTAAGCGTAGATTTGAACTCTATATCCAGACGCTTTTTGTCCTCCATTTCTTTCGTTTGTGATCTATTTTGTTGTCGCATTTCGCAGTTACAGATGGGGCGGGGTTTCAGGGTGGAGCCTACAGCCTTGGCTTCTGTCAGCCCCGCCCTATGCGGGTCCTTCAGTGCTCGCTGCCGGCGCCTCTGAGAGAAAGGTGCCCTCGATTTTCGCCTGCTGCCAAACAGTCTATGCTCTCCCCCAATGAGCCCGGTATTGGGGTTCAGTTCAGTTGGAAGTGGAGTTGGAGGTGGCGTTCAGAGCAGTCTGGAGCCCCAGTCTCCTTCCCGTCAGGGCAATCCCGCGGCACAGCCGACCGTCCTTTCTCTGCGCGCAGTGTGCGCGCCTCCGGGACCTCCTTTCGCCTCTCCCCGGGGTTCCGCCTTACAGCCCGGCTCCCTATGGCAGAGCCTGAGTCCCCGGGGTCTGGCTTAAAACTGGGGATCAGAGCAGTCGGGGGCCCAGCACAGTCGGAGTTTTATCTCCTTTCCGCTAGGGAACGCCCGCCAGGCACTCGGCCTCCCTCCTCTCCGGCTCCGTCCTCTCCGCGCAGCGCGTCTCCGTACCTTGGGCTTTTCCAGCTCCTCCGCGCCTCCTTCTGGTTTTCTCCTTGCTTCTCGCTGTAGAATTTCCAGTCAGTCAACCTTCCTGTAGTTCTGGGCAATGTCCGTTTTATATTTTAGTTGTATTTTATTGAAATTGTTGTGTGCGGCTGCGGCTAGGTGTTCACCTGGGCGCAGCCATCTTGGATCTCGGTGTTATTCAATAGTTTGCCACTATTGTTCCATCTATCCCCCTCCACTCTTTTTGGTGTTGGAATTTTAAAAAACAAACTTAAGATGTCATTTCTTTGTACCTATAAATATTTCAGAAGGCACATCTAATGATAAGTACATTGAAAATATTGACAGCAGCTAGGTTCATGCAAGATGTGTATGATCAAGATTTGAAAGGTAGAGGTGAGAGAGAGGTCATCTGTCTGTAACTTCTACTGCTGAGCATGGGTGGTGAAGACTTTTGGGTGTTTTTGCAATAGCAGTCCAGTGTCTGGTTGTTCACTACTAACAAAGGGTCACTGCACTTATTAGATGATTGCTCTTTATCATCAGGATATATAGTGTTGTCGCTAGCAATACAGGGGACAAAGAAAAAAAAAGTTTTTCTGGAATCTAGGGAGGCCTCTGATTGGCTCTTCCGTGCCATGACAGTGATAAAAGTTAATGGAAAGCTAAGCTACCTAATACAGGTAGGACTTCTCAGGAAGTAAACAACAGCTTACATGGCATCAACTATGTGTCATTTACTCTTCTAAGCATTTCACATATTATCAACTCACCGAATTCTCACAATAACCCTATGCTGGAGACACTTTCATTATCTTTGTTCTACAGGCGAGCATCGAGGCACAGAGAGAGATTCAATAACATGACCAAGGTCACAGAATTCATAAGTGGCAGAGCTGGGGTTTAAACCCAGAAAATAGAACTCCGGAGCCAGGCGCCTAAAACCTGCATTTTACTAGTTATCAGTTTGGAGCATCCTACCAGGTAAGAACCAAACCGGTTGTAGGCAAAGGGAACACGGAATGAGCAACGAAGAAGCAAATCATAAACGTCAGCTGTGGTTTTAGGCCCAGGAGCGAAAATAGGACCTGGAGTAGCAACCCAGGTATTTTTCCTTTCTGCACGTTACATTTGTGCTGTTTGATTCCATCTGCAGTCACTGCACACAGTCCCCCTGGCAGACCATGCCCTTGCTCGCAGGCAGTGCCTCACTGCGAGTGTTTCTGTTTCCTGCTTAGGGCTTCCTCTGCAATTGTTAGAATCATGCACAGGGCAGCCCAGAATGGGAGAGGCATTAATGCCCAAGGCAACTCTCTACCCCGGGGGGGGGGGGGGGAGGGGGGTTGGAATTGTTGGATAAATGCCCATCTCCATTCTTCAGAGGGAGAACTGGGAGTTGCATTTGATCTGTGCCTCAGGGGATTCCCAGTGGAATGAGCTCAGTTACCCCCAATAGTAACCAGTTCAATATGGATTCTATATCTATCTATCTATCTATCTATCTATCTATCTATCTATCTATCTATTATCTATCATTCTCACTGGAAGATTTTTAAAAATTGCTTCCAGAGAGAGAGGGAGAGTGAGGAAAAGAGGGAGCAAGGGAGAGAGGGAGAGAGAGAAACATGGATGTGAGAGAAACATCGATTGGTTGCCTCCTATGTGCCCTAACCGGGAATTGAACTTAGGACCCTTTGGTGCATGGGTTGATACTCCAACCCATGTCACACCAGCCAGGGCACATACCTTATTGTATTTCCACCTTTCCTGTCTCATACACCCCATTCTTTTATTCCCACTTTGTAGGATCCCCTTCCAAATAAATAGATGCACTCATGTCCTGTCTCAGGTATAATATTGCTACACAAGAACCAATTTCCACCATTTTTCTTCTTCCTTTCTCCTTATTTGCATAGTTTAGATGAAATCACTGCTTTCATCTAGGGTGCTGCTCATTCCTCATCTTGTTTAGTCCCAATCCTACCATCAGATTCCCCTGCTTACAGAATCTGATGGTAGGATTGGGACTAAACAAGATGAGGAATGAGCAGCACCCTAGATGAAAGCAGTGATTCCTGAGAATTTGAACCTACCCTTCTTATGAGAGGTTTCCCGTCCTTTTATTAGGAAGGGTAATTGCATCCTGTTAGGTAGGAGCAGGTTGTTTTTGCTCTTTCTGTTGTTTAGAAGGTTAAGTCTGGCTATTGAGTAGCCAAAGAGCTGAATTATACAGAATGTAATTCATGATTCAACCCCTATTTCCAATGCCTTCCACTTTCCCTTCTTATACTCAGAGTCTGAAAAGTTACAAACTGCATTTTTAAGACTCCCTTGCAGTTGTGATATCATTTCCACAAATTAGATGCATTTTGTATGCTTGAAAGGTGTGAGTGAGACAAAGGCGATGTGGTAGCACTTCTAGTATTTCCCGCTACCAATATGGGGGTTGGATGTTGTTTTTTTCTTCTTCAATTCATAGCTTTGCTGGTAGCAAGAGGCAAGGCATTGGACATCTGACAGGCACGGAGTGAGCTGACAACTACCACGTGTGTGGCAGAGACTTCGTGATCCATCACGGTCTCCATGCCGTGTCCCAGACTGCTTAGAGGCCGAGTCCCGGGCCAGCTAGTTTTACGGTGCTGTTCTTTCTACAAGTCATCCCTGGAAATGGGACTAGTGTCTGCTTCTCCAGGCACTCAAAAGGTTTTCTTTTGTAAGCACCTAATTCTCTTAGATCCTTTATGTTTAAAATGGTTCTCAGTTACAACCGGACCCTGACTGAAAAAATTAGAATACGATCCCACAGGGTAAGGGTTCAGCCTCACAAGACTTGCCAATTGCAAGCCTGGGACATCTGTACTTCTCACCAGCCAGCTATGAAGTCAGGGGGTTTCCATGACGCCTTCCTCAGGTTTTATACTTCGCTAGAAAGGCTCACAAAATTAATGAAAAGACATTACTTATTATTATTAATTTTTATAAAGGCTAAAACTCAGCAACAGCCAACAAGAAGCAGCTGATCCATGATTCTCTTTCATCGTGGATGTTTCTATCTGTCCCTCTTCCTTCCTCTCTGAACTCAATAAAAATACATTAAAAAAAAAAAAAAGAAGAACAAAGGGGGTAAAATAAAGATATTTTCAGAAAGCAAAAATAGACTTTTCCACCAAAAGACTCTAAATAAATTCTAAAGACTTAGCTAAAGTAGAAAGAAAATAAATTCCTGCTGGAAGATCTGGCTACATAATTTTTGGGTCTCAGTGCAAGGCCCCCAAAATGTAAAGGTCTTTGTTAAAAAAAAAAAATATTAAGAATTTCAAGTCCTAGCTGGTTTGGCTCAGTGGATAGAGTGTTGGCCTGCAGACTGAAGGGTCCCAGGTTCCATTCTAGCCAAGGGCATATGTCCTGGTTGTGGACTCAATCCCCAGTAGGGGGAGTGCAGGAGGCAGCCAATCAATAATTCTTTCTCATCATTGATGTTTCTATCTCTCCCTCTCCCTTCCTCTCTGAAATCAGAAAAAAAATATTTTTTAAAAAGAATAAAGCTCATTTAAAAATATTTGAAGATGGCAACAGCAGAGCATGAAATCAGGCATGTGGCCCTTCCGAGCAGGAATCCTATTTGATTGTACAAGTCACACACCCATGAATTTGACCTTAGGCATTTCTAAATAATCAACTGCAATGAACAATAATAAATTTATCTATTTTATGGGAGATTAAAAAGCAAGTTGGAATTAAATTACTAGACAAAAGCATATAAATTGGAGGAGTTATAGTTCAAGTATTCTAAGGTTCTTATATTATTTGGGGAGAATAAAGAAAAATTTTAACTTTAACTTTGCATGTTAGATTAGCTATGGCAACCATAAAAGAATAGACATCGTGGAATGCATATGTGCATAACCCCAGGACACAGACAATAGTGTGGTGAAGGCTTGGGGCAAGGGTGGGGGCAAGCTAGAAGAGGTCAATGGAGGGTGGGGGAGAAAAGGGGACATATGTAATACTTTCAAAAATAAAGATTAAAAAACAGAAACCTTCCGCCCCAAAAATTAGATATAGTGTATATAACTTTCAAATAAGTAGAGGAAAAAAAAAAAAAAAAGCCAAATCAAAAGGCAAGGAAGAGGAAAAAAAAGTACCATTAAGTGACATAGTAATTTGATATAAATAAATACAAATATTCCTTCCATAGACGGATAGACTAAACTCCAATGAAAAGACAAAGATTGCCAGTTTGCAAAAACAAAAACAGAATACAGCTATATGCTATTTCAAGAGATGTATAAGCATCCTTATTATACAGACATAATGAAAGGCAAAGAATGGGGAAAAAATACCCCAAGCCAATTCTAAACTACATAAAAAGAAGCTAAAAAAGATACTAATATATTAGTATCAGGAAAAACAGACTCTAACACAAAAGTATATAGCTAAAGAGTGTCATTTCATAATGATAAAAATATTCAATTCACCAAAAATAAATATCATTTTAATAGTTACTATGTACCTAATAAAAAAATTAAAATATACAATGCAAATATTAGCAAATCTACTAGAAGAAACTGACAAAGCCCCCATCACAGAGGGATTGTTTAATGCACTGGGTCTTAAACTTCAGTATACATCAGAACCCATGGAAAGCTTATCAAAACACTAGAGGCCTGGTGCATGAAATTCATGCATGGGTAGGGCCCCTAGGTCTGGCTGGTGATCAGGGTGGATCAGGGCCTTCTGGCTACAGGCCAAGGCCTCCCTTCATCCCACATCGTCTCCTGGTGGTCAGCACATGTCATAGTGAGCAATCAAACTCCCAGTCTTTGGGTCAATTTGCATATTAGGCATATAGGCTGTTGGGCCCACCTCAGAGCTTCTGATTTAACAGACTGAAGGTAACCTTGGTTGTTGTGGCTCAGTTGGTTAGAGCATCCTCTGGTACACTGAAAGGTCGCAGGTTTGATTCCGGTTCAGGGTACATACTCAGGTATCAGATTCCATCTCGGGTCAGGGCAAGTGAGGGAGGCAATTGTGTTTCCCATCTTACATCAATGTCCTTCCCTTCTCTCTCTCTTTCTCCCTTCCTTTCTCTCTCAAATCAATAAAAAGCATGTCCTCAGGTGAGGTTTAAAAAAAAAAATGCTGAAGATGGAGTCTCAGAATTTCCACTTCTAACAAGTTCTCAAGTACTATTGATGTTTTTGGTATCAGAAATCACATTTTTAGAATCACTGCTTTAACAATCACTGGTTTCAATAATGGATAGGTCACACACACAAAAAATCAGTAGGAGATGGAATATTTGAAGAGCACCATTATTAAGGACACATTAGAACATTAGAGAATACACATTATTTTAAACACACTGAAACCTTTATGAAAATTGACCATATATACTCAGTCTTAAAGCTAGTCTTGGCAAATTTCAAAGTATTGGTACCATTATCATGCAATTAACTTAGAAATCAATTGTATAAAAATAACTGAAAGAGTCTTATTATGCTTAGAAATTAAGGGATGTCTTAACAACCCATGAGCAAAGAAGAAATTATAATGGAAAGATGGAAGGAAGAGTAGAAGCATCTTTCATTTCTTGACTACCACTGGTCATATCTGGAACTGTGGTCTGTATATATTTGCTTTCAGCCAATACTGGTAGTTTGATTTGCACTCTGTCCTATAATAAGACAATGGTAATGTGAATTTTTCAAACAAATTTGCCATTGAAACACACAGTATTACTGATTTAGTCTGTTTAGTAACAAATAATTCTGACAATTTCATTTTTGGAACCTTGTATACTTTTGGAAATTTAAATTGAAGACAGATTGACTCCAAGATTCTTAAAACTCCTCTGAAACAGAAATAAGGAGGCTTAGCTGGAACAAGACAGCTATTTGTCTTTGGGGGTTGCAAGTATAATGGCTACAGATGTATTTAATAGATGCTACAAATAGAATCTTTTTAAAATAATGGGTTTTCTCCCCTCACATCATAAAATTACTATTTTTGTGTGTTTGGTGAGAATATCTAAGATATACTCTCTTAGCATATTTCAAATTTACAATACAGTAGTAATTACTGTCACTATACTATATAATAGCTCTCCAGAACTTATCCTATATAATAAAAGTCTGATATGCTAATTGTCCCCTTGGGAGATTGGAGTTTGACCACTTGTTATGATGTGCACTGACCGCCAGGGGGTGGTGCAGAACATGGAGGATGTTGGCCTCCCAGTGCTGGCAGTGGAGGCACTATCGGCCCTGATAGGTCGTGATGGGCCCCAATGAGAGCAGGACTGTAGCAGGATGGTGGAGCAGGTGAGCAGGTGGCACCAGGCCAAGGCAGGTGAAAGTGGGGGCCTGATCACCCCACAGTCAGCGACCAGCAGCAGCGGTGGGGGTCAGGTCTGCCACCCGGCTCCCAGGTGCTGAGGGAGCAGGGTCGGGGGGAGAGGGAGGACCCCGGCCTCGATCAATTGTCCTGTAGGCAGAATGTTGGAGCAGGTGATGGGGGACGGCAACCAGGCCAGGTGCGATGCCAGGCAGGGATGAGGGGCTGCGAGGCTGGGGTCACCAGCTGGGACCCAATCTCTGCAGGCCACCCGGAGAGACCCCACCCATGCACAAATTCATGCACTGGGCCTCTAGTTCATCTTGTAACTGAAAGCTTGTACTCTTTGACCAATTCCTCCCCATTTCACCTATTGCCTGGTAACCACCATTCTATTCCCTTTCCTCACGGAGTTTAACTCTGAGATTTGGAAGTCTGTTTATTTATAATTATTTTTGAAAACAGATAGAGATGTTGTGAAAGGAGCTCAGGGATGCTTGTCAGTTAAACCAGAGAGGCAGCCTGGTGACCTTGATACGAGTCAGTTACTATTCTGAAGACCTTGAGCATGCTACTTAATCTTTCTGAGCTTTAGTTTACTCGCCTGAAAAAATAGAGCGAACAAGCCTGTTAAAAATAGTGCTAACAAGTTAATAAATGCTAATAAGCCTAGCATTTTTAGAAAAGCGTGTGTGGCAGACTACATTTTCCAATGGTGGCTGCAACAATATTTCCTCAACCTCATGACCTCTCATAGCTCCTATCACGATGTGGGGGTTGTCTTAGTTTGTTGGGACTGCTTTAACAAATTAACGTAGACTGGGTGCTTTAAACAACAAACCTTTATGTCTCACGGTCTGGAAGAGAGAAACCTGAGGTCTGGGTAGCAGCATGGCCGGGTTCTGGTGAGAGCCCTCTTCCGAATTGTAGACTGCCAGCTTCTCATGGAATCCTCACGTGCTGGAGCAAAGCCAGCTGGCTCTCTGGCCTCTCACAGGGCTCAACTCTCCTGCTCCACAGCTTCCCATGGTCCCACCTTCAAATGCCATCGCATTGGGAAGTAGATTTCAAAACATGAATTTTGGAGGGTCACAAACATTCAGTTCATAAGAGTGTTTCCCCTTGTAGCTGGGTTTGTGATTATGGTATTGATGGTGCTCTGTGACTTCTGATGCTAGGTCATGAAAGGCAATACTGAGGGGGGAAAAATCAGTCTTTAACATTTGGAAGCCGGCCATATTTTTCCTCTTATTTAGCACAAACAATCTTAAGAGTATCATCCTCAAACATGGTTGTTCTGAGACCATGATAAAATGAGTCAAAGCAAGGCCAGTTCATAAATTTATCTGAGCACAAAAACAAGGTCACTGTGCCACTCACGAAATACCAACTCTCCTTCTCCTGGTCAAAATGAGTGAGGCAACTTCTTCACCAAGTGCAGTTTTATCCTTACCTTAGTCTGCTCTTCTGTAGGATAATTGAGATACCAATCAGAATTGCATCCAATCAGACAGCATTCAATCCAGAGAGAATCAATTCCTCCTTCCTCAGACCTTTCCTCAAATAACTCAAGCAAGGCCCAAATCCTTTAATAGGTTCTTTCTAACATCCTCTTTTTTTTTTATTGTCTAAAATTTTACATATGTCTCCTTTTCCCCCGGTTAACATCTTCTTTAAAAAAATATATATTTTTATTGATTCAGAGAGGAAGGGAGAAGAAGAGAGAGATGGAAACACAAATGATGAGAAAAAATAATTGATTGGCTGCCTCCCACATGCCCCGCACTGGGGATTGAGCCCACAATCTGAGCTTGTGACCTGACTGAGAATCAAACTTTGACCTCCTGGTTCATAGGTCGATGCTCAACCACTGAGCCATGCTGACTAGGCTCTCACATCCTCTTACTGAGACATCTGTAGTTCTCCCATGGGTTTTTTTCTCCCTCGCTGCTGGGAGTAATGAATTCATTTGTTTAACTACATGTATATTCATGATGGTCTTTGACTGGAGTATATAAACTACATGTATTTTTTTTCTCTTAGGACACACTTGCTTGGGGGAAGGGGCAGAGACAGGGTAGGGAGGGTTACCAGGTGCCAGGTAAGCAGACCAATTATCCTAAAGTCAACAGGTTGTGAGGACTAAGTGAGAGATATGCTGGTCAGGCCTTAGATGCTCCAGCCCTAACACCCCACCCCACTGTTCCCTATCTCTCCCCACCCTGGGACTTGTAGTTTCAGTTTCCATCTGACTGGAACTGCATGGAAGAATTGAGCCAGATATTCTGGCCCAGACCCTCCTAAATTTCTGACCCACAGAAACCACAGAGTTAATAAAATGATGACTGTTTGAAACCACTAACATTTTGGGCGATTTGATACATTCAATAGATAACTGGAACAAGATTGAAAATGTTTAGCCCTCTGGTGTGGCTCAGTGGTTTAGTGTTGACCCATGCACAAAGAAGTTGCTAGTTCGATTCCAGGTCAGGGCACATGCCTGGGTTTTGGGGTCCATCCCCCAGTAGGAGGTGTGCAGGAGGCAGTCGATCCATGATTCTCTCATTATTAATGTTTCTATATCTCTATACCTCTCCCTTCCTTTCTCTCTAAAATCAATAAAGACATTTTAAAAAAATAAGGAAATGTTTATGACATATCTGGCACACAGTAGGTGCTCAATAAGCAGTAGAAGATTGTTATGTACAAAATCTCCAACACCGAAATAAATTTTTTTCCAGTTAATTTTCTTTAACAAAAACAAAGAAACAAACAAACATTGGTGCCATGGATCCACTCAATTTATTTTAATCCTGATACTAAAATAATGTAGACTGACCAATAATCCTCAGTAAGGGGAATGAATTTATTTTAGACCAATGCTAGAGCATTACTCTCATTACTAATTTTTGAGGAGGGTTTTCCGTTTAGAAAATACTACCTATATGTTAGTTTAGAACTTTAGAGTCCCTCTCAGTGGTAGACTATATTTCCCAGCCCTGTTTTCCTGTGGGGTGATATGTTGAGTCTATCATGTTTTGAGCGAGGATTAACATGATTTATTGAATAATGTTTTGACTATTTTTCAAATTGCAGAAGTAGAATATTCCCATAGTAAGAACACAAAATGAAGATGGGTAAGGCCATTTCTCCTCCCTTCTTCCTCTCCTCACTTTTCCCACCACCGCTCCCATGACCTAAACTAATATCAGTAGCCTAGACATGGAAAATATAGAGATATGTGTGTAGATATATATGTACATATAAAGATACTTAGTTACTTAATTGGTGGTTTTTACTAAAATGAAATCATGTTGTTATACAGTTATTCTGCAACTCTGCAACTCCTCTCCCTCCACCCCCCACTTGACAGTATATCATGATAGTATATGTGCATTTGCTTTGGTTTCCTATGGCTGCTACAACAAATTACAAACAACATGATGGCAACACAAATTTATTCTCTTACAGTTCTGGAGGTCAGAGGTCTGAGGTCAGTTTTACTGGGCTACAGGTGAGGCTAAAGTTGGCAGGGCTACTTTATTTTTGACGCTCTGAGCTGCTAGTGACTGCTTTTATTCCTTGGCTTGTGATGCTTTCTCCATTTCTCTCCAAAGCCTCTTTTGCTATCCAGTAGCTCCCCTCACCCATGAGGATATGTTTTAAGATCCCAGTGGATACCTGCAACCATGGATGGTACCAACTCCTATACATACTATGTTTTTTTCCTATACGTACATAGTTTTTTTTACTTAAAGAAAGCACTTTTGGAACATCTGAATTGCCAGCATCATTATTCTTGTATTTGTGGCCAATATTGAGTAAAATAAGGGCCACTAGAACACAAGCACTGCAATACAGCAAGATTTGTTGAATAATCGATGTGATAACAGAGAACTAAATGATGAACAGAGATTGTATACAGCATTGATATGCTGATCAAAGGAATTATTCATAATTTAAAATTCATGAATTGTTCACATCTGGAATTTTCCATTTAATATTGTATTTTTGGACCGTGGGTGACCATGGGTAGCTGAAACTGGGGAAAGTGAAATCATGAAAAAGGGAGGGACTACTGTATAAAGAAGAATTCTCAGGTTCTAGGGATGAAATGGGTATTTTTTTGGTGACATTATTCAGCCTGCCACAACATCTAAGTCCATCTTTTAATCTCATGTGTTTATACAAAACACACATCTATACTAATAAAAGGGTAATATGCAAATTGGTCACAACACCCTCACAGTGACAACCAAACAGCAGGCTGCGTGGGGCGACCAGGCCAGCAGGGGGGTTAGTGAGGGACGACCAAACAACTGACCAGTAAGCTGCATGGGGCAACCATGTCAGCAGGGGTGCAGTAAGGGGTGACCAGGCCAGCAGAGGGGGGCAGTGAGGAGTGACCACACTGGTGTGGGGGGCAGATGGGGTGACCAGGCTGGCAGAGGTGGGGCATTTAGGGGTGACCAGGTTGGCAGAGGGGGCACTAAGGAACAACCAGGCTGGCGGCGGGTGGGGGGGGGCACAGTTAGGAGTGATCAATTTGGCAGGCAGAGGCAGTTAGGGGTTATCAGACTGGCAGGCAGGTGAGCAGTTAGGAACCAGCTGTTCTGGATTATGAGAGGGCTGTCCAACTTCCCCAAGGGGTCCCAGATTGGAGAGGGTCCAGGCTGGGCTGAACGGATCTCCCCCCCCCCCCCCCCCCCATGCACAAATTTTATGCACCGGGCCTCTAGTTCTATATAATAAAACCCTAATATGCAAATCAACCAAATGGCAGAATGACTGGTTGCTATGATGCTTACTGACCACCAGGGGGCAGACACTCAATGCAGGAGCTGCCTCCTGGTGGTCAGTAGGCTCCCACAGGGGGAATGCTGCTCAGCCAGAGCTGGCTTAGAGTTGCCGAGTGTAGCAGCGGTGGCTGAAGTGGGACTAAGTTGGCAGTCGGATATTGACTGAGAGGGTGCAGGCCAGGCTGAGAGACCCCTCCAGTGCATGAAGGTTGTGCACCGGGCCTCTAGTTTTTACATAAAAGGGACTGGATCAGGCATGCTGGAGTGTTTTAAGTGTAGTAGTTTTCTTTTTCTTTTTCTTTCTGTAACTGGCTGTGATCAATTAGTTGTCAGACACCACTGCACTCGGACCAGCCTCTTTTTCTTTCTGTATCCCTTAACTTTTTTTTTTTTTTAAATATATTTTATTAATTTTACACAGAGAGGAATTGAGAGGGACAGAGAGTTAGAAACATCGATGAGAGAGAATCATTGATCAGCTGCCTCTTGCACACCCCCTACTGGGGATGTGCCCGCAACCAAGGTACATGCCCTTGACCGGAATCGAACCTGGGACCTTTCAGTCCGCAGGCCGGCGCTCTATCCACTGAGCCAAACTGGTCCCGGCTGTATCCCTTAACTTTTTAAAGATTACTTCTGTTGACATGTATCCTACCCTATTCTCCATGCTCACTAACCATATTCATATTGCCAAATTAAAAAACAAATCTGCTTTAGGTGAGGAGAGACTTTTATCTGAAAGGATTATTGCAAGGTGTCCCCCCACACTGCAATAGTAGGAAGGAGACTATTCTATGACAGGAGGGAGTGGAACGAAAGGGTTCTTGATTGGACAGTAGATCAGAGACTGTCTTACCCCGAGGCAAACATGTTCTCAGGACAGGCCTAATAAGAAGGGGTTACATGCTGGCTCAGGCCTGGAGGGAGAAGAGGAATTTAACCAGTTTGATTAAGGTCAGGGGCTACAGGCAGTTCAGCTAATTATTTATAAGGCAAAGGACATAAACTTGGGAGGGTCAGTGTCTGGCTTTGTTCTGGTGACAAAGAGCACTTCTGGGTCTTACCTAAGTCGCACGGGGAATGCTGTACTTTGCAGTATGCCACTTCCAAGAACACAAAAATGTAGAAGTGTGAG
Source organism: Pipistrellus kuhlii (assembly GCF_014108245.1). Classification (NCBI taxonomy): domain Eukaryota; kingdom Metazoa; phylum Chordata; class Mammalia; order Chiroptera; family Vespertilionidae; genus Pipistrellus; species Pipistrellus kuhlii. The sequence continues at coordinate 58,840,007 of NW_023425595.1, read as the reverse complement.
CGGAGAAATGGCATCAGGTATTGCTGGCGGAGTTAGACCGGACCTGGGCTCAGCAACCTTGGTCCTTGGCTAAGAGCCAAGATTCAACTACAAGCAAAAGTTTATTTAGAAAGAGAGGTAGAGGTGAGCCATGGAAGAAGTGAGCCAGTTGGACTGTGTGGGCTCGGGAAACGAGTTACAGAGGCAAAAGAAGGACCCGTGGAGCTTAGGAGAGAGAAAGAAGGTTACAGATGCCTGGGGAGAGGAGAGTGGAGAGAGGCCCTCGTGGGCGTGGTCCTTCTGCTGAGGGCTTTTATCTGGAGGTCTCTACCTCAGTAGGACATTCATCAGCTTTCCAGGTGTGTCCCCTCAGGGTTCTGGTCTTCACTCTTGACTGGTCATGACCAGGGCAGATGGTCATTAGTAATGGGAAGTGGTCCCGATGTCAGCCATGGCGTTGCCCTGCCTTCGTGGTCGGCAAACAGTGGCTCGCGAGCCACACGCGGCTCTTTGGCCCCTTGAGGGTGGCTCTTCCACAAAATACCACGGCCTGGGGGAAGTCCATTTTGAAGAAGTGGCATTAGAAGAAGTTTAAGTTTAAAAACTTTGGCTCTCCAAAGAAATGTCAATCGTTGTACTGTTGGTATTTGGCTCTGTTGACTAATGAGTTTGCCGACCACGGCGGTACCTGACCTTGCTGCTTTTCTGGGCCCGCAGCAGAAACACAACGGAGGCCTACATGCGATCTCTAGAGCTTAGCACTTAAGGGAATGGTCCTGCAAGGGCTTGTGTGGGAATCGTATGAGGCTGCTCTCCAGTCCCATTTATACGTCCTCTAAGGGTCTGCTGTATGGCGGGCAACATGCCAGGGGAGGAAGGTCCGGGGGGATAAACCAGGTGTGTCCCCCCACATCTGGTCTGACCCCGCTGTCTTACACCTGGGGCCTCGGAGCACACCTTGCCTTTCCCTCTCCCCCTCCTAACACTTCCCTGTATCTTACCCTTCTCACTCATAAACAGCTAGAGAAAATCCTTTCAAGGTCTGGCGCAGCTCTTCTCCATTCTTTAAATGTCCTCATAATGTTTCACGATGTGGCTGTGAACCAGCACCAGAGGTTAGACCAATAGGATCACACCGCTCCTGGGCTCCGCAACCTTGGTACGTGAATTCTGGCTAGGAAAGAATTCAGAGCCAAGACTCCCACTATAAAATAACATTTATTTGTAAAACCACAGAGGTAGGCAGGCCCTTGCCGGTTTGGCTCAATGGACAGAGTATCTGCCTGCAGACTGAAGGGTGCAGGGTTCGAGTCTGGTCAAGGGCATATGCCCGGATTGCAGCTGGGTCCCAGGTTGGGGGAGGAGCTTGTGTGCAGGAGGCAGCCAATCAGTGATTCTCTCTCATCATTGATGCTTCTATCTCTCTCCCCCTTTCCCTTCCTCTTTGAAATCAATACAAGTGTATTAGTAAAATAAAATAAAACCACAGAGGTAGAATAAGTAATTTGTAGAAGAAATGAGCCTAGAAAACAAGTGAGAGAAGTGAAGGAAGGGGCCTTGGAGCTTGGGAGTGAGAAAGCTATGCCCGGTGGGAGGAGGAAGGGGGAGGGAGCACTGGGTCCTCGTCCTAAAGGTTTCAGGGTGGAGTCAGGAGAGGTCCCGGGGAAGGTCTTACTAAATTATTCAGCAGCTTTCCAGGTGTGTCCTTTCAGGGTCTAGGTCTCCACTGATTCAATCCATCAGCTCCAGGGCAGGGGGTCATTGTCCAATGCAGCAGGTCTTGAGGTCAGCCTTGGGGTGATTGGTCTGTTTCTGGGCCTGGAGCTGAACTAAGGCCTAGATGCTCTCTCTAGGGAGAAAAAGGCAGAGGGTCCAAACCGCATGACCAGCTATATGCTAGGGAGGAAAGGTCACCCTGGGGGCGAGTCCCGCCCTACAGCTGCCCTTTGCTAGGCCCCCGGGGGCTGTGTACCTGGTGACCTTCTGCGGCTGGCCAGTGGTCCTCGCTGTGCTCCTGTCTGTCTAACGGCTACCACAGATATACCATATTACTCAGTCATCTCTCTCTGGTGACCATGTTCCTCATTTTCATTTCCCCCCATCTCACTGCAACAATCAGAATAAAATCATGTCACTTAGACTCCGGGGTTCCTGGAGCTGCTACACTCGGGGCTTTTAAAGTTGCATTTCATTTTCCCCCCAAAATCTATTTTCTTTCTTAGAATCTCCTCGCAGAACAGTCCACCTGTTTGACTTTAGATTTATTTGGCTCCTCTCTCACTTCCACCTCCTCCCGCCTGGCCCCAGGGAGGAAGCGGTGGGGGGAACCTTGCTTTTGTCTTCCTGCTCCCCTTCCTCCAAGCAGCAGGTGCCCCCTGAGGTCCTGCCAGTGGGATCAGGAACGCGCGTGGGCCCGGCTCCTGCTCCCCCGGGTCCGCCGAAGCCTCGGAGGGAAGGCGTGGTCAGGCCCGGGCATCCTGGCCGCGCGCCAGGGTTGGCACTTGGCACGATCCCCTGGGCTGGCAGCTCCCAGACAACTGATCACAGAAAGGCCAGCCCAACACATCCCAGGGGAGGAAGGAGGCACACCACAAAGACACGTTTCCGGGATCCTTGCAAGACGTTACCTATGTTTTGTGTTTTTTTTTTTAAGAAAAATAAACCGAAGTAAAAGCGCCTTCAGTTGCTCTAGGTGGAAAACATGCGTCCTAATTAGTCAGGGGGCGGGGCCAGCCGGGTCTCTCCAGTTTGCAAAGTTCAGGCAGTCGCTGAACCGCGGCTTCCTAAGCGAGGACACGTGGCTCCACCGACCACGTCCCCCAACTCCGCGGCCCCGCTGCCCGGTGGAAAAGAGCGCCCTTTCCCGCCGCCGCCCCGGGCCGGGCTGCGATCTGCCAACAGCTCCCGCCGGGCCCGGGCGGACAGTTAATCATTGGCCGCGGGAGGGGCCGGCGCGGGCGGCGGGGACCGGGCGGGCGGGCGCGCTGAGCCCCGCCGGCCTCCCAGGCGCCGCCTCCCGTCTTCCGGGCCCGGGCGCATCTGGGGGTTCCGGGCGCGGACACCGCGGGCGCCCCGATGGAGGCAGCCCCGCCGGCGGGGCCCGGCGCCCCGCCATCCCAGCCGCAGCCGCAGGCGCAGGGACCCGCGGACCCCGTCGCTGCCCTGCTGCCCAGGCTGCGGGCCAAACTCTTCACCTGGTGAGTGGACGGGCGCGGGGGCGCGGGGCCGGGGCCGGGACCGGCTCGCAGGTGGCGGCGGAGCGCCCGGCGGGGACTTGGGGGCCGGTTCCGGGGAGACTCCACACGTGCACGGGGTTGCAGCGCTTCCTTCACCTGGCTTTGTGCAGCGCTTGGTGCTGCTCCCTCGTCCCTTCCTAGGAACCGCGGGAATGCATTTCAGAGGATTGGGGGTGGGGTGGGGTGTATGGGATAGTGGAGGGGGGCTGGGGGAGAGAAGGAGGAGGAATTCGCCCCGTTGGCACCGCTAGGTCGGTCCCGGGCCCCTCCCAGCCGGAGGGGCGAAGTCCCCGGGGAAGCCGTGCAGGGGGGGTGCCCACCCCGCGGCTTGGCAGGTGGCTGAGCTCCCCTCCCGGCGCCGGCGCGCGCACAGCTGCTGCAGCCGAGCCGTCCGACGGGCCGGGCGCCCGCCCTGCCAGGGGTGCCCCCAAGTGAGAAACCGGGGTGATGTGAGGTGGTGCCGCCCGGACGGACCGAGTCTTTAGCCTGCCTGAGCGAGGCGACACGGCCTCCTCCTCCTCCTCCTCCTCCTGGGCGGGGGCCAGGGAAGCCTGTGTCTGCTGTCACTGTGGGACACAGAGGTGTGCTGAGGGACCGAGGGAGGCTCTGGGACCCAGAAAGCATTTTCTGTGGCTGCCGGAGGGCTTGGATCTGGAAATAGAAACAGCCCAGGACCTAAATAATGAAAGCCAGCGATTATTGAGCCTTCTCTGGATCCAGTACCGTGCTTAGCAATTTAAGTGGATCATATCGACTCATCCCCAGGACTTCAGAGGAAGGCACTGTTGTTAGACCCACTGTGCAGATGGAGAAGGAATACAGAAGGACAGGCAATCTGCCCCAGGCCATGAGATGGACTCCAAGGCATGGTGCCCGGGAGCTCCAGCCCTCACTGAAGCCTCAACCACTCCTGCCCCTGGCGCCGCCCATGAACTGGCATTTGTCCTCCCCCCTACCTTCCCCTGCCAGGTTAACGAAGAGAATTTCAGCGCTCGCTTTGGAAGCACATGTACAAAGAGCGTTTCTCTTTAAAGATCGTGAACACGACGTCCTGGAAAGTCATACCATTTCCAAAAACTAGATCTATAGTGGATGGGTTTCGAGGGGAAAGTTGGCCAAAAATTACCTGGTACCAGGCCGCTGTATGTGTCCTGATAAACGTAACCACAGACGCTCAGCTGGGAGGCAGAGCACTGGCTTGGCGAAGGCCACAGATTCATGCCGGACTCACATCCTGTCTGTGCCGCTTACCAGTGGGGTGACTTTGGGCAAGTTGCTCAACTCCTCTGCCCCGGTTGTCTTTGTGAAATGGAGGCAGTGACAGTACCTGCTCGGGGATGCTGTGAGCATGGCGTGGCTGGCTGACATGGGCAGACAGCTGGCTCCTGCTGCCACTCGCCACACACCACCAGCCCTCCATCCATCCTCGGAGGCGCCAGCAGCCTGGATGTGGGGGCACACAGTATGACAGCTGTCGTTGCTAACAAGGTTTAGCAATGTCTTTTCTCTTAACGGTCTAATATTTAAAAAATCCTGGTATGCTTTACAGTCAGGAATACCTACTAGCTTCCTAACTATGAGATTTCTTCTGCCTTTGAACACACTGCTTTTGTATCTCTCTTGTGGGTCTTTACTTTCTTCCTTATGTGATAGCTGATGGGCAAAGTCCTTAACAGCAGAATCAAGTCCTTTTTCATTTCGGTATTTCCCACAAGCCTTAGCACAGAAGTGAGTGAAGGGATGAGAGATCCCATTCTGACACACACCCTGTCCTCTTCCCTCTGTTGGTCCTATTTATGCTGAGGGTCTTGGGCAGGAGCCTTTCTTGGGTTGGCAGAGCTGTTCAGTTCACTACGGGTTTCAGTCTTTTTTTTTTTTTTTTTTTTTTTTTTTAATATATATTTCATTGACCCCAGAGAGGAAGGGAGAGGGAGAGAGAGATAGAAACATCAATGATGAGAGAGAATAATTGATCGGCCGCCTCCTGCATGCCCCCACTGGGGATGGAGCCTGCAACCCAGGCATGTGCCCTTGGCTGGAATTCAACCTGAGACCCCTCAATCTGCAGGCTGATGCTTTATCCACTGAGCCAAACCAGCTAGGGCACTGGTTTCAGTCTTACCTATGTCAACCAGACACTCGATTCTGGTTTGTAGTTTCTCCTTGCCTTAGCCAGCAATCAGAAAAGTGCAGTTTACCAGATATCAGCACTCCTTATATTCAATATTTTAAACTCTCAGTATTAAAATTTACCTCCCAACTTTGAGTTTAGCTGCATGAATCACTAACTGTGGCCAGGGGCTCATGAGGGTTGGAGAGGGGTTGGTGAGTTAGATGTGTTATCATCAGATGGATAGGCTATAGATCAGGGGTCCTCAAACTTTTTAAAGTGGGGGCCAGATCACGGTCCCTCAGAGAGCTGGAGGGCCGGACTATATGAACTACTAATTCCTACTGTAACACCTCGGCTGCGCTCACTGCCCAAAAAACCTGGCGGGCCGGATCAGACTCCTCTGCGGGCCGCATGTGGCCCGAGGGCCCTAGTTTGAAGACGCCTGCTAGATGGATAGTTTGTGATCACACAACCCTTTCCTACTCTTATACCAAAGTGGGATAAGAGTAGCTTAGAAACGGTCCTAAATACAGGGGAAAAGTTTGGGGCCTAGAGCTGGTTCCGTTTTCATTATGGGAGTTGTATATTTTAGGTAACCCCATCTACTGATATGCCTGCCTTACTAGCATTACAGAAAATTTCTCTACCATTAAGAATATCAGGCCTGGCTGGTGTGGCTCAGTTGAGCATTGTCCCATGCACCAGTAAGTTGCTGGTTTGATACTGATGTTTCTCTCTCTCTCCAAAATCAATAATAATAAAAAAAGATTACTGCCCTGGCCAGTGTTTCTCAGTGGTTAGGGTGTTGGCCTGTGCACAGAAGGGTCGTGGGTTCAACTCCCAGTCAAGGGCACACACCTGGGTTTCAGGTTTAATCCCCCACCCCTACATGCAGTAGACAATCAATTGATGTTGTGTTTCTTTTCTCTCCCTACCTCTCCCTCCCTCCCTTGTACTCTCTCTAAAAATCAATGGGAAAAATATCCTCGGGTGAGAATTAACAAACAAACAAAAGAATTCAGATCACTCATTCAATAAAAGTTTATGAGTAATTACTATGTGTCAGGTATCCTATATAATAAAAGCCTAATATGCTAAGTGTCTGACCGTTTGACCAGTCACTATGATGCGCACCAGGGGGCAGACACTCTGACCTGTTAGCTTGCTGCTGGGGTCCGGCCAATCAGAATTGGGCGAGAATGGCTGGACATGCCTTGGAGTCCTTCTGCAGTCTCTCCCTGGCCAGCCAACCTCCATGGTCCCTCCCCGGCCAGCTGGCCCTTATCGGCCCCAATCAGTTCCAAGCTGATAAGATGGCCTCGATTGGCCCGATCAGGACTGGGTCAGACAGGTCAGACATGCTCTGAAGCCCTTCCACAGTCCCTCCCTAGCCCTGATCGTGTACCAGTGGGGTCCCGCTGTCTGGCCTGTGCCCTCTCGTAATCTGGGTCCCTTTGGGGGATGTCAGAAAGCTGGTTTCGGCCTGATCCCCGCAGGCCAGGCCGAGGGATCCCACAGGTGCACAATTCTGTACACCAGGCCTCTAGTTTATAATAAGGACAATTATGTTTCCAAGTGGACTATACCTTTAATTTTGCTTTTTGTTATTTAGTGTTATGAACTCAAATGACAAATACTCTAGTAGGAGGATATAGGTTTCTAGAAGTACCTAAAGTCTTATTTCATTGTGTGCCATCTAACAGTTTACATTCTAATACCTTATTCCAATTTGTACATAAAAAATGTGTATTCCTTATAATGAATATCGAATTTATATTTCTAGCAAAAATCTTTAATTATTATTTGATATATTTATCCTTTCCCATTGAATAAATGGTAAGCTTTTTGAGGTAATAAATTTTACCCTATTCTTTTTGTGGCACAGTACTGGACATGTGTTCCTTCATTCATTTATTCATTCATTTATTCATTCATTCCTTCATTCTTTCATTCACCAAACTTTGAGTATCTATCAATATTATGCTATAGGTTCTAGATTAGTCTTTGGGCTACAGAGATGAATAGGATTTGGTTCCTGTTCCCAAAAACTCATACTCCAATTATGGTAAGAAGTTATGATAGGTGCTTTAGAGGTGAGCACAAGATACAGAAAGTACAAACAAATGCAGAGAGGTCAGGCTGGGGAGCTCAACAGAGAAGGTGGTCAGGATTTTGAAGCACAAAAAAGAGGTTTCCAGGTGGACTAGGTGAGGAAGGGCACCCCGGGCTTGGAGGTGCTAGAGTCTTTCTCAAGGGGCTGCAAGGAGCTTGGGGGCAAAGGGGCATGAGCTTGAGGAGGAATGAACAATAGTTGTCTGTGAATCTTCACGGGCACTCCTTGTTATTGTCTAGCAAAGGGCCTGGCCCTCTCTGATCTCCAAAATCCATTTTAAAAATTATTGCATAAAAGTCCAACTATAAAATGGGCAAAGTAACAGACCCAGGGAGTGCCCAAAGCCGCCAGAAGCCCACCAGCAACTACTCCCCGCCTTGCCCCCATAACGAACCCGAGGAACCTCCAGAGAACCCAAAGAACTCCCCCAGTCTGCAGACCACTGGTGAGGTGACGGGAGGAGCGGAAATGCTTTGGCCTGAACAAGAAGCAGTGAGATTTCTGAAATAGTAAAGCGGGCCTGGTTTTCAGAATCAAAGAGCGATCTCAGTGTTGCCTCTGGCCAGCCATGTGCCCGAGGGCAAGTGACCTATCTGCTGCCCAAAGGACTGAGAACACTATTTTCATACGATTGTCTAGGACTGATGAAATATGAGTGGAATGCCCACCACAGGGAGAATTCTCACTTGGTGGCAGCTGTGGAGCCCTTTGCTTTTATTTGCCATCACGCTGGTTCCTGTGTAGTGAGATAATTTGGGGGCACGCATAGAAGGCATGACCAGAGTCCAATGAGAGATCGTAAAGCCTGAACTGAAGGGGATTGGAGGAGCAGGTGAACCCCAGAAAATTCTGGAAGTGTTGTAGAGATGGGGAATGAATAAGCACTGGCAGCCATCTAATTTTCTTCCAAATCAGCGATAAGAAAGGAGCAGAGAGCCGAAACCGCTTTGGCTCAGTGGATAGAGCATCGGCCTGCAGACTGAAAGATCCCAGGTTTGATTCCGGTTAAGGGCATGTACCTTGGTTGTGGGCACATTCCCAGTAGGGCCTGGGCAAGAGGCAGCTGATTGATGATTCTCTCTCATTGATGTTTCTAACTCTCTATCCCTCTCTGTAAAAAATCAATAAAATATATTTTAAAGAAAAGAAAGAAAGAAAGGAGCAGAGAAAAGCAGGAATAACCCAAAGGCTGTCTAGAGCTGATTTGGTTGGTAGAGGGGAGAGGACTATAGTCTGGGGCAGAGAACAGCCAGGGCACATAGGAAAAAAGTGTTTAAAGTCCGCCCTTACCTCTCCGCTGTATTCCATGGGGACAGTTACCGGCTGTCCCTTTATAGGACTCTCTTTCACGGCCTGCGGAGAAAGAGTCCAATTCAGGGTTCAGGTTCTGGAGAAGGGCCGCACACAAATGAAAAGAGACTTGAAGAAATTCAATTTGGCGATTTGGGGGGCCAGGCGGTAGTCCAACTCTAGTGGGAGAACTACTCCTGCTCTGGCCCTGCCATCCCCTTTTATTGAGGCTTTGGGGAAGACATCTTAAGCAACATAAACAGAAATTTACATAGTAGCCCTTAGGCAGGAAATAACAAACTTTCATGGACAAGGTAGATTCTACTTCAGCTAACAAAATCTCAACTAAAGGTTAGAGCAATTAAAGTTGTTGACCAGCCTTCCTGGCTTCAAGTCAACATCTCTTTTTCAGTGAAACTGACTTGGTTTCCAGCATCCCTTTAACAACTCCTTGCCGCTCTGAGACCTAACAAAAAGGTTCATCTCTGTCCAGCCAGGAATCCAAGCTCCTAGGGCTCATGAGCTAAAACCTAGAGCGAATGCCTCCGCTTTCCTCTTCCAGAGCAGCTGAGGGCAAACCCATGGCCACAGAATAGCCCGAGGAAGAGGCGCTGGACAACAGCAATCGACAGGGGTCCTGTGGCACCCAGGGATCCTCCATCCGAGGGTTCGCCCCTCCCTTCCACTTACAGTCACCTAGAGGGACTCAGAACCAGGCCTCAGCATTGGTTCTTCCCGGTACTTGAGGGGACGGCGATGAGAATGCTCACCCCAGTGTTGTCCGTGGAGGCTGGGAGCTGGAAACCTCCTGGGTGTCCATCACTGGAATATCATGGAAGCACAGAATTGTCTGCGGCAGTCAGTTAGACACAATAGGCCAGATCAGTGGTTCTCAACCAGGGGTGGCTTCTGTCCCCTAAAGAGACATCTGAATGTCTGGAGAGATTTTGAATTGTCACAGTGCAGAGGGGAGAGGTTGGGGGATGGAGGGTAGGGAGGAGTGTTATACTGGCATTAATTCATTTATTCATAATTTTGGGTAGCAGTTCTCCAACATTTAATTGGTTTACATCAAACAACTTTATAGTGTAGGGCAACCTATGGACTTATTTAGTGGGTTCATTTGCAACTAATCCTGGAGATTTTACCAAGAAAAAAAGAAAAAAAAACATTATTTAAAAGTCTTCATGGTGCATTTAAAACAAATATATGGGACTACTTGCCTCTTAATAAACAACATATCATCTTTTCTTCACGATTCAGTTTCATCATTATGAAATTTATTCTGCGGAGTGGCAGTAATATGCTTTAGGGGGCATTGAAGTGAATTATTTTTTCTGACGGTTTTTAGTTATGATGTTTTCCTTTACTAAGCGTATATCTGGAAGCCTGTATTCTTTCTAAATTATGACTTTTAACCTGTTAACACTGTAAACACCAACTAACCCAGTACCTTAGAATTGCTATTCTGAAAATATAAGAAGCCCCTGTATAAATATTCAAATGAACTATGTCCACAGGTGTGGGGACTTTTTTTTATGGATGGTTACAGGAGTCCATGTTAATGAGTCCTCAGATAAAGTGACTCTCCAGAGACACCTGGTTATTTATGTTAACGAGGGAGATAGATTCCATGAAAAACCACAGGTAAGTCCCGAACGTCTTTCTAATCATTCCTCATAAACCAGAGCGTTTAAGGATCAAATCCTTACCGAGGGCTGGAGGCTAGTGTTTTGCTGTGATTTAGAGTTTCCTAAAAGCAGAACTGGGAGAAGCTTGCCCAGAAGTGGTTAGAAGAACATTTCCTAAGCTTTTCACTATCTCTGGTGTCAAGCCAGAGATAAATATGATAATAAGCCGATCTTTCTTGAGTACAGCTTACTTAGTGTACCTAGAGGTATTTATACAGGGTGGACTGACTTATGTAATCTTTACAATAATTTTCCGCAGCATGTCAAACTCAAAGGCCAACATGGGCCAATTAAACAAGGTCTAAGTGTGGGCCGCAAAAAAACCCAAAAACTTCAATTTTCCTAGAAACAGAGGTTTATTTCCACAGAGACATACTGAATACAAAGGGGTGAAATAAATGAGTCATCACTAACATAAAATAATAGAACATTTTAATAAAAATTAATATTTTTTCTTGAACATTAACTTACCAGAATGCACAAATAAGTGTAAGGCATATAAACCTATTTTTCTTGTTCTCCAAAAGTGAAGTATTTACTGTTGCACAAACCAAATAGGTCAGTCCAAGTCTAATGATGTGGCAATTGGCTGCTAAAATATTCGCTGGTAGTTTTAGTGGAGAGAAATGGTGCCCCTGTGTGTAAGATGAGTATGGGAAATGAATGCAACCTGATTATAGTAACCAGTCATTAGCGAATGTTGTAGTTTGTTATTAGTAATCCTATCTAATAAAAGAATAATATGCACATTGATTGTCATTCCAACACACAAGATGGCTTCCCCCATGTGGACACAAGATGGCTGCCACAAGATGGCCAGCAGAGGAAGGCAGTTGGGAGGGACCAGGCTGGCAAGGGAGGTCAGTTAGGAGTTACCAGGCCAGCAGGGGAGGGCAGTTGGGGGCAACCAGGCCTGCAGGGGAGGGCAGTTAGGAGCAATAGGGCTAGCAGGGAAGCAGTTAGGTATTGGTCAGGCTGGCAGGAGAGTGGTTAGGGGGTGATCAGGCTGGCAGGCAGGTGAGCGGTTTGGAGCCAGCAGTCCTGGATTGTGAGATTGGGCCTAAACAGGCAGTAGGACATCCCTTGAAGGGTTCTAGATTGGAGAGGGTGCAGGCTGGACTGAGGAACACCCCCTCAGAAGGAATTTCATGCACTGGGCCTCTAGTATATATATAAAAATCAGAGGACAGAGAGAATGTCATAAGTAGATTTTATGTCCTCTCTCTTAATTTCATTAGAACGTTCATTAGAACATTAAACTGTAGAATATATAACCTACTGGGTTGTTGTAACTAATGCCTATTTTAGAGATGCAGGATAATTTGTATCAATTGATCTCCCTGCATAGTACCATAACCCTCAATAATTTATATATACATTGTTATCAGTGAGGCAATGTGTAGAATGGGAAAAATATACTTACTAATTTTCTGACCTTAGACAAGTTCTTTAACTTCTCCAAACAACTGAAACTCGGTTTCTCACAGATCGTTATAATCTCTGTCTCACAGAATTTTTGCGAGTTTTAAATGAAATAACATACAGCTTGGGGGAAAGTAGGTTTACAGTTGTGAATATGGAAGTTAATTCTTATATCATTATTTATTCATTATTATATTCTTTTCCATGTGAACAATTATAAATCTACTTTTGCCCCACACTGTGTATAAGCATTTAATATGGCCCCTGACACAGCTGTTTTTATTTAACCACCTCACTCTTGTTAGGATAATAAGAAAGGTGTTTTGAGTTCCTAATGGGTGTAAGCAGTGTACGTATGAACCACACTTCTTGATTTGCGCTCCAAGTCCTATTATTTGCTACCTGTGTGATATTGGACAAGTTGTCTAACATCTCTGCGCCTCAAGTTTCTTTATCTATAAACAGCAATAATCATAGTACCTACATCATAGAATGGTTGGGAGGATTGAATAGATTAAGACTATGAAATAAATGTAGGTTTTATTATTCATAATGATAATAACTAATAATAGGAATAGTATAGTAACGATAACAATAATAATAACAGTACTAGATATTGTATGGTATGTATATAAGGAAAGGGACACAAAAATAGCCATGTCACAGTTTCTGCATTTATAATCTAGTAAAGCAAATACAACAGACATGAAACACTACAGGCAGGATGTGGAAAGTGGAGAAAGAGGGTTGCAACCCAAATGCCACAGGAATCAAGAGGTCATCATCCTGGAACTAACTACCTTTCTTACTATTTTCCTTCCTACAATTATTTAATTTTCTGTTTCTTTAGAAAGAATAGCTTTAGATTTTCATTTGGATTTTAATACAGTGCCGCTATTTATTTACCACATGAGTTTGGTTAAAAGTCTTGAACTTTGACAAAATGATACCTACATTTTAGTGTTGTATGAAAAACCAGTAAATTAATATGTGTAAGAGCTTAGTTCTGTGACTGGTCCTTGCCTCTCTTTTATGGTATAGGGGGCGAGTATTAATGTTTCCCCTATATTTTTGACTATTTAAGAGTCATGCAGGACATCGTATATAAGAAGAAAATACAAACAATTTTCATTTCTGTTGGTTTACCTAAAATTAGTTCTTTTATTTGTGGCTTGATGCATGGTTTTATTTTCCTCCTTGGGAAGTGAAGGAATTGTTTTAATTTAGAATGGCTCCTGATTAGCTTTGTCTGCAGTAATTTTAATATATTCTGCTCATTTGATATGATAATCTCATTACGAAGGCAATTCATTTAGATGAATGCAAATAGTTATAGCTTTATGATTCAAGTATTGCTTTAAAGTATCATCAGCATAATTAGTTTATTAGTTTCTATTGCTGTCATAACAAATTGATGAAAGTGTAGAAATTTAAAACAACTCCGGCTTATTATTTTACAGTTCTGTAGGGCAGAGATCTGACAAGATCTCACTGGGCTAAAATGAAGTTGTCAGCAGGGTGGTGTTCTTTTCTGGAGACTGTGGGTGGATGGGATTTCCTGCTTATCCAGTTTCCAGTGTCTACCTGCACTTCTTGGCTCATGGTCCCTTCCTCCACCTTCAAAGCCTGTAACCTCTCTCTTTTTCTGTGTCACATCTTCCTCTGACAGCAGTTTGGAACGGTTCTCCTTTTAAGGACTCGTGTTTGGATTGGGTTTACCTGGATAATCCAGGATAATCTCCCCATCTCAACATACTGAACCATAATCGCATCGGCAAAGCCCCTTTTGCCATGAAAAAGGAAAAAGCAGTTCTCCTATACTCAATACTTCTGATAACAAATGTGTGGGTTTTTTCTTTTTCCTCACATCAACCAATTCTTCAGCTCTCCAGACACTAACTGGATATTTTATGATTCACTTATGACACTAATGACACTAATCTAAACATGAGTCCTTCAAAGGAGTTAGCACAGCCCCTACAGGGTGAGGGCTCAGTCCCACAGATTACCCTCCTACTCCCCCAACCGCCTTTTAGACACCAGTTTCAAGTCCCAGGTTGTCATCTTGTACTTCTGATCATTCAGGAGTCAAAAAGACCAATGTGTGTGTGTGTGTGTGTGTGTGTGTGTGTGTGTGTGTATCTTATTAGATCACAATATCACACCAGGTAAAGTTCTAGCAGACTAGGACATGGACATTTTTGGAGAACCATTCTTCTGCCTACTACATTAGTGATACAATCTAAAAATGGCTCCAATAAAAAAAAAATAGCTTTGGAGCACAGAGACCACCTGGATACTGATAAAAATGTAAGCAAGAATTCATAAAATGCCAAGGAAATCTTTTCTCACCTCACCCAACCCACAACCTTTTACCCGTGGCCAGTGTTTGAAATAATCAGCCAGTGACCGCCGGACTCTTTTCCAGTTGTAGCACAGGTTGGACGAGATTTGGTAGCCACCGATTCCTTAGAAGACCTTGCCTGTTCAAGCTCAGCCATGCTGGAGAATTCACAACACTGGTCCCCCGCTGGGACAGGCATTCCTGTTCCCTTTCTCTTAACCTGAGAAACTTGTCTCTGTTCTTCAAGTCTCAGATGCAGTATCACCTCATGAGTAAAGCCTTCCATGAAATCTCAGCTTAGGTTTGGCCCCATCCTAATTGTTTTTTTACTGTTTTTCTTCACTTCTGTGCTGTGAATTCCATGAGAGCAGGGGCTCTGTTTCCCTGTATTCACAGAGCCGGACAGTTTCAGGAATCGACTAGACACTAAAAAATATTTGCTGACTAGTTATCATTAAGATGGTACCCTTAAACTGGGCACCATTAAGATGATGGTAATAAGGCTCACTGTGGGTTGCTGAAGTTGCCTGCCAGTTTGCACTATTTCCACTAAGCAGGGAAGGAGAAATCCCAAAAATTCTGATCTCTAGGTAGAAGTCTTAGAGTGGTGAATGACTACAAAGGCCATTCCAAGCGAAACATCTACTTAGGCAATACAAAATCTGAAGCTGCTTGGTGAAGCTAGAGCAAGGACAAAGAAGTGACATGTTCCCACCTCCTTCAGGACACCCCCATATGCCTGGTAGCTGCCTTCCAAGCAGTTCAGACTGAGTTGGTGCAGGTAAGACTGAGTTGTTAATGGATCCCTGCCGCTTGCTGCTGTACAGGCTGGAGAACTGGGCAGGCTTCCTTTATCTAAAATCTACATTGCCCAGCAGACCAGACCCCTATCACCCAGTCCTGTTTCAATATGCATGGCAACTTATTTTGCATTTTCATTTTGAAGTTGAATGCTGCCTCCTGCACAACTCCTACATACCTCCTACAGGGAATGTGCCCTTACCTGGAATCGAACTTGGGACCTTTCAGTTTGCAGGCCAACTCTCTATCCACTGAGCCAAACCAGTTAGGGCCCTGGAGGCATTTTTTTACTTTTGCAGCAATTCAGCTAGATAAACAAAGATGAAAATTTACATTGATTCTGCCTTTTAGGAGCCTACAACCTACCTGGAGCGCCTTAAACATATGTCACATAGAATACAGCGTGAGACATTTTTACTAGGTCAGTAACACTCAGGGTTTTATTCCATTATGAACCCCTTTAATTAGTTTTCTGCCAGAATTATATATCTTGAAAAAAATTTGAAACTCCTTTAAGTTGCAGTTGTTAAGTAATAACTTATTTTCTGTCTCTAAACTGAAGCTTCTGATTAGCAAGAGAAAGTGTGTTAATACACTTGATTGGTATAATTATAGCTGGAGGCATATATAGGTGATGCTTTGGTCTGTCTTTACAGTCTTATCATGGGTAAATGTAGGATTTCTGTTTTTGTTTTTCCCCCACTTCAAAACCAACTTTTAATTATGGGAATGTTCAAGTAAAATTGGCGACTATTACCTATTGGATGTAGTGTCACCCAGTTTCAATAATTATCAGCTCATTTTATTTCATTTATACCTTTCCACTTCACCCCTTCTGGATTATCTTAAAGTCAATCTAAGGCATCATATACTTTCACAAATAACTTTCAGTATTCATCTCTAAAAGATAAGGACTTAAAAATAACCAAGTACTATTATTCCACCAAAATATGAACAATAATTCCTCAATATCATATATATCTAGTCCATGTTCAAATTTCTCCAATTGTCACATAATTTTCTAAGTAGTTTATTCAGTTTGTGAACATAGTTTGGGCTTGTGCAGGAGGCAACCAATTGATGTGTCTCTCATGCTAATCTCTCTCTCTCTCTTCCACTCTCTCTCTCTCTCTCTCTCTCTCTCTCTCTCTCTCTCTCTTCCTCCCTCTTTCTCTCTCTCCCTCCTCCCTCCCTTTCATTCTAACAACCAATGGAAAAAAATATCCTCCGGTGAGGATTACAGAAAAATAAATGAATAAAAAACAAAAAGGGGCCACATAGCAGACCTGACAAGCTCAAGGGGCTAGAGGGCAGGCCTGACAAAGTCAGTGACTGAAAGTCACTCACAGGATGATCTGATCGTAAGTTGTAAATTGGGTAGGCCTTGGTGGGTAGTCACATCCCAGGCCTATAGCTTCCTTAGTTTGAAGCTTCTCGTTATCTTGTTGCCTGAATAGCATTTCTATTTTTAAAAATATATATCTTATTTTTTAAAATATATTTTATTGATTCTTTACAGAGAGGAAGAGAGAGAGAGATAGTGAGATAGAAACATGGATCAGCTGCCTCCTGCACACCCCCTAATGGGATGTGCCCGCAACCAAGGTACATGCCCTTGACAGGAATCGAACCTGGGACCTTTCAGTCTGCAGGCTGACGCTTTATCCACTGAGCCAAACCAGTTTCGGCATATCATCTCTATTTACTGTAAATGTTAAATGTTAACTGTTCTTTGCTCACCAATGTAAAATAAGTTTGTATCTTTCCACTTTACTTTTTATCCAATGTTAGAGTTCTCCCCGCTTTGCTTTCTCCCATCTCTTAAATCTACCACCAGTGGATTTCATGTAACTTAGCTTCTCTCCTTTGAGTCTAAATGTGTAAAAGTAAGTAACTGCCATATTGCCATTCTCAGGAACATTTTCTCATTCCGTTCAGATCTTGCTTCTGGGCATGACCTCAGTTATTGGTGCAAATAAACTCTTATAAAGTTGGTTTTTTTCTATAGGTTTGGATTTTCTTTCATTGACAAAATCAAAATGCACATGAGGCCCAGGCATTTGAAGTTTGTTATATCTAGATCTCATTTTTCCTATAGGCTGCCCCGTATTCTTGGAATTTATTTTTGAAGAAATAGTTCATTTGTTATGTAAACTTTTCCACATTCTGGGTTTTGCTGATTGTATCTTTCTGGTGGGTTTTCAGTATTTCTTTCTCAGAATAATGTGTCTAAATGCATAAAATAAGACACAGAGGCTTAAAATGGAAATCAATTGCATCCATTTATTAAAACTATTGGAAACTCTTTGTGATATGTTAATATATGTATTTCTTTTCTAAAACACACACACACTTAAACAAGATCTCACAATGGGTCTTTAACTACCATGATTTTGGAGTAGTGATGGGTGTAAATGATGTTTTGAAATTTCAACAACAGCGATTATATGAGGGGAAAATGTGAGTTCTTTGGCAGCAAACTCAAGGGTACTGCTAGTACTTGTAGTTTGTTGCTTCCATTTATAATTGAAGGGAATATTACATTCTAGTTAATTGCTTCTGAAAATCAAGATATGTTGCTTCCCCCATCCAAGTTCATAGATTCCCCAGAATATTTTCATCGACCTAGTCCATGAACACCTGTTAAAAATCCCATGATCCTCTTTTGCATAAATATTGTGTACTGCCATCACAAGGTACTAGGGTTTGCTTGTCTCTCTTTTTGTTACATGAAAAGCTACTGAGGTTTATTGCCTAGATTTATTATTTTATGAGGGGTTATAAAATGATATTCTATTTCTGTCATTTTATTTTTATTTATTATCCACATTACTTCTATAACGATAAACTCCCTGTCATTAACTCATTACGCCCATGAACTCATTACCCTATAATGTAATTTGAGTAGGAAGGGCAGAATAAATGTTTGTCCCCCCCCCCCTCTTTATTTGCCAGTTTTCAAAAACAATCTGTTGGTTCTCTGACATCCTCCAAAGATGACCAATGAGGTTTTTTTAAATTTTATTTTTTTAATATTAAGTATTGCGATTAACTCATGGATTTAACCACAGTGGAGGTATTTCAATCCATTGCAATTGTTCTTATTCATGTCAGGATGTCTTTTTGTTACGACTTCACTGCTCTTTGGTGTGACACTAGGTGTGACAGGTGTTCCAGGCTTATTTTGTGCTTTCCTTGCCCAGTTCTGCAATCACTCTCTAAGGAGACCTCGTTCTTTTCAGTAGGAAGTATTATTTAGTTGCTACTTTCTAGGCACAGGATTGTTCATGAGTATTGATAGGTCATGGTTTTGGGGCTTTGCAGTGAACAGATAGGAAATGTACTTAAAAGTATATAAAATGTATTATGAGTTCATTCTTTCATGAATGCTCAGAATTATAGTTTATTTTTTAACTTAGCCTTTATATATATATGCAATTGCTTTTTATATATATATATGTAATTGCTTTTTTACAGAGAGGAAGGGAGAGGGATAAAGAATTAGAAACTTCAATGAGAGAGAAACATCCATCAGCTTCCTCCTGCACACTCCCTACTGGGGATGTGCCCACAACCAAGGTACATGCCACGCCAGTCGGGCCCACTATTTTACTTTAAATTGAAAACACTAAAAATTAACATTTTTTATTCCTATTAGCCCTATTTCAGTGCTTATTTGCTACATAACTAGAAGCTACTGTGTTAGTGCCCATATTGAGCATTCCCACCATCGCTGCAGGTTCCATTGGACAGCTCTGGTCTTCCCAAAAGGCGGGGTGAAATGGAAGGGAGGGAAGATTCGTTGGGTGCTTAAGGTGGTAGATATTTTACATAGCTTACATCAATAAGCTTAAGCCCATTAAAACAAAACAAAACAAAACAAAACAAAACAGAGTTTTTGAGGAGTTAACTAATGTATTCAACTTCCTAACATTAATAAGAGATGAAGTTACTCTGGTTCAAAGTTTAATGCACTTTCCACTGTGTTTGGAAGGAACACTTCTTTCCCAAAGGCTACCTCTGGGGTGCAATCTCCACCCGCCTTTTACAAAACAAAACAGAAGTAACTCAAACCCCTGTTTTCACTTGCCTGCACCTGTTTCTTTTCTCTCTCATGCTTCCAACTTAAATTTAGACCCTCATTTTTATCTAACTCCCAAGCTCATATTCGTTTTGCTCTAAATGCCTTGAGTTCACGTCTTACGGTGTCCTCGCTAAGGGTCCCCTATCTTGCATTTTAATATTATGTCATCTCAATAATTAACTGCAGCGCTTATTCATTAATTCAATAAACATTTACTGAGCACCTACTGTGCATAAGATATAATGCAGTGGGAAAAAAGTAAACACAAATTTTCTTTCCTTAGACGCCTTCCTTTTAAGGTAATATTTACACATAACTACATTTCCTACAGTTTGAAATTTGGCTTTCTTGGTCACTTTGAGTTTTGAAAATGTCCCAATACATCAGAATGTGCGTTCTTCAAAACTGCCAGCCGTTAGAATTAGGCGGTACACTGCTGGCTAAATTTTTGAACCACAGAAATGTAGATATGGAAAGAATATAAAGGTCAGCCAGGCTGCTACTCACTACGTGAAGAAAAGATACCATTTGCTTTCGAGGTTTCCAGCTTGCTTCTAATATGATTTAAAATACTCCAGTAATAGACACTAGGTAATCTATGTGCTAAATATGAGGATTTTTCTCTAAATGAATATTTATTTTCAGACTTGTACTAGGATTTTTATAGAACTGCTGGAAGTTATTCTGTTCCCAGTGTTTACAGGTGGCAGATGTAATGCATTTAAAAATCTCCCCAAAGAAGCTATGCTCTGTGGAAGTCTACTATCGATCCTGCCTCTAGCGGACAAGGTGCAATCTAGCAGCACAGATTTATGGAGACATAACGTGAAGAAAAATAATATGATTTGCATTCAAACAATGCATTTTATCAGTCACTTGGAACTCTTTCTTCAAATAAAAGGGAGAGAATAATTCAGTGGTTTGCCATCCTATTGCCTAGTAGACTCGTTGAAAGGGCTTTTAAAAATAGGCTGATAGCCCTGACTGGTTTGGCTCAATGTTTAGAGTAGGGGTGTCGAACTCAATCAGAGAAGGGGCCAAAATCTAAAATCCAGCCTAAATCGCGGGCCGAATGGTTTACTGAACAGTCATAAACTGTCATTGTGATGGAAACGCAGCGGAGTGCAGTGATGACAGCGCGGTGCGGGCCACATTGCAAGGCCTGGCGGGACGGATTTGGCCCGCGGGCCTTGTGTTTGACACATGTGGTTTAGAGCGTTGGCCTGTGGATTGAGAAGTCCCAGGTTCGATTCCAGTCAAGGGTATGTATCTTGGTTGCGGGCACATCCCCAGTGTGGGTGTGTGCAAGAGGCAGCTGATTGTCGATTCTCTCTCATTGATGTTTCTAACTCTATCCCTCTCCCTTCCTCTCTGTGAAAAATCAATAAAATATATTTTTTAAAATATTCCACCACAAGGTGCCATTCATATGAACTGGGAACTGAATCCAGGGGCTCTTTATACCTTAACAAAACCAGTCCCTCATTTCCTGAGGACCTGATTCAGTTGGTTTGGGCTAGTCTTAATGGCATCAGTTTTTCTTTTTAAGCCTTCAATGATGATTTAATGCACACCCAGCTGAAGGGCTCCTGGTCTAACCTGACATTGCAAATGAACAAGAGCTAATGAAATGCATCAATCCCATCATTTTATGTAAAACGATGTGTTTGAATGAGGCAGAAACCCGTGTTACAGCCTTCCTTCATTGCTGAATCTATCTGGAAATTGTTTTCACATTTCTGGCCTGTGATCAGGGGTCTTTAGGTTTTCTGTAAGAAAGGCAGAGGGAAAATAAAATGCCTTCATTTTTTTCTTTTTTTCAATCTTTAAATTCATACAATATCTCCAAATAGTAATGTGGTCAGAAGGGACCTTACTCAGGTTACCTTCTACCTTGTGTGCCTACCTCTGCCCCCAATGATCCATAGCTCTTGTTTGCTCTGCTTTCTGCTGGCCCGTCTCCCCCAGTGTGAAGTCGCCTTGGGAAACATGTCCTGGAGTCGGACCATATCCTGCCTTTGAAGTTCACGTCAGTGGAGGTTCGTTTGAAGCCCTGTGACAGGATATATCCCATGGTTAGGTGCACATTGTTACTGGCAGCTTCCTTTAGAGAGGGACTGGTTTTGTTAAGGTATAAAGAGCCCCTGGATTCAGTTCCCAGTTCATATGAATGGGACCTTGTGGTGTAATGCTTAAAGGTGAAGCTATAAGTAATAAAAGTTGTTTTGAGGCCTTTGGTATCTCTCTCTACCAGAGTGTTTTTCTCTTCTTTCTCCTTTTGTTCGGCCTCCACCCCCTCCACCCCTTCTGTCTGCCTTCCCCCTCCCTCTTGCTCCTGCTCTTCCATTATGGATGAGGTCATTATGATTTGGAGCCAAGAGAAGTGCATTCTGTAACCTTAAATCGCCACACTCAATTTGTGACTCTCTTTGGCTATGCTTTATAGTTGGCTATACTTTATAGTTGGAGGACAGCTTGCTTAATTGGGCTGTTTTAGAATGCAAATATGAGCTTGCTGGAGGAATTTTGTCCATTTGTGAACAGGACACACTTATTATTCTCACTTATTTCAAATTTATAATGGTTTCCACGTCCATTATGGGATATGAATAACGGTCTAAGTTTGATTCTTGATAGGCTTTTCAACGACCTGTACTTTGGACAGCCAACTCATCCCTTGATGTCCCCGGAAGCAGTGTAAAACTGGTGAGAGAGAAATCAGCCCAGACTCCTTTCCCAAAAGCGAGGAGCGATGCAAGGGTTTTCTAATATAAGCTCTGTATTGAATATAATATAAGAAGGGTAATGGGGGAAGGAGAAAGTGATACAGAAGGTAAGAAGATGTCAACTCTAAGGATATGACCTCACTTATCCTAAGACCATGAGCTGTAGTGGGGGCAGCAGATGCTTAATGATCAGAAAATTTGGGCATGAGCTCTGCTCCTGTGTGATCTTAGGCAAAACGCTTCCCTCTTCTGGGCCACAGTATCCTCACCTAAAAAAAATGGGCCACAGCACCGAAGTTCTGCAGTCCTGGTACTTTCTTTCAGGAGAGGAGAAGTTTCCCTAGATCTGATTCTCGGAATAAATTTGAACTCCTTTATCTAGTCCTTTAACAACGAAGGGCCCTGACTTCCTCTGCCTTTTCCTATCAGTGGGACTGTGGGTGAGTTTCGAGCCACTCTGAGCTTCACGCTCCCCTCGGTAATAGGAGTGGAGGAAGACTACTGTCCTCAGGGTGGTGATGAGAATTAGGTTGGGAATGTGTGCTCTGATGATGCCAACTGAACCATGAAATACAGGAAAACTGGAACCATGTCCTTGGCCAAGTTCCCTTCACCACAGATTTCTTGGGGGAAGTATGTGACTGGGGACCATGACACTTGTCTCCTAAAATGTACTTTTCCACTCTTGGCTTTGGCCCCACAAGACCATGTGGATAATTTCTTTTATCTAGGATAGGGCAGCCTAAAATCCAGAACCAGGGCCTTGTTCAGGAGGAAGTGAGCACAGAGGACCTGCCAGGGATAGGTAGAGCATCTCTGAGAACACTACTGCCTCTGTGGGACCATGGTCTTAACCCGTTGCTCACCTGGGCATAAAATGTGCTTCTCTAGCCTAATAAAATGTCTGCCCCTGGCCAGTTCCTGCTATTGTTCCTCCCCGGGGAAGGGAGGGGCTTTTCAGCTCCTTCTTTTTGAGATCAAAGAGCAAACAACATGAAGGAATATAACTTTTGAAGAGCTATCTAGCAAAATAAGGAAATTTGAAGATGCTTATGCCCTGAGACTAACAATTCCACTCTTTGATGTATCTTCAAAGCAAACAGTCCCTTTAGGCTTCGTGGCACAAATAGAAAGTCATAATTGTAGGTACTCTGAGTACACTGCTTGCAGAAGATGGATGCCTCTGGTAGTCCCCAGCAGGCCATCCTGAGTCCTGACAACTCTTTACCTTGCACATCAGTGACCCATTTGCACCAGTTTGCAAAAACAAACCCAGAGGGATTTATGACAGTGACTCTGGTGATTAGGAAAAGAAGGATTGATGAGAAGGGAACAAGGCAGAGAAGCAGTTAGAAAACCAATACAATGGTCCTGGCTAAAGTGAGACCTGGCTGAAAGCCATGTCAGCGTGAACGGGAAGTAGAGCATAACATGAAAGACTCCACACAGCCCAGCACACCCGTTAGCTCTCGGGAGGAGGTGCTGACATGATGTCTGGGTTTCTAGACTACATGGATGGCTGTGAGGCTACTGAGCAGGACAGGAAGACAGGATGAGAAACAGGTTTGGGGCAAGGGTCGAGTAGTGAGTTCCATTTGAGAGCAGTAGAAATTGAGGTGCCTGGGACCTTGTTGGAAGGGTGGGGGACAATGTGAGTCTTGAGACAGGTGGCCTCTAAGGCCTGCCCAGTGAATCTGTGTTTCCTCGTGTTGTTGTCCCTAGGGATCTCCTCCTCCTGAGTAGTGGGGTGGAGGGGTGAGGGGGAAAAAGGAGGACCTATGCAATACTTTCAACAATAAGATAAAAAACAAACAAAAAAGGCGCTGTGATTCTAACATGTAGGTAGCATTGAAAACCTCTACTTCTAGTTGAAGAAATCAAGACGAGGAGAAGGAAAGGACGAGACCATGCTAAACATTTAATAAACAGAAAGGCCTTAAAACAAGTTAAAACTGAGTTTTTAAAAATCATACAAACCCACTTCAAATAGTGTATCACATAGCTAAGTAGTCAAAATGATTTCTAAATGGGTGGACAGTAAAATGGAGAAATACGTATTTTTGTGATCAAATGTAAAAGAGAATAAAATCTCAAAATGTAACACTTATTCATGGCCATGGACAACAGTGCGGTGGGGGAGAGGAGTCGGTAGAGATAGAAAAGGGCATAGAGGGGATAAATGGTGATGAGAAAAAATAATCCAACACTTTAATTTTTGGACATAAGAAGTAAGCAATAAAATGGAATAATGACAAAACAGGAATAACTGGCATTTCACTTTTCGTTGAGCACTCAAGTGTATGTTGTATGTGTGTGTTGTGCATGTTTGTGTTTGTGTCAGAGGTATAACTTACTTGCACGTTATTCAGATTTCCTTCTTTGTTTTCTAGGAATATTTTGAAAACAATTGCCCTGGGTCAGATATTGTCCTTGTGTATATGTGGAACAGCCATTACCAGCCAGTATTTGGCAGAAAAATACAAAGTGAACACTCCCATGCTTCAGAGCTTTATCAACTATTGCTTGCTGTTTCTCGTTTATACAGTGATGCTGGCATTTCAATCAGGTATGCCGAGTGTGGGAATTAACTTTTTTCAATGACCTATCTTCAGTAAAAAAATGTGGTTTTTAGGCATTTAAAAAATGAAACATGAGGCAAAAGTAAGAACAGGAAAAACTATTGCTGCCTTTATAAAAGTCATTAGAAAAGTATGACACCTCTGAATTCTGTGAAAGTACTGATTAGAGATTCATGCATAAACCCTGGCATTGTTGATTAAAATAAGTAGCACCAAACTGGAACAGTAGAAGTTGTCAGAAAAATTAAAAGTGTAAATGTTATTACAAGTTAGGTTGATAAGATTAAGAGACAATATTAAAAACACTTCAACAATGAGACATCATCTCATATCTGTCAGAATGGCTATCATCAATAAATCAATAAACTATAAGTGCTAGTGAGGAAGTGGAGAAAAAGGAACCCTCGTGCACTGCTGGTGGGAATGCAGACTGGTGCAGCCTCGGTGGAAGACAGTATGGAGTTTCCTCCAAAAGTTAAAAATGGAACTCTCATTTGACCCAGTAATTCCACTTCTAGTACTATATCCCAAGAAATCAGAAATACCAATCAGAAAGGATATATACATCTCTATGTTCATAGCAGCACAATTTACATTAGGTAATATGTGGAAACAACCTAAGTGCCCATCAGTAGGTGAGTAGATTAAAAAACTGGTACATCTACACAATGGAATACTATACCACTATAAAAAAGAAGGAACTGCCCTAACTGGTTTAGCTCAGTTGATAGAGCATTGGCCTGTGGACTCAAGGGTCCCAGGTTTGATTCCGGTCAAGGGCATGTACCTTGGTTGCGGGCATATCAGGGGGTGTGCAAGAGGCAGCTGATCAATGATTCTCTCTTATTAATCTTTGTAACTCTCTATCTCTCTCCCTTCCTTTCTGTAAAAAAAATCAATAAAATATATATATTAAAAAAAAGAAGGAACTTTTACTATTTTCAATAGCATGGATGGAACTGGAGAGCATTATGCTAAGTGAAATAAGCCAATCGGAGAAAGATAAATATCACATGATCTCACTGATATGTGAGATATAATGATCAACATAATTTGATGAACAAGAATAAATCCAGAGACAAATGGCAGGGGAGGGGGTTAGAGAGCAACCAAAGGACTTGTATGCATGCATATGAGCATAACCAATGGACACTGATACTGGAGAGGTGGGAATGGTTTGAGGGGGGGATGGCTTGTGGTTCTCACTACCTTTATTTCCTTGTAGGTTATCTTACAATAAGCATTCCAATCTATGTTCAAACTCTGCTGTCCTGTGATGCTAAATTCTCTAAAGAAGTGAATCATAGTTAACTTGAATAAATAGAATTTGGTGAATAAAAGGTGTTTCCTCAATGGTGTTACTAAGTCTTTTTTCCAAATTTATAACTGATGTACTTTTCTCTTGAAAGAACATCTCTTTTTTAAATTTTATTTTTTTGAAAGCACATCGCTTTTAAAGTAATGATCATTGCAGAGTTTCCTTTTAAGAAGCCCATGAATGGAGGTTACATATATAAAAGCCTAATATGCAAAGTGCCCCTTTGGGAGATTGACTGACTGGGAGTTCAATCTCTTGCTATGACGTGTGCGCTGACCACCAAGAGGTGGCATGGAATGAAGGAAGGCCCTGGGCCGGCAGCTGGAAGCTGGGGAAGGGAGGCCCTGGCTAGCAGTCAGCAGTTGCTAGGGACCCTGCCCATGCATGGATTTCGTGCACTGGGCTTCTAGCGAATGAATAAGAAAACATTGCATTTCTTAGGATAATTGGTAGCTTGTCAGGAATGGCAACATCCAAACCTGTTTTAGATGCTATAATTCTGTCACAAGGAAGAAAGGAATTTAACCACGTTTCTCTACTTACTTTCTCTCTGGTGTTTCCATTGAACAATTGGTCTATGATGACATCTTAGCTGGGTCTCATACTAGAAAAATTTGATTCTGCTGACCTGTTGTAGGAATTTGTAGAAGCTATTGTACGCATTAGGAGGGGCCACTTCCAAAATACACAGTAAATATAAATAAACACGCACGGCTTCATTTTCCAAGTCACATGTACTAACCCAGATTTCTTTCCACCAGGCCCCGACAGCCTTTTCCACATCTTGAAAAGAAAATGGTGGAAGTACATCCTGCTGGGCCTAGCAGACGTGGAAGCGAATTACCTGATTGTCAGAGCTTACCAGTACACGACTCTCACCAGCGTCCAGGTGCGAGGGAGTCCCTTGACCAGTTTGGATTAGTATATAGTTTTAAGAGAAGAATCCGAACCCACATGTGTTAACCTAATTTTGTGGCAAACCTGTTCGCTCAAAGAAAACGCAAGCACAGGTGGATGCTATCTGTTTTCAGAGGAGCATATGCGCTGATGAGTAAGCACCTGGGGATTAGGGAACATGCACACGAGTTAATGAGTTCCCAAACTGCAAATGCTGTAGCATATTAGAACTGTGTCTTCCCAAATAAGCATAAATATTTAGTTGGCAACCGATGCTGTGATGTTGACGAGAGCTCTGCATTATACGTTGCTCACACACGGCATAGAAAGTGGCTGCACATTTGTGCTACAGAAAAGTGGTAGGTTTGCAAGTGGGTATTCAAATAGGAGCGATTGGACGGAATGTGCTAGATCTGTTGGGTAGAGATGGTAGCTAAAGCTTGTATCCTTATTCGTTTATTAGTTTTTGCTTGATTGAAAGACATATGTTCCTATGCAACAGGATTTTTTAGCCGGTGGAGTTGAGTTAGACCCATTAAGTTGCCTTTTTAAAATTGAATTTGTTGGGTGTGTGTGAATCTAATGAACAAAATAAACTGACGAAGAAAGTAAAAAGGAGGCATGGATGCATGGAACAGACTGACTGCTGTCCGAGAAGAGGAAGATGGGGGGCTGGATGAAAGAAGGTGAAGAGATTAAGCAAAGAACATATGGGGAGGGGGTGGGGTCGGCAGAGGTGAGCAAAGGGGGCATACATGGGGGTGGAAAGGGACTTTGCTTTGGGTGATGGGTGCGTGATGCAGTTGTAATGTTAGGAAACTGTGGGATGTATCGCAACGCTGAGTCACCAGCACTAACCACAAGATGTTTTATAAATGGAGGTGAAAGTGAGATAGATGCCATTGCCAGGTTTAGACTTCACTGTTTAATGAATTTATAACTTTCTGATGCTTTGCTTTTCTCATTATGTAAAACAGAGATGTTTCATTTGATCTCCAAATTTTAGGAATGTAGAAAAAATTGACGTGAGATGAGTCTTACTTCATTTGGAAAACATAAGGATAGATTGGAAACTCAGTATTTTCCCAGGGTGCATATACATTAAGTGCTGGTATTACCAGAATGCATTTTATTAAATGCCTTCTTTTCTGTCACATGGTGCTAAGCATGGTCCAGAGCAGACCTTTTGGTTTTTGACTGGCATGAGTTTCAAAGCTCTGATAGAAACTATTTGTTGTCAGACATTATAGGAGGGACATGGAAAAACCCAGAACTTCATAAAAATTAAAACCAGAAGTTAGTTTCTTAGAGGATGAAGTTCATCACAAATAGTATTAACTGTACTTTAAACAAATAACATTTTCTAGTCACATCTACCCTCATAATCTCACACATAATCCAATTACTTGACTATAATTTCCAGAAACTTTGATCTCTGACTAATAATAATTAGAAGATTTGAATTGGTGCAAGGTCAAAACACTTGGACTGGGGTTTTTGTGACTGAAGTTCATGCCTTATACTACCCAAAATGTCTTGTAGCCTCTTAGAAAAACCTAAGCATTTGGTTGTCAAAAGTTATGTACTTAGGGCTCTAGCAAGGGGTATATTTTTATTTTTTTAATTTATTTTTTCCCCCATCACCATTTATTTATTTTTATTTAAAAATATCTTTATTGATTTCAGAGAGGAAGGGAAAGGGAGAATTAGAAACATCAATGATGAAAGAGAATCATCGATTGGCTGCCTCCTGCACGCCCCCTACTGGGGATTGAGCCTGCAACCCCCGCATGTGCCCTGACCGGGAATTGAACCGTGACCTTCTGGTTCATAGACTGATGATCAACCACTGAACCACACTGGCTGGGCTAACTCAATGCTATACTTATGCCTTCCCTGACCCCACAGGGTCTTACTTAGTACCGTGCTTTCTATGCCTGCACAATAATTTATAAAGATTAAATTAAAATAGGGGGACTCCTGGAACTGAAAGCATCAGAGTCACAAACAGTACATTTTGAAAAGGAAGTTTCACGTAGATGAATGGCTGAATGTGCTAGATATAAGGTAAGAAGTCCTGGAGTTTGGGAGTTGGAAGAGACTTGTGAGGAGATCATTTGGTCTGACCTCTTCATGTTTTGGCTTAGAGGGTGACTGATTGTAACTCACACAGTTGGTGACGGGCCGGGGGAGTCTGGAACTCTTACCATGACTTAGGCAGTTTCCTTTATACGGCCACTCTCTTCCCACTAAAATTGTTAAAAGTAGAGCAAATTTCAGTTTGATTTTAAGATACAATTCAAGGACAGGGAGTCTCCTGTGAGAGTTTTCAGAGTGACTTTTTCCTTTTTGCTTAAGGAATGTAGTTGAGACTTTAAGTCATTAGGGCCAGATTCTGCGTGTCTCCTGGGACAGGCTATTATCATTTGCATCGTTCAAGGCTTTGTTATCCAGGCAAGCTGGATAGAGCACTTAGGAGATTAGAGTTCTGCAGCTGGAATAAATAACAAGGCCCATTCCTGCACAGGCATCTGACTCCAGGAATGACTGCAGTGAAAGACAGTTAGCCAGCAGCGGTGGGCAGGATCTAACATGCTGCCACCGGAGATTCAGGGGCCTGCCTTGTCCAAGATTAGACAGACATAGAGAATCTAGGACAAGGTTAAAAACAAGAAGATATGCAAAAAACAAACAAACAAACAAACAAAAACCAAATCAACAGATTGAAGAATATTATAAGGACTATCTTTTATCCTTGAATTTTCAAAATTTGTGAGGAACTGAGCTAATGAAATCTCTGTTTTTCCTTTATCTTATAAGTGATTTTGGATTTGCTATAATTTTGTCACTCTTAATCCCCCTCTTTTCAGACTGGCAATAGTAGGGTGTAGCAAATATTTTCTGGACCCAGGATCAACAGGTGATGACAAGCAAGAGTATTTGCTCTGCGCAGGTGTTTGTCTGACAAAGTGAGATTGGATTCTGTCAGGGAGATGGTGTCTTCTTGCTTTCTCATAATAACCAGTACTTTTTCTTTTGTAGTTCTGACCCCAATGGCAGCTAAATATCTGGCTGTGTGATTATGTATGCCACGTCTGTCTAGCCCTGTGTGAGCTACTGAGGACAGGGCTGGGGGCTCTTTTTCTCTACATTCCAGCTTCTTTCCGTGTTTTCCATTCTGAAATATTTGTTGTCTGAGGGAATGGGTACATGCAGGAAGGAAAGTTTGCTTATTGAGCTTAAGGATAACACACAGGAGGGAATGTGGAGGTAATTTGCCTAGGCCCTTGGGCAGAATTCCTGGGTTGAGCAACTATCTCTCAGACTTTTGTTTGTTTGTTAATTCTCGAATGATTTTTTCCCATTGATTTTTAGAGCGAGTCGAGGGGAGGGAAGGTAGAGAGGGGAGATATAAATACAGGAAAACATCAATCTGAGAGAAACACATTGATTGGTTGCCTCCCATATGTGCCCCAACCAACCCACAGGGACCAGGGATTGAACCCTCAACACAGCTGGGAATTGAACCTGCAACCCTTTGGTCCGTAGGCCCACACTGTAATCACAGAGCTGGCCAGGGCTATATCTCTTTGACTTGTATTTTATTTATTACTAGAGGCCCAGTGCACAAAATTTGTGCATGGGGGGTGGGGTTTCCCTTAGCCCAGCCTGCACCCTCTCCAATCTGGGACCCCTAGAGGAACTGCTGGCTCCCAACTACTCATCTGCCTGCCGATCCCCTAACCTAGGGGTGTCGAACTCAATCAGAGAAGGGGCCAAAATCTAAAATCCAGCCTAAATCGCGGGCCGAATGGTTTACTGAACAGTCATAAACTGTCATTGTGATGGAAACGCAGCGGAGTGCAGTGATGACAGTGCGGTGCGGGCCACATTGCAAGGCCTGTCGGGACGGATTTGGCCCGAGGGCCTTGTGTTTGACACATGTGCCCTAACCACTCCCCTGCCAGCCTGATAGACACCTAACTGCTCTCCTGCTGGCCTGATTGCCCCTCACTGCCCTTCCTTGCCAGCCTGGTCACCCCCAACTGCCCTCCCCTCCTGGCCTGGTCACCCCTAACTTCCCTCCCTTGCCAGCCTTGTTGCCCCTAACTTAAGGTGACCAGATCATCCCGCTTTTGGCAGGACAGTCCTGATTTTCGACAATTTTTCCCACATCCCATGGCGTTTTAAAAAAGTCCTGGTTTTTAGAAAGATTGGAAAGATTCTTTCCAAAAATTGAGACTTTTTAAAAACGCCATGGGACGTGGGAAAAATTGTTAAAAATCGGGACTGTCCCGCCAAAAGTGGGAC
Source organism: Pipistrellus kuhlii (assembly GCF_014108245.1). Classification (NCBI taxonomy): domain Eukaryota; kingdom Metazoa; phylum Chordata; class Mammalia; order Chiroptera; family Vespertilionidae; genus Pipistrellus; species Pipistrellus kuhlii. Next base: position 58,809,103 of record NW_023425595.1, on the reverse strand, counting down.
GATCTGGTCACCTGTACCAGCCTGGTCGCCCCCAACTGCCCTTCCCTGCAGGCCTGATCCCTTCCAACTGCTCTCTCCTGCCGGCCATCTTGTGGTGGCCATCTTGTGTCCACATGGGGGTTTGCCATCTTTGACCATATGGGGGCGGCCATCTTGTGTGTTGGAGTGATGGTCAATTTGCATATTTCCTCTTTATTATATAGGATTATTATTATTATTATTTTAATGGTATTATGACAGGCAGCACTCAAAGGGCACTATATATTGTTTTCTCTCTCTCTTTTTTTTTTGTAAATATATTTTTATTGATTTCAGAGAGGAAGGGAGAGGGAGAGAGAGATGGAGACATCAATGATGAGAAAGAATCATCCATTGGCAGCCTCCTGTACACTCCACACTGTGCCCTGACCGGGAACCAAATCATGATCTCCTGGTTCATAGTCAATGCTCAACCACTGAGCCATGCTGGCCAAGCATAATTGCTAACTTTTATTATTACTTAATCACCTATCTTTAGCTAATGAGAGGTGTTCTAAGCTGTCTGTTTCTCCTTCCATGCAGCTTTTGGATTGCTTTGGAATTCCTGTGTTGATGGCTCTCTCCTGGTTCATTCTTTATGCGAGATACAGAGTGATCCATTTTGTTGCCGTGGCTGTCTGTCTGCTGGGTGTCGGAACTATGGTTGGTGCAGACATATTATCAGGGAGGGAAGACAATTCAGGTAAGACTGTGTGACTTTTTTCTGTTTCAGTCCCATAGAAAAATGTTGCTTAGGTTTTCACTTTTATTTTTTAAATATACAGTACAATGCAGGAAATATGTACTGGTTAACTATCTTTTCAATTTTATTTTCAGATTTACTTGCTTCTGGGTTTAGTAACCATTTCCACAAAGCACTCTTTATGCTCTACCTGCCCACAATTCTTGTTCCTTTTTTCACACTGGTTTTGTTTCTTTTCATGAAATAAATTTCTTTATATATTTGCAATCTTATTCTGGTCCATACATTTGGATTAGTTATAAGAAAATATATGTAGATTCTTTTTCTTTTCTTTTTTCTTTCTTTCTTTTTTTTAAAATCAAATAGAGACTTTGTGTCGACTCTGTTGATGAAAATACTTTGATAGTCTTTGGATCAAGGTTCAGGCAATTGATGGTGTAAATCTCAATAAGGTGTATGAGTTCATTCTAATCTACCAGTGACTTAAATAGCTCCATTAAGAGAGAAATGACCTTGCTTACCTACCTTCCTTATCATTTTAAATTAATTCCCTTCAATAAATTCCATTATTTCTCATGCCATAGAATAATTTTCTGAGACCTCATATTAAGGCATATACCACAGTCTGTTAGTCTCTTGAACAGTCAAAATATGAAAAATCACAGCAGAATTGTGCCAGAAAGTAAGAAGATCAAGAGTCTTTAAACTTCTAGAAATCAGGGTTTCTTCTTCCTTAAAATCTTAATCTTAAGTGAACACTAGCCACATAAACTCCTAGGAGCAAGCTAAAGAGGTTTTCCTATTGATAATTGTTCCTTTTTGTGGCTTGTCTTCTTGTAGGCAGTGATGTTCTGGTTGGTGACGTCTTGGTTCTTGTTGGGGCTTCCCTCTATGCCATTTCTAATGTGTGTGAAGAGTACATTGTGAAGAAGCTGAGCAGACGGGAGTTTTTAGGAATGCTGGGCTTCTTCGGAACAATCATCAGTGGCATACAGCTGTGAGTCTAAATTTTTCCTCAAAAACAAAATTAGCAAATATGTCATAGGTTATCACTCTCCAACTACTAATATTCCTTATTTATTTGGCCCAGACTCACATTTAAAATCAGTAACTTGCTCTAATGAACAACGTAAACATATGAACAAAAATAGAACCAGAGACATTAAACAGACTATACAAACCTATGAGGGAAGGTGGGGGCTGAGGGGGTAGGAGATCAACCAAAGGCTTGTATGCATGCATAGGAGCATAACCAATGGACACAGGCAGTACGGGGCACGTGCTTGGGGATGGGAGCAGCCAGGGAGAGGTCAATGGGAGGGAAAGGGAGATTCATGTAATACTTTAGATAAAGAATTTAAATTGAAAAAAAAATAAAATCAGTAACTTGCTACCTATATATTAGAGGATTTTTGAAATGTTAAGAATTGTGTCTCATTTTCTTATACCTGTGGTAGAGGCAGTACCAGTAAAGAGTCTCTTTATCAATTATTTCAAAAAAATATTAACTTCCTATCCAAAGGGAAAACACAATATCATATTTTTCTCCTATAGCTGACTGTTATTGAAGAGTGCTTTAAGACAGTAAAATATGTTTATGGGTCTTTTTGGTTTTATTTTTTGTCATTTAAAATAATATTTTTATTGATTTCAGAGAGAAAGGGAGAGGGAGAGGGAGAGGGAGAGGGAGAGGGAGAGGGAGAGGGAGAGGGAGAGAGAGAGAGAGAGAGAGAGAGAGGGAGAGAGAGAGAGAGAGAGAGAGATACATCTATAATGAGAGAGAAATATTGATCAACTGTCTCCTGCACGCCTCACACTGGGGATCAAGCCTGCAACTAGGACACATGCCCTGACCGGGAATCAGACCATGTCCTCCTGGTTCATAGGTCAAATCCTCGCTCAACCACGGAGCCACACAAGCTGGGCTCTTCTTTGTCATTTTTATAAAAAATACAGTTATTTTTATACTCTCAGAAAAATTCCAAAGTCAACATAATTCCTCACTTTATTTGAAGTATAGCAACTAAGTGCTTATATTCAATACAATGGTGAAAACTGGTGTGCATACCTCTTTGTGACCTCTTGCTTTAACCTTAGATTGCTTGTGGAATATACGGATATTGCCAGCATTCATTGGGACTGGAAAATTGGTATGTACATAAATATCCTTATCATTCTTTTTAGACAGTTTTAGTCAGCATCCTTTCCTATGACAAAGACACACATCAAGAGATAAATACTTCATTTTAATAATAGGCATTTTTATAAAATCACAGAGTAATTCATACTTAGGCATTTTTGTAAAAATCACAGAGTAATTCAATACACACTATAGTGGTTTATATTGCGTTTTCTCCGAGAACTTGTAAATGAACCTCCGTAGAAGTTAATTTTTAATCTTTGCCTTCAGGAATAGCCTTTCTTTACCAGGAATTCTGAACAAGAAAGACCTTTGTCACATTAGCTTTCAATTACTAGAACTGTATCTTCAGTGTGCAGACTTTTTGCGAAGGTTGTTTGCTTGATTATTCAACACCCTGTTGAATTTTTGAAGTCTTTTACCTACATCACATCTTGCTGCTGTTGTTGTTGTTGTTCTTCTTCTTCTATTTTTTTTCTCTTTGTGTGTGAGTGTTGTGTGTATCATTTGCAATGCTGATACTAACAAGGGGCTTTGTAGATAGTATGTTAAAGGACCAGCAGTTTTAAATGGCAGCATTTTTTTTTATTTTTTTTTTTTAGCACATTGCCTTCTGATTTCTTCCATGTTTTTACAGCCCTGCTGTTCGTGGCATTTGCCCTCTGTATGTTCTGTCTGTACAGCTTCATGCCACTGGTGATTAAAGTTACCAGTGCCACCTCAGTGAACCTGGGCATCCTGACAGCTGATCTTTACAGCCTTTTCTTTGGACTCTTTCTCTTTGGCTATCAGGTAAGTAAATAGAATCCATGTTCAAATTAGAACACTTTGGTTAGTCCAAAAGAAGGAGTAGGTTTCTTTAAGACTTTAGACCCAAAAATAAAACCTTCTTATCCTCTTGGCAAAAATTTTATTGCACAGTTCTCATTCCCTTTGTTACTGCTTCCAAGTTGGAAAATTGGCCCAAATAAGACTTGTTTTTCTAAAAGGTGAAATGCAATGTATTTCCTCTTTGGTATGACCCATAACACTATTGCATTGGAAATGCTAATGCATGTTGCCTGGTGATAAACAAGAAACCCCAGAGCTACTGATGACTTTGAGAGACCATCTCAGGTTGGGCATCCTGAGCTTTCCCCCCTCCAGATTTATTGAGATCCTAGAGGCCCAGTGCACAAAATTCGTGCACTGGGGGTGTCTCGCAGCCCAGCCTGCAGCCTTTTCAATCTGTGATCCCTCGGACTTCCCTCTCACAATCTGGGACTGCTGGCTCCCAACCGCTCCCCTGCCTGCCAGCCTGATCACCTCCTAACTACTCCCTTGCCAGCCCGATTGCCCACAGCTGCCCTCCCCTGTCATCCTGGTTGCTCCTAACTGCCCTCCCCTACAGGCCTGGTCCCCCCAACTGCCCTTCCCTGCTGGCCTGATCACCGTATCTACCCTCCTCTGCAGGTCTAGTTGCCCCCAACTGTCCTTCCCTATTGGCCTGATCACCCACAACTACCCCTCCCCTGCTGGCCATCTTGTGGCAGCCATCTTTGACCACATGGGGCCTCCATCTTGTGTGAGGACATGAGGGTCAATTTGCATATTACCTCTTTATTATATAGGATAATTGAGAAGTGTGTAAATTTAAGGTTTACAACTTGTTGGTTTCATACACTTGCATGCTGTGAATCCTGTTACACAGATAGAGTCTGTGGTACCCGGTCGAAAGGAAGGAGATCATTGTATTATCATGCATGTAGTGATGGTAATTTTATATCTAGAAGGGACCTTAAAGGTAATTCAATCTAGTGGTTTTTCAGACTTTTTCTGTCTCGGAAGCCTCACAGCATTCCAAAGTATAGCCTGCTCCCATTTGGAACTGCTCTTGCTACATGTAGTAATTCTCAAGGAGTGGGGTGGGAGGGAATGGATTATTGTCTTCAAGGAAACAGGAGAGCGAAGATAGTGTTTCCAGAAAGTCTGCTTCACCTTCCCTTGAAAATTACAGAATGAATGATTTCATTTTAGAAGTGAGGAAACAAAGGCTTATCAGTCTTACAGTGTAGTCTTCTATGCACTGCATGTTTTTTCTCTGTTGTCATGAATAAGATGTGAATCTCAAGCTTATGTATTTATCTAGGTAAAGTCTCATGCATTAGAAAGAACCAAATAGGGAGATTTTTTTTTTTCTTCTGTACTTCACAGCTAATTCAAAAACTCTTTGAACAGCAGTTCTCATACTTTTTGATATCAGGACCTTTTTAAATGCTTAAAAATTAAAAATTTAAATGCAGGTTACTTATTTCTATGATTTATCATATCAGAATTTAAAACTGAGATACTTAAACAATATTTATTAACTCATTAAGAAAATAAAAAAACATATGTTAGCATAAAACATTTTTTAAAAAAAACCTATATTTCCAAAAATAAAAAAATAGTAAAAATGGTATTGATTCACAATTTAAAAAATCTCTTTAATGTTTGGCTTAATGAAAAATAGCTGAAATTCCACATCTGGTTCTTCATTCTGCTTTGTGATATCACACGTCATGTAGTCTCTGGAACCTTCCATTGTGCTCTTCTACGAGAATGAAGGTGAAAAAGGCAAATTGCATGTTGGTATAATTATAAAAAGAGTTTTGACCTTACAGACTTCGACCTTCAAGAGTCTTGAGGCCACATTTTGAGAACTGCTGCCTTAGAGATCTGTCTTTCCTTAACACACCTGCAGTGAATGCTTCTGGACCTGTTTGCTCTCTTTGCAACCAATAGCTAGGGTGAACACATAGTAGGGATGGTGGCTGTCACTTGGTAATTTTAGTTTCAGCAGGGAATAGCAACTACATTTCTTGGTCTTTGAATAATTTTGTATCCAGGCAGAAATCTTTGGCACTGATTTTACACTGTTCCCAGGAATTGGCTACGAACTCACACTGCCTCGTTCAGTGGATTCTCAGACATTTCTACGTAAGGAGTGGAAACTATTTTGCCTTGCCAGGTACACGTGACAAGAATCAGCTGTTAGTTATCCTTGCAAACTTGCTGGTTAAGGTATTCCTGAACTAAGATTGCCCACAGCTGTCCTCCCCTGCTGGGCTGATTGCCCCCAACTGCCCTCCCCTGCAGGCCTGGTTGCCCCCAACTGCCTTCCCCTGCAGGCCTGGTCACCCCTAACTGCTGGAATTGCTCTTGTTACCTGTAGTAATTCCTGAACTAAGATTGCCCACAACTGCCCTCCCCTGCCATCCTGGTTGCCCCTAACTGCCTATTTTTTTATTTTTAATTTTTATTTTTTTAGCAGCATTAAACAGTAAAAAATTGTCAAAGTGAATCAGAGTGACCCTGACAGGCTTAGATTTCTTTTCCTATGAGAGTGAGTTGTTCTGTGGTGCTGAGCTTGCATTTCACAGAGCCACCACTAGAAGATGATGGTGTTTCTATTCTGCAGTTCAAGGCCAGTTGATAGCTACTGGAGCCCAAAGAAAGCCCGAGTTCAATAGTGTGACTAATGGCCCTGCTCACCTGTGCTTTTTTTTTTTTTTTTTTTAACCAAACATACTGATTTAGCTTTAGTAGTTTAACTTTAACTGTCCCTCATAAGTAAAGTAATGTCCCAGGAGGAAGTAAGGTTAAAGATATAAAAGCTTAGAGGTAAAAGTACCCTTGTCACTACTAAACTGCTGGAAGCTCCCTTAATGTAAATATTTGCTCCTTAACTGCTCTAACTGTAATATGTGAACACCCTTCTGTGTGCCATTTTTTTCCGGCCACATGACTTTAAATTATTCTCCAAATTGGAGACTACAAATTGTGAATTCCTTTCTAGCTGTTTTGATTTTTGTTTCCTTGACTCTGCATGCCTAGCAGTTCACTCTTGTATCAGATCAGATTTCGCTGCTCTTGGTCAAAGGTCATTTCAAGACAGAGCAAAGAGCGGGTCCTCTGTGATTTTCAGAGTCAGTTACAGACATGGGAAACCAAATATGAAGAAGCATAGAGAAGAATAAAGAAGATACCTAGCATTTTTTTCTTTTCTTTTTTATTGTTTGAAGCATTACAAATAGTAGTATATATGTCTCCTTTTTTCTCCCCCTTGACCTCCCCCCAGCCTCCCCTACCCCCCCACATATGCCCTCACCTGCCCCCCCCCCCCGCCGTGTCTTGTATCCATTGGTTATGTTTATATGCATGCATACAAGTCCTTCAATTGATTTTTTACAGCCCCCCACCCCCAGCCTCCCTTGCCTTCCCGCTATAGTTTGATAGTCTATTTAATGGTTCTTTATCTCTATAACTATATTTTCCCTATTTCTTTTCTTTGAAAAATCTTGCAACTGCAGACTAGAAATAAATATATAATAACGCTTGAGTCCCAATTTCAATGTCCAACAGTTCTGAGATCCAGTTTCAATGTCAAATAGTTCCTTATGTGTACATGTCATCAATGATATCTGGATGATGGACAGATGGTGGCAATGCAGGTCCGACCCTCTATGGTAAAAATAGTTTTAAAAGACAGAATCATAACCCCGTGTACCTCCAATTATTAAAATTGTAGTATCTAAATGAACTGGCTCTGATTTTTTGAAACACAGTTGAAAAAGAGAATTAAAATTTTCTACACTCATCTGTGTCAGATTCTGCCTCCTTTGGAACTGATCTTGAGTAAATACCCATTGAACAGAGTATTCACAGAAGTTTCCTGTATAGATCCAGACACAAGGGCAGAATTTTAAAAAAAGGAAAAAAGTTAGAGTGTCTAATTTAGGAGACTTACCGCACTCCCTCTCGGTTTCTCTCTTCTAATACAGGTGCCTTGATTTAATCACCTGTCTTCTTAAGAGGAACAGGATGCTTTTTCTTCTAAATATTTAGAACCATCAAACCAAACAAGACATGTTTTGAATAAGTTACGTAGGTTCTCCCTCAATTACTGAATATTTTATATAGGAGAGCATGGTTAACTTTCATAATACCAACCTAAAAAGTTCAGGGTACTCTAAATAACTTTAACTTTTTCTACCTCTAATATTCTCTGAATCCTCCCCCCACCCCTTGCCACTACCCCAATAAACATTATTAAACACCAGCTATGTATAGGATACCATGCAGCATATTAGGTCCAAGAATTAAAGGCAATGCTAGGATATGAGTTGGGTTGCTCAGCTTGACATTCACGTTGGCTTTGCGTCACCACTGGATCCAGTGAAGGCTTCTCTGCCTCGGGGAGGGCTGTGGCCCTAAAGGCTCAAGGGTAAGAGGTAATTGAGCGTCACCCTTGAGCCAATGGTGACGCGCAGAAGCCCCCAGCTGGAGATGACCAGAAATCTACCTAATGCCCTAACTGGTTTGGCTCAGCGGTTCCGAGCATTGGCCTGCAGCCTGAAAGATACCAGGTTCGATTTTGGTCAAGGGCATGTATCTTGTATGCGGGCACATCCCCAGCAGGAGCTGTGCAGGAGGCAGCTGATTGATGTTTCTCTCTCATTGATGTTTCTAACTCTCTATCCCTCTCCCTTCCTCTCTGTAAAAAATCAACAATAATAATTTAAAAAAAAAATATATATATATATATAAATCTACCCAATACTCATTCCAAAACCTACTTAGCTTTTTCTTTTACCATTGAGAGTGTATCTTGCTTTTTCTTCTCTCTCTGTGTCTCTCATCCTTCTCTCTCTTTTCCCAACCCATTCTGTTTTGTTATTGTTTTTCTTTGTTATCCCCTGATTAGAACTGTTTTTATTGGGCATGCTATGAAATCTAAGCTAATTAAAAATATTTATTGGCTTGAATTAAGTAGCACCCCCCCCCTTTTTTTAATTTGCAATCAGGTTATCAGGGCCACTTATAAATTGTGCTTGTTTGTTCCAAAGAAAAAACCCCACATGATTCTGGGTATTTAATTACACACTCATTATGCTGCATAGTTTCCCTAAGTTTTATTACATCCTTCTTGGTCAGTCCTTATTCTCTTTCTGTGTTTTATTTTTCATATTTTTCTGTGTTTTATTTGTTAAAAACAAATACTAATTTCCTTAGATTTGAACTTTTGTATGGATCCTTAATTCAAATATGCAGAGTACTTATTATTAATTTACTTATTTTTATTCATCCTCACCCAAGGATAATTTTCTCATTTAATTTTTAGAGAGAGTGGAAAGGAGGTAGGGAGGTGGGGAGAGAGAGAAAGAGAAGGAGAGAGAGAAACATCGATGTGCGAGAGACACATCAATTCGTTGCCTCCCACATGCGCCCCACCAGGACCAGGGATCGAACCTGCAACCTAGGAACGTGCCCTTGACCGAGAATCGAACCCACGACCTTTTTGGGTGTACAGGATGATGCTTCAACCAACTTAGTCACCTGGCCAGGGCTGTGCACCCACATTTTATCTTAGATTCTGTGCTCCTGTTTCACACCAATCTTGGAAGCTGTGCAGTGGGTCAGAATTGGGCTCTCTACTTGGAATCCACTCACCTTTCATTCTCTTAATTAAGTGGGGCTGGTTGTGTGGTGGGGTGCCGCTAGGTTGTCACAGAAAAAGGCAAGTTCCATTTCCTGGAGCTGAAGGTAGCCAGTCGGCTGATGTGCGGGGCACGTCGCCAGGGACCAGGCGTTTACACGTACGCAGGAGGGTTTTGGCAAGAGGCAGCTGCAAAGCTGTGTGTGCATGTGGGCGCATCATCCTCAGCTGTCCTTCTCTCCTCCTAGTTTTCGGGGCTCTACATCCTATCCTTCACCGTCATCATGGTGGGCTTCATTCTGTACTGCTCCACCCCCACGCGCACGGCGGAGCCGGCGGAGAGCAGCGTGCCCCCGGCCCCCAGCATTGGCATCGACAACCTGGGCCTGAAGCTGGAGGAGAACCTCCCGGAGGCCCACTCCGCGTTCCTGTAGCTGGAGAAGAAGGGGCCCGTCCTCCTGGGGCCTCCTGGGAAGCGGGGAGCTGCCGCAGGGACCAAGCAGAGTGTCCGACTGCTGGGTGGAAACCTGGCGAGTTACCCAACTGAGAGCAAACACCCGTGGCATCAAATGGGGCCCATCGGTGAGATGCTACAAAGGGATGTCTCCCCACTGGAAATGCCGAGATGAAGCAGAAGCCATGGCGAGGAGGACTGGGCTTCTGGGTTTGTGAGGACCAGTACGGGGAGTGTCAGAACACAGGGGTGGGCCCCATTCTGGGGCTTTGGAGGCACAGGTGGGCGAGCAGGATGGGGCAGAGCTCACCACTGAGCCAGCCTCAGCACAGGGCTGTCTAGGGGGGGCTGGTGGTCAGGAGTAGGGCAGTCCAGGGCAGTTTTAGAGTAGGTTTCCTCTGCTGGGGGCTTCTCAGTTTTGTCCTTCTGAGGCAGCCGTTGCCACAAGCCACAGCTGAGGCCTGGGGACTGATGGCATACAGCAGGAACGTGGAGGGGGGGAGGGGGATGGACAGAGCCGGGGAATCGTGATCACGATGGAGACACAATCGTGAGTGCCGTAGAAACTTCGAAGGGGAGTGCTGCAAACCTAGGAATCCTCTCTTCGTGGTTAAAGAGGATGCTGCCCCATTTCTCACAACCACTTACGCTCGAGAGATTTTTACGATACTCCTTCAATGAAAGTGTTCATAGGCAGCAGCATCATTATCATACCTGCGACCAGTGGGCAACTTTACAAAAACTGCATGTAAGCTTTTTTTTTTTTTTCCCCAAATAAAAATATAATAAAAGAACCTGAGAGTAAGTGTTCACATTATTAAACGATTTCTGATTTTATGGAAATACACCCACTGTGGTTTTTTTTTGGGTTAACCAGTTTCCCTTGTTGGTTTTATTTTGTTTTTTAAAATATATTTTTATTGATTTCAGAGAGGAAGGGAGAGGGAGAGAGAGAGAGAAACATCAATGATGAGAGAGAATCATTGATCGGTTGCCTCCTGCACATCCCACACTGGGGACTGAGCCCACAACCCGGGCATGTGCCCTGACGAGGCATCGAACCGTGACCTCTTGGTTCCTGGTTGATGCTCAACCACTGAGCCATGTTGGCCGAGCTCCCTTGTTGATTTTAAATGTCTTAATATACTCAGGATTTTTTCACATCCAACCTTTCAGAAACATGTCTTCTGTAAGGTAAAATACACCTATCTCTTTGTGGCTCTGCTGGGATGAAAGGGAATTCAGAGTGAGCTCACAGATGATTTGCTGGAATACATACTTTAAAATTATTTTAATTTCCCTTTTAGAGTGAAATCCCTCTCATTCTCTGAAGCCTGTTAACACTGATGTCTGGTTTTCACTCCTACCAATCACAACTGTCAAAAAATGGGGGCGGGGGAAGTTATGTTAAAATGTTTGGCATTTTGGGGAACACTTTCAGTTCGTACACACTGATTATCTCTTAAAATGCCTTCCTTAAGAATAAACCTGTGTATATAAAAGGGATGGTGATGACTCAGGGCCTCTCAGGTGACAACATCCCAGCGGTCTGCCAGGCTGAGCTCAAATGTCATCTCTTCTATGGAGCCTCTCCCAGGCCAGCCGGGCGGGGGCACCTGGGTGCTTGTTCAGATCCTCCTTGTGGCTCCTGTTGAAGTGCATGCTGGGTACCTGCCCCTCCTCACCACAGGTTGAGCTCTTCCAGGTCAACTCTGGTCCTACGGTTGCCTCATTTGTTCTGTGTTTATGAAATGAACTTTGTCTCTGGTCCCAGTTCAGAACACTTCAAGGGAAATGGACCTACCAAGGGTAAGGCCTTATGTGCAGGTACATGTCGGTAGTAAGTTATTCTACCCCGCTCTGCTCTTTCCATCCTTCCCCTTCATCCTAGTGTTGCCCCTCGCCCGCTCCTCCGGAGGTGAGCAAAGTAGTTCCACTCCGGGCGTCCTGAGTTAAAACTCAGAACTGAGGGTACCAGAGCAGCAACACTGCAAATCACATCCAGCAGCTAAACTACAAGGACTGCAAGCCTGGGCATCCTGTTTACATAAGTGTGTAGCGACTTGGGGTTGGCTGAGCCAGCCTGGGCAACGTGATCTTCAACATCTGGGCTTATACATAAGTTTTTGAAACTCAGCACGTTCTTAAGTGGAGAACCTCCTGAATGGTCTTTTTTTTTTTTTTTTTTTTTTTTTTTTAATGCATTTTATTGATTTTTTACAGAGAGGAGGGGAGAGGGATAGAGAGTTAGAAACATCGATGAGGGAGAAATATCGATCAGCTGCCTCCTGCCTACAACCAAGGTACATGCCCTTGACTGGAATCGAACCTGGGACCTTTCAGTTCATAGGCTGATGCTCTATCCACTGAGCCAAACTGTTTAGGGCTTGTACGTTCTTTTTCAGCCCATTAGAACAGTATTCAGCTTTTAATAATTTTGTAGCTATTTATGCCATTAAAGAAGCCTGCTGAATAGAATGGTTGCTACCCTGTTTCCCTGAAAATAAGACAGTGTCTTATATTAATTTTTTCTCCCAAAGTTGCGCTAGGTCTTATTTTCAGGGGATGTCTTATCTTTCCATGCGCTAGGTCTTATTTTCGGAGGATGTCTTATTTTCAGGGAAACACGGTAGATTGCTCCCTAGTGCTGTATAGAGGTGGTAAATTGTATAATTGGACTGCAGGAACACTAAGAAGGAAGGGCTTTGCTGCTGCCATTCTCACTACTCACATTTGAAGCTAGGTTCTCTTTAGTGGGCAGGTAGCTCACATTTCTCACCGTTCGGACACCAGCATCTCAGAGAATTTGGTGTCTTATCCGTGGTGTTCTCAGCAGGTTGCCCTTTAACAAATATGTCAAAGACCCATTTTATGGAGCCAACATAATGTCCTGTTAAACCAAAGGGTTCCGGTTTAAAGGAGGGTGTTAGGATGACTGCCCTGGGCAGGGATCACCCTTGATGAACAATGAAGAAGGAAATCTCCAGAGAAGTGCAATCTTCCTTCCTTGGGGGCCGCATGGCTGCTGGGTAAGGTGAAAACGGAATCCAGGATTTCTCTCAGCGTGGCTAGCAGTACACCCCTGCTTCTCGGAAACGGTGGTTCTTGTGGGACTGCTGAGCCCGCGAATGGGAGTGCATCTTTCGTGAGAGGAATTGGGTAGATTTTCGTGTAAAAACTTGCTTGATGGCGCCATTTTCTCTGCAGCTCTGGAGCCTGCCCTTTTAAGAAGCTGCCCACATCCATCTCTGTGAGGTCTTATATATGCCAAGTCACGATTCCCCGTTCCGTTATTATGGGATGTGCCGTTTTCATCCACATTTAATCACTTAGTATCTGGACACATCCTCAGCCCTCATAAGATGTCAGTAAATCAGGGAAATTCGGCAGATAGCCACTTAGCTGATTAAAAGGCAGGAGATTGATGAGGAAATTAGGTAATGCTGAACATGCAGCTCTCCCACAGTCTGAGACAGGGTGCCTTGAGCAGCCTGGTGACGGATATGTGGTATATCCAGGGAGATGAAGCCTTTTCAGAACACCACAAGTTTACTTTTAGGATTGAATGCCCCCAAATTTGTTCTCCCAGTGCTTTCATCACGCACTTTATTCCTTGGTTTAAATATCGCCCTCTTCTAGCAATTGTAACTTAAAGTGTAAATACCTTTGGAGAAGGAAATTTAGATTGAAAAGGGGAGAGCAGTGATGTCAATAAGAACCATAAGCCATGTGAGCAATTCTTGGCTTCAACTGAGCACGACAAGCCTTCAGATGGTGCCACATCATCACCATTCATTCAACTGTGAGTGTTCAGGGCCTGCTCAGTGGGAGGCCAGATTGCACACACAAGGTGCAATGTACAGAACTCGCAGTGCTGGTAGCTAAAGTTTCCATGTGGAATCCCACCTTCCCTGACCTTAGATGTTTCTTTCCACCTGGTGACTATGTTTTCCCATTTTTGCCCGAGTGTTTCACATTCTTTTGTATTCCTGTTCTGACTCTAGTCTTGTGATCCCATGTGGGTCCTTATCCACCTCAGTTGTCATGAAAAGCCTTCCAGTTCAGTGCTTGCACCTTTACACGGACACACACACTCACTCACACCCCCCCCCCCCCCCCCACTGTCACCATCATCCCCTCCTCTCTGCACCCAACATCTTATTTCTCCAGGAACTGCTGTTGTTGATAAGACTGATGGCAGCAGTGTCAGGGAATCTGCCCCCAGCCCTGACAAAGAACTAGAAGCATTCCTGCAGAACTTCATTTCCCCAGTGCATCTATTGGGTTGGTGTATGTGATACCTTTAGTCAGACATAATTGATGTACAACATTTATTTGATCTCTCCTGTCAATTTGGAGGTTTAGATAGCAGGGGGAGGGCCAAGGCTTGATCCCTGATCTGCTAACTAGTGTGAGACATTCCAGAGCAGGGACATGTGGCTCAGTTGGGAGCCAAACTTGGCTGGTCAGTACGGTGTACTGTCTTGAGAACTGTTCAGTCATGATGTAGGGATATGGCTCCTGTCTTATCTCATTGTGGGGACCAGGGCGCAGGATTCAAGGCCAGACCAGGAGACACTGGGAGATGACAGACAGCAGGGTACTCTAATTGCCTGGAGCTCAGTGACTTCATGCTAATCTAGGAGGAAGTCTGTGAGGGAGGACACTCAAATAGATCTTCTAGATGGGGATGCATGGGGCAGGGAGAAGAAAGGGGAAGGTGAGAGTCCTAGGCCCTTGGTACTGGGATGAGTTCAAGAAAGGTAACTAGGAGCACCAAAGAAAGAACTCCATTTAGCCTCCAACAATATGCCTGAACCCTCTGAATGTTCTTTAATCTAAAGTGGACATTTCTCCAACTCTGTCCCTCCATTGCCTCAAGTTCAGTAAGCTGAACTGAAGCCCAACATGGTTTCTCTTCCCTTCATGTCCTTCATCATCTGCTCTCACCTCTGAGTCAAAATGGCACATCCCATTACGACAGAAAAGGGAATCAATGATCAGCTGCCTCCTGCATGCCCCACACTGGAGATCTTTTCATTTCTTTTCATTTATTAGTGACATTGTTGTTGTGCTGCTCAGTACAAACACTTAATGTTATAGGGGGTTTGTTTATTCCTCACCCTTCACATCCAGCAGAGCACAAATATCTGCTAGATTTTTTAAAAAAAATATATATATTTTATTGATTTTTTTTTTTTACAGAGAGGCAGAGAGAGGGATAGAGTCAGAAACATCGATGAGAGAGAAATATCGACCAGCTGCCTCTTGCACACCCCCTACCGGGGATGTGCCCGCAACCAATGTACATGCCCTTGACTGGAATCGAACCTGGGACCTTTCAGTCTGCAGACCGACGCTCTACCGCTGAGCCAAACTGGCTTCGGCTGTCTGCTAGATTTTTGGTGACTTCTCTCATGGATGTCTGTTTGTCTCTCACATTTTTTGTTTTGTTTTGTTTTCACATCAGCTTAAATACTTTTGCTTGGACCAGCCCTATAGCCACCTAACAATCTCGAGTCTCTGTCAATGGTTTCTTTTATTCTCTAAATATTCCTAAAATTGTTGCAATCCAGCAAGTTCCTGCCAATGGAACCTTTCTAAAACATCATCAGTTCCCTCAGAAACCTTCAATGGCTCCTGATTATTCTTAGAATAAAATCCAAGCTGAACCTAACTCACTCTGTTTTCACCAATCCTAATATGGTTACCTGTTACTGTTTGTTCACATGAGTTCAGCCAACAAGCATCCTCCCTGATCTATGCTCACAGCCTGTAGGTTCTGCCTCCACATGCTTTACAGGCAGTTCTCCTTAGCGATAACTCCTCCTTCCACTTCGCCTTTGTATACCCAATGCTTACTTCACTCTCCAAGGTTCAGCTCAAGTCCATCCCCACCTTCCCATTGATGGAGTCCACAAGATCCCCTCTCTCTTCAGAGTTCCCATTACACTTCCTCTTTTCTTCTACTCGTTGATACATCTGTCATCCTGTAGCATGAACATACTGCTTTCCTCAGAATATGCAACCTGCTGGAAACATCACTGATGATACATACCAATTCTCTGAGATGCTGGTATCTGAACGGTGAGCTACCTGCCCACAAAAGAGAGCCTAGCTTCAAAATGCAAGTAGTGAAAATGGTAGCAGCAAAACCCTCTCTTAGTGTTACTGCAGTCCAATTATACAATTTACTACCTCTGCACAACACTAGGGAACAATCTAGCAACTATTATACTATTCAGAATGTGTATGACAGTTGTATGTGGAAGCTACTTGTGTTGTGCTCAGAATTGCCCTGGAGAGGCTAAGCTGTGAACCAAGGCAGGGCCTATCAGGGGTCCTCAAACTTTTTAAAGTGGGGGCCAGATCACAGTCCCTCAGAGAGCTGGAGGGCCGGACTATATGAACTACTAATTCCTACTGTAACACCTCGGCTGCGCTCACTGCCCAAAAAACCTGGCGGGCCGGATCAGACTCCTCTGCGGGCCGCATGTGGCCCGCGGGCCGTAGTTTGAAGACGCCTGGTAGATCCACTTATTGAGAGGAATGGGACACACTGAAGCCAGCTGCTGCTTGTTTGAGAGATTTTAGGAAAGTCTGAAGCCTGAGCTAGGACACTCCATTCATATGGGAAAGTAACTGGGAATGGCTTAGATGAGCCTGCAAGTGGAGTGGAGTAGGGCCTCAGGGAATCACCAGAGCAGGGTGAACAGTGTGGGACAGGTTGATGGAGACTCAGATATAGTAACTGTCTATAGGCACTATGGTGGGGAGGGCTCAGAAAAGGAACAATGACCTTTGAGAACACTTTTGTCTGGGAGAAAGCTGCACCCCAGTTCTTGTCCTGATGCCAGACAAGTTAGTTCATTCCATATGTCCCTGGATTCTTTCAAGCTGCTGATCCAGTGCTGGAGCTCAAAGGGAGTGAGTCTGAATAAATCCATGCACTGGCCCTTTAGGAGGAACTGTCTGGGACTCCAGTAAACCTCCATCACTCAGACACAATTTCCCCTAGTTTCTATAGCCCAAAGTTATGGGGACTTCTCTTCCTGGCAGTGGAACCCTGGGTGGAGGATATGGAACCTTTTTCTCCTCACGGGCGAATCTCTACAGTGAATATATCCCTCCAAATTAAAAAAAAAAAAAAAAAAATCCCATGTGGATGTCAGAACAGCCCATTCTGTGCCACCACCCCTCCTACTAGTCTGAATGTGGCTTCTTCTTTAAATCCCTAGTTATGGAACTTAACTAGATTCAACCAGATTTCTAAATGATGGTCATTCTTTAGTTGTAATTCTGATGTAGTTGTGGGGGGAGGTGATACTGCATTTACCTGTGCTACCCTTTTGATCTTCATCCAACTTGTTTTTGTTTATTTATTTATAAATACACTAGAGGCCCAGTGCATGAACTTTGTGCATGGGTAGGGTCCCTAGCAGCTGCCGGATGCCAACCAGAGCTTTACTTCATTCCATGTCGCCCCCAGGTGGTCAGCACATTTCATAACGAGCAATTGAACTCCCAGTTGGTCCAACTCCCTTAGGGGATACTTTGCATATTAGTCTATTATATATATAGATTTTTTATTAATTTCAGGGAGGAAGGGAAAAAGAGAGAGAGAGAGAGAGAGGAGAGAGGAGAGAGAGAGAGAGAGAGAGAGAGAGAAAGAGAGAGAGAGAGAGAAATATAATTGAAAGAGAATCATTGATCAGCTGTCTCTTGCATGCCTCACACTGGAGATTGAACCCACAACCTGGGCATATGCCATGACTGGGAATTGAACTGTGACCTTCTGGTTCATAGATTAACACTCAACCACTGAATCATGCCAGCCGAGCTCATTTGGTCTTTTTAAAAATTGTGCATTCTTTTTATTTATACAAATGTTCAATTATTGTTATGAAAAATGGAAGAACTACAGAGAAGAATAAGGAAGTAGCAAAAATTACCCCAAATTCTACCAACCAGAGATACCATCAATAATTCAGAAAATATTTTTCCAGATTTTTATGTATGCACATATAAAGTTTGCACACATACATATACACAAAATTTACATGCATGGAACTACATAGTACATACTATTTTTAAATGTTCTTTTTTTCATTCAACAAAGTGTCTTAGATATCTTTCCAAAGCAGAGAATATTGATCTTCCTGTTTAAGAGCTTAACAGCTTTTCTTGAATGGATAACCTGAGACATATTAAATCACAGAACTGGACACTAGATGGCAGTGTTGAAATAAAAAAAATTGGAAAATAAATAGTAAGGAATTTACACAGAAACGAGAGCCCTCTGGGCCTTTTTTTTTTTTTTTTTTCCCCAGCTGAATCCTATTATTGGCATTCTGATCATTAATAACTGGTGAAAGAACATTTATCTGATTAAGATTCTATCACTTTGGAGGCTCCATATCCCCCTAGCTTGGGCTGCAAACCTCAAGCTCCTAAGACAAAGATATGTAAGGCTGCACTCAGATTTGTTTCATCATCCATCTGTGAAAGTGAAAATTTGCCCTCTACGGAAGGAATAATTACTTGCCATCTCTTTCACATTCTCTCCTCAGCTCCCATACCAGATACAGCAGATGGACTGACACCCTTGCTGCTCTCCCCCCCCCCCCCCCCCCCCCGCCCAAAACAACAACAACAACAACAACAACAACAACAACAACAACAACACACACCATCCAAGGCAGCAGGAGAAGCCAGTTAAAACTGGTTCTCTGTCTGGCTCACAGTCTCAGGGTGGTGCTTCACTCTGTTCCATGTCTCCTGAGAATTAATACTCCCTATAGCAACTGCATGCACGGAGAGATAGCAGGTCAACCCAGACCTTCAGAATCCCAGGATCCACGGTGTTTTTGTTTTTATTCATTTAATTTATTAAATACATATATACTAGAAGACTGATGCACAAAATTCGTGCAAGGGGTTCGGCCCTCGCCCACTGCAGCAGCTGCCTCTGCCTCGGCCCCAGAAAGTCATATAGAAGGATGTCCAATCTAATTAGCATATTATGTTTTTATTATTATAGATCTTTATTGATTTCAGAGAGGAAGGGAAAAGATAGAGAGATAGAAACATCAATGATGAGAAAATCATTGATCAGCTGCCTCCTGGATGCCCCCTACTGGGATCCAGCCTGCAACCCAACCCTACCCAAGCAGAACTGAAGCCAGAGCCCTTCAATCTGCAGGCCGGTGCTATATCCACTGAGCCAAACCAGTTAGGGCATGGTGTTTTCTGCTCCAGGCCTTTACTACCCTATTGTCTGAGTCCATGCGTCATGCATACATGCATACAAGGTCTTTGGCTGTGGCAGTGTTTTTTGTAAATACTTTCCAATTCTGTTTCAAAGACATACTCCTCACACATTCATGCACACACATGCACATACATGCATATATATATATATATGAATGCATGCAGACAAACACATACTCACATTCTTTGGAATTTGGCTTGGTATTTGTGCTTATTTCTCTTTTCGAAAAAGTGTAAGATGCATGTCTGAAATTTTGGCTCTGCTACTAATTGACCTTCTGATCTTGGCTAAATCCCTAACCATTTCAGTTTTGTTACATATGAGTAATAACTACAACTGAGCCCATTCTGGGGCATTTTATATGTAGACTGTATATGTGCTTAGGTCTCTCCCAGCTACACCCATAAAAATGAGAAAAATGTTCTGAATTTGGTAATTTCTATTTTTTTAAACAGCTACTTGGGAAAAATCAGAACTTTATGAGTTTCTTTACATTTATCTTATGACTTTGTTTTTATCTTGCACTGCACTGATTTCCTAAACCACCCTATGGTTAGAGGCTCCCACACACTTACCACCATCAAAATGCTCTGTGATTCAGGACATGAGGGTGTTTTCAGAGTCAGAGCTCAGCCGTGTCACACTCACTTGCAGTAATCCCGAGGGTCTGTTATAGCGCTGAGTCATGGACACAAATTCCATCTGATGAGAAGTGATTTTGTTCACACAGACTCTGTGGAAAGCCACAAGAGACACTTGCTCTGCACACTGACCTTCCTGGCTTTTACTGAAGAAAATATGTCTTAATTCAGAGCCCAAATAGGAAAAGCTTGAAGAGCTGATTTGGGAAAGGCCATTATTGAAGATTTTAAGGCAATCTAGGCCTTTTCCTGGTCACGAGCAACCAAAGTGAGAATTGAACTAGTAAGCCAAATGAAGTATTATCAGTTTGATAACATTTTATTGACTTCAAATATATTTCAATTCTATTAACAGCTTTTGTGTGCCTACTGTGGCTAGAACAGGTAAAAGATGAAGTGAAACTGACTTCGTCCCTGCCTTTAGGAGGTATAATCTAGAAAAGACAAACATATACTCAAGTCTCTTCTCTCTGGTAGCCCAGTAAGCTCAGAGACTTAGTATTGCCCTTTATCTTGTGCTTTGAACATAGTAGAAGCTAATTATTGTTTTCGGATGAATATACATATGATTACATATTATTATATATGAATATATATATATTATCCAGGCCAGGCAGAACATAGAAACTACTAACAAAGAGATAAAGAGTGATGTTTCAGTGCCAATTAAAAGGAAAAAGGAAGACTGCTAAAGGAAGAATTTGAGCAGAGTTTTGAGGGATGGGTAGAATTTTTGATGGGGGGAGTGAAGGTCATAGAGAAAACATAGGCAGTAAAATCTCTGACATTTCTCTTAGAAATCATATATTTTTTTCAGGCAAGGGAAACAAAAGAAAAAATAAACAAATGGGACTACATCAAGCTAAAAGGTTTTTGCACAGCAATAGAAACCACCAACAAAACAAAAAGATAACCTACGGTATGCAAGAAGAATATTCACCAATGATACATCTGAGAAGGGGTTAATATCCAACATTTATAAAGTATTCAGACAACTCAACCCCCTCCTCTCTCCCCAAAAAATCAAACAAACAATCCAATTAAAAAATGGGCAGAAGACCTGAATAGACACTTCTCCAAGGAACAGTGGCCAATAGATATATGAAAAGATGCTCATAAGAAAAATGCAAATTATAACCACAATGAGATGTCACCTCACACTTGTCAGAATGGCTATCGTCAAATTCACAAACAACAAATGTTGGCAAGAATGTAGAAAAAAGAGGACCCTTGTTCACTGCTGGTGGGAATGCAGATTGGTATAGCTACTATGAAAAAGTGTGGAGGGAGCTAAAAAAAATTAAAAAATGAAACTGCCTTATGTCCCAGCAATTCTATTTCTGGGTGTATACCCCCAAAAACCTAAACACTATTTGAAAGAATATATGCACCCCTATGTTCATTGCAGCGTTATTTACAACTAGAGGCCTGATGCATGAAAATTCATGCACTGGAGGGGGGCATGTCCCTCAGCCCTGCCTGCCCCCTCTCACAGTCCGGGAGACCTCTGGGCAATCAGCAGAAGACGATGCCCCCATCACACTTCTGCTGCTGCCCCTGCCAGCAGTGCATCTTCAGCTGACCCTGGTTACCTGAGCCTTGGGTGGCCGTGGGTGGCTGGGCAGCTGCCATCTGAAACTTGCCTGGGCCTCAGGCTGGCCCTGGGAGGCTGGGGGGTTGAGGGGGTTGGGGGACTCCAGAGGAAGGTGCACAGAGCAGTTGCTTTGCTACATGCCTGCCACCATGGCAAGACTAAGGGGACTGGGCACTGCCACCTTGTGGCTGTGGGTGCCTCCATATGTGAGGGTGTGACAGTCAATTAGCATATTCCATCCTTATTGACTATGGGCCCTGCCATCTTTGCGACAGCATGAGGGTCAATTATCACATTCCCTCTTTATTAGATAGAATAGCTAAAATTTTGAAGCAACCAAGTGCCTGTCATGAGACAAGTGGATATAAAAGTGGTGGTACCTATACAAAATAGAATAGTACTCGGATATGAAAGAGTAAAATCTTACCCTTTGCAACAGTTTGAATGGACCTAGAGGGTATTATGCTAAGTGAAATGTCAGACATAGAAAGACAAAATACCAAATACTAAAGAAAAAAAATAAACAAAATTAATACAAACTCATAGAAACAGAGAACAGATTAATGGTTGCCAGAGGGGAGGGGCCTGGGGAACTCGGTGAAAAAGAGTGAAGGGATTAAGCATACAAATTGGGCCCTAGCTGGTTTGGCTCAGTGGACAGAGCATCAGCCTGTGGACAGAAGGTTTGCTTCCCGTCAAGGGCACATGCCAAGTTTGCAGGCTCGAAACCCAGTGGGAGGCATGCAGGAAGCAACCGATCAATGATTCATCATTGATGTTTCTATCTGTCTCTCCCTCTCTCTCTGAAATAAATAAAAAAAAAGATAAAAAAGAGATACAAATTGTGGTTGCAATATAGTCACATGGATGAAAAGTACAGGGTAGGAAGGATAGTCAATAATAATCAATAATTATAATAACTATATGCTGCCTGGTGAGTACTGGAAATATTGGGGTGGGGAGACAACACTTTGTAAAGTATATGATTATCTAAGCACTATGTTGTACATCTGAAGCTAATACAAAATAATATTCAGTGTAAACTGTAATTGAAAAAAAATAGATGATGATTCTGGAGAGGTTGAAACAGCCATTAGGTCAGGTATTAAATATAGGGTTGGTGTCATGGGCTTTAGCACAAGTGACACCATTTTGGGCTTGTGGACTAAGACTTTAAAATAAAACCAGCTTAATAAATATTCCTAAAGAATTAGGATTGTAAAGCAGGGACAAAAAGCAACCAAGAAGAACCAAGTACTATCCTGAGTATAAAAATTTTGTAATTGCACATTGGATTCAGTAGGTTTGTCACTAAGCAGAATAAATGCAGACAATACTTACTGAGTAAGAATGTCAGGTCAGAACACCTTCCCTATTCTGTGCTTTACATCCCGTGACTATTTTGTAACAATCGATTTGTACCTCGTAATCCCTTCACCTTTTTCACCTTTTACGAGTATAAAGAGGTGAGGCCTTGGCTCCACTCTAGTTCATACCAATCCTGGAGAGTTTTGTTGAAATAAATGTCTTGGCCTCACAAGGAACTACTCCTGTCCAGGGTGCCGCATCAGCAAACCGCAACTGAGATAACATTCATGCCCTGTAAATGCGCTGCTCCACCAGAAAATTAGTATATCCTCAGCCAATCCCAGGACAACAAGCCCACTCTGGAATCTATTCTCACTTCTTCGTTCCGTATTCTTTATTCTGCAAAAGCTTTCTGCCTTGTGCCCCATGTTGCAGTTCTCTGGACCCTTGGGAACAGAGAGAGACTGCCCACTTGATGAAGTGTTAAATCATTTTTAACAGTTTGAGGAGGGAAATCCCCCCCCCTCTCTTTTTCTCATTCTCTCTCTCTCTGTCATTTGTTTCTCTTCTTTTTAATCCTCACTCAAAGATATTTTCCATTGGTTTTTAGAGAGGGTGGAAGTGAGAGGAACAGACAGAAAAGTTGCCTCCTGCATGAGCCCTGACCAGGGCCCAGGCCAGGGAGGAGCCTGCAGCCAAGGTATGTGCCCTTAACTGAAATTGAACCCGGGACTGTTTGGTTCACAGGCCAATTCTCTATCCACTGAGCAAAACTGGCTAGGGCCTGACCTTGCTTAAAAAAAATATTTTATTGATTTCAGAGAAGAAAGAGAGAGAGAGAGAGAGAGAGAGAGAGAGAGAGAGAGAGAGAGAGAGATATTAATGATTAGAGAGAATCATGAATCTCAGCTGCTGCCTACACTGGGGATCAAGCTCACAACCCAGGCATTGAACCATGACCTCCTGGTTCATAGGTTGATGCTCAATCACTGAGACACATGGGTTGGGCGGGCCTTATTGATGGTTATTTGGATTCTTTCCGGTCTTTCTCTGCAATAAATAGTTTTATTCGCTAGTACTTTTAGTGTGGTCAAGGAGGTCCTGGCCAGTTTTAAAGCAAGAAAAAGACGCAAGAGATGTCAGGAGTGAAAAGGAAAATAAAACCAATCTATTCAACATGCACCTATATGGGAATTAGTACAAATATTTGGCAAAACTTAAATACAAGATCAACTTATAAGAAAAAAATCAACACTGTTTCTCTAGGCCAATAATAAAACATGAACATAATATAAAAATTAAGATTATATTGACAATAGCAATAACACTTGCACAAGAGGATGGATAATTAAAATATAGTGGGTACAGACTGAAATGGAAGCTTTTAACTAGATATTCCTGTAGTAATAGATGTGTCTTAAAAATGGTGTCGAAGTGATAAAAGTAAGAAACAGATATTGAAATCATATTAGAAGTACATAAACATGAGTGTGGGGTTTGAGTTGGGGGTCTCAGTGTGGCGGGGTGGTGGCGGTGGTGGAGGGATTGAGCTAAAAAGAAAAAAGAGAGAAAAAACTAATGGAAATGAGTAACAGTGTGGTGATTGCCAGGGGGCAGGGGGGCGGGGTGCTGGAGTAGGGTAAGGGAGTATAAATGGCGATGGGCTGAGAGCAGACTTGGGGTAGAGAACATACAATACATTTGTAGATGCTGTGTTGTGGAATTGTGCGCCTGAAGCCTGTCTACTTCTGTTAGCTAGTGTCACCACAATAAACTCGATAAAAAGGAAAAACATAATTATAAAAAGGAAAAATTTTAAAGTACCTAAACACATGACACCACAAACTTCATGAGGATATATGCCTCGTTCAGAACATTATATAAAACATATCATAGTTAGTGACCATAGCGGTCAGGAATGAAGGGAAAGAATAAGGAGATAAAGCAGAAGAGGTATTTTACACGGGCTGATGATGACAGTGTGTAAAGAATTAGGGTTGTGCTTAATGTGACGCTTCCTCTAACGTAAAACAAAACAAAACTAAACCAAACCTCATAAACAGACATCCCTGCAAATCCACAGGGACCAGGCTCATGTTACCCTGGGCAAACTGAGGTTACATAAATGGAACGTTAGAAATCCCGTGGCATGCTGAGAAGCTCTGGGACAGATTTCCCAAGCATGTAAGTGCTCTGTTGAAAGAAATTCAACAATTTGTTAAATCAAGGTCTCTGCCCCTTCACTGAAATGGCAGGGATGGTGCCACACCATCTTGCTTCCCCTGAGATCTGATCACAAGGAACTCAATGCATTTTCTCGCGGGGGACCAGCTTAGCGAAATATAGGGGCTTTCCCGCTATCATGTGGTGACTGTCACTCCACGGGAGTTAAAGTGGGAAGCAACTGTGAGCGACCTTGAGTCCCAAAGGTTCATGGTTAGAATATTTCGGCCTGGTGGAACATTCCCAAAACACCACCCCCTATTGATGGAATTCAGGGCCCCTCAAATGGATGGTATTTAAAATGTGCATAATCCTATAGAGGGCTGAGTGTCAATCGGCTTAATCCATTTGACTAAAATGGGAGCTGCTGGCACTGTGGCCAAAACAAAGGTATCCAAGGGAACTGTGTTGCTTTGACTCATAAGTGTTATTTTTAGAAAGAGCCATCCTGTCCAGCGCTCCATCTGATGCTGACACTACTTAGCAAGATTCCATTAATTAGTCATTTTTATGACTCAACATTGTTGTCTAGAACACGCATCAAGCTAGCAACAGAATTGTATTACCTTTGTCATGCATGGATATGTTCATTAACTCAACAAATCCTTATTGAACACCAAGGACATACAGGTTGCATAAGACACACATTTCTTACTCTGTGGGTCTTACTGTCGGATTAGAGAGAGGAATCACATACAGATGAAGAAGAATATGTCACCTGGCCCATGTTGCTCAGTGGTTGAGCATCAACCTATGAACCATGAAGTCACGGTTTCAGTTCCCAGTCAGGGCACATGCCCAGGTTATGGGCCCCATTCCATGTGAGGGACATGCAGGAGGCAACTGATCAATGATTTTCTCTTATCATTGATGTTTCTATCTCTCCCTCTCCCTTCCTCTCTGAAATCAATAAAAAACATATTTAAAAAAGAGTATGTCACTGAATAATAAGTATAAACTAAAACTAAAACAGGATGATGTAATAAAGAATGATGGGGCAGGCAGGCTGGGTTAGGTGGGGTGGGATAGCAAGACCTCTTTGAAGAGAAAACATTTAAACTGAGATCTGAATAGCAAGGAGAAGGCAGCCATAAGAAGTTTTAGGGAAAAAGCATGTAGCCTGGGGCAATGGTGCAGAGACTCAGCAGCTAGAACAAGAAAATCTGACGTGTTGGAGGAAGAGGAAGATCTTTATTGGCCAGTCATTTGGTTTTGCTATTTTGTGAATTTTATTATTTACTCATATCATTTATTTATTCACATTATCTTTTAAAAATTGGGTGTGCTTTGTTTTGTTTTCAGGTGTTCTTTTAAAAAATATTTTATTGATTTTTTACAGATAGGAAGGGAGAGGGATAGAGAGTTAGAAACATTGATGAGAGAAACATCCATCAGCTGCCTCCTGCATACCCCCTACTGGGTATGTGTCTGCAACCGAGGTACATGCCCTTAACCGGAATCGAATCTGGGACCCTTGAGTCTGCAGGCTGACGCTCTATCCACTGAGCCAAACTGGTTAGGGCTCAGGTGTTCTTTTAAATTAATTTCTTGTTGGTTTTACATTGGCTCCCCCTTATCTGAAGGAGACATGTTCCAAGAGCCAGAGTGGATGCCTGAAACAGCAGATAGTACAGAGCCCTATGCTTACAGTGCCTGTTCCTACACGTCCCTGCCTACGATAAAGCTTAAGTTATAGTAAATCAGGCACAGCGGGAAGTCACAGGCACACTTACTTTTACTGTGCTTTGCTTTACTGTGCTTCACAGGTGTTGCGATTTTTGCAAATATAATAGAAGGCATGACTTTCCACCAGCAAAATGATTACGACTTACTTTGTTGCCCTTCTCCCTTTATTATGGTGATCTGGAACCAAAACTGCAGTATCTCCGAGGTGTGCCTCTGACAGCAACAACTAATAATAAAATAGAAAAATTATAACAATATATTGTGGTAAGAGTTATGCAACTGCAGTCTTTCTCTTAAAATATCTTACAGTACTGTACTCATCCTTCTTGTGATGGTGTGAGATGATAAAAAGCCTAAATGAGGAAGCGGAGTGAGGTAAATGATGTAGACATTGTGCCGTTTAGGCTTCTGTTCACTTTCTGACAATAGGTAATATGCACCTTATGGCTTCTCTTTGGCATACCCGACTTGCCAGCATCACTATTCTTCCTTTTTAAACTTCTTTATTGATTAAGGTATTACATATAACCCCCATCTCCTTCACTCATGCCCTCACCCCCCTGGTGTCTGTGTCCATTGGTTATGCTTATATGCATGCATAGAGGTCCTTTGGTTGATCTCTCTCCCTTACCCCACTCTCCCCTACCTTCCCTCTGAGGTTTGATGGCCTGATCAATGTTTCTTTGTCTCTGGATCTGTTTTTGTTCACCAGTTTATGTTTTTGTGTTTTTTTTAAAATAAATTTTATTGATTTTTTACAAAGAGGAAGGGAGAGGGAGAGTTAGAAACTTCGATGTGAGAAACATTGATCAGTTGCCTCCTGCACCTCCCCCTCTCCCCCAACTGAGGATGTGCTTGCAACCAAGATACATGTCCTTGATGGGAATCGAACCTGGGACCCCTCAGTCCGCATGCCGATGCTCTATCCACTGAACCAAACTGGTTAGGGCTGTTCATCAGTTTATGTTGTTCATTATATTCCATAAATGAGTGAGATCCTGTGATATTTATCTTTCTCTGACTGACTTATTTCACTTAGTGTAATGCTCTCCAGTTCCAATCCATGCTGTCACTGCTCTTTTTAAACAATTTTATCTTTATTGTTGAAAAGATTATAGACGTCCTTCTCCCCCCTATTCCCCATTGACTTCTCCATCCCACCCTCTGCCCCAGGCCTTTCCAAACTCTTATCTGTGTCTCTGGGCTGCTAGCATCACTATTCTTGAGCGTTGGGGCCACTGAGTAAAAATAACGGTTACGTGCAATACAAACAGTTGATCTCTTAACCAAAATGGCTAATATATGACCAAGGTTGGGCGGGATGTTTAGTGGATACAGTTTGGATATGCTGGGCAAAGGGATGAATCACATTCCCATGCTACTCAGAACTTAAAACTTATGAGTTGTTTATTTCTGCAATTTTCTACTGAAAATATTTTTAGACCTTGTACACTGTATGTAACTGAGACCCCAGAAAATGAAACTGCAGATAATGTGGGGACTAATGTATATGTTGCAAACATTTTCTGTTACTATACCAGTTACTTAATTGAACAGAAATCCTTAATTCTGATGTAGTCAAAGCTCATCAACTTTTCTCTATGATTTTTGCTTTATAGTCTTGTTTAAGAAATCCTTTAGGAAGTTATAGGATAGTTCCTTACACTTTTTATTTGTTTTGTAGATTTATCTTTTACATATAATTATTTAATACATCTGAATTCACCTTGATTAACTGTGTGAAGATTGTTTTCCATTAAAAAGCCAAAAATGGTGTTAAAAAAAAAAGGTCTTTTTCCCCCCAACATCATTACCCCCTCTATTTTGGTGTTGCCACTTCTATAAACCAAGATCTGGGCACTAGGAATGCTCGTTGCTGCTGGCATGTTTTAGACATCACGAGTTCATGCTTAGATCTCCAATGCCAATTCAACATCACAGGCATCTTCCCTTCTTTGTCCATCCCACAGTTGTACCTTCTTTCTTCCACAGTGAAAACGTTAGCTTCCTCAAGCACAGTTACATTTACTTAATCCTATAGCAAATATAAAATGGATTCAAAACTGTGGATTGCATACCACTCTGAAAAACAAACTATGAAAAAGAACGAGTTCAGGATTTGTTTGCCATTCTCTCTCTCTCTCTCTCTCTCTCTCATTTGAAATACAATTGGGTTCATTTGTTTCTGTTTATAGTCAGTTTTAGGGCCCATCTGTTCTGTGGATTTAATTTCATTATTTGAATATGTAGATTACCAACATGCTTCCAAAAGGAAATACCGTTCTTCAGAGAGGCACCACTCTTCTTCCTAGACAATTCATGTAATTTCTCCCCACTCCTTATGTGCAATCAAGTTCACTTTTTGTTATGTCTCCTGTGTTTCCCCTATGTATGGAATGCTATAATTATTATATGTCTTACATATACTGTGTTTATTTACTATTTAAAACATTGCTTTTGGTATTTAGGAAAGTTTGTTTTATTAGTTATAAGAGACATCTTTGTTTTGTTTAAATTAAGATATAATTGATATATAATGTTATGTTTCAGGTGTACAACATAATAATTTGATATTGGCACATATTGATCGCCACAATCAGTCTAGTTAACATCCAGCACCACACCTAGTTACAATTTTTTTATATGATGAGAACTTTTATGAACTATTCTTTTCAAAACTTTCAAATACACAATACAGTATCATTAACTACAGTCACCATGCTGTACATTATATCCCTTGTACCTTTTGACATTCTTCACCCATTTCTCTAAACCCCCCCCCCCCCTTCACCTCTGGAGACTACTAGTCTGTTCTCTGTATCTATGAGCTTGTATTTTTGTTTGTTTGTTTGTTTTAGTTTATACATATAAGTGAGGTCATATAGTATTTGTCTTTCTCTGACTTATTTCACTTAACATAATGCCCTCATGGTTCATCCATATTGTCACAAATAGCAAGAGTTTCTTCTTTTTATGGCTAAATATATTTCATTGTGTGTGTATATAATATCTATCTATCTATCTATCTATCTATCTATCTATCATATATCATCTATCAAATTTTCTTTATTCATTCATCTATTGATGAACATAGGTTGCTTTCATGCTTTGGTTATTGTAAATAGCTGCAATACACATGGGGGTGCATATAATAATTTTCTTTGTCTTAAATATTTTCTAGTTCTTCTAGTTTCTCTCTTTTAAACTAATTATATACTTTAAGTTTAAAATGGTACTTTTCTCAAAATCATCTCCCCTGCCCCCCATTTTTCTTCATCTTGTTTCATCCCATTATTTTAATTGTTTCTATTTTGTTTACCTAGTATTCTTTTATCTATTTCTCAATACTTATTTTACAATGAAATATATTAAATGCTCACCAAGGTACTTTTGCTGAAGTTTTCTTAGTTCTCTCTTGGTTGCATGAAACTTATCTCTAATTGATTTATCTGGAAGGGTTTGCATGCACTTGAAGAGACAGCTGGACTATTTATAAAGTCCTTGGTTCTGCCAGTCTTTCCACGGAACTTAACTGGTTCCTTCAGTTTCTCACAAGACTGAAGATTTGCTGGGAATTGTCAGATTGTCATAAGTTCTACTTTTGGTTTCAATGGGGTATATGGCCGCCCAACTTCTAAGCTTAGTGTTTTATACAAGAATTAGTGATAATGAAGTTTCATGACAAGGCTTATGGCTTGGAGCAAGGGATGAGAGATGGGCCAGAATGTCCAGAACCAATTACTGTATAAACCTTGTGTGAAAGCTTAATTTAGATAGGATTCTCAGAATATAAATAGGAATGCTTCTGCGAAAAGAAGCTTTCATAGTTTACAAAAATGTTCCAGGGCTTCCTTCCCTCATAACAGCTGACAGTATATTCCTAATCCCTTTCCAGACCATATTCAAACAAAAGGTCACTCATCTATAACCTCTTCAAAGTCCTCCAGGTTTCACTGGAGGGCTGAAAGGAATCTTAAAAGAAACCTAATCTACTTTTCCTCCCTTTAACAGATGGGAAAACTGCGAGTGTTAAGTCTGAGGTGAAAGAGAAAGTGTTTGAAACTTATATGTAAAATATCAGGCTTATTTAAGTGTTTTGAAAAGTAATTTTGGTGCAGAAATAAACAATTACCATCTATTTTAAGTTTTAGATTTAGATTAAAACTTTTTTTTTTTAAGAATCAAAAGGGTCCAACAAAGTTCAAGTTCTTATGTTGTCCTCTCTTCATCTTACTCCTCTTTTGTCCTAGAGGAAATCATTATTGTAGATTTGGTATGTATTCAGTCCTTGCTTTTACACTTTTGCACATGCATTTGTATTAAATATTATGTAATCATTTTTATTCATAGAAATGGCAACATAGTATATAGCATTCTGAAATTTGCTTTTTAAAGTTTTGTTGGCAAACAATTCTTTAATGAACCTCCTACATAATTCTGTATACATGCGATTATTCTATCTACCCTGTTTCCCTGAAAATAAGACAGTGTCTTATATTAATTTTTGCTCCCAAAGATGCGCTAGGTCTTATTTTCAGGGGATGTCTTATTTTTCCATGAAGAAGAATATGGTACACATTTATTGTTAAATGAAAATAAAGGAAATTTATTACCTGTATATGGTACGGTAGTACGGTAGTTGTCAACACAAACCAGACAAACTGTGAATCCTACAGTATCAAGAATTTACTCATTTATTCAATGACAATCATGCCATTATCTTCTGGAACATCATCATAACAATCCAATTCCTGAATTTCCTGGTGAATTTCTTGTGACTCCATTTCTTTCAGAATCAATGGACCAAATCTCTCATGTTTAGTCTAGGGGGGGGGGCCTTATTTTTGGGGGATGCCTTCTATTTCACTCAGAAGGAAACGTGTAAAAAGGTCTTATTTTTGGAGGATGTCTTATTTTCGGGGAAACACGGTATTATCTATCTATCTATCTATCTATCTATCTATCTATCAACTATCTCTATCTAGAAATTGAACTAATTGCTGGGCCATAGAATATTTTCAGCTTGACTGTACTTAGTCTGATTCTCTCCCAAAGTGGAGTTTTTTGTTTTCCATACTTCACCAGCAACTATCATTGTTAGACTTATAAATTTTTATAAATCAGACGGGGTGAAAGATTATCTTATTGTTTTCCTAGTCAGCTTTTGATTTGCAATGAACATTTTTTCATGTGTTTGTTGGCTATTAGGGCTTCCTAATTTTTGCAAATTGCGTTATTCATATCCTTTGCCCATTTTTCTATTGGGTTATAGGTTTTTTGTTTATTGGCTTGCAGGAATTCCTTGAATTCTGGGTAGTATGTCTTTACTTTTATATAAGTTATTATTTTCTCCTACTCTATGGCTTATCTTTTCATTTTGTTTGTGGAGCCCTGCTTTTATAGACATTTTACCTTTTTATATAGCCATAATTAACAATCTTTTCATTTGTAACAAGGCTGACTTATAACATGACACCAAGGGAAGGCAAGACCAAGTAAACCCCAATCATTCCAGTGTCCTCCAGGCTATTGGCCAAGTCATTCGGCACAAGTGTTCTTGTAATTGGGACACAGTGTGATAATTAGCAGGGCTCAGTCTGTATCAGGTGTCAGGACACTTTTGCCTTCTAGAAGGAGTTGTCTCCT
Organism: Pipistrellus kuhlii; assembly: GCF_014108245.1. Classification (NCBI taxonomy): domain Eukaryota; kingdom Metazoa; phylum Chordata; class Mammalia; order Chiroptera; family Vespertilionidae; genus Pipistrellus; species Pipistrellus kuhlii. The sequence continues at coordinate 58,776,962 of NW_023425595.1, read as the reverse complement.
GCTGGCTCTGTTCCTAATGCTGAAGTGTGGCAGACTGAATATTGGATCTGGCACCAGAAAATCTGGCTTCCAGCTCTATCACTGATTCCATCTGAGCCTCAGTTTCCTGATATGTAAAAATAATGCTGCTGTTTCGTAGAACTATTTGGCTTGAACTGAAGAGGGGTGAAAATCCTTTATAAGATGAGTGACAAAGGCAAAATATTGTCATCACAATCTTCTGTGGGGCTCAGTTTTTATATTTGTAGAATAAGAGGGATGGACCTAGGTATTGACCGCCCTTTTTGGTTCTACAGTAGCCTATGCTTTTGTGGCTTTTGTGATAATACTCAAAATGAAAGGGAGTAACTGGCAATTTTAAGACTCTCAGTAAGGTCACCTTCTGAACAAGAAGTACTGCAAGGCAATGTGGTATTCCCTCCGCCCCCCTCCCCTTTATCACTTCCTCCATCTCTTCCTTCCTCCCTCCCTTTCATCCTTTTCTTTCTTCCTCTATTCTTTCTTATTTACCTATATTTCTTTTTCCTTTCTTCCATTACCCAAATTATAATAGCTATACTGGAGCACTCATTCTCATCTTTCCTAGCTAACTTCTTTTATTTATTTGTTTATTTATTTTTAATTTTTATTGTTGAGATTATTACAGGTGTCCCTCTCTACCCCCTCCACTGTTTCCCTCCACCCAGTTTTTGCCCCAACTCAGCCTTCACCACCCTATTGTCTGTGTCCATAGGTAAAGCATATATGCATATAAGATCTTTGTTTAATCTCTTTCCACCTCCACCCCCCTTCCCTCTAAGAATCATCAGACTGTTCCATTTCTATGCCTCTGATTCTATTTTATTCACCAGTTTATTCTGTTCTTTAGATTTCTTATTCATTTATTTTGATTTTTAGGTTCAGTTACTAATAGATATGTATTTGTTGCCATTTTGTTCATTTTTTTAAATCTTTTTTTCCCTTCTCCTTCCTTTTCTTAAAGAATACCCTTCAACTGTTCATATAATACTGGTTTGGTGGTGATGGACTCCTTCAGCTTTTTCATGTCTGTGAAGCTCTTTATCTGACTTCAAATTTTAAATGATAGATTTGCTGGGTAGAGTAATCTTGGTTGTAGGTCCTTGCTATTCACCACATTGAACATTTCTTGCCACTCCCTTCTGGCCTGCATAGTTTCTGTTGAGAAATCAGCTGACAATCATATGGGCATTCCCTTGTAGGCAACTAACTGCTTTTCTTTGTGGTTTTTATTTATTTATTTATTTTTAAAAATATTTTTTACTTATTTTTTACAGAGAGGAAGGGAGAGAGAGATAGAGAGCTAGAAACGTCGGTGAGAGAGAAACATTGCCCAGCTGCCTCCTGCACACTCCCCACTGGGGATGTGCCCACAACCAATGCACATGCCCTTGACCGGAATCGAACCTGGGACCCCTCAGTCCACAGACCAATGCTCTACCACTGAGCCAAACCGGTTTCAGCGTTTTTATTTATTTTTATTTATTTATTTTTTTAATTCTCTCTTTGTCTTTAGCTCTTGGCATTTTAATTATGATGTATCTTGGTGTGGTCCTTTTTGGGTTCCTCTTGTCTGGGAATTTCTGTGCTTCCTGGACTTATATGTTTATTTCTTTCACCAGGTAGGGGAAGTTTTCTGTCATTATTTCTTCAAACATGTTTTCAATATCTTGCTCTCTCTTCTTCTGACACCCCCAGAATATGAATGTTGGTACACTTAAAGTTGTCCCAGAGTCTCTTTACACTATATTCATATTTTTTTATTCTTTTTTTCTTTTTGCCATTCCAATTGGGTATCTTTTTATTTTCTCATTTTTCAAATTATTGATTTGATTCTCCGAATCCTCTGCTCTACTATTGAATCCATGTATTTTATTCTTTATCTCAGTCAGTATATATTTCATTTCTGACTGGTCCTTTTTCATTTTTTTGTTGTTGAGATTTTTAGACAATTCTTAAGTAACCTTATAACTATGGCTTTGAACTCTATATCCAATAATTTGCTTTCTTATATTTCTTTTATTTGTGACAAGTTTATATGTCTCCACATTTTGGCTGCTTCCCTGTGTTTTGTCTATGTATTGGGTAGAGCTACTATGTCTTCTTGAGTTGGTAGAGTGGCCTTGTGTAGTAGGTATCCTATAAGGCCCAGTAGCTCAGCCTCCCTGTCACCTGAGCTGGGAGTTCTAGGTGCATCCCTTTGTGACCTGTAAGCACAGTCTTGTAGTTGACACTTGACTGCTCTTGGTGTCACTGGGAAGACTTGGCCTTCAGGTCAGTTGGCCATGAGGAACAGCTACCACTACAGTAGGAGAGCTGCTGTGCAGGAGAGACATCCCGATAAAGCAGGTCTTGCGTCAGTGGGGCTTTGGTGCTCACTGAGTCTGCCCTTGAGTGTGTTGCTTATGGATGTGTAGAGTTGTAATCTGGTAGGGTCTGACACTGACTACTGGTACACGGCTCTTAGGTTCAAGGCAGCCACTGCTTGGGGCCACCTGGCAGGAGCTACAGAGAGATATGCAGATTCCTCCTCTTTGTATTGGGTTTGGAAGTGCCCAGATGAGGCCCAGGTGTGAAGCAAGGCAGGCTGGTGCTGGTGCCAGGTCTTGGGCCTTTTTTGATAGGCTTGGGGCTCCCAGACCCAGCTGCAGCTTGCTTGAGATTTTTGGCCTGAGCAAGAATAGGCCATTCATATGCAAAAACTTTGGTGGGGTTGTAAATGGGATGAGGCAGGGTCTTAAGGAATCACCTGGGTGGAGTAAACAGAAATGGCTGCCTGTCAGCCCTGAGACTGAGGAGGTCCCAGCAAAGGAATAATGATCCGTGTGAGCACCTCCACCTGGGACAAAGCCATCGAGTTCCTGCCCTGATGCCAGACAACCCAGTTCCTCCTCGTATATGTCTGTGTTCCCCAGATTTTCACCCTGGTGCTGGAGCTCAGAGGAAGCAGGACCTTGTAAATTTAGTTGATGGTGCTGGGCTTGTAAGAGGAACAGCTGGGTCTCCAGCAGCCTCTGTCACTCAGCCACAATCCACACTAGTTTTTACAGCCTGTATTTCTTACTATCGATAGGGACTTATTTTCCCAGCTCTGAGACCCTGAGTGAGCTGGGAGTCTGGTGTGGAGCTGGGACCCCTTGCCCTCCAGGCAGCCTCCACAGAGATAATCTCCCTCCCGATTGAAAAAGCAGTACCCATAGTGCCAGATCAGCCCGTTCTGCGCCTCCACACCTCTTTCCAATCTCAGGGTGCTTTCTTCACTTTCTAGTTGTAGGACTTCCATTCAGTCAGCTTTCCAGTACTTCTGGATGATGGTTGTTCTGTATTTAGTTGTAATTTTGATGTGGTTGTGGGAGGCAGTGAATACAGGCGTTTATCTATGCTGCCACTTTTCCCAATCCTCTAGCTAGCTTCCATATATTCCCCAGATAGTTTTTGTTTTTCTGATTCCTCAAATTTTGAGTGTAATCAAAAATTTCCCCTCTGCTCCCATAATGCACTCACAACCTCTGGCACTTATCCCACTTATTTTAATTGTCTGAAATCTTGAATAGAATGTAAAATTGGAGGCATAGAATGCTCATGTCTTGTTCACTGATGTATTCTCAGAGACATTCTAGTGCCTGGAACATAGCAGGTATTCAAATCCTGCTGAACAAATGAATAAATAAAGACACAGGTACTATGTGAAGTAGCAAGAATGCAGAGTTAAATAAAGCAAAGCCTTATATCTCAAGAAATCAAACGTTTTGTGGGGAGGACAGACATGTAACCAAGTAATTGCAACACTGTGTTATAAGGAGAAGCAACAGAAATTTGTTCAGAGCACAGCTATACAGACAGGAAAAGATTTGAGTTGTCAAAGGAAGCTGTACGAGAAATAGGTGAACTGGATCTTGAAGGATGGGCAGGAATGTGTTAATCTGAGAAAAGTAAAGTAATGCTAGATAGAGCAGTGGTGTATTTATTGAATAATTTACTTAACAAATATTTATGGAATTCCTACTATGTGCTAAGCACTGTTGCAGGTGTTGAGGGTGTAGCAGCACAAAGGAAAATAGCTCCCCTGGAGCCCCTCCACACCCCCTGCAGAGGTCCTCCTTCTGTCTGACCCATGTCATCCAGTGTCTCTGCAAATCCTCTGGGATGTGGGCATTTACTGCATCCTTTGGAGCAGTTGGCATGCCTTTCCTTGATCCAAGAGAACAGGGTCCTGGCTGTCTCTGTGCAGAGGAGGCGGTGAGGGCTTGTGTTTCTCAGTATTTTGATCAAAGGCACACAGCTGTTACATGAGAACGCCTTGGAAATGTAATCTGAGTTCCCCAAGGCACCGACCAGGCCTCACCCTCTGTCTCAGGCCACTGACTGAACACTGAGGACTTTCTTTGGCCGAACACCTTTTGCAGGGTCAAATATTAACACAGGGATCTGCCAAGGGAAATAACAAGATAAAAAATATAAACAAAATAAAGGCTGGAAGACGTTTCATAAATCAACATATAGATCTATGCAGAGATTTTTATGGAGAAGATCAGCAGAAAGAAATACAAGGTTATGCAAGGGTGAAAAAGAGATCATTTCATGATAAAACTATAATTTCCATTTTCAGCGAGTTTTGGACCCATTTATTTAGAGTGTTAGAAAGGGTGTCTAATTGAGTTCTATTGATTTATCAGAGTAAGTCAACTTTGTCTTTAAAGCAGTCCCTTTTCTCTAGGTGACTGGCTAGAGAAGCTGTCATAAAGATTATAATGAATAGAGGGAGAGAGAGAGAGAGAGAGAGAGAGAGAGAGAGAGAGAGAGAGAGAGAGAGAGGGAGGGGTTTACCATTTAAAAACATTTATTCATATTAAAAGTCTTTTTTTGGTTTCGATTTTTAAATTTATATATGCAATAGTGTAAATAGTTGTGCAAGACACCACAACAGTCCTGTCCAATTCTCCTCCCCCTGGAAGTCAACATCTTCACCTTCTTGCTGATTCATTTCATGTTTACTTACATGTTTTTAAATAATGTGCTTGTATTACTACTTGAATTTTCAGTTTTAAGCACTATATTGACCTCTCACTATGGTAGAAAGAACTTATTTTTCTCTCCCTCTTTCTATCCTCACGCAAAGGATATTTACTGAATTTTAGAGGAGTGAGAGAGAGACAAAAACATTGATGTGAGATAGAAACATGCCTTCCATGCATGTCCGGACAGGAGATTAAACCTATAACCTGCGTTTGTATCCTGATCGAGAATCTAACCCTAAACCTTTTGGTGTACGGGACAACACTACAACCAACTGAGACTGATGAGAGACTCTCCAGGGAATAAACTCCAGTATGCTGTTAAGGAGGTGGAAGGTCAGTTGTTGGCTGTACCATACATAGTTGGGGAGATGGTGAGATCTTAGGACCTAAAAATTTCTTTAAAAGATCTCAACCAATTCTCCTTATTTTAGCTACTCCACTTTGCATCCCGACTGCCAACTATCTGCACAGTATAAATCACATTAGCTCTTGGCTTTCCCTACTACCAGTTTAGGACTCAGCTTTCTTAACATTGCTAAGTCAGTTGTACTCATCCTTTTGCTTTACAGCTTCCAAATTTATTTGTTGCTTTCTCCTCTTAATCCTCCTTATCCTTATGGCTTTATGCCTTAAAAACTCTCTCTACTGTCATTTTAGTAGGGTTGGAGAGGGAACAAAATTAGATGCATATGTTCAATCTGGTATGTTAACCCAGAAGCCCAGAAAACTTTATATTGAGGGTAAAGTAATGCTAAGTCTATTGCTGAATCTTGAACATCAATTGAAGCCAGGATATTAGAAACCAGGTAGCGTAAGAGTCTAGAATTTAGACACTGTAATTCAACCTGGGAATAAACCCTATGTCTGCCACTTGCTGGATTTTTGACCTTTTGACATTTAACTAACCTCTCTCAGGCTCAGTCTCTTTTATTTGTACAGAGGAAATAATAATATAGTTAACTTATGAGATTAAAGTACATATACCCATATAATATGCTTCTGACATTGTCTAAATTCTAAAACATAGTAAGTGCTCAATGAGTTAAGGTAATTTGAGTGCCCATGAAAGGACAGTCAGCAAAGAGAAACCACAGTAAACAACTTCATGCTCTTCTGACTGTATGTTATTGGGCATTTATTATACACCAGGCACTGTGCTAGGCACTAGGTATGTAATAGAGAACAGAACACATGAGGAATTAGAGTCTGATGAGAGAGAAAACAATAAATAAGCACAAGTAAATATATAATTAAAATTTGTAGTAAGTGCCCTAGCTGGTTTGGCTCAGTGCATAGAGCACTGGCCTGTGGATTGAAAGGACCCGGGCACAATTCCATTCAAGGGCACCTGCCCAGGTTGTGGGCTCCATCCCCAGTATGGAGCGTGCAGGAGGTAGCTGATCAGTGATTCTCATCATTGGTGTTTCTATCTCCCTGTAACTCTCTCTTCCTCTCTGAAGTCAATAAAAATATATTAAAAAAATTTGTGGCAAGTGCTATCAAGGGAAAGAACAGAACATTATGAAAGAGAATAACAAAGAACAATTACTTTGAATTAGTCTGTTGGGAAAAGCTCTTAATGACTGAGAATATTGTTTATGCCAACTCCAGACTAATGTCAAAGTAAATCAATAAAATGCATATGCCTTGTCTCTATTCAAAATGAATTAAAATTAACCTGTAGGTTATGGGTCAGAGGTATTAGAGATGTGATTTTGCTGTCAAGTCATTTAACTTTTCTTGGCCTTAATTTCCTCATCTGTATCATAGAGACTGGACAAAACAATCTCTCAACTTCTGCAATTCTGGGCAAATTTAGGACTATAAGAATATTATTTACAGGGATAAGTGTAAAGAGAACAGACTTTTCCTTGTTCATTACCCATTATATTATTACTGAACTTCATTTTTTCTTAGTAAGAAATAAAAATTGTTTAGAAGTGATTACATCAAGATGTGAAAAATCTTTCCTCCTCTACTCACGTTGTCTCCACGGGGCTGACCATTGTTAGTTCAGGTCTTTTCCGACAGCTTGCCTTTGTCCACTTGTTCTGAATATATGAAATTATGCTCTCAGATATGAAAAACATAAATGTATGGAAGACTAAATGGTAAGTAACAAAATGTTAATAATGGTTAATGTTGCTATTTTCTATTAGTTTTTTCTCCCAATATTTCTCATTTTTTACACACTTCGCATGTATTACTTTCATCACCAGTAAAATTAATTTTATTAATTAAAACAATACTGGTTGTCATGATAAAACCACTTTATTGTATTCTGGAGGAGAGAAGTGAGTTATATATTTGAGTAAAAAGTTTGTGTGGAGATAGTTATAACTAGTAATTATATTTTGCTGCAACCAAATAACTTGTGAAGATTTATTCTATATATAGTTTTCAAAATATGACAGCCAGACCATATTTTAATCTCTGATAATCAAGTAATATAGTCACAAAAGAAAGTATTGGCCCTTATCATCAAGTTCTTCCTTTTTGTAATGAGTTCAGGTTGTATTGAGAAAAAAAATTTCTCTAATATCTCTTAAGCAATTTATACATTTAAAAAATCATCCCTCAAGGATATGTTTTTATTGATTTTCAGACAGAGAGAGAAAAAGAGAGAGAGACTGAGAGAAACATTGATTGGTTGCTTGCCACATATACCCTGACCCGGGATCAAACCCACAACATATGTAAGTGCCCTGACTGGGAATTGAACAACATACGTAAGTGCCCTCTTGGTGTACAGGATGATGCTCCAACCCACTGAGCCACCTGGCCAGGGCTTTACTGTCTTCTAATAATTAGTAGAGTTGAAGACTTATTAGCCTTAGAAAAGGGATGGTAGATTTAACATTCTTTCTTATCTCCCTTCTAATATTTTTCTTTTTCTTTTAGTTTTGTTGCTTCTTAGGAATTATAAGAAAATGTATACCATATTTCTATGCTACAGACCTTCTTATATATTTCTGTATTCTCATATGTATTTGTATTCTTCTTCTTATCTATGGCTATCTATATATACACGCACACATGCATATAGCTGTATTCCCACTGAATGATTCATTCTGGATTCCACCATAATTAAATTATATCAGGACTCTTCTAATTATTTGAGAAATTCCAGTAGTTTCATTATGTAATACTGCTGATGAAACTTTAGGGGGTTGAGGATGTTCCTTGAATGATGTAAATTGGATCAATGCCTGGATGCTATGGAATTACCATCAAGGTGTGTAAATTTTTATTTACACCAAGCATAGCCTATGAATTGAATACAAAACCTTTATTACTATTTTCAACACTTGTTGATGCTATAGAATTTAATGTAATATGAAGTCATCGAAAGCTACTAAGACATTTATTTTATCAGTATGCCTTTTGTCAACAAAAGTAAGATTGCATCCTAGGTTGACCATTCAACTCGTTGTATGGTTTATTTAATTTTACTCATTTGAAAAATGTAGGTAATAATTCAAACTATATTTAGTCCTCCAGGAATTTTATTAGTCTCAATAGCTTTAAAGAAGCCACATACTTTGAAAATATTGGGTGTCATTATAAATTATTATCTCAATTGTTCTTATAAAATAATGAGAGATTTGAAAAAAAAAAAAAGATTTACCTACCCTTCTACCTCAGGGTGAGAGAATTGGGTACAAGTTCTTTGATTTTTTTTTAAGTTCATAAAAGTTTAGCTTTTGTTGTTAACCTCAGTAATAATTTATTTAAAAAATAGAAGCAAAATTTCTGGGTCAGCAAGAAAATGAGTACATGCAGAAATCCCTATGTTCTGTTCTAAATGCATAGAAATGAGGGATAAAATATTAAATATTATATGCAATCACATTAAAAAAAAAACACACACTGAAGTAACCAGGATGAACAAATGCAGAAAGGGAAACAACAGAGGAAACCAGGGCCTGAAGCATATGGTCTCAGGAAGCTGGGAATGGAAACAGAACATGTCTTTCTGAGGGCAGAGGTTCACCATGCTCCAGTGATGATGGGGGCGGAGAGCAAGTTTTTTCTCAACATGGGGTGTAAGGACTATTTTCTTTGCATTCAGATATCCTGTGTGCCCTGTGGTTAAAGACAGGGAAATCAATTCACCTATCCATCTGAAACCTACTTCTCTCCAGCTGGTAACTAAAAGAGGTTTCTGTGCAAAACACCTGGTGAGGCCAGGGTGGGGAACTAAATGCCCTACATGTAGGCCAGACATAGGAGACATCTGGACTGAAAATGATCTTTCAGACAAGAAGAACATGAGCACAGTGTCAGAAAAGACTGTCTATAAAATCTATAAGTGAGAAAATTCATAACCACAGAGAGATAACAGAAAACTTTGGAAGAACTTGAGAGTTTAAAACTTTTAAGCAAACAAACAAACAAAGCAAAAAACAAAAACCTATTTCCAACAGGCCAAATTATGATCCATAAAATAAGCTGAGGGTTTTATGAAAGTAGACAAAGAATTGGACATGAAAAGAAACCAATTGGAAACTTTGGAAATAAAATATAGTCACAAAATTAAAAAAAATAATGGTGAGGATGTGGAGAAAAGGGAACCCTAGTACACTGCTGGTGGGAATGCAGACTGGTGCAGCCATTATGGAAAGCAATATAGAGTTTCCTAAAAAAATTAAAAATGGAAATCCCATTTGACCCAGTGATCCCACTTCTAGGAATATATCCCAAGAAATTAGAAACATCAGTGAGAAAGGATATATGAACCCCTATGTTCATAGCAGCACAATTTACAATACTAAGATTTGGAAACAGCCTCAGTACCCATCAGCAGATGAGTGGATTAAAAAAACGGTGGTACATCTACACAATGAAATATTATGCTGCTGTAAAAAAGAAGAAACTCCCACCATTTGCAACAGCATGGATGGAACTGGAGAACATTATGCTAACAAAATAAGCCAGTCAGAGAAAGATAAATATCACATGATCTCACTCACTTGTGAAATATAATAACAACATAAATGGATGAACAAAAACAGATCCAGACATAGAGAAGCATCAATCAGACCTTAAACCCCAGAGGGAAGGTAAGGGAGGGTGGGGGTAAAGGGGAAAGATTGACCCAAAGGACCTGTGTGCATGCATATAAGCCTAACCAATGGACATAGACACCAGGAGGGTGAGGGCATGAGTGGGGGGTGAGGGCAAGGGGGAAATAAGTACACATATGTAATACCTTAATCAATAAAGAAAATTAAAAAAAAACTATATGAGGATTAAAAAAATTTACTATCCACAGACTTTTACAGAAAAAAATATTGAGAGATAAATCTCAGCAAGAAGAAAAGTGAACCCAGGAGGCAGCCTATTGATGTTTTTAACATTGATGTTTCTCTCTCTCCTCCCTTCCTCTCTCTAAAACCAATAAAAACATATTTAAAAAAAAATCTATTTTACACAAACTGTTTCAGAGAGAGAAAAAAAGAGTAAAACCTTTCTATCTGGCTAGCATAATCTGGAGGCTAAATCTAAAAGGGCTGATTATGGAACTTGAATTATACACCAAACTTAGAGCAGCTGCTTTATTTGGGGAAATGGAAAGAAGCACAGAATTGGAAATTGTGGTTCATTGAGACCGCTGTATTTTAATTATCTTATTTAAAAAAGACATAAAACAATATTACAAAGATATTAAGAATTGTTAATCTGTGGAAGGTACATTTTAATTATGTTTTACATTAAAAGTTTTTCTATTTTTCTAAAAAATAACCTACAACAAATTACATTGTTTGCTGTTCAACTTCAACAGTAGAGAAAAATCATTCTTTTAAAACATAGTAATTTATCAATTATTTTACATTCGGACATATTTTTATTCAATGAATTTTTATAGGGTGTCCAATATATTCTGTGCACTATATGACTAGGAACTGGGTCTACAGGAGTGAGAGATAAATCCTGTGCTTAAGGGGGTGGGTGGACAATCAGATCAATGCAATCAAGTGAAATCAGTGGTGTATCGGGCTACATAGATCACAGCGGTCCAGCCACCCCAGCCCTAAGGATCAAGGAATGTGATACTTGAATCAAGTATTATTGTTAATCACCAAAAAAAGGGGGGAGATGTTGAGGGCCGATAAAAGCAAAGGGAGTGACATATGCACACAAGGAGAGAACATCTGAGAAAGTGCAAGTTGGGGATTGCTGGAGAGGAGGGCAGTGGGTTTGGAAGTGAGATCACGAAAGGGTCTTGCCTCTGCAGCTGAAGATGGAACTTGCATTGGGAGCTAAAGCAAACCATTGGAATTAGGAATCATATGTAGAGTGCAGAGAAGCCAATTGCCATCTGGTTCTAGTGGGAAGATAATTGGTAGAAAACGTGCACGTTGTACTATCTGTTTAAGGACACTGATGGGGTAGGGCCTTTCCTGGAGCCTCAGAGGACTCTAGTGCTGCATTTCAAGACATGTCAGCACATATCTTATGTACCAACTAGAGGCCTGGTGCATGAAATTTGTGCACTGGGGTGTGTGTCCCTCAGTGCAGCCTGTACCTTCTCCAATCTGGGACCCCTCAAGGGATGTCTCACAGGGATCGGGCCTAAACCGGCAGTCCGACATCCCTCTCACAATCTAGGAATGCTGGCTCCAACCACTCGCCTACCTGCCTGCCTGGTTGCCCCTAACCGCTTCTGCCTGCTGGCCTGATCACCCCTAACTACTCCACTTCCAGCCTGATTGACACCTAACTGCTCCCCTGCCTGCCCAATTGCTCCCACCTGCCCTCCCCTGCCAGCCATCTTGTGACCACATTGGGGTGACCATCCTGTGCAAGGGTGTGACGTCAATTTGCCCATTACCTCTTTATTATATAGGATGGAGCAAGCCAGATAGAAATCGATTTGCTCTGGGAACCAACACACCTCCTGAGGGATAATTTATCCCAAGAGAAGGAAAGTTTGATATAGGATCAAATCTTAGAGGTGAAAGGGGAGAAGCGTGTTTTCTATTATTTCTATGCATTCCCCAGCTAAACGTCCCTACGGACTCATGTCTGGGAAGACACTGGAGTGACAGCAAACACGTATTGCTTGGGTATCCCTCAACAGGGTGTGACACGCAGCAAGGTGCACCCTGCCTCACCTCCAGTCCTCATTTTGCTCCAGAGGTAAACGCAACTTCAGCACCTCCAATGGTCAAAGCCGTGGTACCCAGCAGATGTGGCTGCAGAGGAAGGGATGTCTTGTGCTTGCGTTGGTCCTCGGAGGGAGTGGTTGACATGTACGTGCCTGGTGAGTCCTGTGACATACAGCAAACGAGGAATAGACCACAAGGAGAGGAAGAAAATGTTAGCTTGTTGGACTTTAGTTAGCACAAAAGGTGCACCCGTAAAAATGACACGGCTATCATTGGCCTGAGGTATGGGAGTTCTACACCGGCAAGTGAGGGCAAGAACTGGCTCAATGCAAGCTGGAGAGAGTAGGCCTGAACCACCTCTCCCAGATACGCTGCCCAAATCCACGGAATACTAGCTCCTGGCAACTCCCCATTCACTTACTGTAAAAGTGTAAAAGGTTAGGTTACTCCCAGGCTGTCGAACAAGTGTCCAGTTGCCCTGAGAGATAGAACATCTCTCAACGAAAAGGAAACCTAGCCTGTAGCTTGCATGCAGCTAATCTTCCACATTGCTGCATCTGGGCACTTCCGTTCTCGCGTTACTTTCACAGGCAGCACAGATAGATTTCACGATTCTTCACGGACGCTGTGCTCTCTGCTTTGAGAGCCAGAGGCTAAAGCCAAATGAACCGGTTCACAGGGAACAGTAAGCAATTTTGTCTGGTTCTCATTATTCTTGCTGAAACGGCAATGGTGTTTATTCTGATGGACAGATTCTCAGAAGAGACTCATTGAAAATACACTTGGTCAAATTCACGAAGGAACAGAATGTTTCAAGTGGGTGTGTCTGGCTGGAGTCTCCCTGAATGGTTTGGTAATGGCTCATCAAAAGATGGCTGAATTCTTTTTTTCCCCATCAGGAAAATAAAGCCAGTCTGAAATCCGGGAGTATTTTGAGGGCAGATGGTATTAGCCTAGTAGTAAACATATTTTTGGCTGAGTCTCTTCTCTCCCTTCCCCCACCCCCACCACAGTAGCTATGTTTAATGTGCTGAGAGAAAGCTGTTTGCTTGCAGAATTTTATTATAGAGCAGGGATATGCTTGTTCCAGAGGAGAGAAAGTAAACTGGCTCCAAGTCAAATGATGTTAACAGGTGTCACCTCACAAATCCAGGACTAAGATGGTTTGTTATAAACAGGGCTAATACAACACTTTCTGGCTCTTGCTGCATCTATTATGCAAGACTGTGTGCCCTTGTCATGTTCCTCCTGATTATTTCCAGAGACTTCAGAGGGCGGCCCATATGTGCTCACGTACAAGGACACTGCTGGAGACCACATCTGCCGTGTCTGCCATTTTCTTGCTCTTTAGCTCAGGCTCCGCTCTGCTGCTATGTGAGGCCTTCATAGCTTAATATAAACTTCAAAAAAACCTTAAACAGTATTGCTGCTCCCTCCAGGCTCTCGGACACCTCGACAGAAGGCCATTGCATTGCTGGTTCCACAGACGCGCTGATGTTCGTGAGATGGCACAGGCAGAGGCAGATTCTGCCTCCTGCTCAGCCTTACATACTGTTGATTGAAGTTCATTGCTAAGAGAGTTATGGAGTTTTTATTTATAGCTCTCTCTCCTCCTAGAATTCAGATTCCAAGCGGTAGAGAGGTAGGAGGGTCGGATGTGGGAATGGTGGCCACAAGAATGTGCTTCTTGGATCCAACTGCATAGTAGTTGAGGTGGACCCCAGCAACTGTGCTCTGAAACCACATTTGCACAGGGGCCCTGCCTCCCATGGGCTTCTCTCAGTGAGTGATTGAATGTGGGAGGAACAGGAAGGTGGACTTATCTCTGGAGACACAGGTGACTCTGACTTGAGGTTTCCTAACAGACTTCTCTAATTTTCCTTAGAACCGAACTGCAATCTAAAATGTTTCTACCCAACCTTCCTTCCTTCCTCTCTCCCTCTCTCTTGCTATTTGAAGACTCTCTACGTTTGTCCCCTCTTTCCATATTTTTTCCTCACAGGCATTTCCCCTATGACAATTTCCTTTTGCAGTTTAGACCATCCGTGACATCTGCTTCTCACGGGAACTGGACTGACACAGTGAATTAATGTTATGTGTAATGGAATGACTATCTATTCTCCCTCTTGCTGAACCACTTGTATCTTATTGATCACTTCCCTTCAGAGTTTTCTCTCCCAGCTGGCTTCTATGTCTTTATAAATTTTATTTATTTAATTGATTTATTTAAATTAGTAGATTTGAGGTTGACCTCAACTTCCACCATTCATGTTTGCCATGCATACACAGAAAGGTGAGGTTCTCAAGCTGAGCCCCCTTGCTATACATTGTAGAGCATCTATTGTGATTCTTTGCCAGTTTAATGCACAGCTAAAGAAACAAAAGAAGTGCAAGAAACAGTCCCTGCCTTTGAAATTAAAATCCAGTTAGTGAGACAAAAATCACACATGTGCGGCAAGTAGGTAAGGCTGTAGATAATAATCATTAACTTTCACAGACACAAAAACAACACCAAGAAATAAGGTTTCCCTCTTGCTCTGGGCTTGTACTCTCTCTCTCTCTCTTTTTAAAAAAAATATATTTTATTGACTTTTTTACAGAGAGGAAGGAAGAGGGATAGAAAGCTGGGTCGATGAGAGAGAAACATCGACCAGCTGCCTCTTGCACACCCCTACTGGGGATGTGCCCGCAACCAATGTATATGCCCTTGACGGGAATCTAACCTGGGACCTCTCAGTCTGCAGACCGATGCTCTATCCACTGAGCCAAACCGGTTTTGGCTGGGCTTGTACTCTTGTGTTTGAAATGATAAAAGAGAATAGCAGAGAGCAGCCTGACCAGCTGGATGTGAAGTTGTGAAGGCGAGAAAGGCACCATGATCACCACACTCATTACTGTGATGTGCGAAGAGCTCATCGCCTCTCCTGAAGGCCTTGCCCAACTCCCCCATTGTGTCCCGCAGTTGCAGAATTCACGAACTGACATGGGGTCTTCCCTTTTGCTTTCTAAAGTAAAAATGTAGATGAAAATGGGGAATAAATTTAAAAACAGCTCCCAATCAGGCACAAAAGCTCAGCATTGATTCTCAAAAGGTATGAATTTTTACATCTAAGAAAATGGATAGTGGTGATGGGGATGGGGAAGATAATACCAATTAGATCTTCAATACCAATGTTACTGTGAATGTTGTTGTTGTTTTGACATTGTTGGCCCATGGCTAAATTCTAGATTAATAGGCATAGAAACAATGTCCATGATGATTATGTTCTCCTAATGATGGGAAGAACTGCATCTTGAAAGGAAATGGATATGGAATAAATGCTGTTAAGTCGTGGGATTGTTCATGGAAAGGAAAGTATCAGCACAATTAAGGAAGGTTATTTTGCTTTGGCACCATGGTTTGAAATCTTGTTATCCTCTGTGTCTTAAATGAGAGACAATACTGTTTTGTTTTGTTTTTTTTAATGGGCTGATAGGTTCTTAGGGTTAAATTCTTCCTTTAGCCTCTGAACAGTCGTCAGGTGACTTTGGGTGCCTTGCATGCTTTTCTGACGAGGGTTCCATCAAATGAATGACAAGCTAAATTCCCAGTGTAATTCCACTCTCTTGTGACATCTCTGGATAAACCGCTAATATGCAGACTCTTGTGAAGTCTCCAACTGGAATCTGTCAATATCCTGGGCACAACAGTCCCTGGTATAACATTGGATAAACTTAAACAGGGCAACCAGATAGACAAATGGAACTGACCCATAAATAAGCAAAGGGATTTTTCCTCCAAGTTACACTGAAGTTGACCAATTCAACTAAATTGACACTTTGGTAAGCTGTGTTGTGATATGCTAATATTTCTCCATTGCAGTTAATAGTCTCAATATTATAGAGCTAATTCCTATTTTGACATGTATAACATAAATGCTGTCCCATAAACCCAATACCAACATATGGCATAATATGTTGGCATAATATGAATAACTTGATTCTATACATGAATGAAAAAAACACACCTGTGTTTTATGGTATGAAATTCTTTTACCAAAATATCTTGGGAATTTGAGATTATACCTAGGCAACCTCCAACATTAATAAAATAAGGTTTCTTTTAACATAAGGGTTCTTTTCCTCTTTGGGTGGTGAATTTAAAGGTAACTTAAATGTTCTTTAAACTATTGATATATATTTTCAAAAAATGTTTTCAGTAAATATATCTTTTTAATTGGACAAAAAATAATTTTGAGTGGTTTCAAAAGGGACAGGTGTGGTTTGGTGACTGGGAAAACATTCCTAGCATTTGAAACAACCTGGCAAAGGTTTGGAGGCAAAAAGACAGAAACCTGACTACGTTTGAGGAGTTTGCCAGATGGCAGCGGATAACTGCCCCTGCTCGATTTGGCTCCGATGGTTACACACTATTTGTCACTTCAGCAAGCTATCCTTTTACAAGGCATGTGGCAACAGAATGTTGTTTTAAGATTACTCATCCTTGGGCTTCTTATGCTGAAATGAAGAAATGTAATGGAAAGTCCTTCAGTAACGTCACTGGGGAATGGGAATTGTGTTTGTTTATGTCTTTTGGGAATGCATTGTTTTGATTGACCCTAATTAGAAATTCAAAGTGGAGATTTGGTCTATTACCTATAAAGGAAGGATTTGCTGAACAAACACATTTTTTTTTTGGGGGGGGGGGGTGTCATGTTTAAAGTGCTGGATTGATGTGCTTTTGAGTTGCGTTAAACACTTCGGAGACTCCGTTTCACCTCCGGACATCTGGAATGTTGGTTACAAACTGATGTTAACCAGTTTTAGTCGGTGTTTATATTTGGAAGTTACACAACTCTATTTCCAACCTATATTCTATAACTTATGTTTTTCACTAGTTTTGGCCAGCTTTTCTCCTACCTCCTATCTATGCAAGTGACTGAGTTTTGCTGTATGAATTTGTTGCTGTATTAGTACAGACAGTGATATATAGACCATGGCTTCTGCAGCTGTTTTAGTTGAAACTGTATATTAATGTGTAAACTTGCAACATACAGCTTAGCTGGGAAGGTATGCAGAGCAGGTGACTGAGGAGATAACTTTCGCTGCTTGGACTAAAGTCAGTTTTGAGGGAGCTAAAGATGCCTGTTGAATTTTGGTGTGTGTGTGTGTGTGTGTGTGTGTGTGTGTGTGTGGTTTGGGGTGTGCATGTGCAAGGCAAGAACTCTTCACATCTCAAATAGCTAAAGAAATGGGTAGTAAAACCAAGTCCCATTTTACACCCTCACATGCTGACTATGGGAGGAGCCAAGTGCAGTGCTGGCTTGTTGACATTAGTCTATCATCATGGTTTATGATGTATTAAAAATGTGTCAGAAATATTCATGCAGATGTAAAAGATGAATTAAAAACCTGCATCAATTGCAACAAGCGTCAACTGAAAAGAAAAGATTTTAGGTCCAGGGGTGTTCATATAAGTTGGTTGCCAAGGGAACAGAGTCTTAGTGAACGTGTTTCCATGTCCCCCTCAACACAAATAGCCTCAAACCTTTGGAGGTTGTTCCTTTGAGATGTTTCATCAGTGACATCACAGAAGCTGCCACCTCCCTGGGACTACTTTAGGCCCTGCCCAGAGCTCAGAAGTCCAGACGGCCCAGAAGACAAGCAGGTTGGAGCCTGAGTCAGAGAGAAGGAGAGAGAGGGGGAGAGAGGAGAAGCCTACCACAGCAGGTATGTTCTTGATCCTCTCTAGGGAATAGCAGGATTCTTATGCTTAGCTTATGGGTGTGTGTGTGTGTGTGTGTGTGTGTGTGTGTGTGTGTGTGTGTATGTGTGTATATGCTTGCATGCATGTGTTACAAGTTGTAAATGAGAAAGGCAGAGGAATATTTACATTTCTTAATGAAATAGGCAATGCTTAATGTACATGGAATTTCTTTAGCTATAAAGTGAATAGTACTGATTCTTATTTTCCTTTTTTCAACTGATGATAAGCATTTTCAGTTTTCATTTCAGCCATATAGCAATCACTTTGGATCATATGGTGTGATATTGACTCCAGGGAAATTGTAAAATAAAGCCAAGCTCCGGCTAGGGGGAATCGGTTGGAGCATTGCATTGTATCCCGAGAGGTTGCAGGTTCGATTCCTGGTGAGGACACAGACCTAGGCTGTGGGTTCAATCCCCAGTCAAGGCTGGTACAGGCGGCAACTGGTTGATATTTCTCTCTCTCTCTCCTCTTCCCTTCTCTCTAAAATCAACTTATAATAATAATAATAATAATAATAATAATAATAATAATAAACAATACAAAAGCCAAAATAGTCTTTGTGGCTTAACATCAGAAAGATGAAGGTTACTGATCTGAATTTCTGCCTAACCTTGGTATTAATGTGTGTAAAAGTTAAATCAATGAGCACGTGTTAATTGAGTTGATTCATTAGGAATTCTCACCTTAACTCTGTGTTTTGTTCATTCAAAATCTACTAAAAAAAACCCCAAAAAAACCAAATATTTAAGACCACCATCAAAGTGCAAGAAAGAGTAAGAGCTAATCCACAGGAATTCAAGAAATATGATGAGTAGCCTTTCAATTGAGAGACTAGTGAAAAAAATGTGTGAAGAGTGCATAAAACATACAGTTTGACAATAATACAACTTCTATACAACTATCACCCAGATTAAGAAACAGATCATTGCCAGCACCCCAAAAATCTATTCCTGGTCACCTCCCCCTCTTTGCCCCACCATGTATAATCACAATCTTGATTGTTGAGATAATCTTGTCCATGCTTCTCTCTCTCTATATATTTTTTTTAATTATTAATGGGTGCATTCCTAAACAATATCATGAAGTTCCCTGTTTTTGACTTTGGATAAATGGAATCGTATTCTATGTTTCTTTTATAAATCCTTCTTTTGTGCAACAATTATATTTATGAGATCTACCCATTTTGTTGAGCATTGTTATAATTCATATATTTTCTTAACTCTGTAGCATTGAGGTATCTGAATAGGTCACAATTCATCATCCATTCTACTGTTGATAGACATTTGAGTTGTTTCCAGGCTGGGGATATTGTGAACTGTTGCTGTGAACATCCTTGTATAAGCATCCTGGCTCAAATGTGCGTGAGTTTCTAGAGTAAAAGTGAAATCACTGGATGATAGGGAACGAGCATGTACAACTTAAATTTTAAAAATGTCACATTGTTTTCTCAAAGTGGTTGAAAATTTACACTAACTTGGTTTAGTGGGGGCAGTTAATTGCAGTAGTAACTCATTCTTGTTATCACTCCTAGAGAAATAATCACAGTTCTAGCAACTACTTCCAACCTACCAGCTCTACTTGTGCTTCTAACTTACTATAGGTTACTATACAACTCAGCCTCTCTCCAAAAGCCAATTTCTTAGCTGGAATCTAAGAGAGAATAATGACAACAACACTTGCCTGAGTTCTGAGAAGGTCACAGAGTCGTTGTGAAGGTCACATGACCAAAAGCTGTGGACAACTTTCAGTAACATTTCCCCAGAATGTTCTTTTTAAAAAAATCCTGGATATACTATATTTTTTAATGTACTAAATTGTTTAAGTTAAAATAAAATAAATCACTAATGTCTATTTTGACTTAGGAAAACTAGCTCTTTCATACACTAGTGGTAAAATATAAACTAGAAAAAAATGTAAGAGGGGATTTGGCAATAAGTATTGGAATCCTTCAAAGTATACATTTTTCTTTTTTCTTTTTAAAATTTTATTTTTCAATTACAGTTGACATTCAACATTATTTTGTATTAGCTTCGGGTGTACAGCACAGTGGTTAGACAATCATATACCTTTTCCCCCCCAGAATGTTCTTGTTGGGCCATGACCCATGACCCTCTCTATTTAAGAGCTTCATGTAAGGCAGGTTTGGTGGGACAGTTATTTTATTCCCTGAATTGTTTTGATCATTAGAAACAGTCTCATATTCTTGCATATCTCTGTATTTCTTCAATGAGTGGGCATTTGAGCCAGGACTCTGTTTTATTAATAAATTCATAAGGAAAAGTCTGTCTCTAATTCTCATGCCTTTGCCTCCAGGCTCCCTGCTTGCAATCATCACTTTCCTGTTCCCCTCTGTGCTTGTGTATGTTTTTACACACCCTCTCTACTTCCTCATCCATTTATTATCTTCTGTTTACTTTCTAAAGTATTTGTATAAAGATTTTCATTGGCAATTTACTATGTGCTTCATGTGCAGGGCCAAAAGATGAGTCATAATTAAGAAGAAAATGAAACATAAATCAATCATCACTGGCCATATTTAAAGCAAGATTCAACAACCTACTAGTTGGCACCATCCAATTTGAACTTGTGTTTTATACTAACAATGAACTGATATGAAAAATGATCATTCAGCTGGTTTATACCATTATCACTTGAACCACGAATAATACAACCAATATAGTAATTACAATGAATAACTCAGTCAGATTAAATGGTCAGGCCAAAAATTTGCTAACAATCCTTTCTGCCCCCCTGAACTTTCACCTTTAGCAAATAAAAAACACACACCCTTTCCCTTTAAACATTTTCACTCTAAGATTATTTTTCATCTTTAATTTTTAAAAAATATATATTTTAAAAATTTATTGATTTTTTACAGAAAGAAAGAGAGAGGGATAGAGAGTTAGAAACATCAATGAGAGAGAATCACTGATCATCTGCCTCTTGCACACCCCCTATTGGTGATGTGTCTGCAACCAAGGTACCTGCCCTTGACCGGAATCGAACCTGGGACCTTTCAGTCCACAGGCCAATGCTCTATCCACTGAGCCAAACTGGTTTCGGCTTCATCTTTAATTTTATTTGGTTTGCATACACAAATTATCAATCACACCACACCACTGAAGGTAACGTTTTGATGGACTGCATTGCATATGTTCTCAAAGTATGATTTCCTAAGTGCACTATACATGCAAACTATAAAGAAACCGTTCCTGCTCTTTGAAGTGTTTACAATCTAGGTACATCCTAGACCTGACTAAAAATAGCTGGCACAAGCCCTTGTTGAAACAGAAGTAGGCATGAGGTTAACACTTGCTCTTTGGATTGAGTGCCTGCTATGTGGGGGACTTTGGGTTGACTCTGGTAGGTTCTGTGCCCAAAGCAGTGCTTATAAAAGGCAAAGCAGATGTTGAAACTACCTCATCCTTTCAACAGGGTTAGATGAAGCCTGAAATCTGCAAAACTATGGTGTCCTACTTCTACAGGTAGTTCAAAGCAAGAAAAATACTAAAACACAACCTTTTTTTTTCTGTTTTGGTGGCTTTGCTGGCTGGTACTCTAAGTTAGCAAGGCAAGCACACACATACACACACAAGCAGAAATTGGAGAGAGAACAATTTAATATTTTTATTTTTTCAAAAAATCAATACACTCATTAGAGGGGGAAAAAATCAGAACTATATTGGTCTTTTTGTCATCAGGCAGCAAAGGCAGTCTGTATTAGTCAGGAGTCTTAGAGAAACAGAACCAATAGGATGTTGCATATATGGCTCATGTGAGTGTGGAGGATGGCAAGTCCAAAATCTGCTGGGGACCCAAGGCAGAGTTACAACTAGAGTCCAAAGATGGAGGCTGGAGGCTAGAAATCGGAGATCAAGGTGTTGAAGGATTGATTTCTTCTGAGGCCTCTCTCCTTGGCTTGCAGATAGTCAGCTTCTCCCTGGCTTCACATGGTCTTCCCTCCATGCATGTCTGTGTCCTAATCTCTGCTTCTTTAAAAAAAATGTTTTAACTGATTTTCAGAGAGAGAGAGAGAGAGAGAGAAATAGAAATATCACATCAGCTGCCTTCTGCACATCCCCTGCTCAGGATCGAGCCCTCAACCTGGGTTCCTGGGTTAACTGCTGAGTCATACTGCTGGGCCACACCTTTATTCTTTAAAAAAAATAAAGGAAGGGAGAGGGATAGAGAGTTAGAAACAGCGATGAGAGAGAAACATTAGTAGCTGCCTCTTGCACACCCACTATTGGGAATGTGCTCATAACCAAGATACATGCCCTTGACCAGAATCGAACCTGGGACCTTTCAGTCCGCAGGCTGATGCTCTACCCACTGAACCAAACCAGTTAGGGCCTAATCTCTTCTTATAAAGACATTGGTCATATTGGGTTAGGATTCATCTTAGTGACTTAATTTCAAGTTATTTACTCCTTGAAAGACCCGATCTCCAAATACAGCTATATTCTGAGATACTGGGGGTTAGGGTTTGAACATAGGAACTTTGGGGAGACACAGTTCAGGCCACAGCACTGTCCTCTTTCACAGTGCTGCTGCTTCCTTTGAGGAAGGAATGCTCACTGACGGTCCCATGCTCTCTTTGTTACTTCCTGTTAGGAGGTGAGGGCCAGCAGGAGGTGTTCGGTGTGTCTGAAGAAGTCTGCCTTCAGTTCTTCCTGAGCCAGTCGGAGAATGGATCTGTCCGCCCGGGAGCTGTGTCTCAACTTCACTGTGGTCCTGATCACGGTTCTCCTGATGTGGCTCATCGTGAGGTCCTACCAGTCCTGAGACGGCATGCCACTCTCCCGGGATTGACTGCCACGCTCCGGAACTGCCTGCTGTGTGTCCCGAGATCCCACTGCTGTAATGGGATGCCTGTCCTGGCACCCTAAGGCACTCACCATCTCTGAGGTGCCTCCCCTGTTAGGGCCCATTGTGTGTTCTCTGTAAAGATGCTGCTCTCAAGGGCTGCAGAGAGTTTGCCAGTCAACATTAGATCTATCCCCCAACTCTTAGGGCAAATGTATTAGCTAAGCCACAATGTTAATAGGAAATGGGATTCATGATGATGTAGAATTATAAAAAGCCCCCAACCTGTCTCACCACACGCCCCTCCAGCCCACACTGTCTGCAGCCAAACATTAAATCCCCCGCCAGGAGAAAGTCATGTTAGAGGAAGTCTTTGTCAGCCCCTGTCACGGCTATCGTGTGAATAAAGTTAAGTCAACCACAAAAATGACTTTCAGAATTTATTTTGGCTTCTCTTTGGGATACTGCATCTGACCCTTGGCTGGGATGGAAGTGACAAATGTTACAGTATTTCTGGCATTTGAGCTAAGCCAAGATATGCTCCAACTGTGGAGGATTTGAAACCAAGTCAATTAAGAGTGTCACGTTTCAAATAATTCCACTGGCTCAGTGCTCCTCAAACGTTCCTTCCAAACTAGTCCCAAGGGCAGCTGGAGAATAAATCCTGGCACTAGGAGACTGGGGGCATCGCCTGAAGTGTCCACTAACAGCGCACAGTTTCAAGCACACAGTTTCTTTGAAGTCTTATGGGTTCTCTTTACGATTCACAAGAAATGTATATTTCATCCTATCATATCTCTCTGTTTGTGTCAATATAAGAATTTCAAATTATTTACCACTGAGTACAAATAGAATATGAGTCACTTTCCATGTTTGGTGATTCCAGTTGGATTATTGTCATTAATAAACCACAGTTTATTACAACAAAGAGAAAAACAAACAAACGAAAAAATGCAAATTTATGAAAATGCTTATAAAAGAGACTTATGAAATAGACATTCATTTTAAAAATATATATATATTTTATTGATTTTTTACAGAGAGGAAGGGAGAGAGATAGAGAGTTAGAAACATCGATGAGAGAGAGTCATCGATCAGCTGCCTCTTGCACACCCGCTACTGGGGATATGCCCGCAACCAAGGTACATGCCCTTGACCGGAATCGAACCTGGGACCCTTCAGTCCCCAAGCCGAAGCTCTATCCATTGAGCCAAACTGGTTTCGGCTAGACATTCATTTTTAAAAATATATTTTTATTGGTTTCAGAGAGGAATGGAGATAGAGAGAGAGATAGAAACATCAATAATGAGAGAAAATAATTGACCGGTGTCTCCTGCATGCCCCACACTGGGGATTGAGCCTACAACCACGGCATGTGTCCTGACTGGGAATTAATGATTGACCACTAAGCCATGCTGGCTGGGAGAAATAGATATTTCTTCAACATACTTCTAAAACACCCCACATAGACAGATTGAGTTTGTTCTTTGTGCCAATTCTGAGGTAACCATGGAGAAAGGGAATGTTGTTAAACCTCATCTGTCATCACATCCCTCAGGAAGGTATTCTGTGCTGAGAGTTGGACTATAACTGTGGCATAGCCTACCTGGCATTGTGGTTCTCATTCCTGCAGTTTGGTGATTCTTCACCCTGCACTAGAGTGATTTTTCAAAACATTTATGCTGGGTCTCACTCAGACTAATTAAATAAAAGCTAAGGGGGTCGAGTCCAAGCATCTGCATTTTTAAAAAAGTCCTGTAGATGATTGTATTGTGTAGCCAGAGTTGACAGTGGGTGGTTCTGTTGGTTGAGCATCATCCTGTATAGCAGAAAGGCTACTGGTTCAGTTCCTGGTCTGGGCACAAACTTGGGTTGCAGTTTCGATTCCCAGTAGGGGCATGAGTGGGATGTAGACAGTCAAGGTTTCTCTCTCCCTTTTCCCCTTGCTCTAAAATCAATCAATCCATCCATCCATCCATCCATCCATCCATCAATATATATGTAGATTGATATGTTTATATAAACATCTATACATCTATAATAATAGAGTAATATGCTAACCAGACATCCTTCCGGACGAAGCTGAGGCTGTAGCTGTGAGATTGAGGCAGCCGCTGTGGCTACGAAGGAGGGATCCAGGCACCTGCCAGCTGTGAGGGAGGATCCAGGCAGCCTCCTTGGCTGTGAAGGCCTACTCTTGCACAAATTTTGTGCATCGGGCCTCTAGTATATATATAAATACATAAAAATACAAAATATAAATATATGAATAGCCTCTTTAATAAAAGCCTAATATGCAAATTGACGGAATGGCACAACGACCTGGGGAATGACTGGGTAGCTATGATTGCACTGACTACCAGGGGGCAAATGCTCAATGCAGGAGCTGCCCTCAGCCCACAGAACCCAGGCCAGCCCCAGGGGTGCCAGCAGGGCCCCTGATCACCCCACCAATTGCCCCACAGATCAGCCCTGCTCACCAGCCAGGCCTAGGGATCCTACCTGTGCATAATTTCATGCACCAGGACTTTAGTATAAATATAAAAATATAGCCTGGCCAGCATGGCTCAGTGGTTGAGCATTGACCTATGAACCAGGAGGTCATGGTTCAATTCCTGGTCAGGGCATATGCCCAGGTTGCTGGCTTGATCCCCAGTGTGGGATGTGCTGGAGGCAGCCAATCAATGAATCTCTCTCATCATTGATGTTTCTATCTCTCTAACCCTCTCCTTCCTCTCTGAAATCAATAAAACTATATTAAACAATAAATATAAAAATATAAATAAATATAAAAAATATAAAAATATTAAAAAAAAAATAATGCCCCACCAACTGAGCCACACCTGGCTGGTATGGCTCAGTTGGTTGGGCATTATCCCATGCATCAAGAAGGTTGCAGATTCCCAGTTAAGGCATATGCAGTTGGACATCCTTAGTGCTGCCGCTGCGGAGGAGGTGGAAGAGGCTCCTGCCCCCATCACAGTGCTCTCAGCCATCAGCCCTGATTGTGGCTGAGTGGAGCTCCCTCTGTGGGAACAAACTGCCCCCTGGTTGTCAGTGCACATCATAGTGACCAGTCATTCTCGGTTGTTCCGCTGTTAGGATCAATGTGCACATTACCCTTTTATTTATTTATTTATTTATTTATTTATTTTTATAAGTTTTTTTAAAAATATATTTTATTGATTTTATACAGAGAGGAAGGGAGAGAGATAGAGAGTCAGAAACATCGATGAGAGAGAGTCATCGATCAGCTGCCTCTTGCACACCCCCTACTGGGGATATGCCCGCAACCAAGGTACATGCCCTTGACCGGAATCGAACATAATATATTTTTATTTATTTCAGAGAGGAAGGAAGAGGAAGAGAGAGATAGAAACATAATTGATGAGAGGGAATTATTGATTGACTGCCTCCTGCACTTTGGACTGAGCCCACCAGCCAGGAATGTTCCCTTAACCAGAATTGAACCTGGAACCCTTTGATCCACAGGTCAACACTCTATCCACTGAGCAAAACTAGCTATGGCTATACCACAGCTTTTATATCCACTCTCTGCTGATGGGCATTTGGCTGTTTCCAGATCTTAGCTATTATAAACTGAGCTGCTATGAACATAGGGTTGCATACATTCTTTCTGTCTGGTGTTTTGGGTTTCTTAGGATATATTCCTAGAAGTGGGATCACTGGATCAAATGGTAGCTCCATATTTATTTATTTTTAGGAAATTCCATACTATTTTCCATAAATAGTTAGTTTGCATTCTTACCAGGAGTGTACTAGGGTTTTCTTTTTGCCACATCCTCACCATCACTTGTCATTTGTTGATTTGTCGATGTGAGGTCATACTTCATGGTCATTTAATTTGCTTCTCTCTGATGATCAGTGACTGAGCATTTTTTTGTATGTCTCTTGGAGAATATTCCTAGAAGTGGGATCATTGGGTCAAATGTCAGTTCCATATTAAATTTTTTGGAGAAACTCCATACTCTTTTCCATAGTGGCTGCACCAGTCTGCTTTCCCACCAGCAGTGCATGAAAGTTCCCTTTTCTCCACATCCTTGCCACCACTTGTCATTGGTTGATTTGTTGATGATTGCCATTCTGACAGGTGTGAGGTAATACCTCATTGTCATTTTAATTTGCATCTCTCAGATGATTAGTGACTGAGCATTTTTTAATATGTCTCTTGGCCATATGTATGTTCACTTGGGAGAAGTGTCTATTTAGGTCCTTTACCCATTTTTTAATTGGATTGTTTATCTTCCCTTTGTTAAGTTGTATGAGTTCCTTATATATTTTGGAGATTAATCCCTTATCAGATGTATCATTGCCAAATATATTCTCCCATATAGTGGGCTCCCTTTTTATTTTGTTGATGGTTTACTTTAAAAAATGTATTTTATTGATTTTTCACAGAGAAGAAGGGAGAGGGATAGAGAGTTAGAAACATCGATGAGAGAGAAATATGGATTAGCTGCCTCCTACACACCCCCCCACACACACTAGGGATATGCCCACAATCAAGGTATATGCCCTTAACGGGAATTGAACCTGGGACCCTTTAGTCAGCAGGCTGACACTCTATCCACTGAGCCAAACTGGTTAGGGCTGTTGATGGTTTATTTTGCTGTGCAGAAGCTTTCTATTTTCATATAGTCCCATTTGTTTATTTTTTCCTTAGTTTCCTTTGCCCTAGGAGATGTATCTGTAAACATATTGCTATAAGAGATGTCTGAGACTTTTGCTGCCTATGATTTTTCCTAGGATTTTTATGGTTTCACGATTTATATTTAAGTCTTTTATTCATTTGAGTTTATTCTTGTGTATTGTGTAAGTTGGTGGTGGTCTAGTTTCATTTTTTTGCATGTATCTGTCCTATTTTCCCAACACCATTTATTGAAGAGACTATCTTGACTTCATTGGATACTCTTTCTTTCTTTGTCAAATATTAATTGAACAGAATGGCTTGGGTCAATTTCTGGGGTCTCTGTTCTGTCCCATTGACCTATATTGCTGTTCTTGTACCAGTACCAGGCTGTTTTTATTATGGTGGCTTTGTAGTATAAGTTGATATCTGGTATTTTGATCCCTCCAAGTTTGTTCTTCTTTCTCAAGATTGCTGCAGCTATTTGGAGTCTTTTTAGTTTCATATAAATTTTTGGAGTATTTGTTCTAGGTCTGAGAAATATGCTGTTGGTATTTTAATGAGGATTGCATTAAGTTCATAGATTGCCTTCGATAGTATGGACATTTTACTGATGTTAATTCTACCAGTTCATGAACATGGTATATTCTTCCACTTGTTTATATCTCCCTCTACCTCTTTTTAAAAAAATGTCCTATAGTTTTCTGAGTACAGGTCTTTTATCTCCTTGGTTATCTATCTTATTTTGTTGTTGTGGTTGCAATGGTAAATGGGATTATTTGTTTAGTTTCTCTTTCTGAGAATTCATTATTGGTCTATAAAAAGCCATTGATTTTTGGGTGTTGATTTTGCATCCTGCTACACAGCAGAATTCATTTATTAAATGTAATAATTTTTTGATGGAGTCTTTAGGGTTTTCTATGTACAATATCATGTCATCTGTGAATAATGAGACTTTTATTTCCTCCTTTCCA
This sequence comes from Pipistrellus kuhlii, assembly GCF_014108245.1. NCBI lineage: Eukaryota > Metazoa > Chordata > Mammalia > Chiroptera > Vespertilionidae > Pipistrellus > Pipistrellus kuhlii. The sequence goes on along the minus strand of NW_023425595.1, from coordinate 58,748,637 downwards.
ATTTGGATGCCTTTTATTTCCTCTTCTTTTCTGATTGCTGTGACTAGAACTTCCAGTACTAGGTTGAGTAAGAGTGGTGAAAATGAACATCCTTGTCTTGTTCCTGTTCTTAGGGGAAATGGTTTTAGTTTTTGTCCATTGAGTATGATGTTGGCTGTAGGTTTGTCATATATGGTCTTTATCATGTTGAGATATGCTCCCCCTATTCACACTTTGCTAAGACTTTTATATAAAATGGTTGTTGGATTTTGTTGAATGGTTTTTCTGTATCTATTTATACAATCATGTGATTTTTTACTTTCAATTTATTTATGTGATGTATCACATTTATTATTTGTGAATATTATACCAGCCTTGCATCCCTGGAATGAATCCCACTTGGTCATGGTGTATGATCTTTTTAATATATTGATGGATCTAATTTAGTAATATTTTGTTGAGGATTTATCATCTATGTTCATCAGGAATACTGGTCTGTAATTCTCTCTCTTTGTAGTTTCTTTATCTGATTTTGGAATTAGGATAATGCTAGCCTCATAAAAAGAGCTTGGAAAGTGTTACTTCCTCTTGGATTTTTTGAAATAGTTTGAGGAGGATAGGTGTTAGTTCTTATTTAAAGGTTTGGTAAAACTCCCCTGTGAAGCTCAGAGCTTTTGTTTGCTGGGAGTTTTTGATTACTACTTCTATTTCATCATTTTGTTATTGGCCTATTCAGATTTTACCATTCTTCCTGATTCTGTTGTTGTTTTTTTTATTTTTTTTTATTTTTTAAATCTTACCAATTATTTTTATTGGGCATTTAAAAAATAATTGATAGAGAGAAATAGGTGTCAAATAGAACACACCATGAAAGCAAATGGAAGAGCTCAGCATTTTTAAACAGTTGATAAAAATCAAGAATAGAATTTCAAGCCCTTTGATATATTTTCTTTACAGCAAACTGTTTTTGACACAAAGTACTAAACCCGAAACAAATTTCATAGACAACACACACAATTTACCCTATTTTTAAATATATAATTACAAAAAATCCTGAGATAACTTAAGATGAAATGAATGACAATGAAAGAATATTTTATCCTGAGACCATATGCAAAATTAAGAACACAATGTTCTCCCTAAATATTCTGTACCTTAGCTGTGGTTACAGCGGAATATCACACCTCAACATACTATAATTTATTTTATTAAAGTTACTTGAAGCCAACAAAGCAATGGAATTCTTTGCAATAATAAATGGAACCTGAATATATACCTCTTACAATGTAGAAAACTATTAATACATTGTTTTCTATAACATTCTCATATTTTATGAAGAGAGTATCATTGAGGGATAAGTTTATCTCTTTTTTGTTATTATTTAAAAAAATATTTATTGATATGAGAGAGGGAGAAGGCAAAACTTTGATACGTTGTTCCACTTATTTATGCATTTATTTGTGGATTCTTATATGTACCCTGACCAGAGAGTGAACTCAAAACCTTGGCATATCAGGACAATGCTCTAACCAACAATAGCCACCCAGCCAGGACTTTTTCATGTTATTCTTAACCCTATTTTTCTTTCAAAAATAATTAGTTATTCTATTTTTGGTTTGTTAACAACTGATTCAGTTTTGAGAGATTGTAGTTTTGTAGGAATTTGTCCATTTCCTCCAGATTATCTAGCTTGTTGGTATGTAATGGCTCATAGTATTTTCTTAGAATCCTTTGTATTTCTGTGATGTCAATGGTTACTTCACCACTTTCAATTCTGAGTTAATTTATTTGGGTCCTCTCCCTTTGTTTCTTTTTTTTATTACTAGAGGTAAGGTCCCTAGGCCTGGCCTGCAGTCAGGGTCATCTTCCCTGCCTGCCTGCAGCTGCCCCACCACCATCCCTCACCCCCAGTTCCCTGTTCGCCCTCAGGTGATTGGAGCTTGCAGGCCGGGGAGAGAAACTGAGAGAAAGACAGTTCCACCTGCTTGCCGGCCCCATCCCCACTGTGGGCTGCCCTCTGTGTGTGGGACGACTGGTGGGATGGAGGCCTTGGTCTGGCACTTCCTGCATCTCCCACCACCCACCCCCGGCTCCCCGTTTGCCATTGGGCAATCAGAGCCTGCAGTTGGGGAAAGTGACAAAGAGATGGTCAGTGCCCCTCATAGGTCAAGAGGTCATTCTGGTCGTTCCACCCACTAGGGTCAATTTGCTTATTACCCTTTTATTATATAGGATAGAGGCCTGGTGCATATTTATTATATAGGGTGGGGGCTGGCTGGCCTGCCCTTATGGGGGCCCCACATTGGGGTGGGGATCCCCATGGGGGGTAGGGTGAGGGGTCGTGGGCAGTTTGCAGGCTGGGGACCCCCCAATTGGGGCAGGGGTTCCTGCTGGGGGGTGGGGCTGGCAAGGGCCAGGGGCCAGGGTGGTTTGCTGGCTGGCCCCAGCACTAATTGGGGTGAAGGTCCCCACTGGGTGGTGGGACCAGCCAGGGTGAGGAGCTGTGGTTGTTCTGGTCTCTGGTCATTCTGGACATTCTGCCATTTAGGTTGCTGGGCTTTTTATTTTATAGGATTATTTTTTTTTTTATTGATTTCAAAGAAGAAGGGAGAGGGATAGAGAGAAATATCAATGATGGAAGAGAATAATTGATTGGCTGCCCCCTGCACACCCCACACTGGGGATCGAGCCTGCAACCCAGGCCTGTGCCCTGACCAGGAATCGAACCGAGGACCCCCTGGTTCGTAGGTTTCCACACTGGATCCACAGATTCTCTCCCAAACAAGTTTGCTTCTTTGTACCTACAGATTCTGCCTTATCTGTAGCTATACTTAATCAAAGTTAATTTTTATAACTTGAAGTTATATAGCATATTAGTTTGTATCCAATATTTCTCTTTTGCTATATTTTCAAAGGAAATGTTGGAAGTCATTCAAATGTTAATGGCTTTAAAAACATTATATATTTATAGATCCTCCCAAATACTATTCCCGTTTGACTCTCCCCTTTTTCCTAGCAGTCAAACTACATCCCAAGATTGAGAATTAGCATCAAGCTGAATGTAAATGAGACCACAGATTTTAAGAATTCGGAGCTTTGTAACTCTCCCCCTGGTAGATGAGGTGAGAATGCATGTTCTCAGCAGCAACCGTTCCGTCTAGGGTCTGTATGGTGTGATATCTGTCTGGCAGCACTGCTCACAGGCTCCTACCCACATGGTCTGACCCAGATCTAACTTTGGATTGCTTCTTTTCCAGCTATTTGGACACTTTATATCCCTCTTACATTGCCTCAGAAAGGCCATGGAAGGAGAAAAAATATTGCTATTTTCAACACATGCTGTGTCTACAATGGTGCTATGCATAGTGGTACCCATCACCCACACGCTCACATCCCACCGCATCCCAAGTTAATTTGTCTTCACAATGGCAAACTTTTCAACTCTTTAGTGGTTTCATGTGATTATCAGGTGATATTGCAAGCCTTGTTATTTTTATAGGGAACTTTTCTTTTCTTTTTTTTCTTTTTTTTTTTTAGAAAGAAAAACATTGATTTGTTGTTCCACTAATTTATGCATTCATTGGTTGATTACTGTATGTGTTCTGACTGGAGATCAGACCTGCATCCTTCGTGGATGGGGATGATGCTCCAACCAGCTGAGCCACCTGGCCAGGACACACAGCCCTTTTTTGTATGTTTCCATTCCCATCACCACCACTGTCAGAATGACTGGGAACACATTCATATTGCAGACTAACGGAGTAAGCAGGAAACAACGCTTGTAAGATCTGATTTTGTCACATGTGATAATACCACCAAACCTTGATTTTGAAAGTGAGAGAGCCATGTGCAATTTAAGAGACTGCCAGCCTGAGCTGCATATGCATTGTACCATATGTCACTGACTTTAATGATGGCTTTGGACCAGCTTGTTTGGAATGTCACTTTTGAAAGATCATATCTTTGACATTTAATGTTATTGATGATTTATCTCTGAGCCATAAGACATTCTCTTCCTGAAAAAGATGTGTATAGAAAAATATATTTTTCTTAAAGATCTCTGTATTTGGTTCTATGTTCTATTTTTTTTCTGGTATTTTTTAGTGTCCCAAATATGTTTATTTCAATACCATAATGATTAATATACAATTTTAGTTGAGGCCATATTTAATCTGCAAATTAATCCCTCAACATAAAAGGACATTCTTTCTATCTACAGCAAAAAGCTATACTTCAGCAAAAAGCCCAGTGCTTCAGACTTAGCTGCACAAACCTCATGCCCACTCACCTATGGAGATGAGAATGAAGGAGTAGCTGAGCTTGCTAGAGCATCTTTCCAATATGTCAAGGTTGTGGGTGTGATCCTCTGTCAGGGAACATGTAAGAATCAACCAATGAATGCATAAATACATGGAGCAACATATTTTTTAAAAATATGTTTTTATTAATTTTATAGTAAGAGAAAGAGAGGGGGGAGAGAAGGAGAGAGAAACATTGATTGGCTGCCTCCTGCATGTCACCTTCCGGGGATGGAGCCAGTAACCTGGGCATGTGCCCTGATTAGAAATCTAACCAGGTAACCTCTTGGTGCATGGGATGATGCTCATCCAACTGAGCAACACTGGCCGGGCTGGAACAACAAATTGATCTCTCTTTTCCTCTTCACTTCCCTTTCTCTCTCTTAAATAGGTAAAATTTTTAAAATATTAAATAATAAAGGGATATCTCTAATGGGAAAAAATGATATAGTGGTACCTAACTACAGGACATATATTTTCCCCTTTTAATATTTATTGTTCATAGTATTACATAGGTCCTCCTCCTATGTTGCCCTAGCCTATTTGGCTCAGTAAATAGAGCCTCGGTATGCGGACTGAAGGATTCCAGATTCAATTCTGGCCAAGGACACATGCCCAGGTGCAGGCTTGATTCCCATTAGGGGGCACGCAGAAGGCATCCAATCAATGATTCTTTCTTGTCATTGATGTTTCTCTCTCCTCTTCCTTCCTCTCTGAAATCAATAAAGAAATATATTAAAAAACAAACAAAAAACTGACAAATGTTCTTTTGAATATTAGGTATGATGACTTAAAAAGATACCAGAAGTTTTTTTTTCTATCATGGCACCAAGAAAGAACTCAGCCCTGAAATATGAATTTTTGTGTCATTACACCACCTTAATTATAATGGTTATAACCCCTTATTTTAATCTCTTATGTTTTCTGTGAAGAGACACATTTATTCACATTTTGTTTGGCTGGAGTTTCCCTAAGGCTCTTATAACACTTTAGTAAAGTGAAATTACATTGTAGCCATGTTAATAAAATAATTATTTTTCTTATCTCTTTAATCAACAAAAAAACATATAGAATGGGTAGTTGAAGAAGGTAGTTACAAATACCATCTGTGACCACATGGCCAATTACAGAAATGTGGACTGTAATTGCCATGAGTATTCCTCTTTATTTTGTGTTTTTTAAAATATATATTTTATTGATTTCAGAGAGGGAAAGAAAGATAGAAAGACGAATGATGAGAAAGAAGCATTGATCAGCTGCCTCCTACATGTCCTACACTCGTGATCGAGCCTGCAACCTGGCATGTATCCTCACCTGGAATTGAACCTAGTTCATAGGTCGATGCTCAGCCACTGAGCCACACCAACTGAGATCTTCCTTATTTTGTTGTGAAAATGTGTGTTTACACACACACACACACACACACACACACACACACACGAGGCCTCTATAGCTCTATATAAAGGGTAGGGGAAAAGTAGGTTTATAGTTATGAGTACAGGAAACACAGAGATTATTCTTGTATTATTATTTATTAATTATGGTATTATTTTCTATACAAATAACAGCAAACCTACTTTTGCTCCATCCTGTCTGTATGAGATATACAAAGTTAATATATTTTATGTTACAGGATGAGGAAATAAAAGACAGAAGACAAAAAAGATTACATATATATGCACAAATATATACACTTTTGAATTTATATAAAATCTATGTTTTCATATATGTTTAAAATCATCTTTGTTTTCTTCCTTCTCTTATCCCTCCACCATGTAACATCAGATATATTGGCTTTACATTATAGTATTTAAACATTCTTAATACATTGTTAGTATTTAAGTTACTGGATATTAAGAAGACTAAACATCACTCAAGGACTTTACCTTCTCTTTTGAAAGGTAAAGAATAAATGATTTGTTCTGTTACTCTGGAGGAAATAACTAATACAGACACTTCATAACTTAATATTGTATGATTTCAAATGTTTGAGATAAAGGCTTCTGTAGCTATATCTGTGATTAAAGTTGATGAGGTAATATAAGGGAAGAGTGGGGGAAGGGTGTGGTGTACATGTCTTAGAGTGGTGAAAACCTTTGAGTTATAGAAAATGTAGAATCCTTTCAAATGAAGACTTGACATTGGATGGCACCCATGATGGTACTTAAACTTGACCACATGCTTTACACCCAAGGTTCCACAGCGAGGCAGGGGAGATAGCCCCACAATGATTTTGGAGCTGACTTCAAAGGATGTAATTGTATCTTCACGACCAGACCATGGTTTCTGGACGTTTTAGCTAGAGGGGACTTTAAACGTACTTGATTCAACAGTGAAATTTTAGAGAGAGAAGGCAGGCTCAGAAAAGTTAGGCCACTATTCATGATGGTAATGCTGGGGGGAGAGGCAGGGTCCCCTGATATCTAGACCAATATTTTTCAACTGGAAATTCTGAATAAGTGGATTCCTTTACTGGAATCACTCTGCATAGCTCTCTGATGGGGAGAAAAAATGGCAAAATCTAATTCTTTTAGGCTGTGGCCCCAAAAGTTTATTGGGTCCCACATGTATACAACTGAATGTGTGTGATTGTGTGGCTTCTCGTGTCTACATTTCTCTTGCTATGGTCAGGAAAATGTGTTGGCACTTCATTTTGGATAGATGCCCAGACCCCTCTACTTACGATTCAGCTTTCTAATGATGCAGTTATCTGATAAGCCTGGGCTCAGGGGCGCTGGAATAAGAAGAATCAGCATGCCTGAGAAGCAGAATCTCTCTGAATCTGCCTTATGGTTATTTAACGACAAGGATGATCACCTTCCCCTTCATTATGGCTGAAAGTGGAAAGCAGATTTTAGCAAGGGTTGACATTTTAGCTGTGGGGAGGCATTAATAGCACCTATGACCTCTGAGATTTCCTGCAATACCCCTTGGATGGCTTCCCTGAGAACTTGCTTTGCAGCCCTCACATGCTAAAACCAGCTGCTTACAGATATCTTTCCCTACTCTCAAGGAACATGATCTAAATATGAATCATCCTAGGCACCAGGATCTTGGCTAGAAAATCTTCCTAGTGACATGGTGTCTTATTCCCTGAGAGGTGCCAAAGGAATTCTTTCCACCGCATCCTCCTCAGAAGAGAGGCAGCAGGGCGTAGTGGAAAAAGCACTGGCTTTGGCAACAATTACACTCAATCCTGACTCAGCCATTTGCTCACTGTTTGACCTATGACAAGTAAACTCTCGGAGTCAGTCTTCTCATCTAAAATTGAGGGTAGTGCGACCTATCTCAGAAGGCAGTGGGAACAATAGAAATAGTGCATATAAGGTACACAAGCACAGTAGGTTCTAGATAAATTATAATTTGCAATTATGATGTTTACGTTGAGTCTAATGACCAGAATGGAGAGCCATCTTTCTCTACAAGGTAAGCTTTGGAGAATTTAATGTCACACGGGTCTCACACACTGATTGGTGTGCTGGGGTTTGGGGGTTTGGATGAGAGACAGCATGAATAATTGTCATGGATATTCCTCTTAATTTTGTTATAAACATGTTTATTATCTAAGCAAGGTATAAAATTTGAAGCAAAATATTTTGTTTCTCCAGAAAACAAATAACATAATGGTGGCATGTATGAAATGGATGGCCCCATGTGTAGCAATGAGGAAGGGATCAGAACCCCTCGGTTGAGCAGGTGAACCTTTGGCCTGAAATGAGCCTTTGGGGAAACTTTCTGGCTTTGTTTGGGCTCCCTTAGGAGTTTCACCCAGATGTGCGAACAGGCTCATGCACAGCAGAGGGTGCTCCAGTTTAGCACAAGAGCCAGGGGCCGGACCCCTCTGAGATGACTGGATTTGTGCTCAGTTCATACACATCTGGCGAGTGTTTACTATGTGCTAGGCACATATATGCATTAAGCACTTCAGACATAATGATGAATTTGGCTCAGTTTCTGCTCTCAAGAAACTTACATGCAGTCAAGCAAAGGAGTGAGAGTTTAATACTAAAAACTGCTAACGTTTATTTCCAACTTACTGTGTTTCATGCACAATGCTGAATGTTTTTGATAATCTCATCTTCCTTCATAAAATTTCTTCAAGTTACATACTGTTATTATGGCTGGTGTGAGTACTGTAATTGAGGAGTGAGAATCAGACTGGGATTTCAAGGTATGAATTTTGGGGGGACACAAACATTCAGTCCATAACAGCCCTCTCACTCCTGTTTCACCTCGGGATGAATGACAACAGAACGTGCTAGAAATGGTAACAGGGTCATGTTCTACTGACTAAGTTGAGGGAAAACAAAGGGAATGTTTGAGAGTAAACCTTACCCAGTTTCAGTGGTGACTAGATCAGTTCCCTCTAGATCGCTGCTTCTCAAGCTGTCATGTGCACACGATTCATCCAGGTGAGTGTTGGAATGAAGATTCTCCTTCCGAAAGTCTGGGAAAGGGCTGCGATGTCCCATGTCTAACCATATCAGTGTCCAATGCCAGGCTTCGAGAAGCGAGGCAGGCGTGGGCTCTGAGGTCCATGACAAAGGACACGGTCTGCTTCCCCAGGTCTCCCCTAGACTTGGCATGAGACCTGGCGCAAAAATAAATCTCCATGAATATTGGCTGCATTGTCCTCATGGGGGACCCTGGCTGCAAGGACACATTTTGTCGCTGTGTTTCCTGTTAGAGTAAGATCATACCCAAATGCCAAATGGATAAAAAGCAACCATAATCAAACGTGTGCATCTAATATTCTGGAGTTTGCTAAGTGCTTTAACTGACGATTGCTTATTTGCATTTTACTAATATGCTAATTCTCAGAAGAGAAGCTGTCTTTATTTTTCGGTTGTGGACGGTAAGAACAACGTTGGAGGAGGTAGGACATCGCCCAAGAAACGCTGGCTGCATGCACGCTGAAACACACGTCTTCTGCCAGTTTTTTCCATCGCTCTAAAGAAAAAGTAATAACTTGACCAAAAATGGATTGTCACTCTCCGTGCCATACAGCTGGAGGCGGTGGATGTCCCTATTCCTCTGTAACTGCTCCACACTTGGCCTAAAACAGCAAATACGTCTGAAATGTGAGTGTTCCAGTGTGAGAGGAGACTTACCAAAACACAACTCACGAGCTTTCTCTGGGCTGCTGAGACGAACCAGCTGCGCCTGCAGCTTCCTCTATGTCCAAGCAGAAGGGGTCACATCCAAGCTCAGCTTCCCGGAGGACCAGAGATTTCCTCCCAGACTGCAACATCCCTCAGACCCCAAGGTCGGTGGGGACAGGGCCATGGGCGCTCCCACGTGGCTCCCCCGGTGGGCAGCCAGATGCAGGCTGCCAGGCTACAGAGCAGGGCCCCGTCCGCTCAGCACCCCCTGCTGGGCTTTCTCTCGGGCTTGCCCTAAAAGATGCAAGAACAACAGTGGGTTGGCTCTCCACCTGAACTTAGACTTACCATGTGTCTAGCTACCAACATACCTTCTTTTCTCTTGCTGATTCTGGCTTTGGAGATTTCCCTAATGAAGTCTGTTTCCAAACCCATGCCTGGTGACACTGTGGAACTTGCCCAGGGCCCTGGGTGGCAGGTGGCAATGCTGAAGACATCCACCTTAGCACACCTTGTGGGACAGAGCAGGAGTGGGCTTAACTGTGGCTTTTCTAGTTGGATTTCGGCGCTCTCTCCTTCTTGTCACACTTTGTCAGGAGATAAGCTCACAGAAAGGTGCTGAGTCAGTATTTTTTTTTTGTAACCCTGTCCTGCCCCTGCCCCTGATCACCTACCTGGGGTCTCTGGGGAGCTTTCAGGGTTGTTAATGGATGACATCAGGCCTGTTAGTGTCCTGTGAATAGGAGCATTCTGGAAGCTGAGTCTCTCAGGGGGGACAAGGTTCAGGAGAAAGAGCTCACAGTCCTGTCAGAATTGTTCTCTCTGTTACAAAGAAGAAATGTGACCAACAATGTGGGAAGTCCTGAGCGACCGTATGGTAGCGCTGGTGATCCACAGGTACCAATTCACCCTACAGAAAGCTGAGCAGAAATGTTTCTTGCACACATATTCTCACTCGGGGCTTGGATGTATGTGTGTGCATGTTTATAACCCGCCAGTTCCCTGGATGGTAGAGAATAATTCCAATTAGGGAGGGCAGCATACTGATTAAAAGTCTGGGCATAAGGCCCTGGGTTCAAGGTCTAGCTGTGCCATTCATTTTTGGGGTGTACCTTTGACCATCTTAACCCATATCACCCGTCCTCCAACTCTGGCAGCTACCAATCTGTTCTCTGTATCTATGGATTAATCAGGCGTCTTCAAACTACGGCCTGAGGGCCACATGTGTCCCGCAGAGGAGTCTGATCCGGCCCGCCAGGTTTTTTGGGCAGTGAGCGAAGCCGAGGTGTTACAGTAGGAATTAGTAGTTCATATAGTCCGACCCTCCAGCTCTCTGAGGGACCGTGATCTGGCCCCCACTTTAAAAAGTTTGAGGACCCCTGGTAGGTTTTTTGGTGTGTTTTTTGTTGTTGTTTTTGTTTTTGTTAAGATTCCATGTACAAATTACATCTTAATATGGAGTCTAAATGTCCCTAAGGTCCATTCATGTTGTTGCAAATGGCAGGATTTCTTTATTTTTATGGATAAATAATATTCCATTTTATATATAACATTATCTTTATTCATCCAATGATGGGCACTTAGGTTGCATCCATGTCTTGGCTATCTATACTAATAAAAGGGTAATGTGTTAATTAAACCAGCAGGGGAGAGCAGTTAGGGAAGTGGTCGGCAAACTGAGGCTCAAGAGCCACGGGCGGCTCTTTGGCCCCTTGAGTGTGGCTCTTCCACAAAATACTACATGTGGGCACGCACGTACAGTGTGATTGAAACTTCGTGGCCTGTGTGCAGACGTTGGTTTTCGGCCTGGGCGAGTCTATTTCGAAGAAATGGTTCTAACACTGAGACACACTCAAGGGGCCAAGAGCCACATGTGGCTCGTGAGCCACGGTTTGCTGACCACTGAGTTAGGAGAATCAGGCAGGCAAGGGAGAACAGTTAGGGGGATCAGGCAGATAGGCAGGTGAGCGGTTAGGAGCCAATGGTCCTGGGGGGTCCCAGATTGGAGAGGGTGCAGGCCAGCTTGAGGGACTCTCCCATGCATGAATTTCATGCATTGGGTCTCTAGTTGTAAGTAATATTGCAATAATGAACATGGGGGTGCAGATACCTTTTTGAGTTAGGATTTTCACTTTTCTTTGAATAAATACTCAGAAGTGGAATTGTTGGATCATATAGCAACTCTATTTTTTTATTGTTTGAGGACCCTCCATACTGTTTTCCATAGTGGCTGCACCAACTTACATTCCCACCAAGCATGCACAAAGGTCCCTTTTTCCACACCCTCATCTGCACTTGTTATCTCTTGTCTTTTTGGTAATAGCCATCCCAACTGGTGTAAGGTGATATCTCACGGTGGTTAGTAATTTTATTTTATTTTATTTTATTTTATTTTATTTTATTTTATTTTATTTTATTTTATTTTTTTGTCTCTTGACAGCTTTAGTAAGGTCTTTACATTTTCTAATCCTGTTTGTCTAGATTAGAATTATAAGTAAGATAACAATCTCACTCTGTATATTGTTGAGGAGATGAAATGAAGGACTAGCACATCCCTGGTACGTATATCAAACTCACTGCATGTTAGCTCTTGAAATGCAACCCATTGCAGAATCTCTTACATCTCCTAGGACTTGATGTAATACTTGCTCTGCTTTTCAGCCACCCATTTCTAGATTAGAACAGTTACTTCTCTGAAGACTTACAGGTATTGCTTTGATGAGCACATGGCTCAAAGTTTCCTGGGTGTGGCTATGGCATGATACTTTCCTCTTTATTCCTTTTTTCTTCTTTCTACTTCCCATTCCCTTTCCTCACACTCCATCAACTCTGGTCCTCTCCTCATTCTCATTTAGTTTGGATATGGCCTCATATGTTTACGGAGATAATCTGCAGTCATTACATTTGAGTGCCAGGTTTTATTTCCCCATTGCCAACTTGCTATAAGCCCAGGCAATTCAGCTGACCTCCCAGCGCAGACCAAGCCCACTGTCTGATGGGTCTTTAAGATTTGGGGAAGTATTCTGGATATCACAATGTCTAAGGCTCCAGTACTTCTGCTGCAGAGGTTAAAAAAAGTGAAGAAGTTGTGTTGTGTTTGTCTAACCGAGTTGTGGATAGATAATGCCTACTAATGCCTATCTCCTGGTCTCTCTTAATTACCTAACATCTCAGCTTCTACAAACTGTCCTAGTTTTACCCTATTGTCCTAAAGGACTTTTGATAGAATCCTCTTCCTCTCTCAGAAATGTCCTGGTTTGGAGGATACATTAAAAGGCCATCCTATTATTTGGGATTGCCATAGGGTAGGGTGGGCAAAGTAAGTTTATGGTTGTGAATACACAAAACACAGAGTTTATTCTTGTGTTATTATTTATTAATTATTGCATTATTTGTATTACAACTGTTAATCTACTGTTGCCCACCCTATATTTGAGCTTCTTTCCAAATAAAAAAAGATGGTGGGTTACCAGGCAAATGATATTTTTTTCCCCAGCACAATAACAAGAATGTGAGAAGAGAAATCAGAATAAAGTTGTAATTTTCAGAAATGGTGCTTCAAAGAGGGGTTTTTCTGTAGTGTGAGCTGAAATGCTTTTTTTTAAAATATATTTTTATTTCAGAGAGAGGAAGGGAGAGATAGAAACATCAATGATGAGAGAGAATCATTGATTGGTTGCCTCCTGCACACCCCGTACTGGGAGCCGAGCCTGCAACCTGGGCATGTGCCCTTGACTGAAATCAAACTTGGGACCCTTCAGTCTGCAGGTTGTCGCCCTATCCACTGAGCCAAACCAGCGAGGGCTGCAATGTGTTTTAAACCTGCTTTTTGTTTTCTCATCTCACATTCTCTTCCTAGGTAGAATGCGTCTTCACCGGGAGGTGTGAATAAGGATTTAATAATACCCTGGACGAGGTGGGACTTTTCACCCTCAAAGAGTGCAGTCATGCTCAGGTCAACAGGGAGAAATCATTGGAGGAGCCAGAAGGGAAAACTTGCAACCTTGTTACCATCTCTACCTGAACAGAAGAGACGTGAGCTGCTGAAAGGCCGCAAACACACCATCAAGCCCTGCCAGTGACACAGGACCAGTGCTTCGCCGACAGCACCTGCAGCTGCGGCAGGAATCAGGGCTCCCCGGGGAGGCCACGTTCCTGGTTCACAATCCTCCCCCACGGCAGAGGGGGTACTTAGTCTTGTCGTCACTCATGGGCACATCACGCCTTAACCAGCGCCCTCCCTTCCCCACGCTGAGAAAGGGCACGGGGCTGCAATAGACTCGATGCAAAATGCCGCACCTGGTACACAGCTGGGAGGGAAGGGAGAGCAAACTGCCAGGGGAACTAGAGTGGACAAGGAGCCAACAGGCAGCTTGCTATTTCCTTTATCAGCAGACAAACCAGACAGGAGGCCACAAAGAAAAAGGTGGACCTTATTATTCTTTCATCAAAGCACTACCAGGCCTCCAGATCAGTTAAATAAAAGAAGTTTCTCAGACGTGACATTCTAATTTATTCCTGGTTACTTGGAAGGATGGCACGATTTATATTCAGCCCAGGTTGTCTGTCTTTGAAATTCTACCCACTCACACATTTGCATATTCAAAAGCTGTGTGAGCACAAAGATATTAAAATGGAATCCACCGCAAGTTACAGTAGAATGACATGTCATTTATTCAGATAACCGACAGGCAGTACTCAAAATTCATTTGATTAAGCAAGTGGTTACACAAATGTCTAACAATACTAAAATCGGTAGAAGGTATAAAATACCATGGGTATGAAATGCCATGGTCAATACTATTCAACAGACTACAATCATAATTCCAAACGAAATCATGGCTTTTTAAATGATATTTTTAGCAGTTTTGGAATGATTTGATCACTTCCCGCTTCTAAGCAATTTACTTCTATTCTTATAGACAAGGCCATTATTTTCAGGACATATTGCAGAAGGACACAGCTTAGGTTCCTCTCTTGCAGCAAATTGTTTTTTAATATTGCCTCATGACGGAGAAACCAGGCAGCACTCAGTTCCCCAAGCAGAGATGCTTGGGTCAGAACAGTGCCAGGCAGAACTGTGAGTTCAGCGGGAGGCAGGCAGTGAGAAACCTTTAGCAGCTTTCCGAGTATGTATGCAGGCTTCCCTTCTGAGGCTCTAAGCATCATAAACGTACACAGGCACTGAAGCCCGTGAAATGATGGGAATAAAGTAACTGGATATCCAAATGACTATGACAGACGTGGGGGTAAGTTCCAATATAATTGTGCAGGACTTAAAACAAAAACAGCAGCTACCTAAATTCGCTTCTTTGTAAGCCTCGCTATATTTTTGGGAAGCGTAGCTATGTTTGCAGCAGTTTGGCTTATCATGTGTCTGTCTGTATTAGTTTAAAGTGGTATACTTTATTGGAATGAGTCCCAAGCATGAACCTGGCTTTGAAAAGCTAGCAGCAGTAGTCATGAAACATATCAATAAATTAAAAGGTTTCCACAGAACAAGATCCAGCTAACTCCCTTACATACAAAATACAGCTAGAGAAATACGGTTTTTCAGTGCTGAATTATGAGAGGGAGGAAAACAGTCTAAAAAAATAGAAAACTCTCTCCATACGTGGGGCCACGGCGGATGCAACACCGCTTAGCGCCACACGATGAGCCGGTGCCCCGGAGACAGCCGCACCTGGAGATCTGGTAATTACGACCGAGAGATGAGAACTGTACAAAAGGCATGCATACAATCACTGTGTGCATTCAGGGTAAGAGCTAGGACGAAGCAGAGATCTAACACGACAACGAGGCAGTGTTCCGGGAAATGCGTGAAAAATCAGCGTAGGCGCCTAGATGTTGATTAAACCCTCCGAAGCAGCAAAGTGTGGGCACAGCGCCATGTCGGGGTTCTGCAGCTGCTTTATGATCCTCTTGCGGAATTTCTCCCTCACGCGATTGAATTCCATGATGTCCAGGGGGTCCTCTTCAATCCAAAACTTATGAAACTCGTGCATCAAGTAGCCTGTTAGAGATAAGACAGTGATACGAATGCAGGAGGGGAAAAAAATCCTTAATCATATTCAAAATCACCCTGAATGGCTCAAAGAGATGTCAGACCAAATAACAGCAACGTGGAGCTCACAGAAGAGAGGAGCATTTAAATAAAAGTATTTCCCAGCAAATACTACTGTTAAAATGATTCTTAAAGATCCAATAGGAGCTACTAATCTGCATGATTTTTGCAATTAGTTCTGGAATGATCCTCACGCCTCTCAAGCAGAAATAAAAATTAATCCTGCCTTCTCTTGAATCTGAATCACATCAGGGACCTTCTGAAAGGCGGGCAGTGACTGCTTCATCCTTCCCCTCCTGCATAAATGAACATAATGGCCTAACTTTTCAAAATCATTCCACTCAGCCATTTTCTCTCTTGATATCTGATTTGAATAAAGTTTTAAATTACCCTGACAAATCAAACAAATGCACCCTGACAATCTATTATGAGACAATAAAAGTTGTAAATGAACTCTAAACAACACAGATTGGTCATTACAAATTACATGAAATTGTTAATAACACTTCCTTGCTCTGAAGCATAATTTCATATTCAAATACCTTTATGTCTCACAAATGTTAACTAAGAATGACCTGGATTGGGAACAATTTTAGAACAAATGTTAAGTATTTGATATGAGAATCTATTCATTGAGTCCTGTTTCCCCACTGTGCCCTCTCCCTCCACTACATGCAGAACGGATATATGGACAGCTTTCTAAAAAGATGAGAGCATTATGCTAATAAGCAAAATAAGCCAGTCAGAGAAAGATAAATATCACATGATTTCACTCATTTATGGAATATAATGAACTGCATAAACTGATGAACAAAAACAGATCCAAAGAAGCATCAATCAGACCATCAAACCTCAGAGGGAAGGTAGGGGAGGGTGAGGGTAAGGGGGTGAGATCAACCAAAGGACCTGTATGCATGCATATAAGCCTAACCAACGAACACAGACATCATGGGGTGAGGGCATGAGTGTGAAGGGATGGGAGGCAATGGGATAAGGACACATATGTAATACCTTAATCAATAAAGAAAAAATAGATAATAGTAGATATTTGTTTGTAGTAAACCTATTGCAAGCCCAAGTGTCTCTATATATTAGAAAAAATCAGTTGAGAAAATAATCCTAGTTAAAAATCCTTACACACGCTCAAAATCTTTACTCCATCACTACACAAGCTCTTCTCTGTGTTTTCATTAGAAGGCAGTGGGAACTCGGAGCAAGGATTCTGGAGCAGAAACCCAGTTTGAATCCCAGCTTCCTCACCTCCGTGGGAAAGGAGTGAGCATCAGAGATGATAAGGAGCATGGGGAGAGAATTTTGGAATAAACATACCCAATTCTAGCTGTAAAAAAACACACAGTACCTTTTGTTTTCCTGGCAATAGCTACTTAAGAGAAAACTTTAAACACAGCTTCATAAACAGAATTTTGAAAATTCCTATCTCACTATCATACAAAATTACAAGTGACCTTTGCTCTCACTCACCCCCAACACACACGGCCAGATGTTGGTCTGCATCCACAAGCTCACCTGATTATTCATTCCCTATGTTGCTAGGTGTGCTCGTGTGTCTTTAAGTAGATGGTCTCTCTATAACTATGAGAGAAGGATACTAAGGAGAAAGAGGATTTATATTGTCTTTTTTGGGGGGGTTGACGTTTGGACTGTCTTTGGGCCGACCTCACACATTAACATGCTAGTTAATTTGTGTCAACACAAGTTAACATGAACATCCCTAATGGGGACACATACCAGCCCTCATCCAAATAAGAAGCCCCAGATCAGCGGTATCAGTGATCCTAGGAGCCACCCCAACCATCTCTGCTCCTGATGCTTGGATTCATGGAGGCATCATCCAGTCTTGAACTCTTCTGGTGGCCACACTGACATGAGCCTGTTCCATGGATTTGTTTCTCTCTCCCTCGCCCCCCCAACCCCAATAGATACAAGGAATTTATTTTCAGAAAAAGAGTTCAAATGAGAGTGGAGTGATTTGAAAGCTACCAGTTCCATCTAAGTATATTATCCCTCTCTGTGGGTCCCAAACAGAGACCCTGAGGATAGAACCATTTTTCCTTATATATTACTGATTTTATTGGGGGACATTGGTTAATAAAATCATACAGGTTTCAGGTGTACAATTCTATAAAACATTACCTGTATATTTTATTGTGTGTTCACCACCCCAAGTCAAGTCTCCTTCTACCACCATTTATCCATCCTTTACCTGCTGCCACCTCCTCCACTCCCTTTTCCCTCTGGTAATCACCATCCTGTTGTCTGCATCTATGAGGGTTTTATTTGTTTGTTTGTTTGTTTGTTTTGTTAATCCCTTACCTTTTCCACTCAGCATCCTAACCCTCCTGTTCAGTCTGTTCCCTATATCTATGAGTCTGTTTCTATTTTGTTTGTTAGTTTATTTAGTTCCACATATGAATGAAAGAATATGGTACTTGTCTTTCTCTGACTGGCTTATTTCACTTAGCCTAAAGCACTCCAGGTCCATCCATGGTGTCACAAAGGGTAACATTTCCTTATTTATTTATTTTTACAGCCAAGTAGTATTCCAAGAACCTGATTCTTAAATGGTTCTTCCTTTCACCAAGCCAAACTATGTTGCCCTGTGTTTCTTGAAACAAATTCAATTCTTTTCCTTTTCAAGTACATGAAGTGCCCTTTATGCCCTGAGCTTCTCTCTCTCCCAGGCTAAGCATCCTATTTTTCCTCACCATTTCTCACATGCATGACTTGGAGGCTACCCGTTATGCTGGTTGTTTCAGTGCACACCCACAGAAACTTGTTTCCTCTAATCTCAGTATCTTATTTAACCAAAACAATTCAATATTTCGTCCATCTCAGGGGCTGGGAAAACTCTTAAAGCATCCCAAGAAGAGTAGAGGGGGAGGTTCCCTCTTAAAGATGCAGACCCTCCCAGAGTCAATCAGACATCACAGTTCAGTAAGAGGAGTCTCATTCACGTCACTAATGTTTGAGAACCACTGGAATAGAAAACACCCTCTCCTTAAGATCCTTTGGCTTCTTGCTAAATATTAAAAATTTTATGGTTCTAAGTGAAATCTCTGGTAATATAGAATTTCTCCATTCCTTGCTCTATAAAGCACCCACTTAATTTTCCTGACTTGGCCTCTGAGCTCAAATAAATACAGCTAAGCTGTTTCATATATAGAATCAGATTTCCAGCATTATGCATTAAAATAATCCATGAGGAATTAAAGACATTTCATTGGTATTCTCTCCCCCACTGGTTCTTATTCCTACTGGACACTTCCTTCTTTTGAAGGTCAAAGAAAATATAATTCTTTTTCCTCTTCTGGCCATTATGCTTTCCTTCTGCTCATTACAGGAACCTTACTTCATCTCAGTGGAGCTGTGTGTTCAGTGGGACTTTAGACTGAATGCAGTGTTAGTAGAATGTATGTTGGTAGTGCAGTGCCCACTGGATAATACGGTACAGGAGGACCGATAGAGCTGTCATATTCTCACATTCTTTTGCTTAGACGAAACCAGTTCTGAATACTAATTTGGCTTTCCAGTCCAAGCCTGCAGCCTATCTGTTGGTGCTTGAATGTGTCTTGGTTTTGTTTCACTGCAAGTAGTTAGTAGACAGCAGAGACATATGCAAGGACACAGGTAATTGCAAGAATATCACAGAGAAAACGGGCAGAACTGGTCATGTCCAATGGAGGAACAATGAATTCAGGGCACTGCTTTCTTCCTCTAGAAAGGTCTGCTTACACCCCAACCGCTGCTCTTCCTAAAGCCTGGTGATGGCCTTGGGAAAGGAGTCCTAGTGCAGTGGTCAGCAAACTGCGGCTCCTGGGCCACATGCGGCTCTTTGGCCCCTTGAGTGTGACTCTTCCACAAAATACTACATACTGGCGCGCACGTATAGTGCGATTGAAACTTCATGGCACATGCGCAGAAGTCGGTTTTCGGCTCTCAAAAGAAATTTCAATCATTGTACTGTTGATATTTGGATCTATTGACTAATATATTTGACTAATGAGTTTGCTGACCACTGTCCAAGTGCATGCGTACTTCACTTGGGCTAGGGTTCCCTTGGAAGCATATCAATTCAGCCCAAGGATAAATTTTTCTAAAGAAATTAGAATCCCTTTCTCCCACAAAGGGCATCATCCAACATTTTAGCCTCCCATCCAACCATCCATCCATCCATCCATCCATCCATCCATCCATCCATCACATTTTACTGAGTACCTACTCTGCAGCAGGCTTTGTGCTGAGGAATCAGGCAGTGAAGAAAACAAACAAACAAAAAAATGCCACTTCTGTCCTTCAATGACAATGGCTCTGATTCTAATTCTGATTCTCTCCTGTAAAAGTTCCCCCACTGTGAGGCTCTGATTTTCTCCTCAGTGCCGATGAATCTCACACCCGCTCTTGTAATTCTTCAGAGCTCCAGAGCTTTGCACTAGAATGCCCGCTATGTAGCTCCATGGGGATTTCCCAAAAGAACTCATCCCTGGCATACCAAAACCAAACTCAATTGACTTCCTCTGAAAGCTGCTTCCCTAAAGAGCATGGTAAACATAGAACAGGGCAAATACAAGGGGTAAGGGAACATAGCAAGGGGCATTACTTACATACACTTTTTGCTCTTGTAATGGCTTAAAAGCTCTTTAATATATGTGCCCTCCATCCCTGCTCTTACCAATGTCATGTTTGGTCACACCCCTCCCAAATATTATTCTCTAGTCCTTGAATCTAACATGCTCTCTTGCCTTGTAGCCTTTGCCTGTGCCACTCCCTCTGGCTGAACCACCCAGCCACCTGCCACTCATCCTTCCGTCTCACAAGAAGTGGCATTTGCGTTGGGAAACTTTCCCTGAGTCCCACACTGAGTGAGCTGTCAGCCAGCCTTTAAGCTTTTAAAAAACAGCATATTCACTTCTTCAATCACAAAATCCTTCCAACCATGCTTTAATTATTTATTTAGATATCTGTACTCCTCTGTCAGCACCTGATCAGTAGTGAAACCTCAATAATATTTGTTGGAAATGGTCAGAGCTGTTACAGGTGTATAACCATCTAGTTGTCAAAATAGGAGCTGTAATCACATATTTGAAGACTTCCATTTTCCATTAAAATGTCACAGAGTGTATGTATTTAAAAATTTGTTGTGTACTTTTTATCTAAATCACACTGAACACAGTTTAAGAAGTCTTGTTACTAAAAGCAACCTGCAGCACTTCATGTCCTAGTTCCTAAAGCAACATCTCAACTCTTTCAGCTGATTCTTGTGATTTTTGACATCCATAGCTCTAAATAACATACTTGTTGCTTGATTTTTAAAAACTTCCCTATATATATGATGAAATATTAGCTCCTTTTCACCCATTCCAACCACACATTATCACATTTCTTACCTGGTATTAATAAGTTTCCTCTTTGTTTATTTGCTTAGTATCAATTTACTTACTTTAACCCTAACCCATTTCCTAAGTATGCCAGTGGTGTTTTTTTAAATGTATTCAAAATTGGTAGATATTCCATCAATTTCATATTTTTCAAAGAGTCTCTCCCAGAGACTTCTGACCTGCTAAGATCTGGATTTATTATTCACAGACTATTGCATAGATATCATGTTGTGCTTTCTCTTCACCGTCATCCTAAAAATTCTCTTCACTTTTCTTCTACGCTAGACTTCATGCTTTCTGGACCTAATTCATTTTTACACTGTTATTTTGTGGAAGCATATCTTTTTAGAAGCTTCCTGATAAAGTTACAGGAAGTACAATGTTTAAGACCCTGCATTAAAAGTATGTCTTTATTATACTCCCAAACTTAATTGGCAAGTTAGACTGGACATAGAATTCTAACTTGGAAATCATATTCCCTTAGGTTTTAAAAATAATTGGGCAGATACATGCAAAAAAATGAAACTAGACCACCAACTTAGACCATTCACAAAAATAAACTCAAAATGGATAAAGGACTGAAACGTAAGATGGGAACCATAAAAAAATCTTTTTTAAAAATATATTTTTTTGATTTTTTACAGAAAGGAAGGAGAGAGATAGACAGTTAGAAACATTGATGAGAGAGAAACATTGATCAGTTGCCTCTTGCACACCCTCCACCGGGGATGTGCCCACAACCAAGGTACATGCCCTTGACCGGAATTAAACCTGAGACCCTTCAGTCTGCAGGCCGACGCTCTATCCACTGAGCCAAACTGGTTAGGGCCATATAAAATCTTAGAAGAATCCATAGGCAGCAATGTGTTAGACATGTGTCATAGCTTTACTGATACTGCTCCTAGGACAATGGAAACTAAGGAGAAAATAAACAAATAGGACTACATAAAAATAAAAAGCTTCTGCACAGCAAAAGAAACCATCAACAAAACAACAAGAGATCCCACTATATGGGAGAACATATTTGCAAATGTTATCTCCAATAAGGGTTTAATCTCCAAAATTTATAGGGAACTCATACAACTTCAAAAAAAGAAGATAAAGAATCCAATCAAAAAATGGACAAACGACCTAAATAGACCTATTTCAAAAAAGGACAAACAAGAGGCCAAGAGACATATGAAAACATGCTCAAAGTCACTAATCATCTGAGAGATGCAAACTAAAATGACTATGAGATAACATCTCACGCCTATCTTTATAGAATGGCTATTATCAACCAATCAACAAATGACAAGTTCTGACAAAGACATGGAGAAAAAGGAACCTCATGCTCTGCTGGTGGGAATACAGACTGGTGTAGCAACTGTGGAAAACAGTATGCAGTTTCTTCAAAAAAATAAAAAATGGAACTAACATTTGACCCAGTAATTCCACTTCTAGGAGTATCTCAAGAAACTAGAAACACCAATCAGAAGATATGCGCCCCTATGTTCATAGCAGCACAATTTATAATAGCTAAGATTTGAAAACAGCCTCCGTGCCCATCAGCAGATGAGTGGATTAAAAAATGGTGGTACATTTACATAATGGAATACTGTGCTGCTGTAAAAAAGAAGGAACCATTTGCAACAGCACGGATAGACCTGGAGAGCATTATGTTAAGGGAAATAAGCCAGTCAGAGAAAGGTAAATATCACATGATCTCACTCATTTTCAGAATATAATGAACATAAACTGATGAACTAAAATAGATCCAGAGACACAGAAGCATTGAACAGACCATCCAACCTCAGGAAGGTAGTGGTTGGTGGTTGGTGAGAGATCAACCAAAGGACTTGTATTCATACATATAAGCATAACCCATGGACACAGACACTAGAGGGGTGAGGGCATGTGCTGGGAAGGGTAGGAATGATTGGGGAGAGGTCAATGGGGAAAAAAGGAGACACGTAATATTTTAAACAATAAAGAATTAAAAAATAGTCTCTTAAACTTTGAAGACATTATTTATTCCATTGTCTTCTAGAATACACGTTGCTGTTGAGAAGTCCAATTGCATCTTGATTCTTAATTCTTTATATAATAGCTTTGGAGATTTAGAATCATCTCTTTACAGTTGTAAAATGATTTCACAATGACAGGGATCTTGGTGTGAATCTATTTTAATTAATCTATTATGCTAGTGCTTATTAGTTTAAATATGAAAACTCATCATTTAGCTCTGAAAATTTTTCTTGATTTATTTCTATGATTCCCTTCCTCTAGTGTCACTGTTCTATTTCTGGCACTCCTGTTATTCAGTTATAAGACTTCCTAGAATGATCCTCTATTTGGTTTATTTTTTTACGTGTACTGTTCTATTTTCTGTGAGAGTTTTCAGCTTTATTTTCTAATCTTTCCTGGCTATTTCATTTCTGCTATGTTATTTTTAATTCCTAAGAGCATTCTTTTGTTCTCAAAATGTTCTCTCTATACCACCTTGTTGTTGTTTCATAGTTGCAATTTCTTCTCTTATCTCTTTGGGGATATTAATGATACAGATTTTTGAAGTTTTCTTCCCATGTATAGTTTCCATTTCCTTCTAGTGACTTTTCACTGCTTGTTTTTCACTCTTATGCTTAAGGCTTACTTACTGTTCTTGTTATCAAGTGCTGCTTAATAAGAAACTAAGTCAAAATCCAGTGGCTTAAAACAACCATTTAAATATACTCATAAATTCACCGAGTTAGAAATTCATAAAGGGCATAAGAGGGATGGCTCTACAATGCTTGAAGTCTCAACTGGGAAGACCTGAAGTTGGGGGTGACTTAACTACTGGTGGCAGGAATAATTTTGAGACATCTTTATTCACTGTTTGGTGGTAGATGCTGGATATCAGCTAGGACCTCATCTGTAGCTGTCAGTCAGACCATCTACGTACGGCTGCTCCAGGCGTCCTGGATTTCCTCACAACAGGAGGAATCAGATCCCTTACTCTGGGTCATCTCTCCAAAGGCAGCTCAGTCCCAGAGAGCTAGGCAAAAGCCTTTTCTGATCTAGTCTTGGCAGAATTCTGCTATACTCAATTCATCCCGTCAGTCAGACCAAGTTTCAAGGGATGAGAGGGACAACCCCTTCCCCCTCTCCCTTACTTCTTAGTGGGAGGAGTGTCAAAAATTTGAGGATATGTGTTTAACCGCCACACACAGACATCTGACAACCCTTGGCTGTCTGTGAATATTTTTGACTAAATAAAAAGCTAGTTGGACTAAAAGTTGATTGGAAGCTCTGAGCACATAGGTAGGGCTTGGTGACTGTGAGCATGACTATAGAGTGATATGGCTGGATTATTTCACTGGGGAGATCTAGATCAGTATGTAAACCCATGTAAACCAACACTTCCTCTTTCTAATGTTCATTAGCACTATGGAGCTAGTTAATAAGTTTACCTTTATAGCAGCTCTGTAAGGAAATGATTTATTTTTATAGATGAGATAACTAAGGCTTAGAGAGGTTAGTTGACTTCCATTGATTTGGGAGTCGACTCAGGTAGTCCTCAGAGCCTGAGCTCTTATGTGCTATGTCATGCTGGACCAAAGGGAGAGAGAGAGAGACCTCCATGATGTCTTTAAATCTGACAAAAAACAGATACATTGGGTATTATGCACCGACTGGGAAAGAGGACAAAAAATTTCAAACTCATCAAAGCAGCTAAATCACAAAGACAACTCAGCTTCGATCCTTGTCTAGAGCATTGTATAGAAATCTACAATGATAATGAAGCAACGGACACTTACAGAATGTTTGTTGGAAGTGAGACAAGGTTGGAGCTTCCGGTGCGATGTTGTAGAAATGGGTTTTTAGGGCTCCGCTCACCAGTAGATTATATGCCAGATCAGTTATATTGATGCCCACGATTGCAAAGGAGTAGCTGTAAGGTGCAAACCACAAGGCAATGCGTGTCACATATGGGAATAAGATTTAAAGATATGCTAACCTGATTAGTAAATTATCAGAACAGTAGGCTTTCCTTCCCTCTTCACCTTATCAAAACCCTGAATTTTTCGATTAATCAGAAAATTTCAATAATGTAGACTAAGAGAATGCTTTGTCTGATAACTCCAATTCCAAATATATGAGAGAGAAAAAATAGAAAATTAACAAAGCTTCACATGCAAAGATATCCATTATGGTACTATTTACTAGTATAATAGGAAAGATGTAGAAACTATGCAAATATTCTAAAAAGATAATTGGTGAAGTAAATTATGGTAATTTCATATAACATATATTCAGACACTAAAAGATTAAGCAGAATATAAAACATTATGTATTGAAAAAGGCCAGTTTTATTATACATACATGCACAAATGTGTACAGAAAGCAGGCTAGGGTGAAATGTCACAAGATATTAATATGGGTATGTTAAAGTAATAATATTGGGGTGATCCTTTTGTTGACTTTCCTGTATTTTCTAAATTAACCATAATAAATCTATAATATTGGGGTAATTTTTTGTTTACTTTCCTATATTTTCTAAATTATCCATAATAAATCTATATTACTTTTAAAATAAGAAAAAAATATAAATATTTTAATGCTCAGGGTATATTTTCTAGTCCCCCTTCTGCCTGTCTATAAAAAATTAAGTGAAAGTTATTAAATCCTGTCTGGCAATATATACTGAGTGGCCAGATTATTATTATCTCTGAACGTATAATAATCTGGCCACTCAGTGTATTTATATCTCAAATGTGTACCAAAAGCATTCTAGACTTTTGCTGGAGATCAACCACCTATTTGCTCTGAGCTTTCTATCAGCCAATGCAAAGGGAAAAACTGATCAGGTGCACAATTGATAGTATCTTTGATATCAGATAAATGAGGTACTCAAGAGAAGCACACTGTGTCCAGAAATCATAATAATCTGGCCACTCAGTGTATATCCAGTACATTTAAAAAAAGAAGGTTGCTGTTCAAAATATTTTTATATAAAATGGGCATTATAAAAAACTTCTAAAGTAAATTTTTATCTAAATGCCTATACTTGATAGAAATTCTTAAAAGAAAACTATCAAATACAATTATGAATGATTTCTGAAATGATTTGTATATAGTTCCTAAACTTTGCAGTTGGTGACAGGCAACGTAGTATTATATAATAATACAAATACAAATATATCCAAAAAAATAAACTATCCTTTTAAAAATTCAACTGGATTATATATGTCCATCAGGACAAGCAGATTTTCATCCTTGCCATCTTTGACAGTGCTCCTCAGACATTTTTGTTCAGGTTCAGAAATCCAACACTCACCCAATTGCTTTGTCCATTCTTTTTTGCTCCCATTCTGCTTTGCTGAATTTGCTGAATGAATGAATAAATGAATAACATTTAATCTTAATCGGTACTTGTTCCCTTTATATTCATGTGTAAACTGTTACACAGATGTCTATAATTCAGTTATCAAACACAAACCACAAAAATGTTGTCAATTAAAAAGCCACAATACAATTGATTTGGAACTCAGAAATGGAATTATGTAAAGCCATGCCACCTCTCCTCTGTTCACTTTAGTTCAGCTTTGGAAGATAGCTCTAAAGGCCAAAAACTATGATACTCTTTTGAACTATCATTAATTAGCAAACAACATTTCTCCCACGATCCCTCTCCTCTAACTAGGTGCCACCTCACTCTCATGATTCCGCATTTTTGGTTTTATCTCGTGGCATTTATTATACTCAGCCTTGTTTGTCATGTCTGACACACAGCAGATGCCAAATAAATATTTGTTGATAAATAAATAGACTTAGTGAAAAAAAGGAAGGAAGGAAGGTGAAGAAAAAAAGGAAGGAAGGAAGGAAGGGAAGAGAAGGAGGGAGGAATACTACATAGGTTTTTAAAAATCTGTTTCAACAAGTGCTATGGCATTTCCTCTGGTTAAGCAAGGACAATATAGCCATAGCAATTCCACTTTTAATCCATTTTATAATTTGAGCTTCTGAGCAAGGCTGTTTGAAGGAAAGGTCCCATGATAGAAGCATTCTGAAAATACCACCTTGCATTCCATTACTGTGTGTACTTGTGCACCCCCCCCGCCATCCTCACCCCCTCCGTATTGTCTTGTAGGCAGGAACCACATCCACTCTTCATCGTTAATAGGATCTTCACTCAGTGTTTTTTATACTAAAACATGGTTAGCACTGGAACTAAATACAATTTTAAAACTAGATTTATAAACACTTAGCTTCCAAGCAGGAGAGAGTTTTATGCAGTACACGGCAAACACTACATTAAAAGACACACATGTGATACACACAGCACAAGAACACAATGCAAAGTTTATATTTATCTATATGTACTTTCTACCTTATAAATGACTGCCTATAATCAAAAGTACTATGTTTAATTCACATGAAAATAAATGTCATCTCTTTTTAAAGTGTCACTGCCCACCAACAAAGCAACCAATAAGCCAAAGAGGCATTAAGGAAACTTTTACCTTAAAAGATTCATAAACAAATTAAAATGGTTGTGTGTAAAAATTTTTTAAATATATTTTTATTGAGTTCAGAGAGGAAGGGAGAGGGAGACAGAGATAGATACATCAATGATGCGAGAGAAGCATTGATTGGCTGCCTCCTGCATGCCCCCTACTGGGGATTGAGCCACAACCCAGGCATGTGCCCTTGACAGAATGAAACCTGGACTTTTCCATCTGCAGGCCAACACGCTATCCACTGAGCCAAACCAGTTAGGGCATGGGTGAAATTTAAGAAACTTTATATAAGTGAATTTATAAGCACCTATTTTCTCTTCTACAAATCTTTGTAAATACACAGTCTTTCCATATTTATTTATTTTTATTTATTTTTTCCCATATTTATTAAATTTCTATCTGCATTGAAAATATAAGAGAAGCCCAAACAACCTCCACTCATTTGATTACCTGTAGGATATCCTGACCCCAAAAAGAATGAATCCTTCTCTTCAGGAAACACACACTCTCTGTCTCTCTCTATCTCTCTGTCTCTCTGTTTCTCTCTCTCTCTCTCTCTCTCTCTCGCTCTCACACACACACACACACACACACACACACACACACTGGCACACCCACACATCCTCCCCCACAAACAAACAAACAAAACCTAACAGTCAAAATTCTCCTTTAAACTTAAATCTACTTTAATCCTCAAGTTACTACAGGATTTGATGGATGGATGTTCCCACAAGGAGTGGCGTATAATGCTTGCTGAAGGATAGACAGGAGTTTTTCTGAGTATCTATAGGCTGAACACCTGAAATATTTAGGGCCTGACAGAACCCATGTTGCTATCACATTAGTTAATGTACAGGGTGTTTCAAAAATATATGCACACTTTAACAGCTGATAGCTCAATTTTGAAAATAAAATGTATTTTAATAAACACTGCCTTTATAATTATTCAAAGTGTGTGAATACATTTTGAGGGGACATCCTATATACTTTTTTCAGACATCAGTGAAGGACAGTAACATTTTCAAAACATTCTAACTTGTATCCAGTAAAATTTACCAGCAATTTGAAGTGACCCATATTTGAACTGTAGCTGGAGGGACAAAGCATTGTAGTTTTATCTCCATGCCCTGTGCGTGCACACACACGGGCACATGCTAGCGTCTTCTTAATCACACAAGCCCTCAAATACTTCCTCTCGGATGCTGACCTGGGAGGTAAACTATAAAGCCTTTCTCTGAGAATGGCTGACAGTCAAAATTAATCCCCCTGCGATGGTTAATCAAAAGTTATTTTAAGCTTATTGTCTCTTCCCAAGGATCCTGGAGGATTCGTGTCCTCTGGCTGATGGAATGCCACCTGACACTGCACACAGACAGCAGTCAATTTTAACTGGAGGGAGCTCAGAGCCTCTGCATCTCAGAAATAGGCAATTCACGCAGTGTAGGTAAACAATCAACACAGCTCGATTTTGGCCATGTAATATAGCAAGAAGGAGCTGAGTGACGTTAGTGGTTTCCCAACGTAAGGAAAAGATAAAAAGAAAATAAGAATTTAATCTTATGGAAGATTACAAACATAAATTAGAGAAGTATATTATAATTAAAGGAGCCCTAGCTAACAGAAGCTAGAATAAGTATAATAGCACTTTGGGGAGGGGGACCTGAAAGTCAATCTGTTTCTGAATTTTGAGAATGATGGGATAAAACGTAGGGTTTAGTTAGAAAACATGAGCACTAACAAGGAACTTGCCATGCTGAGGAGAAAAAGTGATACAAAACCATAATCGCAAAAGAGCAGAACTCCTTATAATGAGAGTGCCTAAAGCATACATAACTACTATCTATAATAATGAAGTGAGAGATGCATTAATAGGAGAGGAAATTTGCTCTGTGTGAAGAACTTCCACATGGAACGGCCACCTCTGGGTGAGGTGGGTCAGAGCATGTGTGGAGAGGTGGTCAGCCTTTAGGTGACGCGTTCAAAATGCTGCTCCATGCAGGGAGAGCCATGGTGTAGAAAGGGTTTTTGGCATCACCTATCAGGTTAGTTTAACCTGTTTTTTCCTTTCCTTAAAACAAGCCAAAATATAATACACCATCTTAAATTAAAAGATAGAAAACGCTAGCTTTTTGAAACATTTCATGATCTTATATTTCTTTAAAAATTTTGCCTATATTTATTCAAAAAGAAAATAAAGGCAACAAAACACAAAGCAAAGAAAAAATACCTTATGTCCTCTTTAGTGATATCCCTTCATGTAACCAGGTAAAGAAAAAAAAATTAGAAAGGTAAACAAAAGGACAAATAATTTAGAACCTATAATTTTTTTTAAAGCCTCAGCAATTCCAGACTTTTCAGTTAGTCCCTGACTTCGTGACTTTCATCCTCCCCTCCAATCCCCCATCCTACACCTTGTCTCTGAACTTTTCCTTCCAGACTCTACTTTCTCCTTCTGTGCCTACCTCCTCCATCTTCCTGGAACCAGTGATTACATCAGTCCCTTTAAATACATATCTTCCTCTAATGGGTCCATTTTACATCCTCAATCCCATAAGTGCCTGAAGATTTTTTGTAGGTTATAGCCATTTAGTTCACAAAGAACAGCATGTTTCAGGCTTATGTTTTCCATTTAACATCAACAAAAACAATATGCAGAGAAAACCCTAAGGCAACCATTTAGAGTAATATGTAAATGTGCAAATAAACTTTTAAAGCACAAGTCATTCCATAGTATTTGCAAGGCAGAACTTTATAGTAATTAAGGACTCTACCTCATGCCAGCCAATTTAACAATCGTTTGCATGTAGAGCCAATGCAAACCAGTACCTGAAGTGTTCACTGTCTGTTCAGAATGTGTCAGAAAGAGCTTCAAGCCTCACTTTCAGGGTTTGACTCCCGAGAAGCTCATCAACAGACCCATGCAGGAGATGAAGTTAACTCCACCTCATCTGGAAAGCCTG
Organism: Pipistrellus kuhlii; assembly: GCF_014108245.1. Lineage (NCBI taxonomy): Eukaryota > Metazoa > Chordata > Mammalia > Chiroptera > Vespertilionidae > Pipistrellus > Pipistrellus kuhlii. Next base: position 58,718,356 of record NW_023425595.1, on the reverse strand, counting down.
ATCCTCTTTTTCAAATCTTACCTGCATTTTGGATGAAGAGAGTCAGAGAGGACCTGCTGAGCTGCTGTGGTGTCCCTTTCCGCAAAATACCTGCGGTTGGAGGGAAGAAAACCGTAACTCCACGCTTGTTGAATACATTCACTTTAACCCGATTTGAGGCCATTTGAATTCAGAGGTGGCCACCAGCATAAGATTGTCACTTGTTTCAGCTCCAGGTGACAGCTTTCCCTATTAGAATTTTCCAAACACAGTGACAGTATAATAGGGTAGTTGTAATACTCATATAGACTTGGGAATGATTACAGTAGGTTTGCAAATTTAATTATGAACATTGGCATTCCCTAGAGAGCCCAAGATACCCTCATTGAAGGGGGTTCTAGGTGAGGGGGGCAGAAAGAGGCTGGAAGAAGGGACATGATGAGGGACTTTAACAAAGGGCACAGAAAGGAGGAGACTAGAGGATACAGGATGCATTTCAAATGATTTTTCTTGGCAAATGCTCATGGAGTATTTGAATTCTGAATAATTGGAAACTATAGAGCTTAGAGATGTTAAAAATAAAACTTAATTCTGGGGAAAAGGGAGAAATGAGGTTTCCTAGAAGATGAAACTATAGCATGCTATTTACTTTGATGTGAATATATTTCCTGCATAATTCTAAAGAATAAAACAAGCTATTGAATTCTGTTTCAGGAAATTTCATGAAGGGGAGACAGCTAATGGATGTTTCCCTCTCACATTGGTGTTCTCTCTCTTTTTTTCTCTCAAATCAATAAAAAACATATCTTCAATGAGGATTTAAAAAAAAAATCACACCCTAACCAGTTTGGCTCAGTGGATAGAGCGTCGGCCTATGGACTGAAGGGTCCCAGGTTGGATTCCAGTTAAGGGCAAGGGCCTTGGCTGCAGGCACATTCCCAGTGGGAGGTGTGCAGGAGGCAGCTGCTTGATGTTTCTCTCTTGTCAATGTTTATGACTCTCTGTCCCTCTCTTTTCCTTTCTGTAGAAAATCAATAAAGTATATTAAAAAAAATAATTATATATATATATATATATATATATATATATATATATATATATATCACTATTCTCATTTTTAGGATGTGTCAAAGAATACAAGAACTAGCCTAAAAGGTCTCCTTCTGGCTTGAAAAATAATGACTTCAAATGACTCAATTTAAGCTTGAGAAAATAATGAGCAAAATTAATTGAATCACATTAAACATATAAAAACCAGGATTAAAAAGAATATTTAAAATGTAAAGAGATACTCCCCCCAAAAAGTTTTTTGATCACTAACATTGGAACTAGGGCACCAAGCCATCATGCTAAAAATTGGCAACTTATTTAGTGAGCATCTGTCCTGCCATATTTTAGAGAAACCAAATAATGATAGTAGATCAAGGGAACTGAATCTCTACAGAATCCCAGCCAACAACTGTGGGAAGAATAGCAGAATTAGAAATCATTTTTTGCACAGTTAATTAATTGGCTCAGTGAAGAAGGAAATGGTTAGCTAAAGAGTGGATGGGGGGGGGGGGGAGGTTTTACGATGCAGCCGTCAAACTGTGATGCCTCTGATCCACCTCAGCCTGGGAACCAGAGTGGGGACTCTGCAGGCCTCCCAGCGTGACATCAACCTGATCCTCCTGAAGCCTTTCAGCATACCTGTGACTTTCAGGTATAAAACAGACAAATCTAGACCATGGGGCATTTTACAGGACAATTGGCTGGGGAGCTAGCATAGCAGAGGGGTCAACGAGAGAGAGAGGGCAGTGGGAGAGAAACTGCTCCAGCTGAACAAAGAGCGGAGACACCTAGGAACCAAGTACAATGTAGAGATCTTGTATAACATTGGTTAGAACCAACCAGCTATAAAAAGAGATTTTTGAGGGAACTGGGAAAATTGAATATGGACTGAATATAGAGGACACTAAGGAATTATTGTTAATCTTGATAAATGTGATAATGGCATTTGGGTCAATGGAAGGTACTACTCATGTTCTTTAAAAACTTAACAGTGAAATGAAAAACAGTGTAAGATTTTTATTAATGTGTCTAACTTCAAAACAAATATGACAAGTATTTCAAAACCTTGATAATTACTGAATCTGGGTGATTAGTATAAAGGGAGTTCTTTATAATCTTCTTTCTATTGTTATCTATACTTAACGTATTTCATAATAAAAAAATTAAATAAATGAATTTGAGATTTGCTTAAAAGAATCCATCTGGTTTGCCAGATAAAAGTAAAATGGTAGCTTTTCTTAAAAAAAAAAAAAGAAAAGAAAAGAAAACCCAAAACAGCTGAAACCGGTTTGGCTCAGTGGATAGAGCGTCGGACTGGAAGGTCCCGGGTTCAATTCTGGTCAAGGGCATGTACCTTGGTTGTGGGCACATCCCCAGTAGGGAGTGTGCAAGAGGCAGCTGATCGATGATTCTCTCTCATCGATGTTTCTAACTCTCTATCCCTCTCTCTTTCTCTCTGTGAAAAATCAATAAAACATATATTTTTTAAAAACACAAAAACATTTTTTTAAAAAAAATTGATTTCAGAGAGAAAGGGAAAGAGAGAGAGAAAGAGAAACATCAATGATGAGAGAGAATCATTGACTGGCTGCTTCCTGCATGCCCCCTACTGGGGAATCAATAGGCAACTGGGGCATGTGCCCTTGACCAGAATCAAACCTGGGAACCTTCAATCCACAGGCTGATGTTCTATCCACTGAGCCAAACAGGCTAGGGATAGAGGGTAGCTTCTTAAATTTTATGAGCCTGAGTTATCTCTCAGAAAAATGGAATGTTTTCTTGAAATTTTCTTGGAAGTAGCTTTTGGAACTAATAACTCAATTTCGTCATTTCAGTCTGAGGAGACCAGAGCCTCCTCTAATGCTTACCCATTCTTCATTTACTTACTGCAAATTGTACAGTCCCAGAAGTCCCATTCCTCGAAAATCCGTTTTAGGATCATCGCCTTGGAAACCAATTTCACACCATTGCTTAGAAATACGAGATGCTAACGGAGTGTCGGGCTTTAAGAATTTCCATAACTGGAGACAAAAAAGAAAATTAGCCTTTTGACATATGCACATAAATACTCTTTCCGATTGGCTCCGATCTTTTAAACTACAATACTAGGAGAAGGTTTGCAAAAGTCAAAGACATGCAAATATATAACAAAGATTTGATCATCTTTCAGTTACCTATGACAGCAGTCCTCAAAGTATTGTCTGAACACTACTGGAGGGTCTCTATGACCTTTTCAGAGAGTCTGGGAGGTAAAACTATTTCATAAAAAATGCAAATACTGTAGGTTATTTGCCTTTTCTTTTTCATCTTATGAGCACACAGTGGAGTTTTCCAGAGGCTGCATGACCTGTAATGATGTCATCCCTCTGAAAGCAGAGGAATGTCTATTTTATATTTTAATGCTTTAAGTATTTCTGTTTTAATTAATAATCAGATATTATCTCTCACAGAAACTGTTTGGAGTCCTCCAAAAATATACAAGAGAATAAAGGGGAGGAGAGAACTGGGAAAATTTTGAGGGCATGCATTCCCTCAGAAAATGCTTAACCTAGTTACCATAAAACTTTTAGCAGCATTATTAACAAAAAGAAAAATGAGTGGACTTGAGTTTTATTTCTTACAGTTCACCTATAATGATGTGACAGTAAATACATATAGCTAAGTAACAGAATATCAATAATGTTCATGAATAACCCTAAAAACATATTATGATGTTTAAGAGTTACCTAAAAATCTTTCGACAATAATCAATTTTGTATTAATGGACAAATATAGATTCTAAACGCTATGCTTGTCACTGTTTAAGAAACCAGTTCTATTTTTCTAAGCTTCCTATAGAAAGATACCTTTAACACATATAATTACTTGAGAACATGAAACACCCACCTCTATATGAATATATAATGCTTTATTAGTTCTTTCTAATAAACAGACAGAGGCATGTAAGCAAACTTACTTGTAACAATATTAATAATATTTTATATTTTCACTATAGATACAGATACTAATATTAAAATTCCTTATTACTATTTCAACATGATTCAACTTCTAAATTGCTTATTCCATGTTATATACCGGTAGATTTTAAAGCTTTAGCACAACAGAAATACACAAACTCCTTGCTTTATAGTAAACTGTCACATATCTTTAAAAAAATATTTATATTGATTTCAGAAAGGAAGGGAGAGGGAGACAGAAACAGAAACATCAATGATGAGATAGAATCATTGATTGGTGTCTCCTGAAGGCCTCACACTGGGGACCTAGCCTACACATGGGTATGTGCCTTTGGCCAGAGTCTGCAGGACGATGCTCTATCCACTGAGCAAACCGGCTAAGGCCTGTCACATATCTGACACTGTATAAAACAATGCTCAATCACAGGAAACGCCAACAAGAGTTGTAATCCATCAAAGTTATTTTAGGCACTAATCAATAATTATGTGTGATTCAAATGATACAATATTTTATCTTAGTGGCACCAAAGGTAATTTTACTCTAAAGAGCGAGAGAAAAATTTCAGAGGAACGGAAGTAAATGTGTCATCCTTGAAAGCAAAATATGAGACACGGGTATAAGAAATGTCTTTTTATTTTATCCATATAAGAACTTGCCAGTGCTCTGCATTAATCAAAACAGAAAATGTGTCTGTGTTCACCAGAAGAGGACTGAAAAATGAGACATTCTCTTTTTAAAAACTGCCTGTAGAACCATTCCTGCCACAATGAAAAATAAGTGCAAACAAAAGGAAACAGACTGTAAAGCTCATCACATTCACGTGGGCAATAATTTGATGTGATCTCGGGGCCCTCCACTGTTTAAATGTATCTGGTCTCTCCAAGTGAATGAAATAAAAGAACAAAACCAAGCATTTTAAGTCATAAACTTCATTCACAGCCTGTGTTTACATGATCATAAAATCCAGATCTTTCTTTTTAGTCTTCAAGTAGAAACAGTGATGACAGTCTCCTGTGTTTACAAATCAAAGCACTTACACAAAACAGCTATCTATTAAAACTCCTAAACAGGAGTCAGCAAAGATTTTGTTTCTATCATACTTGCAATTTGAATGAACTGAAGAGGGAAATAGGGACCCCACTCCTAAGTTTGCTTGGGGAGGATAGAAAAGATGTCTAAGTTCAATAAATAAGGTCTTTAAAAAATTAAGCAACGTCTGCTGTAAAAATAACGGGTAACAGGGGGAACAGCGTGGGCACGGGGGATGGCACAGCCATCTGGGTCGGGGTGAGGGGCAGAGCATGGTGGCAATGCGCTGTCTGTGACAGGATACAGGAGAGAGAGCTTAAAGAAATCGGAGAGGGTCCCAAACGCATGCTAAGGTGCATGGGCTTTCTACAGTTAGACCTCGGGAGCCTGAAGTTTTTAACCTAGAGAGTGACATGACGAGGTAATCCCTCCAACAGTATTTAAGGAGACAGGGGGGAGGGAGTGCTACTGGCCCAATTGGAGACAATGGTTAGAATAAGGCCGTAGGAATGGAAAACACTAGAGAGGTATTTGTGGGGAGCGCTGCAGTGAGATTTAGTGACCTTTGTAAATGCATAGCATTTCTCTAATTAGATTGCAAGCCACTTACAAGTAGAAAGGATGCCTCTCCTCAAATTGCCAAACACAATAGTGGACTGTCCTGGCTGTGTAATTCCCTGTGTGAACCAGAGCCTGGACTAAAACGATGGTAGCTTGCTCACCTCTAAAGCAAAGATAACAGCCATCACTTCCCTTACATCTTATAATGGTGGCAGTAAAAAATGATAACATACATACTGAAATCCTGACCACAGATAAGTGGTATCACAAAAGTTCTTGACATGTATTTAGTGAATATAATAATTCATGCATTCACCCATACTGACTCCTATGTGCCAGCACACAGACAATAGATCAGCTAAGATGGAACACAGCAAGTATTCAAATGCCATTGGTTCAGTGAGCATCTCAGCCATGTGAATGAATTGTTCAGGTGCTTGTGGCCGATGTGTTCATTCTATCACCTCATTTCTCTTACATTCACCTCTTTATTTCCCACCTTGAAATCATTTTATTGAACTCAACTTCCTTTATCAGAAATGGAAAAAATAAGGCCATGAAAGGAGATGAAGCTCAGTAGTGGCTTAGCTACAATCAGACAGAAGAGAAGGAAAGGAGAAAAACTATGGCTAAGAATGAGGCTTCTTTAATTTTTAATGGTTCACATCAGATCTGGCATTAATTAGTAGAGACCAATGAGTCATCTGTTAAGTACTTACTGCTTTCACACAAAACCACAACAGTTTACGCTTTTAAAATTACATCTTATTGACATTTTAAGATAAAATAAAGTTAAGGCAGCTAAACAAGTTTTTTTCTCTCCAATTTTGTTACTGCCTTTTTGAATTTCAGGCACTGCTCTGGACAGAGGAGTGCAAAGATGAGTAAGACTTGGGCACTGAACTGGTTGGTAAAACTACTCTTCTTTCTGGTTCAAATGTTGGAGGTAAATTTTTCATTGGAAAATTCATGTGAGAATTTAGATGTAAAGCCAATTTTCTCCTGTACCCTGAGAAAGTATCAGAGGCGGTTTCTGTGGGTTTCACATGGAGCTCAAGCTTAGGTTGTTTAACTGCTGAAAGCCAACAAGAGAAATAGTGATTGTCAAAGCGCGTCCTGGGATTCCCATTTATGACTGTTAGTGGACATCAAAGACGATGAGGCTGGCTTCTGTTTCAGCAATTGCCCTCTCGGGAAATTACCCAAGACCTCCAGAATGATTATTTATTCATGTAACTTGGAGACTATTAGAAGAGGAGGCGAAGGTTTATATCTGGTGTGTTAAAATTTGCTGAGAGACTAATATGCAATTATAAATGTTACTTCTGGCTGTCAAACCAAAACCCTAAGAATCTCACGTGATCTGATGGTGTACTATGGAACATAATAAGATGCTACTCCAAAGCACCGAATTTTAAGAAATCAAGATAAAAATTTTTAGATCAATCTTCAGAACTACTCATCTGAAATGTTTTCCAAATTGGCTTCTGAATATAGATGCCTTTTTAGGATCAAATGCCCATCACACAGCTTAGCACACATTAGCTGGCCTAAGTGAGGGCCTGCAATGCGCTCGAGGACTGACCTTCAGAAGCATTTCCTCGTGTTGAGGGTTATCAGAATCATAGGGCTCTCTGCGCAGCTTCTCCACATCTGCAATAAGGTTTCTGTATCCGACGATCTGCAGAAGGCAAGCCTGGAGAGAGATTCCCAACCTGCGGTGTTCAAAAAGGAAGAAACACACATGAAGAAAAGCATAGCATACTTTGGCATTTGTTCACTTGATGTACCGTATTTTTCGGACCATAAGATGCACTTTTTTCCCCCCAGAAGTGGGGGGGGAAAGTCCCTGCGTCTTATGGTCCAAATATAGCCTACACATATACTTAAAAAAAAAAGTTGTTTTACTTGCCCGGCTCTGTGTGGTCTCTGTGTGCTTGCCCGGCTCTAAAATGGTTCTAAATGCTGCTGTTTACTTTACAGGGTTGATTACATGTGTTTATGACTGTGATGTTGGGTTTTAATGCACATAAAATATTTTAGGACACTATTTGTTTCAGAATCTTTTTTTCTTCATTTCCCTTCTCTAAAAACTGGTGCGTCTTATGGTCCGGAGCGTCTTATGGTCCGAAAAATACGGTAATCACGCAGGACTTGTCCTATTTCTCTAATATATAGGGGATTGCCCAAATAGCATCTACCTAATAGAGAAGCACAGTTTCTCACTGCATCTGCATTGACAGCTGAAGAACTTGGCGAAAACTTACCTCTCAAAGCTTAAGCTATGTTGCAACAATGTGTCTGAAGAAACAAGAGATTTTTTGTTCTTAAGCCTCACCCAAGAATATTTCCCCCTTGATTTTTAGAGAGAGTAGTAGGGAGGCAGAGAGATACAGAGAGAGAAACATCAATGTGAAAGAGACACATAGATTGGTTGTCTCCTGTATTTGCCTCTACTGCAGATTGAGCCTACAACCGAGGTAGGTGCCCTTGACTGGAATCAAATCCATAACCCTTCAGTCTGCCCAACTGTCCACTGAGCCAAATCAAATAGGGCCATGGTGGGCAAACTGCAGCTCGAGAGCCACATGCGGCTCTTTGGCCACTTGAGAGTGGCTCTTCCACAAAATACCATGGCCTGGGCGAGTCTATTTTGAAGAAGTGGCATTAGAAGAAGTTTAAGTTAAAAATTTGGCTCTCAAAAGAAATCTCAATTGTTGTACTGTTGATATTTGGCTCTGTTGACTAATGAGTGTGCAGACCACTGCACTAGGGCAAGGGAGTTATTTATGCAGGTGATTTGTGAGATGCAGAAAATATAGGTGATAATGGGTTCCTAGGGATCATTTAGTCCCCACTAGGTAGGCATATCAGAACACTTCAGAAAGGTATGTGTGTGTGCGCGCATGTGTGTGTGTGCGTGTGTGTGTGTGTGTGTGTGTGTGTGTGTGTGCAGAATCAGAGGAAGAAATAGCCCTCAGGGGCTTACGAGTAAAAAAAAAAAATCATAACAACAACAAAACACCTCTGCATGAGAGCATTCTTAACAGATAGGCAATGCCAAGAGTAAGAACTCACTATTTTACAAGATTTGCCATTTCATTCTGACTTCTCTAGTTGCCGAAACACTTTCCTTTAGGCTGAAACAAAATCTGTTTTCCTTGTTACCAATTGGTTCAAATTCTGTTCTCTGAGCAAATGTATTTCCACCTTTCCCCCACTGTGCCTATTTATTTTGAGATAGTGATTCTTTCTTCTAGTCACATCTGCAGTGTTTAAAAACATTCCCTGTTCCTTCAATTCCTTCTCATGTGACACGGTTTTCCATTGTTACTATCTTGCTCAGACTTCTCTGAATGTACACTGTTTAACAGCCCATTATAACACATCACCAGAACAGAAAACAGTCTGGCAAGCGTGGTACACAATCATTACTTCCTATGATCTGAATGCTGTTTTCTCTCCTACAACCTAGGAGGTAAAATGGGGTCTCTAAGCTGTCACAAAACACTGCAAGCTCAGTAAACAGATGGCCCACTAATTACCAAGATTCTTATTTCATATAAACTACTGTCACATAAATTATTCTCTTCTACTCATTTTATGGCATTTTAAATCTAAAGGTGGTATTTCCTGTATACTTATTCCTGTTAAATTCTTTACAGTCATTAGCTTTTGGGGTCAAAATAGTTGAATGTTGGCAACTTCCTATGATTTAACCCAAGAGTTACTCTTTGGTATACTCCTACTCCTAATTCACTCACTAAATTGGAACAATTTTGTTCTCGTGGTGGTCATTATAATCATGATGACAATGTTATCATCATCTTTTTTTTGGGGGGGGGAGAATAAGATGTATAGAAAGTAAAGACTAAAGTTGGGGGCAATGTATAATTATGTCTTAGGATTATATATTCAAATGTAGAGGACCATGTAAGATAACCCAGAATGCTAAGCTTAAATAAAACTAAATGTTCAATTAAATGGCCCTTGTTACCATAGCACCAAAAAACCACATCAGATATTGTAATACAGGAAAAGTGAACAGTGGCACTGGGCACCCAGGAAACCAACACAGGGCTGAAAGAGTTAATTTTGAGGGAAAGAGAAGAGTGGGAGAAATGAGAGAAAAGGCCACCAGAGAAGCCAATTCAATTTTTACTGTAGTGATTCTTATCAGCAACATTAGCAGCACTTGAAAAAATGTAATTAAAACAAAGTGAGGTGGCCTTGGCCAGTGTTGCCAAGTGGTTAGAGTATGGGCCTGTGCACTGAAAGGTCATGGGTTTGATTCCCGCAGGTACCTGAGTTGGAGGTTTTATCCTTGGCCTTAGTCATGCAGTGTGCAGGAGGCAACCAATCTATGTGTCTCTCTCACATCAATGTTTTTCTCTTTCTCTCTCTTCCTTCCTCCCCTCCATTCTTTCTAAAAATCAATGGAAAAAAAGTGAGGATTAACAAAAACAAAACAAAAACCAAAGTGAGGTTAATATTGGTAATGACTTGACAAATTATAAAACATTTCCCCTAGCCTTCTCTATTTCTTGATTTATTTTCCAGAAAATTATTTAAATTAAAAAAATATCATTTTGTCAATGTCTATTTATGGAAAAAAAAAAAGTAGCAAAATCAATTTTGAAATGTAAAAACACAATCTCTTACCTATAAGGTTTTTTATTGTTTGTTTGTTTTTTGTGTGTGTGTGTGTTTTTTTTTTCCTTAAAGGAAAACAAAAGAATAGATGGCAAGGAAATGCTTCTGAGTGAAACATATATCTTTCATAGAAGAGACAGAAAAGATTTGCTAATTCAATCTAATCCAACCTCTAAATGTGATTATAGGTCTAATATATCTCTCACGCTTAATGGTAGCCTTACATTTTTTTTTGTTCAACTTAATTTAAAATAACTTGTCTTATTATCACTTTCCCCGAGATATAAAATATATGTCAAAAGGTTTCAAAAAGACATTTACTGCATAATTAAATCACCTTTAATGACTGAATAAAAAAAAAAAAGGCAGCTAATTAGCTGGTGTCTGCAGAAGAATGGTATGGAGACCACGTGGAAATGGTTTTGTGATGAGCCCCAATTAGCTACTGTGTTTCCCCGAAAATAAGACATCCTTCGAAAATAAGACCTAGCACATGGAAAGATAAGACATCCCTGAAAATAAGACCTAGCACAACTTTGGGAGAAAAAATTAATATAAGACACTGTCTTATTTTCAGGGAAACAGGGTAGTACTTAGAATCCCTCCAAGAGACAGACATATGCAAAGCGAACTCTGAAATTCCCTTGACTACAGCTCCCTGTCGCTGGCAATGAAAAGCCTTTCTCAGGGACATCTGAAGATCCCATGCATATCTAAAAGACAGCTTGATTGTTACCTGCCTAAACTGTCTCTAAATATATCTGCATGCAGAATTTATTCTACCCAATATCCTTAGCTCATTTTTTTCCACTGAAAAGTTTCTGTTCCCAGTGGAATATATAAAGCTATTTTTAAATGTCATGTACATTGCCAAATGCATTTTAATACTCCCAAGATGAGATGAATAAATTACAAAGTTCTAAAGTCTTCTTACAAAAACTATCTCTTCCTCCTACACATGCACGTGCACATGTGCGTGTGCACACACACACACCTCTCTCTCTCTCTCTCTCTCTCTCTCTCTCTCTCTCTCTCTCTCTCTCTCTCTCTCTCTCTCTCTCTCTCTGTCTCTCTCTCTCTCTGTCTCTCTCTTCTCTCTCTCTCTCTCTCTCTCTCTCTCTCTCTCTCGTCTCTCTCTCTGTCTCTCTCTCTGTCTCTCTCTCTGTCTCTCTCTCTCTCTCTCTCTCTCTCTCTCTCTCTCTCTCTCTCTCTCTCGGTTTTAAATAAGATCAGAAGTCTTCTATAGGTCTCCCTGGGCTAAAGTCAGGATATTCATGCCTGTCCTCTTGACCAGCAGGTAGGGACTGTCTCCTGGATTTTCAGCCTGGTATGAACTAATGGAGCAGAATTGGCTCAGGCACACTTACAATTTGAACTTGGACTGTACTGTAAAACACGGGCATTGAATGAAGTGACTTGATGAATGGGCTTCCTTTATTTCAGCTAACACCAGAGGCATCCATCATATTTCGTACATTCATTGCATCTCAAAGCATAAGCATAAATCATAACAAAGTACAAGGTTGCGACTATTTAAAAATATGGAAATGGCACCTTTTTCTTTATTCTTCATCTGAAAGTCAAAACATTAGAATGATTGGGGGTTGGGGAGGTGAAGAGATAGATAGGTAGACAGACAGACAGAATGAGCAAGCATGCTATAGAAATAATGAATATGCAGCCATGACTTGTGTTCTATATTTACAAAATAATAAACACAATTCTTACTGTGGATTTATATCAGGGTTAATTTTTTTCAGTTCCATGATGTCTTCTATAGTTTTTTCAATAGCATCAAGGTGAACACTCACTGAAGTCTGCAACAGCTAGAAAACATGTCTCAATCATTTCCCTGGTCATGAACACCAGTGACTTAAGCAGGGTTTATTTAGGGTCTACTTAGGGGCTTCAAGTATTTGTTTAAAGCTTCTCCATGAAGATGCTAACCTAAACTAAACGTAAAGAAAATATTGATTTAGTACTTGAATTCTAGTGAATTTGAAATTTTCACAATGGGAATAGTATACTTTTCTCAATTAAGATAATAACATGAAACAGAAATATATATATTTGTGATAATGTTAAACTGGTTTCACATTAAAATATTATATTTTCATTTTCCCTCTCAACATACCTGGTTTCTATTGTTACTGGCCACTATGTCTACAATTGAGAGAAGTACAAGGAAGATATAGTCTTAAGGATACCAAAATCTATATATATATAAACCTAAGCAACCGAACAACCAAATAACTGAACGACTGAATGACCAAACAACCAGTCACTATGACATATACTGACCACCAGACGCTCAACGCAGGAGCTGTCCCCTGGTAGTCAGTGTGCTCCCACAGCCAATCTCCCACAGCTAACCAACCTCCCCCAGTCCCTCTGGCTCTGATTGGCCCCAATAGGGCCAGCTGGCTAACCTCCCATGACCCCTTCCCCAACCCCCGCTGGCCAAACTCTTGCTGCCTCAAATGCCATCCAGGCCGACGGACCTCACCCATGCACGAATTTGTGCACTGGACCTCTAGTTAAATAATAATATTCAAGAATCTTGAAAAAAACACACACCAATTTTCTCTCTTATGTGGATATTAACTATGTGCTATAAACACTGGAATAGTGACTTTGATTTTCTTGGAAAATCTTGAGCATAAAGTTAAATGATTTGGTTATTAACACCAGAGAGTTAATGCTGCTCCTATTTTCAAGTTATTTTTATTTTATGATTTTTGGAAGAGGTATAAAAAAAGATGAATTTGACAGTAAAGTGAAAAGTGCACCTTACATCTGCCTAAAAATTCACATACAATGGCTACTTTCATGTTAAAAGTAAAGGCAATTCTCTCTTCTCAGTTTTCATCAGTTTTTTATAATGCTATATTTTGATTCTTCAAATTTTTACTTTTTGATGATGGATCTGAGCTTCCAAGTGAAAAGTTGCTGAAAAATATAGAAATAATTTTACTTACCTTACTTTTTGAACCTCTCAATGATGTTTCTATAAAAGAGATAATTTTAAAAGTGATTAAAACTTATCCTTTGCAAGTGGTTTAAAATTACTGTTCTGAACGATAACATTCTCAGTCATACCAAGCCTACATGTTGCTTACTTCTTTGTCTCATGCTTACCAATCTTCATGGTTCTAGAGGCTCCAGGCTTGGTGTTGTAACAAATCCGCTGCAGCTCACACCTTCCGGTCAGCTTCCTCATGACAAACTTCAGGCAGCGCCACAAAAACGTGCAGTAAAAATACAGGCACACCTGGATCAACATTCTGTCAAAGACAAAAGACAGCACCTTCCGCTAGAAATCTGGAAGAGAACAGGAAGCAGCCACCACCAGCAAGAAAAGCAGCCCAGAGAAAAAAATCAGCCATTAGACGTCTGAGTTTGCAAGTTTTCTTCATTTTCCTAATCCCACATTACATTATTTAAGGTAGCTGCAAACCCGTCATTGGGAGCCATGCCCCGTCTGTGAGGACACACTTGCTATGACTTAAAGCCACTCCAAGAAAGCCCTATTCTAGCAAGCTTGATATTCCAACTACCTGAGCACAAGGCACTTAAAAACATTTTTCATTAAGTTAGCACATTTTTAAAATTATATTATTTATTTTATTGGTTTTCTACAGAGAGGAAGAGAGAGGGACAAAGAGCTAGAAACATCAATGAGAGAGAAACATCTCTGCACACACCCCCACCGGGGATGTGCCCGCAACCAAGGTACATGCCCTTGACCGGAATCGAACCTGAGACCTTTCAGTCCGCAGGCCAACGCTCTATCCACTGAGCCAAACCGGTTTCGGCTAAATCAGCACATTTTAAAATAACCAGTACCTTGAGATGGTCTCTCCTGCGGTCCCTCCCCGTGAGGGACATGTCCTGGCAACGCCCCTCTCCTGCGTCTGTAGACAGCCTTTCAGCTTGCCCTGGATCATCTCCAGCCCATCCTTACTGCCCTTTTTGGCCCCTATTTTATTTCTTCCCTGTTTACATTCTTTTCTTCTTCCCTTGGCTTCTCTGTAGGTACTGCTCTCCTCATTGAGGACCAGTTATTTTTATTTTATGATTTTTGGAAGAGGTATAAAAAAAGATGAATTTGACAGTAAAGTGAAAAGTGACAGTGTGGCTAACTGTCCTCTCTGCTGACCAATCCCAACACCTTTGAACTTGCCGGCAGGTGCTTCATCCGTTCACTGAACAAAGTGTACTGACTTTTGGTTCTCCAACATCCTCAAACTCCACCTTATGACAAGTTTGTTCTTTTTTTTAATATATTTTTTTATTGATTTTTTACAGAGAGGAAGGGAGAGAGATAGAGAGCCAGAAATATCAATGAGAGAGAGACATCAACTAGCTGCCTCCTGCACACCCCCTACTAGGGATGTGCCTGCAGCCAATGTACATGCCCTTGACCAGAATCGAACCTAGGACCCTTGAGTCTGCAGGCCGACGCTCTATCCACTGAGCCAAACTGGTTTCAGCATGACAAATTTGTTCTTGACCCCTGCTAACGTTTCCTTAATTGCACACCCTATCTCCAAAAATACTTCAACAGACTGTGAAGTAACTTACAATGTCTCTGGCAGGTAAATTTTTGTTTTATGCTGACATTTATTTTTAACTAGAGGCCTAGTGCACAAAATTTGTGCATGGGGGCTGTGTGTGTGTGTGTGGGGCGGGGGAGTCCCTCAGCCCAGCCTGCACCCTCTCCAATCTGGGATCCCTCTCATAATCTAGGACTGTTGGCTCCCAGCTGCTCGCCTGCCTGCCTTCCCAATTGCTCCTAACCGATTCTGCCTGCTAGCTTGATCACCCCAAACCACTCCCCTCCCAGCCTGATTGATGTCTAACTACTCCCCTGCCACTCTGTTTGCCCCCAACTTCCCTCCTTTGCCAGCATGATTACCCCTTAACTGTCCTCCCCTGCAGGCTTGATTGCCCCTAACTACCCTCCCTTGCCCTCCCTTGCAGGCCTGGTCCCTCCCAACTGCCCTCCCCTGCTGGTCATCTTGTGGTGGCCATCTTGTGTCCCATTGGGGGCAGGATCTTTGACCACATAGGCACAGCCATCTTGTGTGTTGGAGTGATGGTCAATTTGCATATTACTCTTTTATTAGATAGGATATGTTGGTGCCTACTACTTCATGGTACTGTTCAAAGTCTCAAAATGACTCAAGCTACAGAAATAAGGAGGACCCATAGCCAGAAAGTGATATTCAATCATCTTCTCTTAATATTATGTTCTCCTGTAGGCAGGAATATTTCTATTATTTCCTACAAGTGGCATTTCTAAAAGATGTTTCTTCTGCAATATTCACTAATTCCCTACAGTTCTAACATAAGGTGATCTATTGTAGGATCATTCAGATAAATTAGAGTAGTTAACCAGTAAGCCTCAATGATGTGATTCATCCCTGAATATGAACCAATACCTTGATCAAGTTTCCCTTTGTTCAAATTGCTCTGGCCCCAATATCTTGAACAGCCTGTGTTAAAAATAAAAATTTCCAAAGGCTAACTTGAACAAAAGCATAAGATCTATCTATAATAATAAAAGAGTAATATGCTAATTAGACCAGATGGCTGAACTACAGAATGACCTTCTGGATGAAGCTGGGGCTGCGAGGGTCAAGCCCCTTGCACGAATTCTGTGCATCGGGCCTCTAGTGTCACATAAATGCAAAGGAGATGGAGGAAACAGTAGAAGAAACAAAACTGCTACACTAAAATAACAAAATGGAATTCTTTGTAGGCAATAAAAGTATGTTCCAGAATGTCTAAAATATGAGAAAATGTTCATAATATGCTTATCAAATAAAAAGAAGTTAGAAAGGACTTGGTATGGGATGATCTATATTTTATTTTAAAAGTAAACAAAAATGTTTAATGGTAATGTATAAATAAGAAGAGAAAGAATGGCAGGATCCACAACAAAATTGTTAACAGTGGTATTTCTGGATAATAAAATTGTAATTTTTATTTTCTTTTTTGGTTAAGTATATTTTCATTTTTTCTATAAGGAGTATATATTATTTTAATTTTTATAAAGTTACAAAAACAAAGTGTATAAAATTATCACCAAAGCCATTAAAAATGCATATAAAATTTATATGGGGAGTTAGTTAGATTCTGCTAAAAGACAAAAAATGAATTTACTATGTTGTGAAGTCTGAAATTCAACTTTTTTAGTTAAATATGTTCCAAGATCTATTAGGATTTAGGTTATCGGCTTCCAAAAAAAAGTAATCCTAAAAAATAAATTTAGTGGAACATTTTAATTACAAATTTAGTAAACCTCCATTTACTGTCCTGGAAAAGTTTTCCATTTTTCCAATTATTGGATAACTATGTCTAAGAAAAAGATTAAGCACTATCTCTGTGAACTGGTCACCAGCCAAATGGCCATGATATTAATTGCTAGTTGGTACCATTCTATTAATAAGTCAAGGATAAAAAGCTGCCCATATCTATCCTTACCAAGTCGTGTGCAGTTTCCAGTGCAGTTTGCCTAGAATGTGGGCCAGCTCCTCAAATGAAGCCTTTTAAGCCCGTGTCAGGTCTCCATGGTAATCAGGTTCTTGGGGTACTAAGTCTTCCTAGAGAAGGGAGTTCTGATTACTATTTGAGGTGAATCCCTGTACTCACTCTACTTAGGATAGAAGCCACCAGGCCCTATTATAGCTCACATTAAACTGCAGGAAGCTTTCCCCGTACAACTTCTCCAACACATCTACACAAAGACCTCAAAGTGC
The DNA here is from genome assembly GCF_014108245.1 of Pipistrellus kuhlii. Taxonomy (NCBI): domain Eukaryota; kingdom Metazoa; phylum Chordata; class Mammalia; order Chiroptera; family Vespertilionidae; genus Pipistrellus; species Pipistrellus kuhlii. The sequence goes on along the minus strand of NW_023425595.1, from coordinate 58,701,362 downwards.
CATCCCAGGTGGCAGAAAGCCTCCAGGTACGAAGTGACTTATAACCCCCTGGCCTCTTTGTATATGAGAAGAATATGCCTGGGGAACTGTTTTGCATGAAGATAGCCTTACATAAAAGAAGAGAAAAGACATGGTGTTCTATTTGCTTTTACCCCCCCACCCCCCCCCCCAAGTTCTCTGAGGATGCTGAAGCTGTCAAAGTCAGGAAAACCCACTGGAAAACTTCAGGGAGGGGTTAGAGATGCTGCATCACTTAGGAGTGAGCACGATGGGAGGTGTATCACGTGCCTCTCACATAATCACACAAACAACACCACACATCACGAAAGAGAAATACCCGTTTCAGTTATGAAGTGATTTATACACTGCCTGCTTACCCTTTCATAACTCCTGGGCCAGTAGTTCTGATAATGCTATTCATTATCAAGGGCATAGTTTTTTATTTTTTTCCTTGTTTTTTTTTTCCTAATGGGCCAAGATACCCACAGATATTTCATTAAAAGGCCAGCTTGCTATGCCAGGCAGTATATTTTCCTGGCGTGCTAAAAACTATATTTTTTCAAGCCAGACTATTGATCAAACAATGTTTTGACAAATATAATTTATTTTGCATTTTGATCATAAACCTAAATCCGAGATGGAAACACCAGGGCTACCCCTTTCTTTGGAAGACTTATTTTGGTAACAGCTTGCTTCCTTGTGAAAGGACCAGAGGAGCAAATCCTCCTTACGAGCATCTCAGATTGGCTGTTCTTCACCATCAAGTGCTGCCAGGAGCTCACTTCTTTTTAAAAAATATATTGTTTATTGATTTCAGAGAGGAAGGGAGAGGGAGAGAGAGAGATGGAAACATCAGTGATGAGAATAATTGATTGGCTGCTTCCTGCACGCCTTCTACTGGGGTTTGAGCCCACAATCCAGGCATGTGCCTTGATCAGAAACAGAACCATGACCTCCTGGCCAATAAGGAGCTCATGTTTTAAATTCTTGGTTCTATTTAAGTCCTGACATTATAAAGTTTATGGAAAAACTGCTAAAGGTCCAGAGGAGGACATTAAACATAATTAAATATTTTGTGAGAATGTTAAACTGGTTTCACATGTCTATCCTCAAAAGGAAGAAATTAAAGAAATGGATCATGCCATAACCAGTTTGGCTCAGTGGATAGAGCATCGGCCTGCAGACTGAAGGGTCCCATGTTCGATTCCGGTCAAGAGCATGTACCTTGGTTGCAGGCATATCCCCAGTAGGGGGTGTGCAGGAGGCAGCTGATCGATGTTTCTCTCTCATCGATGTTTATAACTGTATCCATCTCCCTTCCTTTCTATAAAAAAAATCAATAAAATATATATATTTTTAAAAAGAGAAATGGATCTTTAAATACTCTTAAGCTAACCAGTAGTTGGTTTAGGAAAAAGGGAATGAAGGAAGGAAGGAAAGAAGGAAGGAAGGGTCTGATTCTCATCTGACTTTAAGGATGGATTCATAGTACCTTTCCTCCCCTTCATTTCCTCCATCTCCTTATTTTGGCATGCCTTGAGTGGAGGCATCTCAAGTGTATCTATGAGGCAAATCCCATTTGCTTTCTTTAATCCTATCCTTCTGTTCTTACTCTTAGAATAAGAATTACAATGGGGGAAGGAAAGGGGACACATGTAATACTTTCAACACAAGTATTTAAAAAAAAAAAAAAAAAAAAAAAAAGAATTACAGCCACACCCTCTCTACCATTTGAAACCCTTGCTTAGGGATTCATAGCTCTCCTTGTTTTTAACTCCTGTCCCGAATCATCAAACTAATCAACATGGTTTTAATTAGGGGAATATTTTGCTCTTTTTCTTCATAACACTAGTCTTAGTTCTCTCAGTTCTGATGGAGGATTCTCTACTCACTACTGAAAGATGTACTACATTTTACCGGGATAACAGCCAAATTTTCAAGACTATGAGGAGAAAAACCTGACCACCATCTCCTGTTTTTAAGAACTACATGCACAACATTTTTTGGTATTTGTTTCTATTCTTTAAAAACAAATACCAAGAGGGAGGGACAGAGAGCTAGAAACATCGATGAGAGAGAATCATCCATCAGCTGCCTCCTGCACACCCCCTACTGGGGATATGCCTGAAACCAAGGTACATGCCCTTTATCGGAATCGAACCTGGGACCTTTCAGTCCGCAGGCCAACGCTCTATCCACTGAGCCAAACCGGTTTCAGCTGTTTCTATTTTTTATTTTTTAAATATATCGATATTTTATTGATTTTGTACAGAGAGGAAGGGAGAGAGAGAGAGAGTTAGAAACATCGATGAGAGAGAGCGTCATCGATCAGCTGCCTCTTGCACACCCCCTACTGAGGATGTGCCCGCAACCAAGGTACATGCCCTTGACCGGAATCGAACCCAGGACCTTTCAGTCCGCAGGCCAACGCTCTATCTACTGAGCCAAACCGGTTTCGGCGGCTGTTTCTATTTTTTATCACAACTTTTTCAATGGTGTTCCAAAAGGAGTTACTACAGGAAGAACTGATAGTCTAATAAGGACAGTGACAACCAGTTAAATAACTTGCTTAAGCTTGAGGAGAATCTGACTTAATAATGAGACTTATTTAAACATTTCCTGTTTCCAGTATTTTATCTTACTGTCGGGTTTATTAGTATGCTGCCGAGTGGGGTTGATGGCTGAGTTCACAGCAGTATGCTTCTTAAAGACAATTACGATCCCATTTATTACTGAACACTCATTCTCCAGCTTGAACGAGAACAGCCACCCATGTAAATAATTCAAAATGGATCACATCCCCGCTATCAAGTAAAAGCAAGTCCCTGCCTTGTGCCTTGTTAGAAGAACCGGCTCCGCAGGCGTGGGGCCTCTGAAACAGGAGACGTGCCCAGCTCCAAGTGGCCGCCTGCCTGTGGGGTGAGGGGCGTGGGTACCTGTAATGCAACACTACTCCATCATCTTAACTTTGCGACTCTGACGTCTTCTTTTGGAATAATAAGAGGAAACTGGTTTATTTTGAAAAGTTTCAATGAATTTGTTAATGAAAGTTAATTCTTGCTTGAAGAAATCCTGTAATAAATAAGAAGTACACTATTGGTGAGGAAGGAAGCATACAAAATAATCACAGTTCTATTTTCAAACCAGTTTCCTGAATGAAACACTTTTCATCTAAATGGGCGTAAAGAACAAAGGCAAATTGCTCAACATTTCTAGCATTTCAGGCACTTTTAAAAAAATACTTACTATTTTATTTATTTAATTTTTATTTTATTTAATTTTTAATTTTCCCATCAACTTTTTAAAATGACATTACATTTTTTTTCAGTTGCTTTTGATGAAAGCCTAATTTTTTTTTAGTCAAATATATCAATATTTTACTTTAGAAAACTTTCAGTTGCTTTTGTAAAGTTTCTGATCAGGGGTACTGGCCATCAAATGGAAATTAACTTGCCAATTGGCCTAGTAAGTGGGATTCTCTGTATGATGAGGTTCCTACTAGAAAGAGAGGCGGTAGAGGACTTGATACATGGACTGGAACTGTGAAATCACACAAAGAAACCATTTGTGCGCCTCTAGAAAAACAGAAGTATATTTTCTTTAGTGAACAGCTGAGAGGCAGTGCCCAGTGCCCCATGCCTAGGCTGTGTGGGGCCCTGTGGTCTTTTCCACCATTCTTTATCTGAAAAAATCACACTGCCTTTAAAAATTGGTGGTTGTAACCCATTACGGGTTGATACTATTCCAAATTCTATTGCTATAGCAAAGGGCACTCTTTTTACATTCCAGGAAAATTTTATCTGAGGAATTAGGAAGCACTGGCTGATTGTGGGATAAACAAGATCTAATTATTGGCTTAATTTTTTCTTCTTTCAAAGAAAAGAAGGCACAGGTTTTTCTTAATTTATTAATGACATCACAATTAAATTAAAATTTGATGCTTTAAATAATACATTTTACAATAATTATTTTTTAAAAATCAGATATTTTGGGGTACTTGGATAATATTTATAAAGAAAGCAGCAAACACATTACACTGAAATTTAAAAAGTATGTACTTATAATCTAAAATATAAACTTTTGTTGTAAAAATATTTTTAAAAGAACCAAAATATTAAATAAATCTATAAATACCAATGTTCATATTATGGGGATGCCATAAGAAGAGAGAGAGCAAGATATTGAAAACCTATTTGAAGAAATAATGTCAGAAAACTTCCCCTACCTGGTGAAAGAGATAGACTTACAAGTCCAGGAAGCTCATAGAGTCCTAAACAAGAGAAACCCAAAGAGGACCACACCAAGACACATTATAATTTAAATGCCCAGGGTTAAATACAAAGAGAGAATCTTAAAAGCAGCAAGAGAAGAGCAGTTAGTTACCTATAAGGGAGCACTCATATGACTATCTGATATATTTCTGATATTTCAACAGAAACTTTGCAGGCCAAGGGAGTGGAAAGAAATATCAAAGTGATGAATAGCAAGGACCTACAACCAAGATTACTCTACCCAGCAAAGCCATTATTTAGAATTGAAAGTCAGATAAAGAGCTTCATAGACAAGAAAAAGCTAAAAGCGTCCATTCATAGTATTATATAAATACTAAAGGTTATTCTTTAAAAAGAAGGAGAGGGAAAGGGAAAGGGAGAGGAAGAAGGAAAAGGAAAGGGAGAAGGAGAGGGAGAAGGAAAAGAAAAGGGAGAAGGGGAGGGAGAAGGAAAGGGAGAAGAAAAATAAGAATAACAAAATATCAATAAATACATTTCTATCAACAATTAAATCCAAAATAAACAAAGAAATATAATGAACAAAATAAACTGTTAAATACAATAGAACCAGAGGCATGGAAACTTGAAACAGACTGATGAATCTCAGAGGGAAGGGGGGAGGGGAGGACAGGAAGAGATTAACCAAAGATCTTATATGCATATATGCATTCCTATGGACACAGATGACAGGGTGGTGAAGGCCTGACTCAGGGCCAGTACCAGGTGGAGAGGGCAATGGGGAAATAGAGGGGAACAGCTGTAATACTCTTAACAATAAAGATTTAAATAAACAAATAAATCTGATATAATAAGAGGCTAATATGCAAGTCTACCAAACAGCGGAATGACTATGATATGCACTGACCACCAGGGGGCAGACGCTGAACACCGCTCAGCCAGAAGCCAGGCTCTTCCTCCTCTAGGATGTCCCACTGTTGGCTTAAGACCTCTCCCCTGGGGGACACCCCTGTCAGTCAGGCATCTCCCAAGGGCTCCCAGTCTGCGAGAGGGCACAGGCTGGGCTGAGGCACCCCTCAACCCTGAGTGCATGAATTTCATGCACCAGGCCTCCAGTAAATAAATAAATTAAATTAATTAATTAGATGGAAAGTCATTATCCATCATAAGCCTTAAATCTTTTTTTAAAAATATATTTTATTGATTTTTTAACAGAGAGGAATAGAGAGGGATAGAGAGTTAGAAACATCGATGAGAGAGAAACATCAATCAGCTGCCTCTTGTACATCCCCTACTGGGGGTGTGCCCACAACCAAGGTACATGCCCCTAATCGGAATTGAACCTGGGACCTTTCAGTCCATAGGCAGATGCTCCATCCACTGAGCCAAACCGGTTTCGGCTAGCCCCCAAATCTTCTGTAAAGGATGAGCAGTAAGCATTTTAGTATTATAGATACATTGCATAACTTTATATATATATATCAGGACCAGTTTAGAGGATATTCTCAGTATTATGAATAAAAATAGTAATTTCTGTTGAGTTAAAGACCTAGAATAGTTGAAAGAAAGAGTTTATAATATACTGTAGAAAATTAAAAGTGATCATTGTAAGGTACTTGACTTATTCCTTCACTAAAGTGAACAAATAAAAAATGAGAAATCTGGTGTATAGTACAATAGGAAAATGTGTGGGTATTATGTAAGGGAAAAAACAAAAATGGGTCAAGAACTTAATTTCACTGCAACCACATGCCATCCCTGTCCACAAGGAACTTATAATCTAGTAAGGAAAATGACAATAAAAACAAAAAAGTAAAAGAAAAAAATAGTGTGGTAATTCTATAAAAGAAATTGCTTAGAATGTTAGAGAGGCAGAGAGAAAGTACCATCCTCTGAGATGGGACAGTAAAGCCAACTCTTGACTGTCCTGACAAGGAGGCAAGCACAACAGGGAAATTAGCATGCCTTACTCTCGTCAGAGCAAAAGTGAAAAATACAAAAGTTAAATGAATGAAACACAAACCCAACATCTACTGAATCCGTATTTGTGTGTATACTGCAGTTCTCAGGTTATGTCGTTTTGTGGTTATGTCGCCATCTCCCATTTATTTATTTATATATATATATGTATATATATATAAAAGTTCCATCATTTCGATGTATGTACATGTGCTTTGTGTTTTTTATTATTTGTTTACCACAAGTAAAGGTCAGGAATTGTTATCTTTCTTTTAAATTTTCTTTTACTGTTTCACTTCATTACTGCTGTGTATGTGAGTGACACAGGAGCTTATGTAGGTGGATTCCAACTTACTACAAAAATCACGTTACACTGCGCTGTAGGAACGGATCTCTGATGTAACTCAAGGAACTACTGTATATACATACATGCATACATACATACACACACATATATACATATATACACATATACATATACACATATATACATATATATACACATATACAAATATACATGCATACACATATACATATATACACATATACATATCATATATACACATACACACATATACATATATACATATACATATACATACACATACTGTGTTTCCCTGAAAATAGACATCCTCCGAAAATAAGACCTACTTACAGGTTTCCTTCTGAGTGAAATAGAAGGCACCCCCCCCGAAAATAAGGCCCCCCTAGGCTAAACATGAGAGATTTGGTCCATTGATTCTGAAAGAAATGGAGTCACAAGAAATTCACCAGGAAATTCAGGAATCGGATTGTTTTGATGATGTTCCAGAAGACATGCTTGTCATTGAATAAATGAGTAAATTCTTGATACTGTAAGATTCACAGTTTGTCTGGTTTGTGTTGACAACTACCGTACTACCGTACCGTATACAGGTAATAAATTTCCTTTATTTTCATTTAACAATAAATGTGTACCGTATTCTTCTTCATGGAAAAATAAGACATCCCCTGAAAATAAGATCTAGTGCATCTTTGGGAGCAAAAATTAATATAAGACACTGTCTTATTTTCCGAGAAACAGGGTATACACAGATATATATATATATATATATATATATATATATATATATACACACACACACACACATATACATACATATACATACACACACACTCACACACACACACACACACACACATGCACTAGAGACCCTGATGCATGGGTTTGTGTACCAGTGGGGTCCCCCAGCCTGGCCTGTGCCCTCTCACAGTCTGGGACCTATCAGGGGATGTCAGACTGCCAGTTCCGGCCTCGTCCCCACAGGCCAGGCCAAGGGACCTCACCAGTGCAAGAATCCGTGCACCGGGCTTCTAGTATGCATATAAAATCTTTGGTTAATCTCTTCCCAACCTCCTCCCTCCCCCCTTCCCTCTGAGATTCATCAGTCTGTTCCATGTTTCCATGCCTGTGCATTGAGCGTCTGCCCCCTGGTGGTCAGTGTGCATCATAGCTATTGATAGAACAGTCCCAAAGGTCACTTAGGCTTTTACATACATAGATATGTGTATATGCATGTATATTTATGTATACATTTATATACCTGATATGCACCTGAGTTTCTTTAAAAATAAAAATAACTATGACTAAACACACCAGGCTACAGGGACAGTGGTAGTTGGATGTTCATGCTGTAAACCCCTTTCAGGATGTAGCTTCTACTTCTGACAAGCTCAGTCAATACCTTAAGCAATGGTAATCAAATTCTGGGACAACTACATGGCCCTGCACCTTTGGCCCCCCCAGAGCACTGGAAATTGGTGGGTGCTGAATGGAAATACTGCCTAGCTAAAAAGGAACATGTCTGGAGGTCTGAATTCACATTTCGTGTCCATTTGCTACAATGGGCTGTTTGACATTGGACAAACCACTCTGCCCCGCTAGGCTTCTGCCTTCCCATCTGTAAGGCGAAGGGAATGGCCTAGTTTTCTAGTTCTAAAGTAGGGGTGTCGAACTCAATCAGAGAAGGGGCCAAAATCTAAAATCCAGCCTAAATCGCGGGCCGAATGGTTTACTGAACAGTCATAAACTGTCATTGTGATGGAAATGCAGCGGAGTGCAGTGATGACAGCGCGGTGCGGGCCACATTGCAAGGCCTGGCGGGACGGATTTGGCCCGCGGGCCTTGTGTTTGACACATGTGTTCTAAAGGAAGGCTAGATATGTGTCCCAAGGGAAGGAGATTTTCCATCTGACTCTTCCTTCTCTTTGAGGTCTACTTTAGGTTTGAGTTAAAATGTTACCATGCTTCTGGGCTGCTTTACACCATGCTTGCACAGGTGCCCAAGGACTGGCCCTAACTTTACCTTGGCAGCTTATCTTTTGCCCACTCTACACAGGGTCAACCGCCAACACATCTGGACCACCTGCTGCTTGCAGCAGCACGTCACACTTTCTGGACTTTGTTCACAGCATCTTCTCCACCTCCCCTACCCTCTATCCTTATTTAAAAACTAGAGGCCCAGTGCATGAAAATCTGTGCACTCAGGGGGTCCCTCAGCTCAGCTTGTGCCCTCTTGCTTGGGACCCCTCAGGGAAAGTCCACCTGCCAGCTTAGGCCCATTCCCAAGGGGATCGGGCCTACGCTGCATTTGGACATCCTTAGCACTGCCAAGGAGGTGGGAGAGGCTCCTGACAACTCTGCTGTGTTCGCAGCCATTGGCCAGGCTTGTGGCTGAGCAGAGCTCCCCCTGTGAGAACACACTGATGACCAAGGGGAAGCTCCTGTGCTAAGCGTCTGCCCCCTGATGGTCAGTGCGCATCATAGCAACAGTCGTTCCGCCATTAGGGTCAATTTGCATATTACCCTTTTACTATATAGGATAGAAGCATCCTCGTCCTCCTTTCCCCTCAATCTCACCCCAGTGAAGCCATCCCTGAGCATTCGTCACAAAATGCCTATATCATATCACATTCCTTTTTTTTTTTAATCTTAGTTTTGCCCACTTTTTTTTTGTTTTTTTTGTTTTTTGTTTTTTTTACAGAGAGGATGGGAGAGAGATAGAGAGCTAGAAACATCAATGAGAGATAAACATCGACCAGGTGCCTCTTGCACACCCTCTACCGGGGATGTGCCCGCAACCAACGTACATGCCCTTGACTGGAATCGAACCTGGGACCCTTCAGTCCGCAGACCGAAGCTCTACCGCTGAGCCAAACCAGTTTCGGCTTGCCCACATTTTTATCTTAGTTTTTCTGATGGGCTTATGCTCTACAGGAGCGGTTCTCAACCTGTGGGTTGTGATCCACAGGTTAAGAACCACTAGTAGGGTCACCTAAGGCTATTGGAAAACACAGATATTTACATTATGATTCATAACAGCAGCAAAATTACAGTTATAAAGTAGCAATGAAAATAATTTTATGGTTGGGGGTCACCACAACATGAGGAACTATATTAAAGGGTCGCAGCATTAAAAAGGTTGAGAACCACGGTCCTATATAATAAAAGGCTAATATGCAAATAGTCCCCTCAACCAGGAGTTTGACCAGCAGGTAGGCCAGCCAACAGCCCATGTCCCCTTCCTCTGGCCAGGCTGGCCGGACCCCACCCATGCACGAGTTCATGCACCAGGCTTCTAATATATATATATATATATATATATATGCACACACACACACACACATATACTGAGTAGCCAAATTATTATGCGTTCAAAGATCATAATAATCTGGCCACTCAGTGTATAAACTAAACCCTAAACCTCAATTCTATTTGGGGCTCAGAAAGTGACCTCTCTTTCTCTGATAAAACATAGACACACTTTCTTCTCCATTTAATCCCTGGTTTTCTTTTAATGTAGACCTTGGAAAAAGTCATATTTGGTGAAAATGATGTACTTATATAATATCCCATATCTAATCTCAATTTAAAACATATCCTTCAGTTGAGTGTACTAATCTAAAGCATTTATTTCTAACTTCTCATGTAATTTCTTAAAAATAAACATCAAATATTCCCTCACTCCTTTATACTCTGAGTAGTTGCACCATTAATATAGTTGATGGTAACAGTGAGCTGGAGAGAGCAGAGTGTGGGTCCCATGCATCTTAATGTGGATTAAAATCCATTCTTTCCCTCAACCTGGATTCTTTCTGGTGAACCTCATTTCTTTGGAGACTGTACATGGAGCATTTCATTCTACAGCAACTCAGAAGTTGACAAATCAATCACCCAGGGGGGCTTTTAAATAATGCTGAATTTTTCCTCAATGAAAATCAACCCCTTATTCTACATATTTGTTGAGCTCAAGAGTTCACACCTGATTTATTCCGGCAATGTGTACATAACCTTCTTTTTTGTTCAAATAAAAAGATTTCCAAATTGTCCTACATCTGTGGGCAAAGACTATAGGGAGTAAAAGGCAGTTTAAATGACCTGATAGAGTTGTAATACAGGATTGTTACTTGCTGGAAACCAAATCAGTTTCACTGAAAAAGAGATGTTGACAGGAAGCCAGGAAGGCTGGTCAACAACCTTAATTGCTCTAACCTTTAGTTGAGATTATGTTAGCTGAAGCAGAATCTACCTTGTCCATGAAAGTTTCTGTTATTTCCTGCCTAAGGGCTACATGTAAATTTCTGTTTATGTTGCTTAAGATGTCTTAATAAAAGGGATGGCAGGGCCAGAGCAGTAGTAGTTCTTCCACTAGAGTTGGACTACTGCCTGGCCCCCCAAATTGCCAAATTGAATTTCTTCAAGTCTCTTTTCATTTGTGTGCGGCCCTTCTCCAGAACCTGAACCCTGAATTGGAACTCTTTCTACGCGGGCCGTGAAAGAGAGTCCTATAGTTACTCTGCCCTCTTAGCCTTCCAAATTTCATAAACATTAACATATAACAAATACATACTCATTATAACTTAATAAAAGCATTCAAAACAAAAACTAAAGCCAAAAGCAAAAATCAACCAAGGAGGGGCAATGATTGAATTTGCTTTCATTATCAAAACCTATGATCAATGGAAATCCTCAAGTATCTTTCTTGGTGTGTTACCTATTATCCTAGACTCACTTTCACATAAATAATCCATGTCAAGTAATATTTATAAAATATATATGCCAACTGAAAAGAGAAAAAAAATGCATCAGAACACACAACTGACAGGGATGTGCTGGTTCCATTATCTTCGGAGCTCACCTGTGTGAAATTGCAGTGGTAGAGTTTACCTACACCAGTTCTAAATCATCACATAAACGTAGTTTTAAAAAGTTATCATCTGCACCAAACACAGCGTCACACCTACTCAACTGAACAAAACAAAACAAAAAAAACCTGACAAACACAAATGCTCCTATTTCTCCTAAAATGGCTGGTTTTGAGGCAACTCAAGTTTTTCTAAAACCAGCAAGAGCGTGAAGAAGAAATCCAGTGGCATCAATCTTGGCACAAACCTGACCACTTCTGTCGCCTCTTTCACAAAAGGAGCTCCTGATGTCTGAGCTTCCTCTCACACTGCAGCTTTCTGTTAACACGACTCCACCACTAAGAGCTATTCAGGAGGGATTCATAAGTACCAATTTCTCATACTGTGGAAGCAGATGGGTTTATTACCATGGCAACCCAAAACATGTATCAGATCAAACACTTTGCTGGCAAATCTCCTAGTGATTTTTCAAATACTGTCCTTTTCCTCGGCCAAGATAAACGGGAGAGCAGTATGCCTATCAATGCTAATGCCTTTGAACAGTTAAATAGTGACCTCCAGAGAGGTCTGCACAGTTGTAAGATCCACTGCACATCAGTCACTGCAGCAGAACGTGGTGACTCCCACACAAATCGACCTCCGTGCTCCAGAAACAATGGTGCAAACAACACCAGTGGGGAAAGAAAAATCGTAAACAGCAGCCACAAAAGAATTAAATTTCCTAAAGGAAGCAAGCCCACTCATTTTTCAGAGACAAGAAGCCAGAGCAAGGGACAAACACGTGTAGAGAGGTAAGCAACTGTCTCGAGGGAGAGTGTGCTTTATTTTCTAATTTTCAGAACTAGACCGACATTACTTTGGTCATGTTTTAATACAATGTAAAATTTCTTCAAGAATCCTATTACTGCCAAAACCGGTTTGGCTCAATGGATAGAGCGTCAGCTTGGGGACTGAAAGGTCCCAGGTTCGATTCTGGTCAAGGGCATGTACCTTGGTTGCGGGCATATTCCCAGTAGGGGGTGTGCAAGAGGCAGCTGATCGATAACTCTCTCTCATCGATGTTTCTAACTCTCTATCTCTCTCCCTTCCTCTCTGTACAAAATCAATAAAATATATATTTTTAAAAAAAGAAGAATCCTATTACTGTATTGTAAATGATAGTTAATACTCTTGAAAATAATTATAGATCAAGCCTAATGGCTTTCAAAACAAACAAGATTACCCCCAAACCTACCAACATACACAGTGCTCTATACAGCAGTGTCTTCAGAGAATCAACAATTAATACAGATTTGGGGGACATCATTGAGGCAGGAAGAGCAGAAGCTTGGGATATATATTTTTTACCAAAAATGAATATTTGAAAATACCTGTAATAATTGGCCAGCCAACCAAAATCTAAATGAAGGGTTATTTAAAGTTACTTATTTCAGAAAAATGAGTGTACACAAATTATATTGATTCTTTGACTACCAATCCCCAGACCTCAACTTGAAGGCTAACAGCATACATACCACTCTATACAGATATAAGCATCAAGGTTGTCCAAAGTTCTCCCTGCCCCTCACTTTTTCACTCATGCTCTCTTATCATTGCTTATAATCTACCACGTGTAAAGGTTCTCTTTTAGCATCAATGTGCACATAGAGTTGGCAGAGGAATCTTGTGACCAAATTATGCTTAGCTGAAGTACAACGTGAGACATGGCTACCATTATCACAAATGGTGAACAAAAATATTATCCTAATTGAAGAGGAAGTTTCTCATTTTAGAGGGCTCAATTCGGGAAACTAGAAATGCTTACCTCAGGAAGTGCTTCATGGTGCCTGTTCTGCTTATCCAGATGTTATCCAAACTGTCCTCAAGTAACTGCTTTCCAGTTGGCCTTTGTCAAAATAAGTGCCAGCTGTGGGAAGAAAAAAGATGTATTTACTATTAAGGGTGCTGGAAACCCTAACCTCCAGAGTTCTGCTTACATTAGTAAGCAGACAATATTCTATGGCACCCGGAGCATTGTCAACCCAACTGCCCACGAAGCCGTTCAATTTTATGGATGGAGATTATAGCTCAAGCCTTTTATTTTATCATTAACAATTAGCCTTTCATTTTAAGTCACTTGCTGGAGAAATTATTAGTTTCATCAGCAATCTTTGAAATAGAGTAAGCTTTTTTCTCTATTTTGGGCATTTCTACATTTGGAAGGAGAGTATTTGAAGTAATGAAGAACCATGAAATTATCCTGATTTCCAGATGGCCAATGGTCTGAAATCTGGCAGCCCCAACCTCTCAGAAGTGCAACTAAAAAATAACTAGAAGCAGCTGGTAATGCCTTTAAAATATAGGTGTTAAAGAGCCAATTACTCCAAACAAGTGAACAATATGCTCCATATTCCCCCTCCCCCATTTTTTTTTTTTTGTACTCTGACTAGAACAGTGAGGTTTTATATTTGTCTAGCACTTTCCAGCTTATACTTTGCTTTAACGAAGTCTATAATACCAGGTTACTGGTCTTCTTCCTTCTTATAAGGAGGGCAGCAGAAGCTGCCTACAAAGTGGGATGAATCAGCCTAGAGAAGGGAGAGGCTGGAGACAATAGTGGAGAGACGTTGCCGAAGAGGAGGAGTGATGAATGGAACACCAGCTGCAATGGCAACACGAGGAACTGAGTGGATGGACAAGTGGCTGAGGGAAGAGACACAACTACCTACTAGAACAGCTCAGAAATGTGGACAACTCAATCCCAAAGCCAGTCTTTTCTTTAACACATTTTCCCCCTGTAAATACTCCATGCATGCTTGGGGGGGGGGGGAGTGTACACATCAATTTAAGATTGTGCTTGCTTTGGGCAGGACAGGGAGAGGTTTAGGATCAAGGAAGAAAAACTGACCTTCAATTTGATAAGCATTTTATTTCTTAAAACATATCCCAAGCAAAATAAAGGGGGGGGGGCACAATTTGTGTCCTTTTTTATGTGGTGGGAATATATATTATTCTTTGTACTTTTGTGGCTTTTAAAAACGAATCCAAATTTTAACTAAAAAGCATTAGTGTCTACCCAAAGCCCAGAGTATGGTTTGTAAAATATTCTCAAAGATAAGGAACCAAGGCTTCTTGGAGGAGTGGCTGAGTCTGGGGATAGGGCAGGGAACACACAAGGTGAACCTGACATGTCTTGTTGTGCCAGAAATGAAGACTGTGCTCAAAGGGCAGACAGTGAAGGCGATGCCCAATAAACAGAGGAACCACTGCAAGGGCCCCTGATGGCCAACACTGGGACAATGTGCGTAACGTAATAAATGTAGCATTGGATTATACCATAAAGTAAGTATCTGTGATTCCATACTGATATAAATTAATGACTGAATAAGTAAATGGAGAATACTAGATCAACCTCCTGTACAGAAGACTTCCAAATAATTTATGTAGATACTCTGCCTCAAGGAACTGGAGTAGAATTCTTAATCCCTTCAATGTTGTCTGGGCATAGGGACTTCCTGAGTATAGTGTGAAAGAGGGGAATGAGTAACTCGACTGTAGAGAAACCTGACAAATACTATCTCAGGTGATCAAGGTTAACATCAGAGTGGGAAGTTATGCTGACAGAGTACATTCTTGATATGCTGGGATGAAAATGGCACTTTACCTCCATGGTCTTCCTCCTCCAAACCTTTACCCCTGTTTCATCATGATAAAAACATCAGAACAGCCCTAGCTGACTTGACTCAGTGGATAGAGCACCAGCCTGCAGACTGAAGGGTCCCAGGTTTGATTCTGGTCAAGGGCACATGCCTAGATTTGATCCCCAGTAGGGGGTGTGCAGGAGGCAGCCGATTAATGGTTCTCTCTCATCACTGAGATTTCTCTCTCTCTCTCCTTCCTTCCTCTCTGAAATCAATAAATAAATATATTTTTAAAAATCAGTCCAACTCCTATTGATGGACATTGCACAAAATACCTAACCAGTGCTCCTTAACATTTCCAGATCATCACAAACGGGAAAAGTCTCAGAAACTATCACAGCCAAGAGGTGGCTAAGGAGATATAATAATTAATTATAATGTGACATCCTGGATGGGATCCTGGAACAGAAAGTTTTTATGTAAAAACTAAGGAAATCTGAATAAGCATGGATTTTAGTTAATTCGGCATCAATATTGGCCCATTAGTTGTGACAAATGTTCATATTAACATAATAAACTGGATGCCAACGAAGGAACATGCTGTATTATCTTTGTAACTTTTCTGAAAATCTATTCTAAAATTAAAAATGTATTCCAATATATTGATGCCTAGTAGGCTCTAGGTACAAAGTTAGCCACTAGGAATACAGGATAAACATGGGAGGCATGGGTTTCATTCTCTAGACCCTGAAGTCTTGAGGGAGGATTGTAGAGCTGATACAGAGAAACAAATAGGTATTTAAACACAGTTTTACAAGTGGAAATGGGTGCTGTGTAGTGATGCTTATCTTGTGATGTAGGGGTCAGAGGGTTCCATAGTACTACAAAGTCCTAGGAGCAAGAGAATACACATTGTGCAGAGGGAAAAATGATCAACATGTGACCTGGTGCTTGGTAAGAGGGACAGGTAAAAACAGGGATGGTAAGATCTGGAAAACCAAGAGATAGTCAGATCATCTAAGACTTTATAAGCAATATTTAAGAAGTCTGAATAATAAGCAACTATTATAAAAGTCTTCCAACTGAGATGTGAGATGATCCAATTTCTAGTTTTAAAAACGTTCTCTGCTTGAAGTATGGAGAACAAATTGGATTATGGTAAAATTGTTGGAGGGGACATCCTTTAGAAGGTTAATATAATAGTCCAGGCAAAAAAAATAATGGCAGGAGAAGGTAATTGACAGAGACAGAACTGTGATGGGTTTGAGAGATATTCAGAAAGTAAAACGAATAGAACTTTTGATAATTGATTAGGGAATAGATTGGTGAAGGAAAAGGAGGAGTCAAACATTATGCCCATGTTTATCGCTAGCATAGATGGGGAGACAGTAGATTATTTTATTAAGACACAGAATTCTGGAGGAGATTTTGAGGTCTGGGTGTGTTTGGAGATCTATGAGGGGGGATTTTGAGCTTGCTGGGCCAAGTGGTAGTATGGATATACCTGAATCTGAAGGTCAGAAGAAAAATTCCCATTGGAGACAAAGATTTAGGCTTCATTGGCATAGAAATGGTAATTCAAACCATAGCCCAGAAGGAAATACTAAAGAAGTAGCATATACAACATTTGTTGTACATAATACTAGATCTTTGTCATTGGGATAATATTAAATTAGAATTGTCATACTAGAAGGCAATAAAGAATGGAATGCATTTCAGAAATATTTTACCAATATTTAAAGGAATCTTTAAATGGTTTCATTTTAATTAAATAGAAAACCAGTTTACCTAAAAAAAAAAAATCTCATTTCATAATGATGTAGGACAAATAAAATAATATAATTCTGCAGCTTCCTGCCCTCTACATAGAGCTTCCTGAGTCTATTCATTAAAAAACACCTTCTTGACCGCGCCCAGCTAGCTCAGTCCGTAGAGCATGAGACTCTTAAAAGACACCTTCTTGAATGCTTATGTGCCCTGCATTATGCTGGGTAACGCAACATAGTTTAATATTGCAGGGGAGCATTACAATTTAAGGAAAAATTTGGCAAATGTGGCAGAAAGCATGCATGGTGGTTAAGAGCACAAGCTTTGGAGACAGTTCCTATCCGGGATCTACCACTAGTCTAGTGGCTTTAGACAAGCTGCTTCATTTTCCTAGGGTTCTGTTTTCTCCCTGTTAAGTGGAGAACTTTGCAGGATTGTTCTAAGAATTACAGTATGTAACATGCAGCCAGTTGAATAGCACTTATTATTAGTATTAGTTTGTCATTCTTATTATACACTCCTCTAAAGTAAAAGATTACTTTGATAAGTGAAGAATCAGTTAGGACATTATTAACATGAGTTCTGACAAGTTGTGACGTAAACTGGAACAGTGATTGTGGTGATGGAGAGATGCGAACAGAGGTGGAAAGCAGAATCACTCGGACTTACTGATCGGGTGGAAAAAGTGAAGGGAAAGAAAATAACAATTAGTTTCAATTATCTGTCCCCCAAACAGGAAACAAAGACAGCAATGAGTTCTAATTATCTGTCCCCCAAAGAGCACACACCAACCATGGGTTTGGGTGATAGAAGAAAGACTTTGTAAATACTATTTAATACAATCATGGCTCACTGGGCACTAAGTAACTTCTCTAAATGGTTTCCATAGAGAAATAAAACGAATTACTGCTCACCTTATTTTTAAAATCTAGCTTGGTGTTAAAAGAGGCATACTTGGTAAGGTCCTACTTACTGCGAACTAGACAATTGGTGTAAACGACAGGAACCTGCAACAAATCAGAGTTGGTGTGCAACGTGTGACACTGTGAGCCACTCACTATTGATAAGACATGGCCTAGGAGTTGTTTTTTAATGAGTGGGGCCAGGGTAATCTCTCTGTGCCTCCTTTGAAGGCAAAGCAGCTGGGCAGGGCGTAAGGTCGGCAAAACCTGAGTTTGCTTCTTGTCTGCACCATGCTCTAACAAAACATAGCCCTGACAGACTGCTCAAGTTTTCACCCACAGCCTGTCAACGCTAATTGGACCAAAGGCGCCTTGCTTATATGTCTCGCTAATTGAAAAATGTAGATACTTATTTTGGGTTAAATTCAGATTTATTGAAGTATTTTTACATAAAGTTTAGCTTTTTACTTTGGGTCAGACAGTAATTTCACTGCCCCCCACTTCACAGCAGGCAAGGAGAACATGAACACCGTGTGCTGTCCCTTGCCTGCACCTGCTTCTCTCGAGGGACCTGGAACCGCGCGGACATCAGAATGGCCTGCTCTGTTTTAAATCTTGATCTGTGCCGTGCTTCCCCTCTGCACACATGCTGCTCCGGGCACCTGATACAAGGCCTGGCAAATTGAAGGCTCAGGTCAGATGTGCTGAAATGAACTCTCCATAGTTTTAAGAGAAATGCACCTTTTTTAACAACACTGATAAAACCAACTAAAAATCGCCCTACTGGGAGAAAAAACAACCACGTGGCTCTCCTTTTTAAGCAAAATAAAGAATATGATCGTTCAGCCCATGTGCACTACTTTATCTCCCTGTGTATGGGACACTGCCCTGACTTGTTCCCAAGGCAAGGATCAAATGGCTGTGCCTGATGAATCAAACACCTCCCGAGATCAATGGGCCCGTCCATGCTGTGTGTGGGGCTGTGTGTGGGGCTGTGTGCCCCTTGTACTTTTTCTTCCAGCTGTGAGGACAGGGGTAGCAGGGGAGTGGGCTGCTACTTCTGAAAACCCTTTCTGCCTGGAGCCAGTGAACCTGCACTGTCTCCTCTGAGCACCAGGCCCCGAGAGCTCTTTCGTCAAGTACCGCAGGATGACCTTAAGTCTTAGAAGCTGACCTATCTATTGAGCATCCCCTGGAATGAATTAGAAACTTAACTAGAGGGGATAGAACTCCTTTCTGTAAAATCTTAATCCCTACACAAGATGAGAAAAGCTATTTTCTGTGTAACCCTCTTCAAATGCTAACTTATAATGGGCAAAATGCTTGTGTACTCATCATGTTAATATGATAAATAAAAGACAACCCATGAAGTAAATTCTAGTCTACTCTTAAAATGTGCCTAATTTGGGATTATCCCTGCCCCCCCCCCTTTTTTTTTCTCTAAAAAATGTCTTCTACCCCTAGCAGATTTAGCTCAATGGAGAGAGTGTTGGCCTGTGGACTGAAGGGTCCCAGGTTCGATTTTGGTCAGGGGCACATGCCTTGGTTGCAGGCTGGATCCCCAGTGGGGGGCATGCAGGAGGCAGCTGATCAATGATTCTCTCATCATTGATGTTTCTATCTCTCTCTCCCTCCCCCTTCCTCTCTGAAATAAATAAAAATATTTTATATAAAAATGTCTTACAGATAATTTTTAAAATAAAACTTAAATTTAAAAAATTTAGTCTCAGCTTAAGGTCTTACGAATAATAGCTAATATTTACATAGTGGTTATTTTGTGCCAGGCAATATTCCATGTATGGCCTTTATTTAAAACTCACTTAACAGGCATCCCCTGAAGGGAATAAAAATTACCTCCATTTTGTAGCTGAGAAAACTGAGCAAGCTTCCAAGGTCATACAGCTAGTACCTGGCAGAGCTGGGACCCAATCCTTCAAAGCCTGGTTCCCAGGCAGTGCTGTTATTTCTCTCCTGTGCTGCCTCTGGAAGTCACAGGGGTAAAATTCTGGGCTGACTTAAGCTTGAAGAGAATAAATGGTACATTCAATTCAAACTAAATTACAGAGTTGGGAATAATTGAGGCCTGGATGTACACCTGACCCTCAAAATTTAGGAGTGTTCCGGGAGTAGCTGGAGGGCTCTTATCTAATAAGGGTTACTATGTCACTAAAAATTAACCTCTTTCCTTTCCCCAGCAAATGTACTATACTAGAAATCTGAAATTTTCTAAACAGGAAAAAGTTATAGGAAGAATGGATATACCGTATTTTTCGGACCATAAGACGCACTTTTTTCCCCCCAGAAGTGGGGGGGAAAAGTCCCTGCGTCTTATGGTCCAAATATAGCCTACACATATACTTTAAAAAAAAAAGTTTTTTTACTTGCCCAGCTCTGTGTGGTCTCTGTGTGCTTGCCCGGCTCTAAAATGGTTCTAAATGCTGCTGTTTACTTTACAGGGTTGATTACATGTGTTTATGACTGTGATGTTGGGTTTTAACGCACATAAAATATTTTAGGACACTATTTGTTTCAGAATCTTTTTTTCTTCATTTCCCTTCTCTAAAAACTGATGCGTCTTATGGTCCGGAGCGTCTTATGGTCCAAAAAATATGGTAACAGAGCCCAAAATGTGGGTTTTAAATATTCTTATTGAGGTCATATTTCAAAGGAGATAAGAACCCTTGCCTCTAAAATTCTGAAATAATTAATATTAAAATATTACACGTAAATCAGGTGCTCTCTTGGGTTTAGAAAATCTAATGATACTCAAGCTCCTGGTCCACTCTGCTATTTGTGTGGTGATGTCATCCTCCCCACATTACTCCAGGGCATTAGTGTGACAGGGCCTTCGAATCAGGAGCTTCCCTCATGTGTATTTTTTTTTTCTTCACTTTACCTCCATATTTTAACTTTCATAATACATTACACCTTTCCTTTGTAGATAAAAATATTTGCTTACTTTTTAAAGGAAACATAAAATACAATGAGTGGCCAGATTATTATATATTAGAGGCCTGGTGCATGAACTTGTGCATGGGTGGGATCCGGCCAGCCTGGCCAGGGGGAGGTGACATGGATGGTTGGCCAGCCTGCCTGCTGGTCAAACTCCTGGTAGAGTGGACAATTTGCATATTAGCCTTTTATTATATAAGATATATACTGAGTGGCCAGATTCTTATGCATTCAGAGATCATAATAATCTGGCCACTCAGTGTATATCTAATGGTTGGTAGAATATTTCAAATCTACGTAGAAGACATATACTAGCTTGAATGAGTTTTTTTGAATTAATTGAAAACAAAATAAATTCCACTTTCTCTTAGATTTCCCTAAATGCTTCTTTTTTTACCCTTTTCAAGAGAGAGATCATTTATTTTTGCAACAAAATTACAGTCACATCTTAGCAAACACAAGTATAGGAGTAAAAAGTGAAAGTTGTAGTAATCAATCCTACAATGAATTACTCTCATTCTAATGGGACAATTAACACCAGGAAATTCTCCTTGTGGCTTTTTCTTGCCTAAGATACAAATAGCATTCATCTTGGGAAAATAGGTCTGGATATGTTATCTCTTCCACTTGCCTGACAGTATTTGTATTTTGGACCAATCCTGTTCTTGGTGCACTCACATGAACTAATGGCCCTCATATGTCAGCCACACAGGAAGAAAGGTGGATCGAATAGTCTGCTAGTTATGAGCAGAGATCCTAATTGCTTCTTGTTGTCATTGTTTTCTTTTCATGCTATAAC
This sequence comes from Pipistrellus kuhlii, assembly GCF_014108245.1. Taxonomy (NCBI): domain Eukaryota; kingdom Metazoa; phylum Chordata; class Mammalia; order Chiroptera; family Vespertilionidae; genus Pipistrellus; species Pipistrellus kuhlii. Next base: position 58,679,950 of record NW_023425595.1, on the reverse strand, counting down.
ACCACAAGGAGCAGGGGGAAAGCAATCAAATGGGTCAACCTCAAAATACAACTTAGTGAAATTAATGATCACCAGAAGATGAAAACACTTCCCACTCTCCTTCCCCTGAATCTAGGTTAAGAAGTAAAAGTTTGGGTAACATTTTTTTTTTAGCAGTAATGAAAAAATAAAAGGTTTCACTTAGCCGTTCCGGGAGGGGAGCACACACACAGCTATACTATGCAGGTGATGAATTCATGATTAGCAATACCAAAATTATTTGCCATCAATTTTATTTCCTCAGGTGAAAGAAGAAAGAAAAGAATGATATGTGGAACCATAAGACCCATAAATAGTAATTTTTATAGTTTTCTCCTAAAAAGCAGATTGATCCAAAGCTGCTTTGGGTACCAGAAGAAATTGGTTCAATTCCATTTATTCTGTGTCTTTATTATACTATGTCACTTTAAGTAGTTTCTAAAGACAATTGAGAAAATTTCCTGATGACAATAAGCTCCAAATTAATTATCTCAACCTACGTGGAAATTTTAGTTTGCCTTTTCAATGGTCTCACGGTATGCCCTTATGCCCTGCTAGCGTCTAATGAAATCGTGATGATGACATTCCTCAGTCAGGCAGGTAGAGATCTGGGACTGCTGGAGAAACAGATACATGAGTCTCTTTTTTTCAGCTGTGGCTACATTAGGTGGAGAAGGTAAAATGGAGGAGAAAGGCAACTATTCTGATAGACACCAAAACTCACAAATAACTGAAGCCAAGGTGATTTAGGATGAGATTAATTCAGTTTACAGCTCCTATTAATTCTCTATTATGCTCTGCATGTATGCATGCCTGTGGATGGTTTTCAAGAAATTAGAGAAAGTTCTCTAAAATAAGCCTGACCTCTCATCAGGCTGCACGTCTCTGTGGGAACACCAGGCCAGGGCACAGGTGGCTTGTGGATAAGGAGTGGCTAGTAATCACCTGCCCGGGACTGAGCACTGGCTGTGTTGGCTCACAAAATAACACAAGGAGGTCAACCTTCTCAAATCGGCTGGGCCAAGTAGCAGATTCAAAACAGGCGTATCAGTAAATCTGAATGAGCGAATTCAGATAATATTATAGTTAACTATGCACATGCTTCATGTTTTGTCAGGCCCTAGGGACCACAGTGTCAGTATAAGGAAAACCTAAACAGATTAAGGACTCAGTCTTCAAAGGACATAATACAATCAAACTCATCACAAGACATGACAGGGATGAATGGGAGGGGAGAGAAGAAAAGGAATAAAAAATTTCTAAGACTTTTATTTTTATCTTTCTCTCTGCAAATACCTTTTATTTTTTCCTTTTTTCAACATTATTTTTTTCTTTATTGATTAAGTTACTATATATGTGTCCTTACAGCCCCATTGCCCACCCCTCATTCATGTCTTCACCCCCCTGTTGCCTGTGTCCATTGGTTAGTCTTATATGCATGCATACAAGTCCTTTGGTTGATCTCTCTCCCTTACCCCATCCTAAGAAACTAGAAACACCAATCAGAAAGGATATATGCACACATGTGTTCATAGCGACACAATTTACCATAGCTAAGATTTGGAAATGGCCTACGAGCCCATCAGCAGATGAGTGGATTAAAAACCTGTGGTATGTCTACACCACATGTGTCAAACACAAGGCCCGCGGGCCAAATCCGTCCCGCCAGGCCTTGCAATGTGGCCCGCACTGTGCTGTCATCACTGCACTCCGCTGCATTTCCATCACAATGACAGTTTATGACTGTTCAGTAAACCATTCGGCCCGCGATTTAGGCTGGATTTTAGATTTTGGCCCCTTCTCTGATTGAGTTCGACACCCCTAATCTACACAATGGAATAGTACACTGCGGTAAAAAAGAAGAAATTCTTACCATTTGCATAAATGGAACTGGAGAGCATTATGCTAAGCAAAATAAGCCAGGAAGAGAAAGATAAATATCACGTGATCTCACTCATTTGTGGAATATAATGAACAATATAAACTGATGAACAAAAACAGATCCAGAGACAGAGAAGCATTGATCAGACTGTCAAGCCTCAGAGGGAAGGTAAGGGAGGGTGAGAGTAAGGGGGAGAGATCAATCTAAGACTTTTTATGAACATTTGAAGCATGTATAAAATATAGTTTGACTTTACAAAGCAGTGATTTTCAACCAGTGTGCCGCAAGAATTTTTAAAATATGCAATACCTGATTATTTAGGCAGGGGCATTGACCTTTTTCATCTTAGATTGTCAAATAAAAAAATAACAACAGCCAACATAATAGCCTCCCAGTATGAATGAATAAAAATTACAACTATTTTTATTTTTTTTGGTGTGATGCAGAATTTTTAGTAATAGTTTAGGCATCCCATAAGATGAAACAGGTTAAAAATTGCTGTCATACAGGTATGCACATAAGGGGAGAGAACAAACAATATGTAAATGTACCATTCCAGAGAAATGAAAAATCTTTCAAATTATGAATTTACATTTCACACATGCTATCCAGCATGTCATAGCAGAGGTATAATGATCATGTATAACAATCTCCCTGAGGCCACATTCTAGAACTTTCCCTTCTTCTTTCTCTGGTGATTAGTTTGAACAATGCTTTGTTGATAGTCACTATAAAAACTAAGGAGGTTTCCCACCCCCCTTCAAGAATAAAACATTCATCCAGCGTTTATTTATTTATTTTTATTTATTGCAATGGAGGTCCATGCCAGCCCCCAGAAATCAGGGCTGCCCGCAAATCTATTTATGATGTCCTTTAGAAGTACCATGGCTTTCTGCCTTCCACTGTATTTGCCTGCATATGAGTACGGTTTTCATGGAGGGAGCAAATGGGAGAATAAGACTGTTGAAATTTGTCTTTATAAAAGATTAAGGAAATTTCAAAATCTAAATATTAATATATTTTCCACAAAAATCCTCAATCTAGATTTTGTACTTTCTCAATGATGACATTTAGTTTAAAAGAATGGTAAACTTACATTTGCATAAGCATTAAATGGACATGGTTTTACCAATATAAACTGACACTTTCTGCAAAATTTTCACTTTCATGGAATCAGAACAGAGAGGTCATCTATCTAAACACATTTGCCAGGAATGTCCAAGAAAATTGGTGCAATTCTAGGGGGCTGGATGCAGACAGGAGACCCTGATCCTAAGGTAACTGCTGCCCCTGACCTTACAGATGAGAATATAGCATTCATTTATGAACAGTAGACCTTTTAGGTCAGGCTTCTGCAACAACTCATGCTAAACAAACAAAAATAGTTTTAACATGAGTGAATATTATTTTATTCTTTCCAATGGCATTTCATCAGTGCCATCAATGCTAAAATGTACTATGTATGTCATGTGCCCTTAAAGTAGAGTAAAATGTTGCTAATTAAGCTAAGATGCATCCTGTTTTAGCAATGTAAAAAAGAGGAACTTAGAATCAGTGAAATATAGTAAGAATGAAGCCTATTTATTTCCAAATTCTAGGCTATACTGTTTCCATAGAAGAATCCAGTGGTTGGTGACAAAGAGATTCCTTTTCCTACTCAATATTCAAGTTAAGCCAAGTTAATAAAGTAATTCCATGATATGTTAAAGGTTGATTTCATATGATTAATTCATGTCCTTCTTAGCAGATCCTCCCAACTGCTTACTGGATAGTCTCCGAACTCTGGTTCCCTTCCCTTGTCACAATGTCTCCATTATACACACAACATACACAATTCACACACACGCACATTCTCACACATCACAGGGTTCAAGACAACTTCCTTATACTTCAACGACAGCTCTAACCAAAAACATCTCAGGCGTGGTAAGTATCCCTTATCTATACAACAGTGTGTATGAAAATGCTTGGTTGAAGGCAGAACAGGGTCTAGTCCAAGCTGCATTTTCCTGTCCTTTTTTTATGTGATTTCATGTGATACTGCTTCTGGAAAGGCCCATTTTTGGCTTCCATGATCTCACGTTCTGCTTTTTCATCTCTCTCCCATTCTTCCTCTGCCTGCCTTGAAGTGTAGTTGTGCCGCAACATTCCACTGTCAATCCTTTTCTTTCTCCACACCTCTCCTAAGTGAATTCTCTCTTGGGTCACTCTAGCTCAATCATTTCTAACAAATGACTTGTCCACAGTTAGACATCCAGTTGGTAGGAAAAGACCTCAGCTAGTCAATAAACATGCATTGTGCACTTATTATGTTTCTAGGCACTGGAGACACACAATAAGTAAGACATAATCTTTGCTCTTAATGAGTGGGGGATCTTGAAGATCTATTACATGGAATCCTAATGCCATTTTGAAGCCAGTGTAGATGATCTGAGCCGTCTCAAACGATAACACATTTCAGCCATGTCACACTGAACCATACTGGTTCATGGCATGTCACAGATTTATGGACTCTTCACAGATTATGTTACAACATTTTGATTACTGGTTGTATGAAACTCTCTCTTTTTTTTTTTTTTTTTTTACAACTGGGAATAAATATTATTTATAATAGTATGTATCAAGTGGAATAGTTTGCTCAAAAGGTCATATAATTAGGTTATACAAGAAACACTCCAAGAACTAAAGAACATGAGTCTCCAGATCTAAAGGGCCCACAGATAACCAGCTCCTGGAATAACAAAAGATCCTCATCAAAGCATGTTTGTAAGAGATAGCTGACCATTGATTTTCTCTCATCATGGATGTTTCTATCTCTCTCTCCCTCTCCCTTCCTCTCTGAGATCAATAACATATATATATGTTTATTTTTTTATCAATAACATTTATATATATATATAAAACCAAATGTTTTATTCATTTAATTAGGTCTTTGAAGGTTTTTAAAAAGAAAAGCAATTTATGTCCACTTTGGTGTCCACTGATTTTTTTAAAGTATATTTTTATTGATTTCAGAGAGAGGAAGTTAGAGGGAGAGAGAGAGAGAAACATCCATGATGAGAGAGCATGATGAGAGAGAATCAGTGATCGGCTACCTCTTACACACACCCCAACTGGGGATCAAGCCTGCAACCCAGGCATGTGCCCTTGACTGGAATCATCCCAGGACCCTTTAGTCCACAGGTCGATGCTCTATCTACTAAGCCAAACCAGCTAAGCCAAAATTTGCTTATTAAGACAGTGCCACAAATTATAGATATATTTTTCAGGAATGTAATAATGATATTGTGATTATATTTTAGTGATACATACTGAAGTATTTACAAATGATAGGATATGTGTCTAGGATTTGATCCACAATAAAATGGGTTGAATAGGCTATCTGATTAGAAATCAAACAGCACTGGTCATGAGTTGATAATTATTGAATATTGGGATCCATTATACTCATTCTATCTACTTTTGTGTATATTTGAAATTTTTCAAATAAAAAAGTTACCAAAAACTTGTGCCATCCACAAGTTTGATAATCACAGTAAGCTTAATAGGCATTTTTATGGACAAGCAAAGCCATGAAGATCAGCATTTTAATTTGTTCATAACAGGAGTTAGAGGTAAATCTATTGCCGTTCAACAGCTTTATTGTTAACAACAACAACGAATAGGTATTTGGCATTTAATCCACACTATTTCTGTGACTGCCTTAGTTCTCTTAGGATCTTTTTAAAGTCTCTACTCCAGTATAATATTAGGCACTGTCATTTTTTAATAATTACTTGCCAAGATTTTTTCTAACTGGTAAAAAAAAAATGTAATGGTGTATATTAGTGAAATCTTAGATTTGGTGAAAGATGTTAGACAGGTTGAGGAGAAAAAGTGTTAATTAAAACATGACACACTCTAACAGTGTGTTCTAATATCATAAATGTTAAAATGAAAAAACTTGTCTCTTGAAATGGATGAAAGTCAGCATTTTCTCCAAAGGTATCCTTTCTTATTCCAACCCTTCATCCCTACACTAAATCAATCTTTACAATCAGGAAATCCACATAAGGATATCTGCCTACACCTGTTGGCCAGTAGTATTCCTACCTTCTCCTCCTTGTCCCCATAAGTACTAATTTGAAAACACAAGCTTTGTGTGCGTGTCCTGTCCAGTGCCAAGCAGAGTGACTTGTTCCAGAAACACTCAGAAGTTGGATCAACATGTCCTTTTGTGCCTTTCTAAGTGTTTTCTTCTCAATGGTTCCTAGTGACCAACATGCCAATGGATTTCCACTCTGTACCAGTCAGAGTTTATTACTGGAAAACAAAACACAAAACTAACCCCTCATACCCCCACCCCCACCCCCGAAACTAGCTATGCCTGCCAATGTAAGCAGAAACAAACTTTGTTGTAAAGGTTACCCACAGAATCTCCAGGAGGCCTGGAAAACTGGCTTTAGAGCTTAAGGAGCCCCAAAGTTAACTCTTGGAATGACACAGAGCTGGTCCTGTATTGACACCTCTCCTGCCACCACCAGGTCCAGACTCTGGAGCTGGCCCAGCACTGGTCAAAGGGACGTTGCTGACTGGAACATCTGGGGCAGAGTCTAGGGCATGGGCCCATGCCTATGATATAAGGATGCTTGGGCATGAAAACACCTGGCAATTTTATAGAGGGGAGTGGGCTCTGCCTCATAATGGGGGAGACCCTCCAACATGGGCAAGGGGTTCAGATGGCAGTGCTCAAAAAAAATGCCAGGTGTCCACTTAGTACTATAAACAAATACGTTTGAAAGCACAAGGGCAGAGTAATAGGGCACACAGAGGGTGCACAGAGTGAGTGCTTCTGCCTTTCATCTTTGTCTGGTTTGATTAGGTGTACTATGAAATTTTATTTTAGAACCTGGACACATGTCTATTTTATTGCTATTCAAAATACTTATAATTTTGAACTAAGAATTTCAAGCATAATCTTAGAGAGTTAAAGAATATAAGCCAGTCAGAGAAAGACAAGTATCATATGATCTCACTTATATGTGGGATCCAAAGAATAAGATAAACTGATGAACAAAATAGACCCAGAGACAATGAAGCATGGAATAGATTGACATATTTCAGAGGGAAGGCGGGGGGGTGGGGGGCAGCAAGAGATTAACCAAAGAATTTATATGCAAACTAGAGGCTCAATGCACAAAATTCATGGAAGAGTAGGCCTTCCTTCCTTGGCTGCTGCCGGCACCGGATTCCCTCTGGTACCCGGGACCTGGGCCTCCATCATAGCCCCAGCTTTGTCCAAAAGGTCATCCAGAAGGACGTCTGGTCTAATTAATATATAATGCTTTTATTATTATAGATAAGCATAACCCATGGACAGAGACAATAGTTAGTGAAGGACTGGGGAGGGGATGGGAGTGGGTTAGAGAGAGTCAATGGGAGAAAAAGGGGACATCTGTAATACTTTCAACAATAAAGGTAAACTTTTAAAAAAAGGAATACCTGGAAATAGGCTATTTAATTCAACCTAAGGGTGGTCACAGAATAGATGGAGTTATTTTATTAATTATTATTATTATTTTTTTAAATCCTCACCTGAGGATATTTTTCCATTGATTTTTAGAGAGTGGAAGAGAGAGGGAAGAACAGAGAGAAATATTGACGTGAGAGAAACACATCGATTGGTTGCCTCCTGCACAAGCCCTGCCCAGGGCCCAGACCAGGGAGGAGCCTGCAACTGAGGTACATGTCCTTGACCGGAATCGAACCCAGGACAGTTTGGTCCACAGGCTGCTGCTCTATCCACTGAGCCAAACTGGCTAGGACTAGATGCATTTATTTTAATTAATATTATTAATTTATTTTAATTAATATTATTAAATATTAACATTCACAATTTAATTACTATTTAATTAAATATTAAATGTTAATATTTAATATAATATAATATTTAACATAAATACTCTGCTCAAGGAATTTATTTATAAATAAAAGAAAGGGTGTAAAATAATTATTTGTTACATAAATGTTACTAAGTTGAATTGCACTTCAGCAGATTTATGTATACCAGGAGCTCAATTGAAATTGTATAATCAGATTTAGGAGGCTTTTCTCCTTAAAGTTCTCACCAGAGGACATTTTTCCCACTGAGTTTTTAGATAGAATGGGAAGAAGGAAGAGGAAAAGGGAGAGAGGAAGAGCGAGAAAGATGAGAGAGATACATTGATTGGTCGCCTCCTTAGGCCAGCAATTGAACTTGCAACCCAAGTACATGCCCTTGATCAGGAATCGAATGTGCCACCCTTCAGTGTGTGGGACAATGCTTTAACCACTGAGTACACTGGCTAGGGCTAGGAGGTATTTTAAAATCATAGGCACCAAATTCCTACCAATAACAGTATTCCTTCTTATTATATTCTTGATAGGTGGCCCAAAATGCACCACTGTCAATGCAGTGTGTTATGTGGTCTGTTTCTGAGCTTTTTGATATGGACTCTATTCATCTATGAATCCAACCTAAGCTAGTGTTGATTTCTTCTGTACAGTTGGTTAGTACTCAAGCAAACTAAAATTATTATTTACAGTTTACACTGTTGTTAAGCTAGGCTGCCACTCCCTGTCATTGGGCAACTGATTGTAGATTCTAAACGAAGTCAACAACTATTCTTTTTTAAATATAATCTTAGTTTTGGCCCTTGCTTTGGGCTAAGGGATATCAAGTTTAATCCTGATTGCCATCCAAATTCACTACTGCTTTGAGCTTTGCATTATCAATAAACCTGAAAAATGTATGAAATAAGTGCATCTGTATTGTTAATAAAATTGTAGAAATGTTAGGGTGGAGGGAAGAGCTATGAAGCAGGGCAACAGAAACCACCTTCTATGTTGGCTCCCACACCTTTGAACATTCTGTGGGTACAGCTAGCTGATCAGTTCAGATATTACAGCATGTCCCAGACCTCCGTTTTTCAACTTACCCAGGAGTCAACTTGATAGATGTGTCCCCAGGATCGTATAGATGTAAAAATTTGATGAGTCTGACTCTATTTTAAATACCCTTATTATACTTTAATGGAGAAACTTTTGTTACAATACAGAACTCTTTAGTAAATACCATAACCCAATTCTTCTATTTTGTAAATCTTGACTTTCATATACTGGTTTCACATATTGGGCTACAAACACAATATACATTAGACATAATATGAAAATAAAAATTCTATGCTAGGTATTTTAATATAGTCTTTTAAAATTATGACTAATGATGTACATAATATATATTTAATTAAAACAGCTTTGATTAAACTTGATATCCCTTTAATCATACATTTTATTTAAATCCACTTAAGTAAAATGTATGATTAAACTTTTTGATTGAAAACATTTGCCTTAAGTTTCTTTATAACTTAAATGGTTCCTAAGACCAAAGAAAATCTGAAATTAAAATCTAAATGTTCTATTGGATTATACAATCTTCAGAAAATCTGAGTTCCAAATTCTGCAGGATAGAATGTTCTTATTCCACCTCTAAAGGGGAAAGGAAGAAATGTACTTGCATGGTAAATACATTCCAGAGATTGTTTCACACTTAAAATATTCATCATGCCAATTTGGAGATATAAAAATTAGGGAACAGAGTTTATGATGTCATTGGTGATATTTGCTAAAAACAGCTGTGGGAGAATAAATTATTGGTTTCACCATGAATGATGGCTTCAAAGCATAAGGCAGCTTTTAACCATACACTTGAATAAGGGAAAGAGGAAGGAGAGTTACAGCAGCTGAAATAAGCTCTTATATCAACATTCTAATTAACCAAGACCTAATCCCAATAATTACAATAGAAACTATATTTAAAAGCTATGTAAAAACCTTTGAATCTGCAGGCATTAGCTTGCTTGAGACTGATATTTAAAAGAGTTACTGAGCTCTCCTTAAGCATTTACAACAATCATCTGGCTTTGTACTAAAAAGGAAAAAAAAAAAAGGCAATATAGTAACTTGTAAATTATTTCTATGGCATCTGAAACATCATGGAGAGCACACACAGACAATATACAAATTGCCTAATTACATTGAGAATGAAGTTATTTATCCCTTAGAACAGTAGTACCAATTAATTTTATAGACAAAGAGGATTGGAGTTGGCACAATATTCTTTTCTCAAATGTGCCTATCTTCCATTTTTATAACACAGAGACTGAGGTTTAATAAAACTTGCTCATGGTTAGCATATGTGAGCTAACGGGTTAAAAGCTCCTGGAATGGGAGAACATACTGTATTTGGATTCTTTAAATTCGGGGTATTTACTGAGGACTTAGAATGTGAATTGAGCACACAATTTCAGTTAAAGCTCTCTCTGGGTGATAGTCCGTAAGCTGTTGTTAAAGATCACTGCAGTAAGCCTTTCTTTAATAAGCCATATCCAGGTGAAGTCTCACTAAAACTAAAACCTATAGTGTAATTGCCTTGAATTTTTAGTAACTTCAACATGTTAATACATTTTTTTCTCTCGTATACTACCAGAATTATATATACTACCAGAATTACAAGGCAGGACATGTTTGGCAGACACTATAAAGACAGTGTAACTACCTGAAATAGAACTGTTTCCTTCTCTCTTTTGAAGGATAATAATTTGATAAGAGAAACCCTAATTAACTACTTCATTATACATTTTAGCAGAGTAATTTTCATGGCTTTAAGCACTTATTGTAAAACATGAAGCAGAAATTTAACCATACATATAAACACCCAACTATATGAGTTTCTCCTGAAGATGATCCCAAGATAATAAGGTTTGTGGACAGAAGCTCAATCTAGAATGGCATTCTGTTTTCGTTTGCTTGAGATTGGCATACTGGAATCTTCAAGAAACAAGGAACTGTTCTCTACAAGGACTGCACTGGTTTGATCTTCAACTCTCCTGTGAACTTCCTATGCTGACCTGCAGTGAAAGGATCTGCTGGATCTTCAAAGACACAAATGTAAATGGTGTGCAATTTTTTTTTTTTTTTTTTTGGAATTAATTGCATTTGGAGCATTCTGAATAAGTGCTCTGTGGTACTACAAGCACATGGTCATTTTCACACAGTGCTATTTCTGTAAAGTCTCATTATTTCCATCTTCAGAATCTGCTTCCTTAAGGATAGCTGGGCCATCGAAGGTGATTGCAATTTAACATCTTTTTCTACTTGAAGAAATAGGTTTGCTAAAACCAAAACTTCTGCTCTTCTTATTTCAGAAATTTGTGCCAGAAGTAACTGTATGTTGATCAGCACCTCAAACATTACACTAACCATCTACTTTTATATAAAAACTAGTAGCCCAGCCGGGACCGGTTTGGCTCAATGGATAGAGCATCGGCTTGGGGACTGAAGGGTCCCAGGTTCGATTCCGGTCAAGGGCATGTACCTTGGTTGCGGGCATATCCCCAGTAGGGGGTGTGCAAGAGGCAGCTGATCGATGACTCTCTCTCATCGATGTTTCTGACTCTCTATCTCTCTCCCTTCCTCTCTGTACAAAATCAATAAAATATATTAAAAACAAACAAATAATAAAAAAAAAACAACTAGTAGCCCAGTACACAAAAGCCATGCACAGGGGAGGGCAATTTCCCTCAGCCCAACCTGCACCCTCTCCAATTGGGGAGCTTTGGGGGATTGAGCCTATCTGGCAGTCAGATAGCCCTCTTGCAATCTGGGACTGCTGGCTCCTAACTGCTCACCTGCCTGCCTGCATGCCTGCCCCTAAATGCCTCTGCCTGCCTGCCTGATTGCCCCTAACTGCCTCTTCCTGCCTGCCTTATCGCCCCCAACTGCCCTCTCCTGCTGGCATGATCTCACCCACAACTGTCTTCCCCTGCTGGCCTGATCACCCCTAACTGCCTCTGCCTCTGCCTCAGCCCCCACCACCATGGCTTTATCTGGAAGGAAGTCAGATATCCGAAAGATGGCCAGTTGACCTGGTCTAATTAGCATATTACTCTTTTATTAGTATAGATAGATTATGTAGGATAGGATTATTTAAATGGAGGGGACCCCTTTTTCAGCAGAAGGAGATGCTCTTGGCAGACAAAAATACATAATCCCTATATCTGAACTGATAGCCAGCTATATGTACTACACTGCCAAACCAGTCATTAAAAAATTGAACTGCTTTCTTACACCTTACATCAAATAGCTGTTGCCCTTAAAACCCCTCCTCATTCCCTACCTTAGGTTCTGCCTTTGCAGTTCACCCAGATTAAATTCTGACTGGTTGGTTTCTATGCTAGTCAGCATTAGAAGCTCTGCCTCTGAGGCAGCCATTGGCTCTTTGCAGTTAACCCAGATTTGGTTCTGATTGGTCAGTTTCTATGCTAGTCAGAGTCTCTGGGCCTATCTCTGGGCCTGATCAGAGAGGCGGAGCTGATCAGCAGCCCCCACTGAGGCCTGAAGAGCAAGAGAGAGGCAAGGGATGATCAACTGCTGCCACAGAGGCTGCGGCTCAGATCCTCTCTCTCTCTCCAGATTTCTCTCCAGGCCTGATCCCTAGTCCCCACGGCAGACAGTGCTGGGTCACCACGGCAATCCAGCACTGACTGCAGAACTGACTTCTGGTATTTGGTCAAGCCTTTGGTCATTACAGATCCTGGGTTTTTATATATTAGGATAGTAAGACTTTCAAATATATATTCCAGTATTGTTTGACCTTTTACCTAAAGAAACCAGGATGGCAACAGAATGGTAACGGAAAACTTTGGGTATTAGTCCAAGGGCAGAACATCTACTTTTTAAAACGCAATGAGATGGATTCACTCAATTACCATTTACCAATCCTTGCACTTGTCCCTTTTCAGCTCTCTCTTCCATTCCCACCAGCAACTATTTAAAACCCTTTTTTAGAATCCTTTTCTCACTTCTCTCATTCTCTGTCCTCTGACTGAGGCCATCTAGTAAAATCCTTTAACTTCCAGTTCCACTTCATGAATTATAAATCCCTGGTTTTCCCCCTTTTTTCCTCCCAGGATAAGACCTCGCTTTCTTCTTCAAGGCCAGACCTGTCACAAGCTGCCCAGCAGAATTCAGTGTCCCTCCCAAGCTTCTGAGGACCCCACAGATACTTGGCACTTCTTATAATGCAAACTCTCTCCCTCTCCTACTCATCTTTGTATCTTTGGCACCTCCCACTAAGCCTAGCAAGCAAAGATATTCAAGAAATATGCTACACTGAAACTACTTACATTTAAGCATGAGCTATTTTCAATAGCTTGAACCAGAATGGAGTTTGTCCCAGATTACAGACCAGCATATGATTTCTGCTCCACTTTATGTTTTAACCCTTAAGGGACCCCATAAAATAGGAATAAGACATTTCCGGTGACTAAAGTTGCCAGGTAAAATACAGGCTACCCATTCAAAATTGAATTTTAGATAGACAACAAAATAATTATTTTTAGTATAAGCAAGCCCCGAATAATAGCGCATGGGACATACTTCTACTAAACACAATCACTTATTGCTTATCAGAAATAAAATGTAACTGGCAACCTGTATTTATATTTGCTAAATTTCACAACTCTGCCAGTGACTCTAAAAAATTCTCAGAGGGCTCAAGATATACTGCTTTAGAGCTCCTGGTAGTATACATCCAAACTGCACAACTGGCCAGATGTTATGTCTGTGAATACAGCTGAGTATCTCCCTCAGTATCCCAGTCACCTCTTTTAGGAAAAGCTGTTTATTATGTAAAATTTTCACTTATTCTGCTACTTCATAGAATTCCCTTCAATGCCACCTATCAATAATTTTAGCAAAAAGAATACTGTAATGTTACTCAACATCCCTTGGAAAGCTGATATTTATAGAGCTACTCCCATGCCTCAGTTAAATCCTCGTTACATGTACTAATAATAAACCACTTTTGACATGTTCATATTTTTATTTTATTTTTTTATTTTATTTTTTTTTTAATATATTTTATTGATTTTGTACAGAGAGGAAGGGAGAGAGATAGAGAGCTAGAAACATCGATGAGAGAGAGAGTCATCGACCAGCTGCCTCTTGCACACCCCCCACCGGGGATGTACCCACAACCAAGGTACATGCCCTTGACCGGAATCGAACCCGGGACCTTTCAGTCCCCAAGCCGACGCTCTATCCATTGAGCCAAACCGGTCTCGGCAACATGTTCATATTTTTAAATTAAACCAGCAAAACACAATAAGGAAAATAAACAAGTCTTTCCTTCTGGAATTTCCGTTCTTCATTAAAAGGGCACAGGGAGGCATCCAGGCCTCCCTAACAGGTTGGGTTGGGGAGAGGCAGCCTGGCAGGCAAAGGTGGAGCCTGTGATGTCACCGCCATTGGTCTTTGTTGGCAAAGCCTTCCTGAATATGAAGCATCTGTGAATCTGAGCACCTCAGCGCTACTGTGCCTGGGAGGGCAAGAGGGACAGTTGCCTCGTTTAGAATCTTGCCCATTCTGGAGGCTTGAAATCTTGGTCATAGAGGAATGCCTCACAGGTTGTTCAGAGACATCCCTACCTCATCAATGGAGGAAAAAAGCAGGTTTCTCCTGCAAAGGAGTACCATTTCGGAGTAAAAAAAAAACAAAAAAACTGCTGTGCCTGCCGGTTTACTGATGAATGCTGATGGTGCAATAGAAGTTACAACCCAAAGTGGAAGAAAGCATGGCCTGCAGCTTGCTCCGGTCCTGAAAGTTCCCTATAGGAATGTATTCTCTCAGTGATCTTGATAGGGATGACAGCAAAGGCATTCCTTTCTCATTTCCATGAAAGAATGAATTAGAAATAGATACCTCCCAATGCAGAGGGAGACCAGAGTGTGTGCCCTCCTTAAATTTCAACTAGACTAGTCTCGGAGATGACTTCTAGGGAGACAGTGACGAAGTCTGCCCTCACTACTAGGCGTCCTAAGATGAGAATGAATTAAGACGTTTGTCCCAACCCAAGCACACCTGCTTTCCACCATATTGGCAGCTCCAGTGAGGACTCCCGCACACACACGCACACGCACACACTGCAGAGATGCAGAACAATGCCTGGATGCCTGCCCAAAACCGGCCTGTCCAAATGACAGCCTCAATTTATGTTCCCAACCCAAAGCTCGCTGGGGGGAGCGGGAGAAAGGGGGTAGCAGAGTCTTTGCCTGGTTGTCGTGGGACAGGGATGACATTTGGAAAGCTCAAAGCGCGGGGCTTCCCACCTGTCTGTGCGGAGCAGAGAGGCTGACAAACATATTCATTAAACTTGATCTGAAGCAAGCGAGCCTGCGAGGTCTTTCCTGAAATATTCATAAGGCGTGTTACCGGACTCGCCGCTTGGGGTTGAACAGAAACACTGCGAGTCGTCGCAGCCCGCACCCACATTTAGGGAGAGAAAAATAAAAGGCACTCACAACAGCACACCCACCACCTCTCTCCACTGTTCCCCTTTTTACAGCCCTCAGGGCAGTCGCTCCCCATCAGCCTGTTCAATCCCCACACACCCCCCAGGAAAGAGAGAGGCTCGGATTAGTGCGGAGTTCCCAGCAGTGGGAGGAGGAACCGCGGTCCCCGCAGCGCGGACGACCCCAGCCCCGCAGCTCGCCGCCCGCAGCCTTGCCTCACGCCCAGGGCTGCGGGCTGCGGGCAGGGGGCTCCCCCGAGGACCCGGCAGGCCGTCCTGCGCCCTCGCTCCCCGTGTCGGCCTGGGCCAGGCATGCCTCCTCCAGGGCCCCGCGTTCAGTTGCTAGGTGACCCGCCCCGGGCACCCGGGCGCACACATCCTCGCGTGCCAACCTGCAGCTCCGCGGGCGCTCATCTCAGGGGCAGGCTGGGCGCTGCTGCCCTAGAGACACGGAGCCCCGGCTCCGAGCGGCCGTGCGCTTCCCTTCCCGTCCCCCGTGCCCACAGCCCTGCGTTCCCGCTGCGCCCCGGACGCAGCGCAGCTCGCGCGGTGGGTGCCTCGCCTCCCCGCCACCTCTCTCCTCCCCGCCGCCACCTCTCTCCTCCCCGCCGCCACCTCTCTCCTCCCCGCCGCCACCTCTCGCCTCCCCAAGGGCGTTCGCCCCCGGCCCCTCGGCCCCGGCTCCGCGCTCACCTGGCTGGGGCGGCGGGCGCTCAGCAGGTCCCGGCGCTCAGCAGCGGGTCCCCATCCCCGCCTCCCCGGGCTCGGGCTGCGCACTCCGTCCCGGCGCGGGGCTGGACAGCGGCCGCGGTGCCGCACTGGCTGCGGGTGCGGGGCGGGGGGCGGGGACGGCCGGAATCTGGGTCGCGCGGAGCGGAGCAGCCGGGAGGCACCCGGCGGCCGGCGGGAGGCGGCGACAGCGGCGGCCGCGGGAGGGCGCGGAGGCGGCCGCGGGAGCGGGCGGGCGGACTGAGCATGCCCAGTGCCCGGCCCGCGGGCGCGGCGCGCACAAGGGGGTCGCGGTGGATGCCCCGCGCCCGCGGCTGGGGCTGGGGGCGAGGCCTAAGGGGTGTGTGGGGGGGGGAGGGTTAAATCTGCGGCCCCAGGTGCAGGGGTCAGGGATGGGGGTAGGGGTATTGGTCCCCGAGACCCAGTTTATTTGCTCCTGGGTCGACCCCAGAGGCGAGGCGAGGGGCACAGAAGATGGTGAACCTCAGACTTGCCAATGGGGTTACCAGAAGAGTCCTGGAATGACAGGGCAAGATGTATTCCTCGCTCCCTCCCCAGAGACTTGTATGAGAAAGTCAAAGTTTGGTTTTTAGCTTCGTCCCAACCTCTGCAGCCTCACACTCATCCCCCCAAGCCAGATGCCCACCAGCTGCCACCCGCTTTCCTTTGCCAAGGCCTCCCCCGCGGGCTGCCAGGAGCCCCCGCCTTGCTGGAGTCCTGGACCAGTCCGGTCAAGTTCTCAAAGAGCCAGCACTTTAATTAGGTGTAATTGAGTGATCGTGTCAGTCTTCCCAGGTCACATATCTGCATTTCAACCAGGGCTTCAGAAACAATACCCTGACCCCGGGGTTAATTATAAGGCATGAATTATATAGACAGCGTGGCGTGGGCTATTTTGGAAACATTGTTTTACAGTGAAGTAGGCCTGGGCCAAAACTCATTTACTAGCGCGCGCGCGCGCCCACACACACACACACACACACACACACACACACACACACGGTGACTTGTGCCTTTCTCTGCTATTGTATTTTATGTTGATGAAGAATGTTTCGTCTATATCTACTAAAAGAGCTACTTATGTGAGGGCAGCCTAGGGTCAAGGAAAGAGGATGAGTGAGCTCAGAGGTCAGCCTTGATTTCAGTGTCATTTACCACACCAGTAGGCTACCTCTCTATTCTGCACCTGTTTCCCCTCCGTCTCTCTGGGAGGTTGTAAGGATTGAGGCAATCCCCGCAAAGCACCTGTTACATAGCACATGCTCACCAGATAAAAGTCCCTGCAGGTGCCACCTCCACGATTCTGTTTTCATGAAAGATTTGGGTTGGTGATCATCCATCCTTAAATGGTGAGAATTTATCGTGTTCCCTCCTCCCATGAAACAACCTTAAATATTTGATCTAATTTTTTTTTTATCATTGTTAAAAGCATTGGCCACTCAGAGCTTTTCTCTTAACTGACTAGTTTCTTCACACTTCCTTGAATAAATCTCTTGGGAAAAGCTAGGCTGAGGCTGTGTATCGGTTCTTTTTGGAGGAAAAAGCTTTTCAGGAGAGAGTCTCTATGGGCTGTTTTATCCACATGACAGAAGAATTTCACTTCATAGTCTTTTAAAAGCCATTTAATGTGTTGTATTCCCCTGTGGTCCTTGTTTCACAACTATCACATAAAGTAAGACATGCTTATATGGAAGGAAACACTTTTACTAACACTGTCCACAGGGTTGGGGAACCTTTTTTCTACTAAGGGCCATTTGGATATTTATAACATCATTCATGGCCATATAAAATTATCTAGTTAAAAATTAGCCTGCTATGTTGGGTCAAACATCCAATTAATTCACCCTTAAGGTCTTGGCAGACCAGAGCAAACAATTTCTCAGGCATTATACACCCAGGGGGAGGGGATATGGACAATTAGCCGGCCTGCCTGGTGGTTGAATTCTGGTTCCAGGGGACAATTTGCATATTAGCCTTTTATTATATAGGATATACACTGAGTGGCCAGATTATTATGTGTTCAGAGATCATAATAATCTGGCCACTCAATGTATATCATTTGGTTGTTTGGATCCATCTACTATCTGAATAACTTAAGCTTTTCTCTCTGTTTCTTTTATTGCCCAAATGTGAGACAGACTTGGTATTACTTAAAACCTAGTTTTCCAAAGCATATTTGTACACATGTGTTCTATAGCAATTAGTGACAACCTTGCCATGGTTTAATGTTTAATTCCAGAGAAGTCTCATTCATCCTTGTATGACATAACAGCAGACAACCAGCAAGTGATAGATTACAATAAAAGATTGTGAAATGAGTGAATGAATGTATATGGTTCTCAATCCTTCTTGCTTTCTCAGATCATAGTTATTTCCTAATTGATCTTCTTAATAACTCTAGGGTTTCACTCAGTTTTGTCCCTTCCTACTCTACTAATTTTCCTCCAGCCACAAATTCACAGATTTCTACCCAACAGGGTCCACAGAGCATGTGGAAGAAAATCTTGGCCATCGTTCATTACAAATTTGTGTGTGTCGGCTGAAGCCATACTGTATCATCCGCAAGCCAGTGGCCCAATCCCCAGCAGCTATCTTCCCCCAATCCACAGCAACTATCTTCATTTTTATCCTTCTTTTCCACCTCTCCTACCCTCCATGCTCTTACCAACGTACATCTGTCTTTCACCACTGCACCAGAGAAGAGAGACCAGCAAGTATTATCACCCAAGGAATTAGTTCAATATGTCCTCCACAGCCTCTCTTCTTCTTTATTAATTTCAGTAGAATAGATAATTGTCTTTATTCTTGAATGCTAATCTATACCAATAGACTATTCTTGTCTATTTTTAGTCCCTCTCTTCTGGCTATCACCAAGTTTTCTTTTATTTCTCTCAACCACCTTCCATTTTCTAATAAACATATTCAGAGTTTGTTGGGAAAGCTGACTTGACCCTTATGCTGTTTTAAGATGTCTAAAAATAAACTACCTCAGGGGTCCCCTTAAAGAAAACTCATCGGCCTTCTCCTGTCACCAGGCATCTCTTTTGTGCTTCATCATGGCTATAGTTACATCTGCTGATCTTCTATGTATGCACAGATGTGTGACCTCAGGCTGTACTAACCTGAAGTGCACTTCCTAAACACACCCATGATCCAACACCTTTTATCTTTCAGAGTACTAGGTACTGTCCAAGAAAGCTACTCTGATATGCATCTTTGATGCCACCAAACAAATAAGCATTTCTCATCAGTTAATAAACACTGTTGAAACAATACAACTAATAGACAATCTAGTAGGATGACACATAGAAAGGTTTTCAGAAGTTCAGGCAATAGACTTGAAGGAGACTAATGGAGTTTTGGTTTAATCCAAGAAAGTTGCTTACAGGCTTCCAAACTGGCAGGGATCTAGTTTGAAACTAGTAGTTTGGAAGCAATTCATTGTTTGAAGGAGGGAAATAAAGTGTTTGGTGACACGTGCTAGAGCAATGTTACATAATGTTAAAGCACCAATAGGGTAATTAAGGGATGTGGGCTTACCCTCTTTCCATTTTATCTCTAAAACAAAGATGATAATAGTAACATTTACCTTATAGGGTTGTTGGTGGGATTAAATTAATAATGATTTGTAAAATACTTGGCATAGTGCCTGCCTACTCTGCCATGTCAGTCATGAATCCAGCTGTATATTTCTGGATAAGAAGCCTATTGAACAGAATACCAGGAGATTAAGAGATCAGGCAGTTAAGAAACAGAGATCACCAGATGTAGCATTTAGACGTACTGAGCAGAGAATCCATGGAGGAGGAAGTTGTGCCTCCAAAGCCTGCCCCAATTACAGCCGTGGAGCTGCGGAGGAAGGACAGACCTAGCAGATGCTGTACTCTGTCATTTATCTATCTACCTGGACTTTTCATTGCCCATTATAAGTGACACAGGGTTTGGGTGAGTATGCTGCCTTGCTCAAGACATCTCTCACTGAACGTCATCCTTAGGAATTCATTTGAATACAAACTTCCCCACCCAGAGGTTTCTTTCTTTAGCAAGGTTAAATTGAGCAATGAGCAGGTAGGAATGTTCTGCCTAGGTCATCCTGGGGGTGGGGCAGAAGTCATGGCCCACTCATTTATTTTCAATCTGATCTTAGGTGTTGTGGCTTGAAGAATTGGTAGTAGGACATGTATGTATTATAGGAATTGACTTGATAATGAAACTAGGCCTAAAGAGCATGAGGCCTTGTCTCATTTCGCTTCATTGTTGGGTAAAGCTTAAAAAGTAGTATACAAGGCCACCCTGTTACCAACGGAATGAATTTTATGGCTTATGGGGTTCTGTGTACAAAACAAGTGGTGGTTGATCCAATATGCCTATTAATATCTGTGTTGGTATAATTATGACTGGCTTACACAAGAGTTAATCATCATGCTAGAGAACCAAACCAAATAAACTAAGACTCAGACATGCAGCCGTGGGTGTGATCTCAAAATGTGAACTAGAGAGGGCTTTGCAGTAACTTAGACTGGTCCAAAATGCAACTCCTTTAATAATCATGAATTGGGCAACTAGTATAGATCCTGCACTATGCTAGATACTGGGGATACAAAGATAGGGGAAACACTGTCCATAATCTCGAAGAAATCATCTCTAGGTGGAGGTAAAAACATACACACAGTCACAAACATTGCGGGCTTTTTTTCCAGGTTTGTTTCCAACATAGAAGCAAATCTGTATTAAGCCTCCTCCTCCTCCTCCCATGTCAATCACCCATTCTGAGTTCTCTGTGCCTGGTTTTGCAGATCATTCCCCCATGACAATGCAGGCCAAAATTATCTGTGAGTTCTGGTGCTCAGGGTCCCACTTCTGCCAGCTAAACTTGAGGTGTCATAGTAATCTCCAAAACAAGTGTGATTCTGCTACAATCCCAGAGCAAGAAAATGGTGTCAGACAACAAGGTCAGAGTGTAAATATTTTGTGGCTGACACTGTGTATGATTCTCCTATTTGGAAATGTTAATGGGCCCGTACTGCAATGACCTTTCCTGATGAGCAGTCTCAGGGGTGGGGCTATTGACACTTAATGAGTGGCAGCTACTATACCAGAAAACACATCTTTAAGGAGCAAATTTTATATTTTTGAAGGCTGTCTTAAAAAACAGTCAAGTTTAGTAGATGAGAGAGAATTCAGGCTTCTATGAATCTATAAAAATCAGGCTGTGAAACAAACCAAGAGGTTGTATCATTTCTTCCTGGAAATTTATGTTACTTAGGTTGAAGGAAGTGAAACTTTGGGAGGACAAGGTATCTGTTTTGATACATTTGAGGACAACTCAAGATGCCTATAAAATACATATCTGCTGTGGACAATACATTAAGAAAATGCCTCTGTTGAAAATGATATCACCAGATATGACTTCAAATACATACACTAAATGGGAATGCCACTTGCTTTATGCATGGTGCTGGCTTAGACATGACTCCAAGCCAAGTTCCCTCAATCCACCCAACTTTTTTGACCTCGGTAATTGTATATGGGAAGCTCAGGTGTACTCAATGTGGGCGATCCTAAGGTTAAAACTACCATCAGCATTGTTTTAGGTGGAATGTCCTGCCATTGCTGACTGGCAGCGTCAGAGACTGCTGAGAACTAGAACTCCTGGCTCTGGGGCCAGGCTTGAAGAAATCAGCATCCAGGAGTTCAGGTCACACCCAGCAACATTCGTCTCCCTGTCACTTCTGGCCTTGACTTGGAGGATGCAGTCAGGAAGGCTGTGGCCATCAAGGCAAAGAAATATTTTCTTTTGTTCTAATCCACTGGGGATAGAAGTCTCCATTCCTAGAAAAAGGGATAGTTATAGCTAGGGGAAAAGAAAGTAATCCCAGAGACTATGCGTTTATCTTAATAAAGCAAACACATTCCCCTACCCTATTTTGGAAGGGTGAGTTGGTAGTGTACTTTTAATAAATACAATGAATAGATTTATAAGTGGATAGGTAAGTAGACGGATGAGTGGATAGATGGAGAGGAGGAAAGGATGTTGAATGAGTAACATGGGTAAGGCATTCATCTGTCCAGAATTTTGAGACTATCCACATTTCAAATATTTACTCTCATTGTTAAATTGTATTTCAGATTATGTGTCGGGTTACACCCCCCCCACACACACAGAAAAGATGTTGACTGGCAGCATCAAAGACTGCTGAGAACATATATGGAGACATTTCTCCTGGTAATTTAATATGAGAACTAAAAAAAGATTAAAGATTATCATAACATCATCTTTATTCAACGCTTACTGAGAGGGCTGTGATGTTATAAAGGAAAATAATGTGGAGCCTGACCTCAAAAAGCTCATAGTCTATTAACTGAAAAAGCCACAGGAACAAGTAAGTTTAATGCAAGAGAGTCAGTGATGCACTAGCAGTGTTTCCCAAACTTCTCTCATGATGAGAATCACCTGGTGGAGTTGTTAAAATACAGATTCCTGAATCCCAACTAAGAAGTGCTAAACTAGAATTTTAGGGAACATATAGGTAAAACTGTATACTTAACTAGTGCTCTAAGCTTTTGTAGTTGAGTATACAATCATATATATATATATATATATATACATATATATGTATATATATATATATATATATCATATAAAATTGTATACTTAACTAGTGCTCTAAGCTTTTGTAGTTAAGAATACAATTTTACCTATATGTTCCCTAAAATTCTAGTTTAGCACGTCTTAGTTGGGATTCAGGAATTTGTATTTTAACAACTCCACCAGATGATTCTCATCATGAGAGAAGTTTGGGAAACACTGCACTATAGGGATGCACAGATTTCTAATGGGAGCCCACTAGGAAGAGTGTCTGTGATATATTTTTTTTTTAGTATGCCCAGAAGTCTCCTACACACAATGAAAATATTCCACAGAGAAGTATGTCTCCTCTTGGCACAGTGACTTGTCAGTACAGGGCCCTGTCGCTCACCCAGAACAGGTATGCAGGTCAGGTCAAAGGCTGTTGCTTTACATTTCATGCACCACGTGTTTGAGTGTATTACACAGCTACAATGTGAGAACAGCCTGCAGGGATGTAGCTTTGAAAGTTTGACTTTTTAGCTTCTGAAATTCTGCATAACAGCCAGGCTTCAAGTACCTATTCTTTCTTTTGTTACTGTAGAAAGGGCATTTCTTCTATGAATCATCTTGGACACTAAAAAACTAAAATTGTAAATTATTGTATTTCTATATTCACAATCCATTAACTTCCTTCACTACAACAAGACACATTTCTAGGGGAGACTCCACATATTTAGGTCCTAAAAATTAATCATAGCTCAAGGATAATAATAACAACTGAAGATCATTTAAAAAAAATGATGAAAATAACATACCTCCACATTGCTCCCACTGTGTATCAGGCACTGTCATAAATTAAACATTAAACATTAATTCAATTGAAACATTAATTCAATGGGGCTCTCACAAGTGTCTGACTTCCATTTCCTTGGACTTAGGCATAAAGGAGATGAGGAGTTGTGTTTGAGTGTGTGAGAGGATCAAGTCCTCTTTCAAAACCCCTCTTTTCTTTGCTACATCACTTCAGCCAGTTTTTCCTTAGAGTGAGTATGGAAGGAGCAGAATTATGGATGGATGGCAGAATTATCAACAAATATGGAAGGCAGAGGAGCAGCCCATAATATCTGGGAGAACTTTTGAGGCTCAGAAGCCACAAGAAAATGAAATAGTGTCCTTGTATTTATAACATCTTCCCTTTTATGAAACTAAAAAGTTAAATAAAACAGGATTCAGGCTGGCTTTAGCTCAGCGGTTCCTTCGACAGTAAATAGAACAGGATTCAATTATATTTTTCCTGTTCTGCTCTTCTCTCTAGATGTAAGGGCTGAGTGGCTGGGATGCCTCCTCTATTGTCATAGACAAGTACCCAAAAATAAGAAAGTAGCGGAAAAACATTCAAGAGAAAAAGAAAAATTCTACCAGCAATGCCATCACGCTTTCAACATCCCAACGTAGAGTCAGCTTCAGGTGAAGAAAGTGAGTCACAAAATTATCCACAATTGTTGTTTTGTTGCTTTCATTAAAATGGCAGAAAAACCCACTAGTTGCTGGTAGCTCAATTCTAGTGAAATTTACTTTATAATTTTGTGATGATGTTATGAGCATGAACTAAAGACTTTTTCTTCTGCAAGTGAAGAATATGGAAAGATGCCCTGGTCGGTTGCTCGGTGGTTAGCGCGTTGGCCCATGGACTGAAGGGCCCAATGCCTGGTTAAGGGCAGGTATCTTGATTATGGGTTCCCCAGCTCTGGTAGGAGTATGAGAAGCAGCCAATCTATGTGTCTCTCTCAGACAATGTTTTGTGTCTTTTTCTCTCTCTCTCTCTCTCTCTCTCTCTCTCTCTCTCTCTCTCTCTCTCTCTCTCTCTCTTCCTCCCTTCCACTCTCTCTAGAAATCAATGGAAAAAATATTCTCAGGTGAGGTTTTTTTGTGTTTGTTTTTGTTTTTTAAATATGCTAAGAAATTTCTGGTGTACCTACTTATATGAAGCGTGCCATCAAAATTGTGCCTGATATTTATGTTCTAATTGAAACTGATTGTCCGGGAATGGGAGGAATACCTGGAACAGGAGTTATGCCTAAGAATCACTTGGGCAAACCATTTTCCAAATAAACAAGCCAGAACATCACCGAGGTTACCTAGGTCCTAGGACGAGTGACTCAGAATCCTCGGGGATTTTGAAGTTCTCCCAGACGATTCTAATATACACAGCTGATTAAGAACCACACAGGAATAAGCCAAGTTCTAAACTGCAGCTCATTTGTTTCATATTTTATTATACTCTTGCAACAAAATAAATTTAAAAAAAAGTTCTATGTTGCTTTCGTCTGAATATTCTAAACAGGCCTATTGTGAATAGACGATGTTGTGATTATTTCCCTTCTTTGCCTAAGTGAACCTAGTGCTTTCCTAGCATGAGAGCAAGAGTATTTACTAGCCACTCCTCAGAGAGAGTGCTTGCCACTCACACGTATTAGTCTGTGGTTAGCATGGCAGGACCACAAGGGACTGGGCCAATTCATTTACAAAGGAACATGAAGTAGCAGACAGTGATGGGGCAAAGCTCTTAAGGCAAAACATTTTTAAGAATAAAGGCCAACATTTACAGGGCCTTACTTAGCGTCAGGCCTGGTGCCGCACACTTTACTTGCATTATCTTGTTTCATCCTCCCAGCAGCCCTAAAGGTGGATTCTGTTATTATCTCCACTTTACAGATGAGAGACCTGAGACAGAGAGGTCAAGGTCACCAAGTTAGTAAAGACGGTCACAAAGCTCTCAGGATTCCAGGCAGTCAGGCTGCAGGGCCTACTTTGGAACTACTATGGAATACTGTGCCGCAACGTCATAGTGATGACTGCTCTTTGGTGAGAAGGAATAGAGTGCACATTTTATTTATTTATTTATTTATTTATTTATTTATTTTTGTTTTTTTTTACTAGACTGTTAGTCAAAAGCAGCCCCATACATAGTGGCAACTGGGATGTATTTCAGAGAAGGGGAAGAGGAGTAGATATCACCATATGCTGAGACCAGACGCACCTCCCTCCTCTTTCATCCGCTGGTTCTCCCGCTCTCCTTTTACCTTTTCTTTTCCCTGTCTTCTTCTCCATCACTTCTCCTTCTCCACTGCTTAGGTCATTGGTCTAAAGACATCATCCACAGAAATTTCTCAGTGTTCTTGGGGAAGAAACCTCGGGTATAATAGGCCGGGGAGAGGTATAGGGAAGGTTGGGAGGGAGTGCGCGGAGAGCCACACATTATACCAGGTGAAGAAGGAATGGTAAGCATTATGAAGTGAGAATGTTATGAGGAGAAAAGCCAAAGACAGCCTAAGGATGTATCCAGGCTGAGGGGGGAGGGGTATCCCAGGTGGCTCTCCCAACAGCAGGACACAAGGTTTGTAGAATACTGGAGGAAAGGGAGAAAATGGCACATTTGAAATGCCCGAGCTGAGAAGTTCCAAACAGGTATGCAGTTAGACACAAACAGCACAGCTCTCTTTATTTCCTCTTTGCCAAAGTGGGAGATGCCACCAGAGGCTGGTGAGGGCATAGGGTCACCCAGTTTTTAAACTGGGAGGGGCTATTACTTAATAAGACACTTGTCCGTCCCACGTAAATGTCAATGGAATTATAAAACCAACGTCCTACCACTTTTTTATGCCTGAAGCAAATATAATATTGAATGTCACCTGTAATTGAAAAGTAAAAAAAAGTTTAAAAAAATACGTATTATGTGTGAAAAGCAGTGAAAATGGAATTTCAAAATCATGTATGTCATAATGAAAGGGAGTTTTGAAATATTTGAATCAGGTAATTTATTTATTTTTAAAGAGAGAGAGGAAGAGGGAGGAAGGGAGGAAGGAAGGGAGATGAAACATTGCTCTCAACCAACGGTCACGGACCAGTGTCCCTCTCCTCTCCCCACTCCCACAGTGCATGGCGACTATTTGAGGCATCTCTAAGAAACCCTACAACTCAAAGAACCACAATTTAAGAACCAACATTTTGGTCCCACTGCCTCATTTTACAGAGAAGCGACTGAGGTGCAGAGAGGTGGCGAGAAGGAAACACCCCTTGCCTCTATCCCATGTAGAGTCTTCTCTGTAGGGCCATTCTTTTAAACCAGGGTACAGAATAAATCAACAAATGTGTATGTATTAGCACTATTTATGTGCAATAGTTTATCCTGGTTGCTAAGGTACACATACAAAAGTATGGGCTTCAAAGATTTTATGGCTTAATTAGAAAAAGCTGACCTAACAATATAAGTTGACTGGTTGATAGAGACTAGGAGGTGGGACCTAACGGGCCTCTGTGGGATTGGTATACATCAGGCCCCACTGGTCTGTTACTGAGGATTTGTTTTTCCCCAACAGTGAGAACCTTTTGAGCATATCTGTAGTCCCTTGACTTCTCATCTGTAGGATCAAACCTGCGCCAGCTGCCCCCCAGGAAGAATTTAAAGCCCCCAAGGCCTCCTTCCTGCCTCTCAGTCTCAGGGTTAGTGTACTAGAATGAGCTCTCTGGAAGTGCTTTCTGCCCACTGCTTCTGAGCCCGTCGTGGGAACTTGCCTTCCCTGAGAAGTGAGACCATGCTTTCTGCTTCTGCGAGTTCTTCTCCTGCCCTGAAACTCTGGTGACTGAGGCCTTTTACCTCCTGGTGGACTTCCCTGGAGATGCTTGCTGGAATTTCAAGAATTGGCTGCTGTTAGACCTCTCTTACTCTTTGTCAACGTGTTTGGGGATGACTTTGTTACCTGATGTTGCTTGCACGTCAAGTCCTAGTCTGTTCTGCTTCCTGGTTGTACTGTTTTCTGGCAACAGTGGTGGACTAGTTTTATGTGTAGTTCTGCATCATCCCTTTGGGTTCATACCGACTGAAGAGGTCATGACTCTTTCTGGTGACTTCTCCTGGTCTTGGCTGCCATCAGACAGAGTGAATACATTCTGTCCTTATCTGAGTGCATATGTCTCTTTCAGGCTTTTCTGTCCACTAAGTAGATGGAATGAAGAGTTATTGTTTTTTTTCTTCTCAATGTTTTTATTGAATTCAGAGAGGAAGGGAGAGAGAAAGAGCGATAGAAACATCAATGATGAGAGAGATTCATTGATTGGCTGCTGTCTCCTGCACTCCCCCTACCAGGATGGAGCCCAAAACCTGGGTTTGTGCCCTGACTGGGAATTGAACTTGGACCTCCCGGTCCACAGGTAGACTCTCTACACTGAGCCACACCAACCGGGCTGGAGAGCTGTTTTTGACGATCGGCCTTGCAAATGGGAACCACCTCTCTGCACCTCCTAGGCCCTGCCTTCACCCTGGTAATGCTGTGGCTTTGTGGCATCTAGGCCAGGAGCTACTGGAGGAGAATGTTGCTCTGAGGCCTTGAGGAGGGCCCACTCTTGAAGACCTAGTGTGTGGGATGTGTCATACTATGTGGCCCACCTCACTGACAGTTTGACATGTGTGGAGGAGTTACAGAAGTCCTGCTTAGTTATCTGGTGTGGACTTACCTTTTACTAGTTTTCTGGAGCCTAGAACCTAGTCATGGTCTCTTCTATCGATCCCATGAAAATCAAGATGAAGATCATTCGACTTAAGGGGAAAACAACCTGCTGTGTAAGGCCCCCATGACAGCACTGATGGACAAGCGCCAACAAACCTGCGTGGAGGAAAACAGTGGTGGCGGGAGAGGGAAGCAGTAAACCATGTTTCAATTCCGGGCTAGAAGTCTTTTTCCAGTGGAAAGTGGAGTGCATCACAGCAGAGAGGCGCTGCACCTTAGGCATTTACTGCAGGCCTGCCAGTTGTGCTGGTATGAGACCGTCCCAGCTGTGTCCCTGGGTACACCGAGGATGGGATGGCTCAGTCCCATATTAAAGGCTGCTTTATGTTGTCGCCCCAACACCTGCACATGGCCTGCAGCTCTGACTTCCTGACCAGTGCTTGGTACGGAAACCACCTTATTTAGAGAAATAGGGGTTGCACTTTTCACTCCCCAATAGGGCTGAGTTTTTATTAATCTTGACTAACTGTTTAGTGAGAGGACCATTGATTGGCTGTAGCCTTAATCACCTGCAAGCGCTTCTGTCCATCACATGCGCTAGAGCTTATTTGGAGTGGAATAGTTCAGTGGTCAGCAAACTGCGGCTCGTGAGCCGCGGTTTGCAGCTCTGTTGACTAATTAGTTTGCCGACCATTGGGATAGGGGCTTAATCACAAGGAACAACAACAACCTGTAATTATTGGA
The DNA here is from genome assembly GCF_014108245.1 of Pipistrellus kuhlii. Taxonomy (NCBI): domain Eukaryota; kingdom Metazoa; phylum Chordata; class Mammalia; order Chiroptera; family Vespertilionidae; genus Pipistrellus; species Pipistrellus kuhlii. The sequence goes on along the minus strand of NW_023425595.1, from coordinate 58,651,130 downwards.
ATAGAGAGTCTATAGCTAACCTGATATACCTGAGCACTGGGCTTTCCTTAATGCTGCCTCTTCCATGGTCTAAGGCACATGTGTCAAACACAAGGCCCGCGGGCCAAATCCGTCCCGCCAGGCCTTGCAATGTGGCCCGCACCGCACTGTCATCACTGCACTCCGCTGCGTTTCCATCACAATGACAGTTTATGACTGTTCAGTAAACCATTCGGCCCGCGATTTAGGCTGGATTTTAGATTTTGGCCCCTTCTCTGATTGAGTTTGACACCCCTAGTCTAAGGCCTTTGAGTGTGGCGACCAGCATTCCACAGCTAATGGGAAATATTCTCAATCTCCCACTCAGAGTTTTGGGAGCCAGGAGTGTCCTCACCATGGTTTCTATGGCCCATGGGCTTAGATCATGGTGATCAAAGTCTGAAACCCAAATCCTTTAGGAATTCCTTCTTATCAAACTGTGCCATTTGTGTCAGAAAAAAAAAATCAGGGTATCTGGCTGTGGGGAACCCTGGTTTTGCCTGCCTGCCCCCCCTTAACTTGAGACAATCTCTGCCAAACACTTGTTCCAAACCTGATCTGACCAGGAGAGTACGAGCTGGGTCCTGAGAGGATGGTGACTGTCTTGGACCGAGCAGGCGCTGCCCAAGCCTGTGCTGTGCATCTGATGCTGAGTCCTGGGTCTTGCAACCTAGCCTTACTTTTTAAAATGGCACAGTCAAGAATGCAAGCAGTCCTAGGAGTGAACTCCTTACTGTGATACCTCTCCTTGTGGTGATTAGGTCTCATCCCTCCTCTCCAACCATCTCTTTAATTAACATATTGGGGAAATCATTCATTGAACTTCTAATTGACACCCCGGTTTCAGTCTTCATGTTAACAGAGAATGAAAAGGAGGGGGCAACCGAAACCGGTTTGGCTCAGTGGTAGAGCGTCAGCCTGCGGACTGAAAGGTCCCGGGTTCGATTCCGGTCAAGGGCATGTATCTTGGTTGCGGGCACATCCCCGGTGGGGGGTGTGCAAGAGGCAGCTGGTCGATGTTTCTTTCTCATCGACGTTTCTAGCTCTCTATCTCCCTTCCTCTCTGTAAAAAATCAATAAAAAAAATAAATAAAATAAATAAAATAAAAAAAAAGAAAAAAGAAAAGGAGGGGGCACTGGTGACTGAAATCCTTCCACTTTAGCTGCTCTCCTAAACACCTCCAGTGTGGCCCAAGGACTGCCCCCATTCCCCCAATACATGATGGCTTCCCATTGCCAAAAAACCTCCTAGTCTAGACCCCAGTCCCCCTAGGGAGGCCTGCTCCCCACCAGTACTTTATTAATTGGCAGAACCAGGGAGCCAGCTTAGATCTTTGGCATTGGCCACTGTGTCAACATTTTTGGTTCCTATTCAATTTATTTGCTTTGTGACTTTGTGGCTCCTTTAAAGCTCCTTCAACTTTCTGTGTTCTATTGTAGAGTTTTGGATCCTGTAATTTCTAGTTAATTTTTCTTGGTGTACACTGGACTGACTTCTGAGTGATCCTTTGTTATCAAGGCTTGGTAACATGTGCTCAGTACTCCTGCCCCTTGATTTTAGTTTTAGACTCCTGTCTGGACTCTGATTGGGAGAAGCCTGGAATGATGTCAGTGACGTGGTACCCTCTAACACAGTGGTTCTCAACCTTCCTAATGCCGTGACCCTTTAATACAGTTCCTCATGTTGTGGTGAGCCCCCAACCATAAAATTATTTTCATGGCTACTTCTTAAGAGACCCTGCTAGCGGTTCTCAACAGGTAGCCTAAGACCATCGGGAAACACAGATATTTACATTACGATTCATAACAGTAGCAAAATTATAGTTATGAGGTAGTAGTGAAAATAATTTTTGGTTGGGGGTCACCACAACATGAGGAACTGTGTTAAAGGGTCGGGCATTAGAAAGGTTGAGAACCATTGCTCTAAGGGTTCCACATGAGCCAGCCACCACTGGTGATTCAGAGCTCTTGAGGACACGATTCTGATTTCCTCCTTATTGGTATTTGCCCAGGATGCCTTTTTCTGAAGTTCCTGCTTCCACTGCTGCCACCTCCTGGTCCAAGGTGCCTGTTGCATGGAAAGGAATGTGCCTATGAACTTCCTGTGTTTCTTTAGGTTAGGGGTGTCGAACTCAATCAGAGAAGGGGCCAAAATCTAAAATCCGGCCTAAATCGTGGGCCGAATGGTTTACTGAACAGTCATAAACTGTCATTGTGATGGAAACACAGCGGAGTGCAGTGATGACAGTGCGGTGCGGGCCACATTGCAAGGCCTGGCGGGACGGATTTGGCCCGCGGGCCTTGTGTTTGACACATGTGCTTAGGTCTTAGACCCTCATTTCTCATCAGTGTATTCCTAACCCCTTTTGTTTTCTGAATTCTCAGGCAAGCCTTGCCTAATTGCCTCACCCCTCCCCAGTCTCCTTGGGTTAGATCAGAGTCAATGAACACAAAACCACTGTCACAGTAACATTTGTACTCACTGAACTGAAAGAGCATTTAAAACTATGGAGGAATTTGTAATAAAAGGGGTGACATAAGGAATCTGTCAGAGACTCAGAAATCCAACCAATTATTTTGATAGACATGAAAAATAGTTTTTTAGCTTGAGATCATAGTCTACCTTTATCACCACCTTAATAATTCAACTTCACCAAGTTTCTTGTTTCAAATGATTTTTCAAAGCTATCTATTTCCATTATGGCGTGTTAAATTTCATGAAGAGTTCCATAATCGATGCTAATTAATTATTAATTCCTCATCTTGAGAATGTCAACAGGCTTCCTAGAGATGTTGAAAAGTAAATTCTAGGTGTAAGTTAACTCCCTTTTAACTGCTAAGTCTCCTAAGCCTTTTCATCTCATGGCACACATAATCTAGTGACTAAAATTCTGCATGGCACCAAAACACATATTTTTGCTAACCTGACGAAAGATAGGAATATTTGCTCCCAAGTGACTTTTAAAAAATCAGGTGCCACTCTGGCTGGGGTTCCAATGTGCAGCTTACATGACTTGGATATCTGAAAAAAATGTTGGAATTAACCTCCACTCACATTTAGGGTACTGGAGGCTTTTCATGTCTGTGTGTCTGGTTGTCACATGTCACAGACTTGGAGAGGATTTCTAAAAGCAGAGTGGAGTGGGAGTATGTAGGCAGGGGAACTGCTTCTGGCAGCCTCCCTCCTTGGCTTGTTCAAGTAAGTCATAATCTTTGTGTCTGGTAAATGCTTATATAATCAAAAACTACTTTTGCAAAAAGGACTAGTAGGCTAGAAAATTCTCAATTCCGTACAGTGAAGATGAATAAAGATAATAATTCAAATACAAATGACCAATAGAAAATTGCAAAATTGATGCTCCTAGAATGAGGTCTTAGTTAGCCACAAGGTAAGTACTAGTAAAAGCTAAGACCATCTATTCTGATCTAACTCCCCAAATTAGAGAAGATCATGAAGATATGAAATAAGAATTGGCATCCAGTGTAGTTAGGAGCTTGCCTCTTTGGGAAAATAAATATCTTTATGGTTTTTTAAATTTAATTTTCCCGTCACCATTTATTCCCCCTTTCACCTCCTCCCATCCGTTTCCTGTCTGTTATCACCACACTGTTTCTTTGCATTTTGGGATCTTTGAGAGATTAAAGACAGTATGAAGCCATCGAAGTAGTTAGACTTTTTTTTTTTTTAATCCTCACTGGAGGACATGCTTTCATCAATTTTCAGAGAGAAGGGGTGGTGGTGGGAGGGAGGGAGGAAGAGAGAGAGAGAGAGAGAGAGAGAGAGAGAGAGAGAGAGAGAGAGAGATTGATTGGTTGCTTACTGCACATACGCAACAGGGGAGCAAACCTGAGTGTGTGGCCTGACTGGAAATTGAACCCATGAACTTTTGGTGTACCAGATGATGTTCCAATCAACTGAGCGACACTGAATTGTTTATAAATTTTTAATAGCTTTTTTTTCTTATAGAGTTAAAAAAAAACTTTTTTTTTTTAAGTTGTCCTATTTCATCATAACCTTTAAAAATCCACAAATCCCACTGGTCTCCCCAAGATTCACCTGCATCCTGAGTTGCCTATCTCTTTGTTCACTTCTACTTGAAAGTATGTTGCAGAAAAAGTTATTGTGAAGTAAACAGGTCTTCAGCCTCAAGTATGAATAAACCCTTTTGAGGAAGGGGTTAATGATTTACAACTAAATCTTGTTTTGGAACTGACCAAACAAAAAATCTTCAAAGCAGAGTTTTTTATATTTTGTATTACAAGTTATAAGGTTGGCCCCTTTTCTTTTTTTCATATATACATTTGCTACTTTGCCTCTAATTACTGCATAGGACTACTTTTACCATATGGCTAGCAAAACTGCAAATTTTTAACTGAATTTTTATCACCAAAGCATGAATAATACATTGAGTCTTGAAATGCCGCAGTGAAGATTAAATGGTTTTACATAATGCATTCCTGCTAGTTTCAAGAAGCTCAACAATCCAGGGAAGCAGCAGTGAAGACCAAAGTTTAAAAAGGAAACTTAATGCTACTTTTCATTTACCCAGGAGGGATAAAATAAGTAGCAAAATAATAAGTGGAGAGGAAAATTGGGAAATCAAAATGTGTAATTTTTAAACTATAAATAGGGGGGGGGGGAAAAGAAGCAAAATTAGTACACTTGCCGCTGGGGACAAGAGGGTGGGTGGGGGGAAGGGCGGTGAGGAAGACAGAAGGCAGCCAAAATCAAACATGATCTGGGTTGAGAAGGGGAAGGGAAATTAGAAACCTCATGAGTGTAGGAATTGAACTTGAAACTGCAGTGTCAAGGTATCATACTTTGGAACCAGAGTAAAAACATAACAGTTTTTAAGGGTTGTTGGGAACTTTTCGGATCTTTCCTGATGGACGAATCTTGAAGTAGAAATACAGCAGCTATTGGAATTCTCGCTTTGAATGCTTTGTTAGTTATGGGAGTGCTCATCCTTCTAGAATCCTTCCCTTAGGTTTTGAGATGATATTATGAAAATCCAGACACATGTTGTTCAACTCCCTTATGAAACATTCTGTTAATTATCTACCAAACAACTATTCTCCCATCTTTTGTTCTTGCTAATAGACACTAATTATATTTTTCTGCAGACGGAATGTAGGCTATCAGAGTATTTTGATCACGGGGATGGGCCTTAGCCCAGACCTATGGAATTAATCATGACTGTCCTAATTAGTTGCAGCAATTCTACTCTCTTTAGCGAGACTCTAGAGTAAGCATGTGTAATAGTTTTCTCTGGCTGCTGTAACAAATTAGCACAAATTTATTTCACAGTTCTGTTGGTCACTGGCTTGGGTTGGCTGGCTTGGTTTCTCAGCTTTGCGTTTCCTAAGGACAGAATTAAGGAGTTCGCTGGCCTGGCTCTTATCAAGATGCTCTGGGAAGGATCTGCTTCCAAGCCTATTCAGGTTGCTGGCAGAATCCAGTTCTTTGTGGTTGCAAGACAGAGGTTCCCATTTCTTTGCTGGCTACCAGCTGGAGGTTGCCCTCCCTCACAGGAGCCTTTCTCCAGTCCTTGCACACCTGGGATCTCTCTGCTTGATCTGTCTCGCTCCAGCCAGAGTAGTAAATGTTCTGCTCTTAAAAAATTGGGTGGTTGTACTGTGCCCCTAGAAAATGTTTGCAGTCTTAATTATACCATATCTGCATAGTCAGAGGTTCTGAGGATTAGAGTGTGAATATCTTTGGGGACCCATTATTCTGCCTATAATGGTATGCAATCCATGTGTGATCAACGTAACAAGGTGGGGGTTGTCCATCTGGAGCTTCATCCGTTGGATGAAAAGACAAAGACTCTGCTGCTTTGTTCTAGCTAGAGATCCTAGTACAAAAGCCACCTCATAACCAGCAAGCTTCAAGAATGAGGATAAAAAGTTAATTTACCAAGGATGGTGGAACAGGAGACTAGAAATGTCTTGATGATGTTTTTGAACAGCAAAACCAAGGCCAGTGATTACTTTTGCCTGATAGTTGGTCATTTGAGGAAAAATAGCTATTTATTTAAATGATCAGATCAATTTTCCATCACTGGTAACCGAAAGCAATTATAAATGACATGCTGACCTTGATTGGCTAGCCTTCACAATAAATGCCTAATATAATTCAACCCTGCCTTCGGTATTAGACACAATTGCAGGCAGCCCTAGGTCACCTAGGGGTTTCCGGTAACATTAAGAGACAGAACTCTAAGAATTTTGAAAGTTTTAAAAGTAGGATGGATACAGAAATAAAATAATTGAATTTAGCCAATAGGAGATAAGAGGACATTTAATATTGTTCAATTTGGTAGACCCTAGCCACTTATTTAAGTTTTTAGAATTCAAACTTCAGTTTCTTAATTGTATTAGCCACACCTGAAATGCTCAAGTGCTACATGTGCCTATGGCTACCATATTGGACAACTCATATTATAAAAATTTCCATCATCACAGGAAGTGCTACCAGACTATGTTTTTGAAAGCCTCTAGTAGTGTAGGAGCAAGACCATGGGTGAAGGTGTTTCCACTTTGCCCTCTTCAGAACTTTGCAAAGTCTGGTGGATCTGACATCTCTAGTTTGCATTTGCCTCTTCACTTTTGCTATTCAGTTTTAACATCACTGCTCTTTCCCAGCCTATTGCAACGGCTGCCTATCTGTCTCCCAACCTCTATTCTTCATACAAATCATTCCTCTGAACAAGTCTCTTTTCACTAATGGCACTGACTGGCCAGCCAGCCCTTACTGTTACTGATGTTGTGGGGGTGTGAGTAGGGGTATTGTATCAACTTATAGGGAAGCATTTCCTCTCCACTCCCTGTACTTATTTATGTACTAGTAGCTCCTAATCCAATGTAGGCACAATGATTATATTTATACCACTCACAAATAACAGGAGAGCAGGATCAATGGCTAATCATCACCCTCTCCTGCATCTTTTTTTCCCAAATGTTTTTCCTTTCTGTCTGCCACTGCTGTGTCCCAGTTAATAATTTATTACTTTTCACTTTACCATTGCAACAATCTGTTAAATGGCCTCCTTATTTTTATTTAAAAATTTTTTTTAATTGATTTCAGAGAGTAAGGGAGAGGGAATGAGCGCTAGAAACATCCATGCTGAGAGAGAATAATTGATGGGCTGCCTCCTGCAAGCTCCACACTGAGGACCGAGGCCACACCGAGCATATACCCTGACTGGAATGAGGCACTCAGGCGGGGCTGATCTCTTGACTTATAGTCTCTCCTTCCACCTTCCAGGAGAAGCTCAGATCCTATTACTCCATTCCTTTCAGCGACCGCCTTTAGTTTACAGAATAACAATATGCAAAGTCTACTACAATCTGGCACAGCCCACCTGGCCTGTCCCACCTGTGTCCACATTCTTCCACACATCCTCCATCACTCTGCGGTGGGCAAGCTCATTGTGACAGTCGGCCCCTCTGCCCAAGAGATAAGGACTCTGGAGACAGACCAGGCCAGGGGGAAAAAGTTTAAAAAAATAAAGTCAGTCATTACTCAGTGCCGGGAGTTCCTTTGGGTGGGACATGCAGGCCTCCCTCCACATCAGGCTGGGAAATCGGGGTCATAAAACACTGCAAACATTCTGTTTGAAGCAAAACAGGCCAGGTTGTGTAAATCACCTAAAAAACAGCTAAAGACGGCCAGTTCTTTGTCCTGAGGGGCCAATGAGAGAGTGAGAGACCAACAGTGGGATGGGATGGGAAAAAGAGGTATAAAAGGAGGGACTGCCCCTCCATCGGGGCTCTTGCCTGGGTGTTTGCCGGCAGCTGTGTCAGCCAAGGTTTGAACCCGGATTCGAATCTGTAATAAACTCTTGCATGCTTGATCAAATTGGCTCTGGTGGTTTATCTCTTGGGGACTCGCTTCGTAACACTCATTAATCAACAGAGCCAAATATCAATAGTACAAGGATTCAAATTTCTTTTGAGAGCCGAAAATCGACTCTGTGCATGGGCCACAAAGTTTCAATCGCACTGTACGTGTGCACCCGCACGTGGTATTTTGTAGAAGAGCCGCGCGTGGCTCGCGAGCCGCAGTTTGCCGACCACTGCCCTAGCGCATTCAAGCAACTCCCGCCCTTCTCTCCCTCCCTCCCACCTTCCTCCCTCCTGCGATGTTATCTTTCAGACCCCAGGGCCCGAGGGAGACAAACCTGCTCGACCGCGCCCACTTGGGAGCTACCTCTAATAAGCTGCTCTCCCAACCTTTGCTATTTCCCCAAATAAGAATGTTCATTGTCAGGGAGGAAGATTTACTGCCCTAAGCCTCTTTGCGGAGAAAGAGGGATCAGGAACACAGGGAGGCGAAGGGGATTGTGGGAGCGCCCTGCGTCGCCCGCAGGCTCATGGGAAATGTAGTGCGGTGGCCTCCAACATGGCCGCGCCCAGGGGAGGCTGGGCGAGACGTGAGTACCCGCCGCACTTTCTGGCCCCGATGGGAGAGGCGGGCGAAGGAGAGAGCCCTCGCGGGGCGGGGGCCCTGCCGGAGCCGAGGCGGAGGTTTGTGGCCCGATGACCGGCGGGCACGATGACTGCGATCGTCGCTTTCGGTCGGCGGCCTGTGCGGTCTCTCGGCCTCCCCGCGCCGGGCTGAGGACCCAGGGAGAGGGGGGCTGTCCCCAGCGTTTCCGGGTGCGGCCCCTGGGCAGTAGGTTGCACCATAGGGCGGCCCTGTCGGTGTTTGAAGGGCCTGTGTTTGTGTTCGGCGCTGACGCTCACGTGGTGTCTGTGTCAGTCTTAGGTTTGCTATGGGAACTGATGGTCGTAGCCTGGGGAGTGTTAGTTCCCAGCTTCTTGGGGTTTCTGACCCCTGCCAAGCCAGGGGCCGAAAGGCATTGCTGGAGGTCTGGTCACTCTCACAGCTGCATCTTCCTGTGCGCTTTTCTTTATTTGTTATTATAGTCTGAAGTTTTACATATATCTCCTCTCCCCCCCCATTCCCCCATTGCCCCCTACCTCTACCCCAGTGTCTGTATGCATTGGTTATGCTACTATGCATGCATACACGTCCTTTGTTTGCTCTCGAACCCTCCTCCCCTGCCATTTGTCTCCAGATCTATTCTTGTTCATTCAATTATGTTGATCATTATATCCCACAAATGAGTGAGATCATGTGATATTTACCTTTCTCTGACTGGCTTATTTCGCTTAGCATAATGCTCTCCAGGTCCATCCATGCTGTTGCAAATGGTAAAAGTTCCTTCTTTTTTATAGCAGCGTAGTAGTCCATTATGTAGATGTACCACAGTTTTTTAATTCACCCATCTGCTGATGAGCACTTAGGTTGTTTCCAAATCTTAGCAATTGTAAGTTGTGCTGCTATGAACATAAGGGTGCATATATCCTTTCTGATTGGTGTTTCTGTGTTGTTGTTTTTTGTTTTGTTTTTTTTGGGGGGGGTGGATTTAGTCCTAGAAATGGGATTACTGAGTCAAATGGGAGTTCCATTTTTAGTTTTTTGTTGTTTTTTAAAAAATATATTTTATTGATTTTTCATAGAGAGGAAGAGAGAGGGATAGAGAGTTAGAAACATCGATGCGAGAGAATCATCGACCAGCTGCCTCTTGCACACTCCCCCACTGGGGATGTGCCCAAAACCAAGGTACATGCCCTTGACCAGAATCGAACCCGGGACCCTTCAGTCCGCAGGCCAACGCTCTATCCACTGAGCCAAACAGGTGCCGGCCATTTTTAGTTTTTTGAGGAAACTCCATACTGTTCACCACAGTGGCTGCACCAGTCTGCATTCCCACCAGCAGTGCAGGAGGGTTCCTTTTTCTCCGCATCCTCACCAGCACTTGTTATTTGTTGATGATAACCATTCTGACAGGTGTGAGATGGTGTCTCATTGTCGTTTTGATTTGCATCTCTCAGATGATTATGACTTTGAGCATATTTTCATATGTCTCTGGGCCTTCTGTATGTCCTCTTTTGAAAAGTGTCTATTTAGATGCTTTGCCCATTTTTTTTTTATTGGATCATTTATCTTCCTTTTTTTAAGTTGTATGAGTTCTCTGTAAATTTTGGAGATTAAACCTTTATCTGAAATATCATGGGCAAATATGTTTTTCCACATAGTGGGCTATCTTGTCGTTTTATTGATGGTTTCTTTTGCTGTGCCGAAGCTTTTTATTTTGATGTGGTCCCATTTGTTTATTTTCTCCTTAGTCTCCATTGCCTTTGGAGCTGTATTGGTGAGCTATTGCTATGACATATCTATGCCTATGGAGTCTTTTAGGATTTTTATGGTTTCCCATACATTTAATTCCTTTAGCCATTTGAGTTTGTTTTGTGTATGGTTTAAATTGGTGATCTAGTTTAGGTTTTTTTGCATGCATCTGATCAAATTTCCCAGCATCATTTATTGAAGAGACTGTCTTGACTCCATTGTATGCTCTTGCCTCCTTTGTCAAATATTAATTGAGCACAATGGCTTGGGTCAATTTCTGGGTTTGCTGTTCTGTTCCATTGGTCTATATGTCTGTTCTTGTGCCAGTACTAGGAAGTTTTGAGAACCTTGCCTTGGTAATATAGCTTGCTATCTGTTATTGTGATTCCTCCAACTTTGTTCTTCTTTCTCAGGATTGCGTGGCTACTCAGGGTCTTTTTTTTATTCCAGAAGAATTTTTGGAGAGTTTGTTCTAGATCTTTGAAATATGCCGTTGGTTTTAATGGGGATTGCATTGAATCTGTAGAGTGCTTTGTTTAGTATGGACATTTTAATGGTGTTGATTCTACCAATCCATGAACATGGTATGCTCTTCCATTTGTTTATGTCTTCCTCTATCTCTTTTTTCAATGCCCTATAGTTTTTGGAGTACAGGCATTTACCTTCTTAGTTAAGTTTATTCCTAGATATCTTAAATTTTTTTGATATAGTGGTAAATGGATTTTTTTTTTTTCATTTCTCTTTCTGTGAGTTCATTATTGGTGTATAAAAAAAGCCATAGATTTCTGGGTGTTAATTTTGTATCCTGCAATGTTGCCATATTCATTTATTAGGTCTAGTAGTTTCTTGATGCAGTCTTTGCAGTTTTCTATATATAGTATCATGTCATCTGTGAATTTTACTACTTCTTTTCCAATGTGGATGCCTTTTGTTTCTTCTTGTCTGATTGCTTTGGCTAGCATTTCCAGTACTATGTCTAACAGGAGTGGTGAGAGTGGGCATTCGTGTCTTGTTCCTGTTCTTAGGGGAAATGGTTTTAGTTTTTGCCCATTGAGTATGATGTTGGCTATAGGTTTGTCATATAAGGCTTTTATTATGTTGAGGTATGATCCCTCTATTCCCACTTTGCTGAGAGTTTTTTATCAAGAAAGGGTGTTGGGTTTTGTCAAGTGCTTTTTCTGCATCGGTTGATATTGGTGTATGATCTTTCTAATGTAATGCTGAATCCGATTTGCTAGAATTTTGTTGAGGATTTTAGCATCTATGTTCATCAAGGATATTGGCCTGTAGTTCTCTTTTTGTGTGGTGTCTTTATCTGGTTTTGGAATTAGGGTGATGCTGGCTTCATAGAAAGAGCTTGGAAGTGTGCCTTCCTCTTGAGTTTTTTGGAATAGTCTGAGGAGGATAGGTTTTAGTTCTTCTTTGAATGCTTGGTAGAAGTTCCCTGTAAAGCTGTCGGACCAGGGCTTTTGTTTGCTGGGAGATTTTTGATCACTGCTTCAGTTTTTTTGGTAGTTATAGGCCTATTCAGGGTTTTTTTTTGTTGTTGTTGTTTGTTTGTTTGTTTGTTTTTGTTTTTTTTTTATTCTTCCTGAGTGAGTTTTGGGAGCTTGTATTTTTCTAAGAATATATCCATCTTGTCTAGGTTGTCCATTTTGTTGGAGTTGTTCATAGTATTTTTTCATAATCCTTTATATTTCTGCAGGATTGGTTGTTACTTCACCTCTTGTTTCTGATTTTATTTATTTGGGTCCTCTCTTCCTGTGCTATTACTTGAGTAATCCAAGACCATGGGGCCAGTGATTTCAGTTCTGCTGAATGCCAGGCATTCAAGTCTGTGCCCTCAAGTAGATGTCAGCCTTAGGGATGAGTACAACACACAAACAGGTAAAATTATGCCACGGTGTGACAACTACAGGATAGAGATGCACACCAAGTATTAGTGAAAACATTAACCAAACCCAAAATTCTGAAGAAGAGGACTGGGAAGTAAGATGGCAGGGTTAGTAAGTTTAATAAGTTTAGGTTTACTCAATAAATCTTCATTAGGCGCTAGATCCTGTTCTTGGTGCTACGTGCTACCAGGTGAAGAATTCAGACAGACTTTCTACTTTCATAGAGCTTACTTTGTAATCAGTTAGAGAAATAAGATGGAAAATAGACAAATTAATGAGGGCATAAAAATATAGTGTAGGTGTTCAAGGAATTAAAATGAATTGATAAGAAAAGTATGGAGTCAGTTGGTTTTTTTTTTCCTAATTTCAACTTTTAAAGAATTTTAATAGGTAATACAATTTGAATAGCCACATTAAGAAGTTACTGCCCTAGCCAGTTTGGCTCAGTGGATAGACCGTCAGCCTGTGAACAGAAGGGTCCCATGTTCCATTCCAGTCAACGACCCATGCCCAAGTTGTGGATTCAAAACCCAATAGGGGGCATTCAGGAGGCAGCTGATCAGTGATTCTCTCTCATCATTGATGTTTCTCTCTCCCTCCCTCTCCCTTCCTCTCTGAAATCAATAAAAATATATTTAAAAATATATAAATAAATTAAAAAGTTACAAAAGAGGAAAGCTCACTTTCATTGCCATGCCCATTTACCCATTTCCCCTTCATGGAGGCAACCTTTATCACTAACTACTTATAAGTCCTAGAGATTTATATGTATACCCTCTATTTCTGTGCTATACTTCATAATCAGGCCTATTTGATAGGAATTTTAGTTCTTTCTAATCTTTGTTATTAATTAAGTATAATTTATATATAAGCACAAGAACATCGGTTTATAATGCTTGTTCATTATAGGTATTCTATTATTTAAGGAGGGTACAGACGCATATACTACTATTACCATTTAGGGCAATATCCAATTGGATATATTTGGGTTTAACTTACTAGCAGAGCATGTATGATCTCTAAACTTTTGTTATCCTCCAGGGAGTGTGCGTAGGCTGAGCATGATTAGACTTGACTTTCATGTCTAGTATTCCAGCAAAGTGTCCTCACTTCTGTAACATCCCATAGCACTCCTGCAACATGGCAAGGAGCATCCAAGCCTTTGTGCAATAGTGGGAATTCCTTGGCCAGGGAGGTGGCCTTGTTAGAAAGGGGCACCTCCAAACCTCAGCAGCTGGTAACAGCCTTTTCCTTGTTGAGGTGACAGACCCGCTGGGCCAGTCCATTGCCAAGTCACCGGAATAGGGAACAAATGAGCACCCGGAGCTATCTGGCTTTGTTTCTTCACTGTAATAGTGACATTGCATGACTGAGCGAGGAGAAGGGAAAGGCAATGATAGAAATGTGATTAGGAGGCTCCATCTGCTGGTGCTGGACTCTTAATGTCAGACTTTTACAAAGATGTGCAGCATCTTTCTCATTTCTTCCACTTCGCAGTCTTCGCTCATGTGACGTACTAAGAAAAAAAGTCTCCGTGCATTTATCCCGTTCTCCACTGCGTACTGCAAAGGTGCCATGCCAAAGGTGATGACCTTGGCATGGAATGACAGTAAGATAGTTCCTTTGAAGGTCTCGCCTTTTCTTTTCTTCTTAAATTATTCTAACCTGGTTCTTCTGGAAATTGACAGTGATTTGATAATAGACTTATTTAATCCTTGTAACAAAGTTATGAGAGAGTGTCAAAGATTAACACAGCCAGACATTAGTGACAGCAGTGAGGACATTTTGTTTAGTAACTACTGACAGTAGGGCTGTTTTAAAAGGATAATGGGGTTGGGATAGAACTGCTCAGTAGAGTCAGACACATGAAAATATACAAGAGGTTGGTCAGTACACACATCTGGGCCAGCTTTGTTTGCTACTGGCAGTTATGAGGTTTGGATTCTGTCTTGCCACAGAGACTGCGGGACAGGCCCTATCTCTCCTAACGATTACATTTCAAAGGAATGGCTCTCTGAGATACATATTCACAATTGTAAGCCCTTTTTAGTAAGTGCTCTAAGAAAGGGAGGTCAGGGGCCTATGGTCAGGTGTTGCTAGAGTAAATAGCAAAATGTCCAGGCAGCATTTTGAGTTCTCTTAGGCATTACTTATTGGGGTCATCCTAGGGACATGTCTTTATGCTGCTAGAAGCCATGCTACAGTTTGGTGACATTTTTTAGTCCAGTGTTTGGAAGGAGTTATGTGCCAAGCTAGGCGCTATTCCTATTTTATAGCTGAAGAAACCTAATTATAGAAATAAATCATTAACTCACACAGGGTCAGCTTAAGTGTTAGAGCTGAAATTTGAACCTAGAACCTAGAACCCTAAACACTGTCTCATAGCACTGCAGGGGGCCTGGGGAAACAGACCAAAAAAAAAAAAAATACAATTTAATCTCGGTTTCAAGAGCTCATAGTTCAATGGAAGGGGACAGATATTAGAATAAACCATTATAATTAGTATAATGTTAAAAGTATCGATTTAGCTATCATCCCCTTCCTGTCTAATGATGACTCCTAAAATTTTCTAACCTCATTTCCTCTCTTTTTCAAAAAATTTATCTTTATTGTTGAAACTCTTTCCTCTTTATTTTTTGAGAGAGGAAGGAAAGAAAGAGAGAGAGAGCGAGGGAGAGAGAAACATCAATGTTGCTTCCCACACACCGATGTTGCCTCCCACACATGCCCGATCAGGGATTGAAACCACGGTCTGGGTCTGTGCTCTGACTGGAAATGGAACCCGCCACCTTTTCGTATACAGGACTGCGCACCAACCCACTGAGCTGCACTGGCCAGCTTGTCCTCTCCTTGAACACTACATGGCTATGCAAACACCACTAATGACCTATGTCCCTTTCACATCACATTCCTCTCTTCCCTCCCAGACAAACGTCTTTCTGAACTTTGTGTTAATCATTTCCTTGCCTTTATTTACATTTTGCTATGTATTTCTAAACAATATATGCCTTACTTTTGGATTTTGAACTGTATGTTCTTCTTTGAGATATTTGTTTTGTTTCTCCTTTTTTCTTTCCTAACATTATGTTTGTGAAATTTGTCTATGCAACACTTTACCTAGAACTTCATAAGTAAAGGGATACAATACCTATAGTAAAAAAGCTTACTTAATAGAGGTAGAGTATTGGGATGTTTTGTAGAATTCCAAGACATGCTATTAGATGTTCTTGCTTCTTTGTTACCTTCTTAAGTATTGTCCATGCACCTGTTTATTCTCACTTCTGTTGGTTGGTAAAAGGTCAAGTAAGAATTTAAAAGAATTGTCACATAGAACTATTTTATATACTAGACAATATATGATAATATCTTTATAACTATCCCTTTAAGACTCTTAAAGTTGACTTTTTTTTTTTTTTTTTTTTTTTTCAGTATTGCTATGGATAGCAACCATCAAAGTAATGTCAAACTCAGTAAAACTGAGAAGAAGTTCTTAAGGAAACAGATAAAAGCCAGGCATACTTTGCTGAGACATGAAGGCATTGAAACAGTATCCTATGCCACGCAGGTGACCTAAAACTATTATCATCATTTGAATGTAAACATATTGTCATGTTAACATGCTAGAGTAATATTTGCTAAAAATTGCTCAGAGAAGAGGGCTGTTATTGTTCAGTCATGCATTGCATCTGTATTAAATATACCTTTCTATTTTTGGACTTAGCCTTAGTGTAGTTTGAATCTCCATTGATTGTGTTGTTGAAACTAGAAGAAATTGTGGGTATATGTTAACTATACATTATTTACAGTTTATATAGAATACTTATATTTATTATTATCTTTAATTATCTTTAAAAAACCTTATGAAATAGATAAGAAAACTAAGGTTTTGAGTGGTTGTGATATGTCCAGCGATATTTTGTGGCTGAAGCTAAAGCTAGATTTTTTTTTGTAGTCTTCTTTCATCCATATTATAAAGTATTTTGATTATATGCTATAAGACATTTTTTATTTATTAGAGTTTATTTACAACGCCTTTTCATTATCTTAGGGCAAAAATTATACACATGGGACTGTGAGACTTCCTGGCCTATGAATTAGGAAAACTTTACTTTGACTCTTAGATCCTCCACTTAATTGGACATGAGCAGCATCCTTTGATCCTGGCTTTTTTCATTTGTAAGGACATAACATTGCCCATTTTTTATCCTATTGGATTGTTAGATTTTAAAGAGGACATGTATTTTACAGTACTTATTAGTCATTGAAGTACCATATGGATAGGAAGTATTCTTATGATATAAGATAAGAGTAGGAAGGAAGCTTAGCCATCATTTAACTGAGGGCCAAAGACAAACAATTGAGAAGGTGAAGCTGGGATTAAAATGTAGGTCTCCTGACTTTCAGACCAATACCCTTCCCTTATATCACGAATACACTGTCTGCTGTGCTGTACCATAGTTTAGGAATGACTACTCCTTTGAGAGAGATTAAAATTTAGCAGGTGAGGAGCTTACTTAGATTTTGTTACATATTAATGACTTCAGAGAATTTAAATCAAATACCTTTGGGAAGGTTGGGATTAGGTTAATACGTCTGCATACACTTTCTGCCAAGAGCCACAGACGATGTGCAGCGTTTGGAAAATTATACTCTTTTCTCATTTCTTCCCAAGTGTAATTTGCTTTCTTTTCCTTACATGGAACACAAAGAGAAGTGGTAAGAAAAGAAATGGGCGCCCGCTGAAGCATGCTTTTTGTTTGGGTCTGTCTTTTCATTCGGAGCTCTAGAAGTTTTATTGTTATCTTTGTGTCTTCCAAAGTGCCATTTATTTAGGCTTGATATTTTTCTCCACAATAATTTTAAGGAAAAGGAATAAAATTATAGATGGACCTTTAATTATATATTATCTATCCCCGGGAGAACAAATGCTCTTTTCACTAGGTGTTATAAATATGGGTGCTTTGTGCAAATCTATAGCCACTGTGAGATTTTGTAGAGTAGTGATCCTCAAATTGTCAGGATTGAAGATAACTTTAAAATTTTTTTTTTAATTCTCTACTTCATATCATTGGGAAATTGCTTAGCTGGAAATGATAAATAAAACAATTATTACATTTAATTATATTGTATAACTCACATGTAATAGGAAATAAATTCCTCCCTTCCATCCCCCACTGAACTTAGCATTTTTAGGACCACTTTATTCTTCAAGTCACACCTCACATCTTCCTCAGTTCCTCAGTGGACCCTGGCCATTATAAAACCTTTGCAGTTCCTTAGATTTGAGAATATGGAAATGTTTTTATTTGTAACGATCGCTGCATATAACCAAACTAGAGGCCCAGCGCATGGGCATCCCGCCTCCTACCTCCCGCTGCCACTGTGAGGAGTGCTAAGGATGTCCGACTGCCAGCGTAGGCCCACTCCCTGAGGGCTCCCAGACTGCAAGAGGGCGCATGCCAGGCTGAGGGACCACCCTCACCCCAAGTGCACAAATTTCGTGCACCAGCCCTCTAGTTTTATTATATGCTTTTTAAAAACAAGATTCTAGATAGCTCCATTTTGTGAATATGAAACCAGTACATTATGTTCCAATCTCCAGTTTATTATAGATTAGACATTGGCAAACTACTGTCTTCTGGCTTGTGAGGCAAGAGTGAGTTTTATATTTTTAAAGGTTGTTAAATAAAAATAAGACTGTGTGACAGACTTGTATGACCTGTGGAGCCTAAAATATTTACTATGTGACCATTTTCAGAAGTTTGCCAATATCTGCTATAAATGATGAACCTGATGAAAGTATGCCATTAGTGGTTTACTTTCGTTATGCTATAAAATTTTTAGGAGTCATGAATCAAAGATCTTAACACCATGAAGGATGTTTTTAAGTACAAAGACTAGAATCATCAGAATTTCTTGAATATAATTGTGTGCAGGACTGTAAATGACAGGAGTCAGCATGAAACTTAAAAAGAAAAAAAAATTACAAAATGAATGAATTACTCAGGCACAGAGGAAAATTTTCCCATTTTATATTTAAGGAACCTGTAATTGGTTTTCTGAGTCACTGTCTTTACTTTTAGTTTTTAGTAAACACTGTAGGGTGGTGATACCAACAGTGAATTCTGAAAACAGTCAGAAATAAGTTTGAGGCCCAGTTCCTCCTAAACATTACCTTCACTTAATACTATATTTCTCATCTTCAGTTTCTTACTTGATGAAGTGGGGCTAATATTATCCACTTTATAGAATTGTTATGAAGATTATGTTAATGAGGATTAAATAGGTAAAAGTATATGGCCAGTGTCTGGCAAAAAAGCAAGTATCAGTAATTCCTTGTTCCTTCTCCTTTCTTCCTCTTTCATTATGTTTAATTATATTTATGAACAGTAAAAGTTATATTTTAGTTTGTATGTAGGTTATTAAGAAATGAATATTTTACTGAAATTACTATTTCAAAATCAGTATTATTTACAACATAGGAATACTTTTTAATTCCCAAATACTATATTTAGTAAATTGATTTACATTGAAATTAGAAAATGAAATAACAGTTCTAAGGAAACCCTTTTTTCTTTCATAATTACACCTTTGTAGAAATGTTATTTAAAAATAACCTTATTTAAAAAGGTATTTTAAAAAGAAACAGGTTGATATCAACTGTTCATATTAACTTTCTTTTTTTTCTGTTAAGATCCTGGTTGTTGCCAATGGTGGTTTGGGTAATGGTGTGAGTAGGAACAAACTGCTTCCAGAATTAGAGAAACTCGGACAGGTGGATGCTCTCCTAATGCCACCTAATAAGCCCTATTCATTTGTCACATACAAAACTACAGAGGAATCCAAGAAAGCCTATGCTACCCTCAATGGACAAAACATAGTGAATGATTTAGGACAAAAGATCATTCTGTACTTGAATTTTGTGGAAAAAGGTATTATCATACAGGTATATTTTCAAACTAGTTCTTGCTTTTGTTTGAGTTTACTTTTCACATTGAAGTTGGGATTTTAATTTGTATAGACAATCTGACTTGTTTATAGAGAGGCATATTGTAGATATTATGAGAAAAGCTTGTTTCTTTTTTTTTTCTACTTTCAATAACTTTTTCAGTTATGGTTGATGTTCAATATTATATTAGTTACATGTTAAATAAATATCTAATCACAACCCAATGATTAGACATTTATATAACTTACTAAGTGATTGCCCTAATAAATTTGGTACCCATCTGACACCATATACAGAAACATAGTTATATGTTTTTATTATTTTTTAGAGAGAGAAGAAGGGAGAGGGTTCGAGAGATAGAAACATCCATGAAAGAGAAATGTCATCCATTGGTTGCGGAGCCCTGCATACCCCATATTAGGGATTGAGCCCCCAACCTGGGCATGTGCCCTGATGGTGAATCAAACAGTGAACTCTTGGTTTCTGGATTGATGCTCTACCACTGAGCCACACAGGCTGGGCTAGAATATTATCAACTATATCCCCTATGCTGTACTTTACATCCTCATGACTATACTATAACTACCGATTTGTACATCTTAATTAAGCCCTATTCTTTTTTTTACCCACCCCTCAACCTCCTTTCCATCTGGCAACAATCAAAATGTTCTCTGTTTCTCTTCTGATGGTTCATTTAGTTTGTTTTTTAGATTCCACATATAAGTGAAATTATCTGGCATTTGTTTTTCTTTGTCTGACTTATTTCACTCAGCATGATACCTTCTAGATCAATCATTGTTGTTGTACAATATATGGCAAGACATTCTTTTTTATGGCTGTCATATTCCATTGTGTATATGCACCACTTCTTTATTCATTAATCTATTGATGTACACTTACTTTGCTTCCTTATTTTGGCTACTGTAAATGCTGCATTGAGTATATATCTTTTTCAATTTAGTATTTCCTGTTTCTTCAAATAAATACCCAGAAGTGTAATTGCTGGGTCCTTCTTTGTCTCTTGTTTTAAAGTCCATTTGCCTTTGTTTTAAAGTCCATTTTGTATGGTATAAGTATTGCTACCCCATCCTTTTTTATTTTTTATTTTTTTTTTGCTTGTTTTCATTTTCATGAAATTCTTTTTCCATCCCTTTATTTTCAGTCTGTTCAGCTAGATTTTGTGAGAGAGATGGTTATTCTGAGGGTTAGTTATAATTTTGATGTGGTTGTAGGAAGATTCAAAGATCACCTATGACTCCATCTTGTCTAGAACTGAAAAACATTTTCTTAGATTTAAAAAATGACTCCAGGAAAAGTAACTTAAGTTTGTTATTTTGATTAAAAGAAGGAAAAAAAAAAATGACTCCATTATGTTCAAACAGAATATTTAAGTAGATACTATTCTATTCGCTGTTGGTAATTGCAGTGGGTAAAACGTATCATAATTTTTATCTTGCTCTTTGCTTTGTCCTTTTAGTATGCTGTGCCTTTTGGCATTCTTAGTTCATAAAATGAGGAGTGGGAGTTTTTTAACTAATAAATGACTATTGGGCAGAGTTATTTGTATATAGGAACTTTAAGTTTTGATTGTGACTATTTTAATTTGGTTTTCCACAGCACAGTGGAAAGAGTTGGGGCTTCAAGCTTTACCTCCAGGCCTCAAAGTAGTAGAAGAAATTATTTCTTCTGAGGACGAGAAACTGCTTTTGGAAAGTGTTAGTTGGACAGAAGATACAGACAATCCAAATTGTAAGTAAAAACTTTAAAATTTGATTTTTAAAAGTGTCTGCAAAATGCTTTGTTACTGATCCTTCTTTTCTTCTCATTTGGCTTATTAAAACTGATGTTTCCTCAAAATTACCTAAAGTAGCCTGGATCCAATGTTAGACAAGCCACACTGACAAATCTTAGTAGTATTGATAATAAATAACATTTATATAGCTATTAATTTTAAAATCCAAACTGGTTAATATTGATTAGCCCACATTAGTAGACCTAACATTTATAAGCTCATTTACATACATCATCTTATATGATCCTCTCCTCCGTAAGGCAGGCTTCTTCTGAGGAATCAGCAGTTCATTGCCATACCATCATCATGTCGTGAGAGCCTCCTGGAGATATTTGCAAATTAGTTACTGTGCCTCTTTCCAGGTTATTAGCAGTCTGTGATTGGCAATGTATGTGTTTAGTTAGCTCTGTCAGATTGATTGGAAACTTTTTAAGTGTTTGCTACCACTTTAGACTTAAAAGGACAGCAGATATGAGTTAGAATGTTGATGTTATTAAAGATAATAACTTAGCAGTTAACAAAAGTTACTATATGTAATCCTTACTCATAATATTAATTTTGAAATACCTGAAGGAATGAAATTCTTTTTTACCCAAATAGTGTACTTTATTCTCTTCATACAGTTCAAAAATCCTTAAAACACAGAAGAGTAAAGCATTTTGGTTATGAATTCCACTATGAGAATAACAATGTACATAAAGACAAGCCATTACCTGGAGGTAAGAAATTGTTAATAAATGTTGATTCAGGAAAAAAAGATTTAATGTATTAGAAGTAAATCATAGTTGAGGGTGTTTTATTTGTCATTTTTAGGTGAACTTTCAAAACAGTTGATTAAACTACAACATTTATATTAACTATTATAAATAGTGCAATTTTGTGTTAAAAACTTCATAGAAACAGATAAAGCTATGGTTTCTCTTAAACACTGTCTGTACTTCCATACCTCTTCTTAGTAGTACCATTGACAGTCTAGAATATATTATTCCAAACCTTTACCATGCGAGTTTACATCCAAATATAAGTGTATAGTTGTTAATATGAGTATTATGTTGTTTAATATATTACATTATCACTCCAACTTGTTCTTGTTCCTTTAGAGATCTTATATAATTTTCCATTTTTTGAATGGTGATAATAGTTTATTCAGTTAGTTCCCTTTGGATAGACGTTTATTTCTAGTTTTTAGCTTTTACAAGTAGTGCTTCAGTGAAAGCCTTTGTACATGCCTCTTCATGCACAAAGCAAGAGTTTCTAAAGGGAGATTAGCACATTAGGACTGTGTAAAGTTATGTTTATTTAAAACAACTATACCATGATATTCTTACCAAATGTGTACTGCTTCCCCCTACGCTGGCCAACATGTGGTAATTGTAAAAATTTTAACCTTATAATTACCTGATTAGCAGTGAGGTTGGCCATTTGCATTTCTTTTCCTGTGAATTATTTTTCATATCTGTTACCAGTTTTTTCTAATGATTATCTAATCTATATATTCTATATATATAAAAGCCTAAGTTACCTTTATGACTGATTGACCAAACAACTGTCGCTAAGACAAGGAGGCAGATGCTCAATGCAGGAACTGCCCCCTAGTGTTCAGGGAGCTCCCACAGCCACCCAGCCTCCTGTGGTCCTTTTCCCCTGGCCAGCTGGCCCCAATCAGGACTGGGTGAGATGGGCCCCAATTGGCCCCGATCACTGACCAGGCTGAGGGACCCCCCACCTGTGCACGAATTCGTGTACTGGGCTTCTAGTTTAATAAGAACTTACTGTGTAATATAGATATTAATCCTTTGGTAAAATTCTTTGTTGAGTTTAATTTATCTGTATTTTTATGACTATGGTCCTATTTAAGGGTTTCTTCCAGTTCAAGTAAGTTAGTTCCACTTTTAAAAGTGTGTGTTTATTTTAAAGAAAATGTAAAATAATTAGATTTAAAATAAGTTGAAAAATTTTAAATTAAAGGAAAGTGACAAATTAATTTCCAGTATATAATATAATAAATTTATAATATTATTTTTTTTTGCAAAATAGCAAAATTATGGTTAGCCAAATTGTTATTTTTTTTTATTTAATTTGATGAAATCAATATAATAACTTTAAAAGATTTTTAGGAAGGTTTTCTTTATATTTTGCTTTGCTTGTATGTTTATTGTTAATATTTGGATCTGACTACTAAATTAAAAACTTGTATGATTTTTATCAGAGTGACTGTGTTTTTATTCTTGGGCAAAACATGCAGAGTAAATACTGTGATATATTTCACCTTTAAAAAAATTACCTCAGGTCTTCCTGACATTTGTGATAGCATGCTGGAGAAATGGCTGAAAGAAGGCTTCATTAGACACAAACCTGATCAGTTGACTGTGAACCAGTATGAACCTGGGCAGGGTGAGTATTTCTTCTTTTAAAATTACAGTCAGATTTCGTATCTAAGTAGATTGTGTAACTCTCTGTGATCAAATATATCATTTTTTGATATCAGGATATCACACCCTTAGTAACTGCTTATGTTTTGCTGCGTTGATTTTAATCCCTTGCAAATCTACATGACTCTCTTCAGACACTTGCATCTCAAAGTGTAAACTGACACAATTGCTATTCATGACTCTTTTAGAGATGGAGAAGATTGCGTTAAAAACATAGGCGATATGTATAATGGAAGAAAACAAATAATTTATAAATACAGGCACACCTTGTTTTATTGCATTGCACATTGCAAATGTACTTTTTACACAATTTTTTTTTATTTTGTTTTTGGGTGTTTTTTTAAAAATATATATTTTTTTATTGATTTCAGAGAGAAAGGGGGAGGGAGAGGGAGACGGAGAGGGAGAGGGAGGGAGAGGGAAAGGGAGAGAGGGAGAAGGAGAGGGAGAGGGAGAGGGAAAGGAAGAGAGGGAGAGGGAGAAGGGAAGAGGGAGAAAGGGAGAGGGAGAGAGGGAGAGGGAGAGAGAGAGGGAGAGGGAGAGAGAGGGAGAAGAAGAGAGGGAGAGGGAGAGGGAGAGGGGGGAGAGGGAGAGAGAGAGAGAGAACCCGATTGTGGCAGGCCGGCCACAACCCACCAGTACACAAATTCATGCACTGGGCCTCTAGTGTATTATGATTCCTATTTACCAGTCAATTTTAACATTGATCTGTAAGCTCCTTGGGAACAGGAACGGTCTTATTTACTTTATATATTCTTACCATATAGCAAAGAGATGCTCAGTTAATATAGATTAAGAGATTGGTGGAAGAGACCATATCTTAATTATTCATATACTTAGCCTTCACATCTGGCTATTGTTTGTTTTTGGGAATCCATTGTTTAAGGGAAACATGACTTTGTTATTTATCTTTCATATCTTCTTCTTGGGCTGGGGTTGAGTAAATGGCCTAATTAAGCAATGACTTTCAAGTCTTGATTTTAGAATCAAGTCTCAATAGCACTTGAACATGCACTTGAGAGATTTTTTTGTAAAATATATTTTATTGATTTTTTACAGAGAGGAAGAAAGAGGGATAGAGTTAGAAACATTGATGAGAGAGAATCATTGATCAGCTGCCTCTTACACACACCCTACTGGGGATGTGCCTGCAACCATGGTACATGCCCTTGACCGGAATCAAATCTGGGACCTTTCAGTACCACAGGCTGATGCTCTATACATTGAGCCAAACTGGTTTCAGCCACTTGAGAGATTTTTAGTGTAAATTTAGTTTAATTTTATTTAGTCACATTGACCCTAAATGTTTCCTTTCAACTAATTCCTGATAACCAATGTTTTCACCATAATAGTGGGAGGCTATATTTAACTTGTCTTGAATCTTTTGAAAGGAAAAATGAAAACGTGTTTTCCTATCTTCCATCTCAGGAATTCCTGCTCATATTGATACACATTCTGCTTTTGAGGATGAGATCATTTCTCTCAGTTTGGGGTCAGAGGTAAGTATTTAGACATTTTTATTAGCTATCAACAAATGTCTTACCTTATACAATGCCCTTTTCATAGGATTTCCCACATTTGTTAATTCAAATGAATTAAGATTTTTTTAAAATGGTAAGTAAAGACACCATTAGTACTTTATTTCTTTCAGAATGTGAAATTACCACAGCTTCTTTTAGATGTTGAAAGGTTTATCTATAAGCTCATCAAAAGCCAAGAAAAGCCCTGTAATTTATTTTTTACACATTTATTTTTAGTTTTTATATTTTTAATAATTGAATTTATTGGGTGACATTGGTTCATAAAACTATAGAGGTTTCACATATACAATAAAATATCACTATGTGGCCTCTGGCTTCTACAATAAAGATTCATTCTTAAACATCCCCCAAAAAAATCATCTGCATGCTGCATTGTGAATCATCCAAAGTAAAGTCTCTCTGTCTCAATATATCCCTACTTTGCCCACTTCCGCCTATCCCACCTCTAACATTTTACTTGTATTTTATTTATTTATTTTTAAAATATATTTTTATTGATTTCAGAGAGAAAGGGAGAGAGAGATGGAAACATCAATGATGAGAGAGAATCATTATCAGCTGCCTCCTGCATGAACCTCCACCGGGGATAAAACCTGAAACCTAGGCATGTGCCCTGACCAGGAATTGAACCGTGACCTTCTGGTTCATAGTTTTTTGCTTAATCACTGAGCCACACTGGTTTTGGCACATTTTACTTTTTTTTATATTTAAAAACATTTTCAAATATATTTTTATTGATTTCAGAGAGAGAGGGAGAGAGAGATGGAAACACCAATGATGAGAGAGAATCATTAATTAGCTGCTTTACCTGGGCATATGCCTTTGACCAGAATTGAACCTTTCTGTCCACAGGTTGATACTCTATCTACCGAGCCAGACCAGCTAGGACACACATTTTACTTTTTTTTTTTTTTTTAATATATTTTATTGATTTTACACAGAGGAATTGAGAAGGATAGAGGGTTAGAAACGTCGATGAGAGAGAAATATCAACCAACTGCCTCTTGCACACCCCTACTGGGGATGTGCCTACAACCAAGGTATGTGCCCTTGACCGGAATCGAACCCGGGACTTTTCAGTCCTCAGGCCGACCCTCTATCCACTGAGCCAAACCGGTCTTGGCACATTTTACTTTCAAAAGTTAAATAAAATCTAGACTGTTCTTGTGCAGTAATTTACTGGAGCAGCATTGCCATCCAGTGGCTAAAGGTAGTAGCTGCAGGCTACAGTAAAAGGAAACAACTAAAATGTACATGCCTGAATTTTGATAAGCTTTTTCACATATATTACCTCATCCAGTCCTTTCAAAAACCTTGAGTAGTGCAGGGAAAAGCCTATTTTTACATATGAAGAGAAAGATATTCATGTTTATTCATTGACTTGTTTTTAGAGCTGAACTTATCTTGAACTGCTAAAGAAGCTCTATAAAGCAAAAATGAACAAAAAAACTCATAGACAGATAACAGTATGGTGATTACCGGAGGGAAAGGGGGTAGAGGTAGGCAGAAGAGGATAAAGGGGAGATAAATGGTGATGGAAAGAGATTTGCCTTGGTGTAGAGAATGCACAATACAATGTTTAGATGATGTACATCTGAAACCTATATATTTTATGAACTAATGTCACCCCAATAAAACAGAAAAGATGTTATCAAAAACATGATTTTAAATGATCTATGCAAGCTGCATATACAGTTTTAGATAGAAATCAGAATTTTAAATCTAGAAGAATCCAATATGAGATCTTCTAATCTAAGTAGAGTTGCTTCAGAATGTGATTTTGTTTCTAGGGGTGACTACTACTTCATTATATATTTTTTGTATTTGTGTAATTTCCACCATTAGGCCTTCAGTGCTTTGGCTTTAACCTTTGCTGAACTTGTGCGACCATAATGATAACATGATTGAAGAGTAGTGCTATTTGTTCAATAAGACAAAACTATCTTATTAACTACATGTGCGAATTCTAATTAAGTGCTTTCAAAAAGAATTTGGATGGGAAGAAAAAAGAAAGAGCTCTTCTCTATCTGGTTTGTTTGCATTTTACTTCTTGTCCTGGTTTGTAGCTTTAATGGGCCAATAAAAAAAAAATCTTTGTTTTTTTTCTTCTCAAGAAATGAGACAAAAGATAAATGGAGGTCAGAGTGTCAGCTTAACTACATTAAACATGAAAGAGCATGGCTTTAGATCTGTTGCCAAGTGGACTTGTTCATAGCTCACCAATGACACAGGCAGGCAATGGGAGACTTCCCCCGTAGAGTCAGAGGCTGTGCCTACCACACAGGACAGGAGGGAGCATACACGGGCTTCTGCAAACCGCCTGGGTCTGAAAAGAAAGAGGAAAGGGCTCAGCCAAGCCAGTTTGGCCTCAGGGTGACCAACCAGCTAAGGCATGCCTTCTCTTCTGGAAGGAGTGGGGAAAAGTGGTGCTCTTCCTATCTATACTTTCACTCCTAGGGAAGTTCTCTCCCCATCTAGGGACATATGAGGAAAGAGAACTAAGGGTTCCTCCCCACCCTACAAGGTCATCATGTAGTTTTAATTAAAAGTTGTAAAGAAAGGAAAACTTACCCTTTAGAATTCAGGCATCCTCAAACTTTTTAAAGTGGGGGCCAGATCACGGTCCCTCAGAGAGCTGGAGGGCCGGACTATATGAACTACTAATTCCTACTGTAACACCTCGGCTGTGCTCACTGCCCAAAAAACCTGGCGGGCCGGATCAGACTCCTCCCGCGGGCCGTGGTTTGAAGACGCCTGCTAGATGCACTGAAACTCTGCTGTAATCGTGATCTCCATTTGATGTCTCTCTAGAGGCATGGAATTTTTAGCTGCTAATTTAAATTATGGATCTTTGGTTAAAGCCATCTTTGTAATAGAAAGCATTTATTCTCTAAGTTATGACAAGAACAGTAGATTTTCTTATAAAAGAGAGCTTTTGGCCTAGGAACCAAGACGGCGGTGTAAGTAAATGCTGATACTGATACTCACTGCCTCCCACAACCACTTCAAAATTACAACTGAAATACAGAACCACCATCATCCAGAACCACCTGAAATCTGGCTGAATGGGAGTTCTACAGCTAGAGAAGTAAAAAAAAAAAAAGTACATTGAGACTGGTAGGAGGGGCGGAGGTGTGGAACGGGCTGGTCTAACACCCATGTTTTTAATTGGAAGGAGTATCTTTGCTGTGAAGGCCTTCCGTGTAAGGCAGGGGGATCCCAACTCCACACTTGCACTCCCCTCCCCCCCCAGTCCAGTTTTCTATAAAAACCAGCGGGGATTGTGGCTGAGTGACATGGAGGCTGCTGGAGACCCAGGCAATTTTTCTTACAAGGGCCAGTGCATGGACTTAGACTCAATCCCTCTGGGCTCCAGCATAGGGCAATAGCTTTGGGCGGGGGGGAATCGGGGCATATAGGAAGGAACTGGATTGTCTGGCATCAGAGCAAGAACTTGGGGGTGGCTTTCTCTCAGACGGGAGCTCGCAGGAGACATTGTTCCTATGCTGAGACCTCCCGTGTTGCAGAGCTGCCTGGCACCCATATCCTGATTTCCATCAGTGTGGCTCACACTGTTCCTTCCACCCTGGTGATTCCCTGAGATCATGCCCCACCCAATTTGCAGCCCCATCCAAACTGTTTGCAGTGACTTTTCCATATGGATGACCTGTTCTGGCTCAGGTTTCAGTCATTTCTAAAATCTCTCAAACAAGCAGGTTTGGAGTCAGCAAGAGGCCCAAGACCCGGCACTAGCTCCAGCTAGCCTTGCTGCACAGCTTGGCCTTGCCTGGGCATTTCCAGCCCAATACAAACAGCAGCCATCGGTATATCTCTGTAGTTACTGCCAATTGGCTGAAGGCAGTGGCTGACTTTGCACCTCCTGGGAGGCCCCAGAGCCTGTGCACCCAGTGAACAGCTTCAGACCATACCAGATTACAACTCTACACATTCACAGGCAACACACTCAAGGGGCATACTCAGTGACCACCATAGCCCACTGAAGCAAGTCCTCCTCCATAAGGGTGTCTCCTGCACAGCAGTTCTCCCACTGGAGTCGCAGCTGGTCCTCACAGCCAGAGGTCAGTTTTTCCCAGTGACACCAGCAATCAAGGCTCAACTACAATAAGACTGGGTACACAGGCCACAGAGGAATATACCTAAAGTCTTCAGCTCAGGTGACTGGGGAGGCTAAGTCACTGGGCCCTAAGGACACCTACTATACGAGGCCACTCTACCAATTCCAGGAAACATAGCTCTACTTAATACATAGAAACAAACACCGGGAAGTAGCCAAAATGTGGAGAGAAAGAAACATGTCAGAAGAAATCTCCAGAAAAAGGCCTAAATGAAATGGAAACAAGCAACCTACTGGATTCAGAGTTCAAAACAATGGTTATAAGGCTGTTCAAGGATCTTAATGAGAGCTTCAAGGGACTTAGTGAGACTTTTAGGATCTTACTGAAAATGAAAGACATGAGAAAGGTCCAATAGAATTGAGGATGCCACGAGTCAAACCAATGATTTGGAATAAGAGGAAGCAAAAGAAACCCAATCAGAAGAGCCAAAAGAAAAAAGAATCTAAAAATATGAAGATATATAAGGAGCTTGTGGTACAATTTCAAACGTACCAACGCTCACATCATGAGGGTGCCTGAAGGAGAAGACAGGGAGCAAGATATTGAAAAGCTATTTGAAAAAATAATGACAGTAAATTTCCCCTACCTGGTGAAGGAAATAGGCTTATAAGTCCAGGGATCACAGAGAGTCCCAAACAAGAGGAACCCAAAGAGGCCAGCATCAAAGCATGTCTACAAGGGAACTCCCATGTGACTGACAGTTGATTTCTCAATAGAAACTTTGCAGGCCAGAAGGGAGTGGCAAGAATTATTGAAAGTGATGAATAATAAGGACCTACAACCAACATTACCTAGCAAAGCTCTCATTTAGAATGGAAGGTCAGATAAAGAGCTTTACAGACAAGAAAAAGCCAAAGGAGTTCATCACCACTAAACCATTATTACATGAAATGTTGAAGGGTATTCTTTAAAAAAATTATTTAAATTATTTATTGATTGAAGTATTCCATATGTCTCCTTCTTCCCCCACCCCCCACCCCAGCCCCCCATTGACCTCTCCCTGGCCACTCCAACCCTCCAACCCCCCATCACATGCCCTCACCCCCTTAGTGTCTGTGTCCATTGGCAATGCTTATATGCATACAAATCCTTTGGTTACCTCCCACCCTCCTCTGCCTTCCCTCTGAGATTAGACAGTCAGTTCAATGCTTCTCTGTCTCTGGGTCTATTTTTGTTCATCAGTTTATGTTGTTCCTATATACCTCAAATGATTGAGATCATGTGGTATTTATCTTTCTCCAACTGGCTTATTTCACTTAGCGTAATGCTTCCAGGTCCATCAATGCTGTTGCAAATGGTAAGAGTTCCTTCTTTTTTACAGTAGCGTAGTATTCAGTTGTGTAGATCAGTGTTTCCCAAAGTGTGGTACGCGTACCCCCAGGGGTCCAGGAAGAGTTTGGTGGGGATATGCACTGCACCATGCTTAGCTGCGCCTAATTCTACATTCTCATGAGTACAAGGGGTACTCAGAGTTACGAAAATTATAGAAGGGGTACACATATGTCAAAAGTTTGGGAAAAACTGGTGTATTTAATCCATTCATCTGCTGATGGGCACTTAGGCTGTTTCCAAATCTTAGCTATTGTAAATTATGCTGCTGTGAACATAGGGATACATATATCCTTTCTGATGGGTGTTTCTGATTTCTTGGGATATATTCCTAGAGTGAGATTACTGGGTCAGATGGGAAGGGCATTCTTTAAGAGGAAAAAGAAAAAGGAGGAGGAGGAAAAAGGAAGGAGGAAGAAGAGGGAAAACAATCTGAACAATAAAATGGCAACAATAAATATGTATCTATCTACAATAAATATGTATCTATCCACAACTGTATCTAAAAATCAAAATGAACAAGGAATCTAATTATCAAAATAAACTAATGAATAAAATAGAACTAGAGACATGGAAATGGAACAGACTGATGAATCTGAGAGGGAAGAGGGGAGGAGGAGGGGGAAAATATTAACCAAAAATCTTATATGCACCTGTGCATTATCTATGGACACAGACAATAGGGTGGTGAAGGCCTGGGGTGGGGCAGGACCCTGTTGGAGGAGGAACATCTGTAATACTCTCAACAATAAAGTTAAAAAACAACAACCCCACAACTTTCCAAACAAACAAACAAAAAAAACACACCAAAACAAAATAAAATTGCAATACACTATACCAGCATTTTTAAACCGGTGTGCCACAATAATTTTTAAAACGTGTAATATCTGTCTATTTAGTTGAGGCACTGATATCTTTTCCATTGTCAAATAAAAAAAAATGACAGCAAAAATAAAATAAAAGAGCTTTTAAGTGGAAGTGCATCTTTTTCAACTTTGAAAAAATCTTTAGTAGGAGGAGGCAGAGGCAAAGACCGCAGGGGCAGCAGTAACCTGAGGTAGCAGCCGCCAGCTCCTTCCCATCCTTACCCCAACCCAACCCCAAGCACCTGGGGCCATAGGGGAACATGGTTAGACCCACATGGTGTGTGGTGGACGTTGACCCTGGAGAAGTAGAGGAGGAAGAGGATGGCAATGCAGAGACCACCCTGGATTCTGAGGACGCTGAGGAAGGAAGAGGAGGAGGAGAGGACGAGGACGACTCCCATTATCCGGAGGAAATGGAAGAGGACCTCACGGCCAGTGACTGCAGGGAAAGCAGCTTCGGGAGGCACTGTGCCTACAGCAGCTCTCCAGAATCTCAGCGAAAAAAATTTGAAAGAATTACACAAGGATTCATTTGAAGGCCTGCTATTCCTCAAGATTTGTCAGCTATTCTTCCTGGAAGCAGAATGGTCCTTGGGAGGAAGACTCAGAGTTCAACTTTGAAGAGGAGCTCAGATTGCCAGACGGGACTAGCTCTTCGGAATTTCCTGAGATGCCAGGCCCTGTGGCTTTCTTGGAAAGCTCTTCAATACCCCCCAACTCCCCATCTTCTTTTACACCCCCTCCCCACATCCCACCATTTCTGGGCTCTGGGGCCACCCAAGTGTGCAGGCCAAATCATTCCTTACTGTGAGTGGGGAGGGGAGACCCAGAGGGAGATAGTTATCTTTTGTGCAGGTGAAAGGAATCGCGTGATTCCTGGTGATTCTGGGGAAAAGACTCCCTCTTCTATAGTCACGATAGGTTTGTTCTGCTGTAACATGCAGCCTGCCTTTCTTGCACATGCATGTCTAGAGATACACCCTTGACATAAACATCCTTGCGGTGGTGAGCTAGTAACATTATTGGACAAATAATTAGTTCAGCAAGTACCATAAGACTTGGTCAGCTAAGGATGAAATGACTACTTAATGTATATATACTTAAAACCAGGAACAAACTTATTGTAAATAAGGAAAAACTTCTTTTGATTAAGAGTTATCTGGAAAAATGAATCTGAAAAGTATGAAGATAGTAACAACAATTAGGTGATATTTCAAATATGCACTAATTTTTTTAACAGAGAATGAGTCAGATATTTTTGTTTTGGTATTGTTTTTCTGATAAAATATGATAGCAGTTAACTTTTATGACTTGATTATAAAGAGCCTGTCCTCCACAAAAAAATTATTGTAGTCTTTATCAGTTTATCCAAAGTTTCTCTTAATCTTTTAATAATCCAAATTATTTCATTTTGAAGCACTGATAATATATTGTTATTTTCTTTTCTTCAGTTATAAAAGCCCTGGCTCTGCCAGATCTTCAGATGTTAGGTGCTTTATCAAATTCAGGAAGTCTTCTATCTTTTACAAGAATTGTGATTGCAATTTTTTTTTTGTATTTGCATTGCATTGGCTGATAGTTATAAGATACACCGAAAAACTGACCAAAAGAGTTACCATAAAAGGTAGAGATAGCTGTGGTATTATTGAACGGAGAAATATTTGGGCAAACACTAATTTTGTAAGTTGGCTCATCAATAAATATTTCTTTTTAAAATATATATATATATTTTATTGATTTTTTTACAGAGAGGAAGGGAGAGAGATAGTTAGAAACATTGATGAGAGAGTCATCGATCAGCTGCCTCTTGCACATCCCCTACTGGGGATATGCCCGCAACCAAGGTACATGCCCTTGACCAGAATCGAACCCGGGACCCTTCAGTCTGCAGGCCGACGCTCTATCCACTGAGCCAAACCGGTTTCGGCAATAAATATTTCTTATGACTTTTGCCACTGAGTGGCCATGGTAATTAGGTATTTTGCTAATGAAGATTCTTGTCTATTGAATGCTTATTAGAGGGCTGCATCTTTCATTATATTACCTGTTTTCTCTCCAGTCTCATGCAGTAGTTATTGAGTCCTGCTTGATTTCCCAAAATAGAACATTGAATAAAAGTTCTTTGTAAAATGTCTTGAGCTACCCAGTTTCTCTACTGCCAGCTGAATGGTTTTATTACTTCTTTGTGTTTTTTTTTTGAGTCTGATCTCTGTATAGTTTACTCCTGAGATGTTCAGATGCTCATCATTCCTATTTGTCAGGAATGACTCTCAAAGTACTTCCTGTTTATTTATTTGTTTAATTTTTTTGTTAATCCTCATCCGAGGATATTTTTCCATTGAATTTTAGAGAGAGTGGAAGGGAGAGGGAGAGACAGACACATTGATTGGTTGCCTTTTGCATGCATCCCGATCGGGGCCGTGGAACCTGCAACCAAGGTATATATCCTTGATCGGAATTAAACCCGGGATCTGTCAGTCTGTGGGCCGATGCTCTATCCACTGAGCCAAACTGGGCAGAGTACTTCTCTTTTAGGAGTATATTGTTTTAACAGACAAATGTTTCGTTATTTTCTGATATTCAGCACACATTGGGGGAAAAAGCACCCATTTTATTTACAGAGCTTAAAACAACAAATATAGTCTGGACCCTGGACACATTGACCTCTAACCTCAGATTCAGCTCTCAGATTTTCATATAAGCAATACAGTATTTTATAGCCGCTGAAGCCAAGTAACTTTTCCTTCTCATTTTTGTCTTGTCTCCAGGCACCAGACTTTAATTTTTATCTGATAGTCCTTTGAATATTTACATTTCTGAAATTCTGTCAAATTGATTGTCTTTGTTTGCTATGTAGCTTTGATCTCCCTTCTCTATCCTTCATAGTTTATTTGTGATCATTTCTAACATCCCAGTAGAGACTTTACCATTAAAAGGATAATGATCTGCCCCCCCTAGTGGGAATATGTTTCTTTTGAATGTGTGTGTGTGTGTGTGTGTGTGTGTGTGTGTGCAATGCACATGCTTTATCTGCCTTGATTATTTCTATGTGACTGTGTATATTGATGTAGATGTGGAAAGAAAGCATAACTCTGATATGGGATATTGTGTTGCATCATAATACAATCAACACGGCATTGGGAAAACTTTTTCTTTTTATCCAATAGGTCTCAAAATTTAAACACTCAAAATTTCTGTGGACAAGTAGATCTGTTGGTTTGTGGGCCAGAAATAAATGCTGTACCATATTTGATCACTAGAGGCCCGGTGCATGAATTCATGTGTTGGGGTTCCCAGGAGGTTGGCCAGCTGGCCCTGCCACCTTGTCAAACTCCCAGTCACACTCCCTGTGGAGGGGACAATTTGCATATTAGCTTTTATTATATAGGATGTTTACTTTTGTACATTGAATCTATTTTCACTCTTCAGCATTTTCCCTACCAAGTTATGTTCTGATGATATCCTGTTTCTGTATAATTTTCTCTTCTTTCAAAATATCTTGGAAGCTAAAATTCCCTTTTGTGTAAATTTGACAATTGAGATTCTACTGGCAGTTCTTAACAGTGTCTTCTTTATCTCCCGTATATGGAGTAAGATCTCTATTCATGCTCTTTCAAAGAGATATTTCAGCCAGCAGTCAGTACAGTCTGCTTCATAGTGCAGCAACATCAGAACATTTTGCTTTATTTGGAGCCTTCAGAGTACTGAGTCTTCTGTCAGTTAGAATTTGTGCATTTACTGTGTAACAAGTCAGCAGCTGTAACAAGTCAGCCACCCCACCTACACTGTAGAACTAGAATAAAATTTATCATTTGAATGTAGAAAACTACAGTGAAAGCCCATGTGGGAGATATAGCTGGAACCAGTGGTTGGTTGTTAATTAAAAAGTCACTTGACTTGGAGAATAATAATAGTAAAATATATATGCAGATTTCAAACATTTTATGTTAACTTACAATAAACTTACCAATATTTCAATGTACAGCCTTTCTTTCTGTGAGGGTCCACAGTCTGTCCTATCTTTTCAGTTTTGATTTCTTTAAAGTGAAACAAAAGCTTAAAGATGTCCAAATTTTTGTTTTTATTTTCAAGATTTTATTATTGAATTGCATCAGTTACAGCAGTTTATTAATTTGTTCACTTTCATTGAGTCTTTCAACAACATGCAATTTAGTTTATATAGCAAAAACCCTATTTTTTCATATTCAATTTTCATTAGTTTACATAATATTAAATTAAATAATTGCAAAAGAAATACATAGCCAGCATAGAGAGATTGGGGAACATACACAATTAACTTGTGAAGTGTAGGAGAAGTACCTAAACATATTGGAGAGTTGCCTATTATCATAAACTCTTAGGGCATGAGTGTGCTCTACAGAAGAAATGGAGCATATGATTGGTTAAACGGATGATTGTTTAAAGAGCTTTTATTTATACGACATTGTCTCAGGCAATGTGGGAGATACAAACACATTTCCAGCCTTGATTATTTTCCTCCTCAGAGTTTGGACCTGAGTATGTCCAACTCTAAAAGATATTTTCTCTCCTCTAACTCAAAACGTATTATCTTTCATTTTCAGCCATTTACCACTCACTGCTATTCTTCCATGCAAAACAAAACAAACTTTTGTTATTTTCTAGGTTTCCAGCTCTGGCTAAATCTCCACCAGTTGATTAATTTAAAACCTGGGAAATATTCTTGACATGTATTTTGAAGATTATAAATTATGCCCTCATAATTTATAACTGTTTTAACTATATTCACACCATTTTCTTTTAAAAACAACATTCTACAGGTATAATTGTCATATATTAAAATAAACTGCACATATTAAATATTTTTTCATTAAATCTTTGCTACTCTCAAGACAATGATATATCCCCTATCTCAAAGGTTTTCTCATCTCCCTCTGTTCCTCAGCACCTTAGTATTTCCAGAATTTTTAAATACGGGAATCATACAATATTCTCTATGGCTTCTTTCATTCAACAAAATTATTTCAGATTCATTTAAATTTTAAGTTTAATTGTTATCTTTAGTTTTTTCACGAATAATATAAAACTTTAGTACACTTTAACTCTATTATTTCCTTCTAATTTATATCCTATCGTGTATTTGAA
Source organism: Pipistrellus kuhlii (assembly GCF_014108245.1). Classification (NCBI taxonomy): domain Eukaryota; kingdom Metazoa; phylum Chordata; class Mammalia; order Chiroptera; family Vespertilionidae; genus Pipistrellus; species Pipistrellus kuhlii. The sequence goes on along the minus strand of NW_023425595.1, from coordinate 58,614,850 downwards.
TTCTCTTAATTTTTAAAGACATTTCTTTGGTTTATATAGTCAATATTTATTTAGACCTATTTACCATCTTCTTTGCTCTTCTTTTTTGTATCTCACATATTCTGTCTAGGATCATTTTCCTTTTGTATAATATACAGCATTTAAATCTCCTTCAGTCTAGGTCTGCAGATGGCTATCTCAATTTTGTTTTTGGTTTTTAAGTGTCTTCATTTCACCTTTATTCTTCAAGGCTATTTTTACAAGGTATATCATTTGAGGTTGGCAGTTATTTTCTTTCAGTGCACTATTTTGTATTACATTATTGCCCTTGTTACCTTGACAGTGGGCTTTATTTCCCTGGCTTCTTTTAATATTGTTTACCTATTGTTTCCTATAGTTTTATTTGATGTTCTAGGTTATTTTGCATATTTTGATGGGTTTGTTTATTCTGTTTAGAATTTACTGGATCTGTTGAATCAATGGATTGTTTTTTTCCATCAGTTTTGGAAAATTCCTATCCGTTATCTCTGTAGATTTTGCCTCTGTCTCATTCTCTTCATTTACCTTTTCTATGTATTTTTTCAAATTGTTTATTTAAAATATTTATTGAGTATAATCTACTAGACAGAATCTAACAAGTAAATAAGAATTGAATCTAAAAAAATTTTTAAGTGAAAGTGTTTCAATCTCTGTAGCCTTATCATAGACAAAGTAAAACTTTAATTTTACTAAAGTGGTTTGTGATAGACTTTTGCGAGTCCATTTTTTGAATGATGGTGGATTTCACTTCACAGGTCCTGCAAACAAATGAAACTGTAAGTAAGAGCTGATAGCAAGTCTCTGAGTGCAAACACATGAGCATGATAGTATTATCTCATAGGCATTTAAGCTTAGTTTTATACATATTGAATATTGAGTATTTAGTGGTAGCTAAAATGTCTCCTACTTAGCATCTTTTCTATACCCGCTTACTTTTCTGTTACACAATGTTTATTCTGCTCTCTATTGTGCCTTTTGGCAGTGTGTTTAGACTCAAACTAAAAGATGCTTTCTCTTTTTATTTTGTAACTAGGGGCCCAATGCACAAAATTTGTGCAAAGGCTTTGGTCCTGACCCCTGCGCGCTGCCACTGTGGCTGGGGGCCTTTCCGCCGCCCCCGCCCAGCACTGCTGTGGCTTTGTCCAGAAGGAAGGACATCCAGGAGGATATCCGGTCTAATTAGCAATTATGCCTTTATTATTTTAGATTTACTTGAGCTCAGCTAGATAAAGCAGTTCAAACCATCTGTTCATTCAGCAGTTAGGACCTAGTATTGTTAGGTGGAGTTGTGTTTGAAAGGTAGAATCTGCTGACAAGTGCTATACAATATATTTGTTTGCGATGTTTTCTTTTAAACTTTTAGCCTAATCTAATTTTGCTTGTTTCACATATGCAGTTCTATAGACAAGTTCCCAGGTATGCCCTAAATATGCTCATGGTACCTGATCAACTAGGAAGATTTTCACACCTGAAACACAAATAGTGATCTGCTTCTCACATCCTCTCTCAAAAGCAATGGAAAATAAGTTTTTTTTGGCTACAGTGGTATTTAGCTGCTGCAGTTACTACTTGCTGGATCATTCTTCTGTGTCATAAGGTATCTTCTCATCTTCATGTTCTAATGTGAGACTTTTTCCCCTTCATGATAAGAGTATTAAGTCCTCTACTTTATGAAAGCACTTCTCACTGCAGAACAAGGGAACAGAGCTTGTTTAGTCATTTCAAACGGGAGGTCATGTGTCCTGTATGTTGGTTTCAGGATGTGTTGCTGACATTGTCTCCTTCCTTTGAGTTCCACACTATTCCATTTTTGAGAAATTTAGCAAATGGATTCAAGACTATTGTTTTTGTTATTGTTTTAAAACATACTTTGTTAAAAGTGAGGTAAAGGACATTGGCTTGGTAGTTTTTTTATTTTTTATTTGTGTTTCTTCAAGGATAGAAACTAAGCAGGCAAGATATGTACACACATAATATTTTAATAAAAATAAAAATAAAATAAAATAAAACTTAAAAAAAAAAAAAAAGAAACTAAGCAGGCTTATATGGGACTAGAGGCCCGATGCATGAAGTTCATACAATAATGGGCCTTACTTTCCCTGGCTGCCAGCACCGCCTTTCCTCTGGCCCGGAACTGCCTTCCCGCCTTCCCATGCTGCCCAGAGGCCCGGAGCTGCTGGAGTGGTGTGGAACGCAAGCATCCACCATATTTGTTGGGTTAATTTGCATACTCATTCCTGATTGGCCAGTTGGAGCCACAAAGATACGGTCAATTTGCATCTTACTCTTTTATTATTGTAGATGTCTGTCCTTTTAAATAGTTTGAGCTCTTTATTTGTTTGAGCTCTCCCAAAGTTAATATATGGTATTTAATAAATGTTCAAAAGAATGAGCTTCTTACAATTAAATAGTTGAATCTTCAAGCCCAGTCTAAAGAAGAAACAAAAATAAACCACCAAAAATAAACTAAGCAGGCTTATATGGGTCTAGAGGCCCAATGTTCAGTAAAGTAAATTAAGCTTTTATTTAATTTGGCCATATTTTGCTATCATATTAAGTATTAGAGGCCCAGTGTGTATATTGGGGGTCTGTCTCTCAGCCCAGCCTGTCCCCTCTCATAGTCTGGGAAATCTCATGGGTGGGAGGCGACCCAGTAGTCGGGGAAGGCAATGCCCCCATCATACTTCTGCTGCTGCTACTACTGGCAGCGTAAACCTCGGCTGGCCCTGGTTACCTGAGCCTCGGGCAGCCCTGGGTGGCTGGGCAGCTGCCATCCAAAGCTTGCCTGCGCCTTGGGCCTGCCCTAGGCAGCTGAGCAACCGACATCCGAGGCTTGCCTGTGCCTTAGGCCAATCCTGAGAGGCTGAGGGGTTGAGGGGACTGGAGACTCTTAAGGCAGGCACCCTGGAAGGGCTGAGAGGACTGGACACCGCCATTTTGTGGCTGTGGGTGCTGCTATCTTTGAGGCCATGGCAGTGAATTAGCATACACCCTCCTTATTGGCTGTGGGCCTTGCCATCTTTGTGAAGGCATGACAGCAATTAGTATATTCCCTCTCTATTAGATAGGATAGACAGATTTAAGAGTTACTGACATTAGCCATTGGTCTCTAAGGTATCCTAGGCAAAACTTATATTAATTTCTCTCTCAGAAAATATGGCATATCAGCATATTCTCTTCCAGCTACTTATCAACTTAGCAAAGTGTGCTTCTAGGAATGTCATCTTTTATAAAGAAAGAAAATTATATTTGTTTTACTAAAAATGTTCAAAGTTCTTCCCCATAATAAACTAATTATCTCATGATATGGTAGGATTCTACATTTGTAAACCCAGAGGAAGTATATAAACGGACATTGTTCATATTGCTGTGTTTCTTCTTAAATGTTGTGTAGCTTCACTCTTGTGTCTTTGCATTTGTGAATCTGTCTCCCTTTTTCCTTCTTTCTTTTCCCACTTTTTCAAACATAGTAGACATGGTCATGATGAGGTATATGGAATCCCTTGTTTGCTTTTTAAAATAAATTAATTTCATTTGAGACCAGTGAAAGTATTAGTGCAACAGCAAATCATTTATAGTTGGCAGGCTATGGGAAACAGGTAAACCCCTGTCTATTCTGCTAAATTCTTTTTTTTTTTTATTTTAATATATTGATTTTTCACAGAGAGGAAGGAAGAGGGATAGAGAGCTAGAAACGTCGCTGAGAGAGAATCATCGACCAGCTACCTCCTGCACACCCCCTACTGGGGATGTGCCCACAACCAATGTACATGCCCTTGACCGGAATCGAACCTTTTAGTCAGCAGACCGATGCTCTATCCACTGAGCTAAACCGGTTTTGGTTCTGCTAAATTCTTAACTATGAAATGTTTTCTGCATTATCGTCACTTCTGTCCTCTCAGCTTTCATCATTCTCTATGAATCACATACCATTCTTCTCATTATATGGTCCCTTGCCTATATCCTCTTTGGGATTTCAAAAGGTTAATGATCGCAGTCTACTTCTAACCAAAAAGGTTCAGGATTAAGTTTTCTTCTTTCTCTGAAGTGTTCTAGGAGCAATACATTCTTCAAATCCCTGTTCAGCCAACATGGAGATTGTTTGTTATGAATCTTATCTTTATTTGAGTGATAGAGTGATAGCTGTGTCTGGGGCTTTATTCTATTGTATTTTGGTGTATAAAGGTTTTATAAGATTAGAATGTCTGGGGTTTTATGTTTGTTGGCTTTGAACTGAACATTATCCTCAGTCATGTTCCATGAACTTTCTGTAAAATTGATCTTTATTGACTCTGCCACCCCAGAAAATAAAGAAAATAGGTAAAGCCAATACGAATAATTGGAAAAAACTCCTGTGGAGCAGGGCTAGCACATGGCAGAATGAGTCAGCTGTTGCAACAGAGCATTACTGGTTGTGAATCTTTAGTGAATTTTCTTTTAATCTTCTTATTTTTTGTCATAGAAAATATACATGCAATTTCATAAGTAAAACTTACTTTCTAAATTAAAAATTATACTCTCACATAATATAGCTGTGAGATAATAGAAAAAATATATATTAGTCTTTGTCCAGGTTCTTGGAACTGATATTCTAAAACCATATCATTTCCTAAGTGATTAGATGCTAGTCCTAATATTTTTGTCCTAATATTTTTTTTTATTTTTTTCTTTATTCATTTCAGAGAGAGGAAAGAGAGAGAGAAATATCGATGAGAGAATCATTGATGGCTGCCTCCTGCATGCCCCCAATTGGGAATTAAGCACGCTACCCAGGCATGTGCCCTGACAGAGAATCAAACCATGACCTCCTGGTATATGGGTTGACACTCAACCACTGAGCCACAACAGCCTGGCAAAGTGCTTCTTTTTTAAAGATTTGTAGGTTACCATTAATATAAGCTAGAATTTTTACATTTTGTACCTCCTTCCTTTCAGGTGGAACATCAATAGATTGGAAAAAGACAATGATAGCAATGTTTTAATATTTTTGTCTTTCACTCCAGTTCCTAACACGGAATTCCTAAGTCCTCTTGAATTTCCTGGGTAATAGCAATGTCCTTTTGTATTGAAATGACTCTTGTTGGGCTTCTGGCTGGGGGCTGCTCACCAGAAAACCCAAGCAGTGATTCTAAGCGTAGAATTTTCAGCCTTGCCCCTCATTTTTCAGATAGGGAAGAGGGGCTGGAAATGGAGCTAATAATCGGTTAACATGATGAAGCTCCCATAAACATCCCAATAGCTTAGGGTTTGGAGAGCTTCCAGGTGGATGACACTTGGAGGTGCGGGAGGATGGTGTACTCAGAGCTTGGAAGCTCTGTGCTCCTTCCCACAAACCTTGCCCTGTGCACCTCATCCAGCTGGATGTTTATTTTACCCATTTGGTATCCTGACAGTAAACTGGTAAACAGTAAATGCTTCCAAATTAATTAGTGTCATGTTCACACTTCTGTGTAAGTTTTATTTATTGAAACTGAGATTTTCCTATTTTAAAATCACTACTCTCTGTTGATAGAAGAGAATACATTTGAATTTAACAAGTATGTAGGTATTGTGTATCTGTAAAACATGTTGACTATTAATTAGCCAGAAACTGTAATCTCCAGGTGGGCAGAGACCATGTCTTTTATTTACCATTGCAGCTTTTGATGCCTCACACAATATATACAACATGGGCAATAATAAGTTTACACTTGTAATACAAATAAATAATACAATAATTAAGAAATAATAATACAAAAATAAACTCTGCAATTCACATACTACTCTTAGCCTACTTTTGCCCATCTCTGTATTTGTCTACTGAAAGAATTAGAGTCTAGTCTTTCAGAATATTTTTCTTATCAACAATTTTCATCCCTTTAAGCCACAAATGATTGTCTTTAATAAAATAATTAATAAATATGCTCATCATTCTTTCCTATGTGTAGACCTCAGCATCTGTTCAGAAAAGTGAGACCTATATACTAATATATTGGCTTAAAAATGGGCCACATACCCAGGCTGGTGTGGCTCAGTTAGCTGGGCATTGTCCTGTGCATTGTGAGGTTGCTGGTTTGATTCCTGGTCAGGATATACGCCCCCTTTGGAGCTCATTCCCTAGTAAGGATGGGGTGTGCAGGAGGCAGCCAATTGATGTTCCATTCTTACATCAGTGTTTCTCTCTTCCCCCTTCCTCTCTCTCTAAAAATCAATAAATTATTCTTTTAAAAATTATTTAAAAAATTGGGCCACACTGGATTTTTATTCCCAACATTTCATTATGAAAATTTTCATACAGAATATATTTACCACCTAGATTCTACTCTTAACATTTTAACATATATGCTTTATCAAATATCTGTCTTATCAGTATTTCTCTTCCTTTATTCATATACTTGGGGAAGTTGCAGGCATTAGTATACTTACCCCCGAAACTTCAGACTTCATCTTCAACATTTATAAATAGAATGTGGTTGGAGTAAGACTATTTGAAATTATATGTGGTAATTTGGAACAGATGATTGTTGGAAAATTAAAGTCTATCATCTTGCTTTCTTCTCTTTTTTAAAAAATTTTATCTTTTTTGTTGAAAATATTACAGATGTCCTTTTTTCCCCACCGACCTCTTCCCCTTGGGAGGTCAGATAAGAAAAGTGTAAACCAGCTTAGACCTGTATAATTCTTTATATTTCAAAAAAATTCATGTGCACTATCTAATTTAATATAGCATTATTATTATTAACAAGAGGCCCAGTGCACGAAATTCATGCATGGGGCTCCGCCCTCCCAGCCACGGCAGCTTGCCTCGGCTTTGTCCAGAATGTCGTCTGGAAGGTCGTTCAGCCACCTGGTCTAATTAGCATATTACACTTTTATTATAGAAGCTAGCTAACAGTTATTGAATGCTTACTTCATGCAAGGTATTGTGTTATGTTTACCTTTAGCATACAAAAGTAGTATGCTAAATTCTCTTCATCCCACTGATATTTTTCAAATGGATTGATTTATTTACTTAATAATATATTTATACCCTGTGGCATGCCTTTTAAATTCACAGTTATCTATATTTAGACTTACCGTATTTTTCGGACCATAAGATGCACTTTTTTCCCCTAGAAGTGGGGGGGAAAAGTCCCTGCATCTTATGGTCCAAATATAGCCTACACATATACTTTAAAAAAAAAGTTTTTTTTACTTGCCCGGCTCTGTGTGGTCTCTGTGTGCTTGCCCGGCTCTAAAATGGTTCTAAATGCTGCTGTTTACTTTACAGGGTTGATTACATGTGTTTATGACTGTGATGTTGGGTTTTAATGCACATAAAATATTTTAGGACACTATTTGTTTCAGAATCTTTTTTTCTTCATTTCCCTTCTCTAAAAACTGGTGCGTCTTATGGTCTGGAGCGTCTTATGGTCCGAAAAATACGGTAATTCGTTTGGTGTTTAAATGCTGAGAACAACAGCATTTTCTTGAGAGTATTGTCTCTTTATAGGTTGCTATCTATATATATAAAGATATATTTATATAGCTCTGGGGGGTCATAACATCCACAATGACCGGAAGCTTGACCAACTGCCAGGCTGCATGCACAGCAGGCAAGCGGGCTGAACAGCTGACCTCTGAGAGAGGGGGGGGTATGCTGGGCTAATCAGCAGCAGCTGCTGGAAAGGGCCAGAGAGAAGCAGGGTGATCAGACCTTGCTTCTCTCTCCTGGCCTCACCAGCAGCCAAGCCTCTCTCTCTCTCTCCCAGAGGTCAGCAGTTCAGCTCACTCACCAGCAGCCTGGGGCGGCTGCTGATCAGTCCTGCCTCTATGATCAGACCCAGAGATAGGCCCGGAGATGCTGACTGGCATAAAAATTGACCGATCAGAACCAAATCTAGGTGAATTGCAAGGAGCCAGTGGCTGCCTAGGAGGAGGGGCTTTGGACGCTAACTGGCATAGAAACCGACCATTCAGAACCAAATCTGGGTGAAGTGCAAAGAGCCATTGGTTGCCTAGGAGGTGGAGCTTTTGATGCTGACTGGCATAGAAACTGGCAAATCAGAACCTAATCTGGATGAATTGCAAAGGTCGAACCTAAGGTGGGGGCTGAGGAGGGGTTTTAAGGGAAGAGTGATGGAAAATGTTCATGTGTTCTTTGATTATCTCTTGTAAATTAGCATGACTTTAATGGCAAAATTGATATGAGGACCTGTAGCACTTACTGATTTCTCGTTGGATTATAATTATAATTCTATTAATGGTCATTAAAATAATAATGGTCACTATTTTTTGTATTTACTGTATGCCAGTATATTTATATTTGTATCATTATATATTTAATTTATTAAACATTGTGGCACAGAGGGATTAAGGGGCTTGCTGTCCCTTAGGTCACATGGCTGGTAAATGGAAGAACCAGGATATGAAGGTTCAGCTTCACAGTCCCTGCACTGGACCACTTACCCTAGTGTTTTGGGTAGTATGTATGGTCCTCAGACCACCTGCATCATAATTTTCTGGGGTGCTTGCTAGAAATGCCAACTACTGGGCCTCTCACCCTAGACCTACTGAGTCTCTCTATGGACGAAGTATGTTTTTTAGTCATTCAGTTGAGTTTTACGTGCATCAAAGTTTGAGTGCACATAAATTCTCTAAGCATTGTCATGTTTTAATCTCCATTAGCCTAGAAACATAGTCAGAATCAGTGAATTATTCTTCTCCTTGGAGTGCATCTTGTGGTTAATCTTTGTGCTTTTTCCTTTACTTCAAGATCATCATGGATTTTAAGCACCCAGATGGTGTCACAGTGCCAGTCATGTTGCCTCTTCGGAGTTTGCTGGTGATGACAGGAGAATCTAGATACCTTTGGACCCATGGGTACGTATTGAAATGACCTTGACCACAGATACCCTTTGCTTTGTGAGAGTCCTCATTCTTTCCTATGAGCCACCAGAACCATGCCCCAGGCCTGCACATTGAGTCCCCTGGGTTTAAAACCCCAGGGACATCTATCTCTTTTTATACTATTAACCTTTATACTATTAACCTTAAAATTTAAAGAAAATTGCAAGCCTAGTTCTGTGAACTCTCTTCACCTTTCACCTAGATTTATCAAATGTGAACGTTTTGCCATGTGTTTGTCTCTCACATGTTATCATTATTACTAGAGGCCCGGTGCACTAAATTCCTGCACAGGGTGGGGGTTGTCCCTCAGCCCAACCTGCACCCTCTCCAATCTGGGACCCCTCGAGGGATGTTTAACATCCCTCTCACAATCCAGGACTATTGGGTCCCAACTGCTCACCTGTCTGCCTTCCTGATTGCCCCTAACCACTTCTGCCTGCCAGCCTGATCACCCCCTAATCACTCCCTTGCCAGCCTGATTGATGTCTAACTGCTCCCCTGCCAGCCTGTTTGCCCCAACTTTCCTCCTCTGCCAGCCTGGTCTCCCCTAACTATTCTCCCTTGCAGGGTTGATGGCCTCCAACTGCCCTCCCTTGCAGGCCTGGTCCCTCTCAACTGCCCCCCTTGCAGGCTAGTGCCTCCCAACTGCCCTCCCCTGCTGGCCATCTTGTGATGTCCCTCTTGTGTTCACCTGGGGGCAGGATCTTTAACCACATTAAATAAATTATTTCTACTGTTGTTTTTAGAATAACACCAAGAAAATTTGATACTGTTCAAGCATCCAAGGGTCACAAAAGTGGAATTATCACTGGTGATGTTGGAGACCTAACTTTAAGCAAGAGGGGAATACGGACATCATTTACATTCAGGAAAGTGAGGCAAACACCTTGTGACTGTAGTAAGTATATAATTTTGATTTTATTGTAAAATGGAATAAATCTAGTATGAAAATTTCTTAAAGTCCAAACAGAGCCAAGGAAAGCTTTGCTATAACCTTATTAAAGTTATTTCCAACATTTTACCTACTATTTATATATACTTTTAAGTATAAAATACATTTATATATATTTTTCTTGACCACCCTCATTAAAATGAGTTTATATTCTTTGAACATAGGGACTCCACCTAATTCATGTTTATTTTGTACAAATAGTACTTGAGCATAGTTGGATGCCAAAAATATTTTTTAATTGAAGTCACAGTTAAGCATGCTACAATTATGGCACATTAAAATACCATAAAATTAGGTTTTATTGGAAACAGCTTGTGAAGCTTTTAAATTACTCCTCATCGATCCAAAGGGGAAATTGGATATGAGAAATTGGAGATAACTCTAGGAGGACAAACAGTGGTTTGTGCCAATTTGGAAATCTATTAAAGAATAAAAGAAATACTCAAAAATCCTGGCCAGTGTGGCTCACTGGTTTAGCATCGACCTAGGAACCAGGAGGTCACAGTCCAGTTCCTGTCAGGGCACATGCCCAGGTTGCAGGTTCCATCCCCAGTGGGGAGTGTGCAGGAGGCAGCCAATCAGTGATTCTCATCATTGATGTTTCTCTCTCTCTCTCTCTCTCTCCTTTCCTCTCTGAAATCAATGAAAACATTTTTTTTTAAAGTACTCACAAACTTTGTCAATATGATGCTATTTTGAGTTGTCTTTACAAGTATGCCATCACCTATATTTCTTAGAGTCAATAGCGAAAAACCTTTTTCATTTTATAAATTATTTTTTAATGACAATGATGTATAAGATCTTATTTATATCCTGTAAGGTTTTAATTATGGGATTTATCTAGGAATTGCTTTTGGGTCTAGTCATAATCTTAAAAACATTTAAAATGAAAAACCTTTATTATAGCTACAAGTTTCCTATTAGAAAACTTGAAATGTCTACTATGGCACTTGTTCTAAAGGAACTTGAAGTCTAGTTAGATAGACAAGCTAGTTTTCTTATGCAAATGTTTCTTTGTTATGGGCATTAATTCAATGTAAGGGATCCTATAAAAAGTTCTGATTATAGTTAGTTCACAGATTTTTTTTTTTAAGTTCATGGCCATCTTTTGGATACTTTTGGTACAGATTTATAGATTTTTAAAGGTAAGGGTCCCTATTCCCTTTCGACAACTTAGATCTTCATAATTTCCAAAAGATAAAATTTTACTAATACCAATTTTGAATAATTATAATGTATATTGTAGAATGATTGCAATTCTGATGTAACCAACATAATGTAACTTATCTGTTTCCACATATATGTTTTGGAGTCCTCAAGCTTTCCGGGGCCACCCTTTTCTTAAATGTCCAATTAAAATGTTTAGAGCTTCACTTTACACATTGTAAGGACTACATGCTCCTTACCAATTCTACCCCCATTCTAGGCTTTCTCAAAGTTTGGCATATGCTAGTTATATCAAAGGAAAAATATCTGAATCCATCAGTGCTATAACCCAATACTATTTCTAATTATTGTCTCAGTCTTGTTTGTGATTTCCCTGGGAGCACTACTCCTTTCACTCTCAAGAATACTACCCTTTAAAAGATATGTGTCACAAACTTTGGCTGAAGACAAAGGAGAATTATAGCATAGTATAGAATGGGCAAGGATTTGAAATGAGTACTAGACTATTGGAGAGGACAGGGGACAACTTAAAAATTAATTTGAGACATTGTATCCTAAACTTCCTCTGTCACGTCCTCTACTTGGTTTTTCTCCTTCTATTGAAGAAGGCAATTCCATTGGAGAAGTGTAGTCATTTAGAATACGGACTCTAGTCTCTACTGCCTGGGTTCAAATCCTGGCTCTATGACCTACTATCTTTGTCACTTTGGGATTATTATTTAACACTGTAGCCTGTTGCAGGAAGATTCCTGCAATAGGGCTTCCTGCTGCGGTCGCTGCCCTGCTTGTTTCCCTCCCTTCTCCCCCAGCCCGCCTGCTTTCCTCCCTTCTTGCTGCTCCGCCTGCTTCTGTCCCTTCTCCCTACCCTGCTTGTTTCCCTTCCTTCTCTGCCGCCTTACTTGCTTGCTTCTCCGCAGCTTCGTTCAGCACTTGGCTTCTTTCTATGCTGTCTTCAGTCTTTGTTCTGGCCTGGATATGCAATTTTTAAAAAAATATATTTTATTGATTTTGTACAGAGAGGAAGGGAGAGAGATAGAGAGTTAGAAACGTCGATGAGAGAGAGTCATCGATCAGCTGCCTCTTGCACACCCCCTACTGGGGATCTGCCCGCAACCAAGGTACATGCCCTTGACTGGAATCAAATCTGGGACCCTTCAGTCCCCAAGCCTACGCTCTATCCATTGAGCCAAACCAGTCCCGGCTGGATATGCAAATTAATTGCCGTCTTGGTTGGGTTAATTTACATACTTGCCCTGATTGGCTTGTGGGCATAGCAAAGGTGCGGTCAATTTGCATGTTTCTCTTTTATTAGGTAGGATTCTGTCCTTCAGCTTCTCATCTATAAAATGGGTGTAATAGTACCTATTTTATAGTGTGAGAATTGAGACGAGACATATATAAACTGCTTCAGATAGTGTTTATTAAATACTTGTGATTATTACCTAATGACATTTTGCTTCTAGGTTTCATTCTTCTAAAAGTTTTAGTGCCCCCAGAACTCCTATCACTTTCACCCTAAAACTTGTTAATGTAGCTAAATATCTTCTGCGTAGGCCTGGCCCATCAAGATGCTTTCCTGAGTGAGGATCTTTAATCCAAAGGTGAAGTAGGCATCTTCATTTTAAGACGTACAGAATTGCAGTCATGTCTTGTTGTAGATGGGTTTTCTTCCTTCTGTTTTCTAACTCATAAATCAGAGGCTTCTTATCCCTAGTCTCCAAATTTGAACTGATTTGCTTTTTCCTTTTAAGAAAGCATAAGACCTTGTGAATTATTTGGATAAAAAGAAAAGATTTATATTACCTTGTTTCTTCATTAGGTTATCCTTTGGTCTGTGACAGCCAAATGAAGGAACCTCCTCCATCATTTCCAGAGAGTGATAAAGAAGCCTCACAGTTGGAGCAAAAATATGTCCATCAAGTGTATGAAGAGATCGCTGGGCACTTCAGCAGCACGAGACATACTCCTTGGCCACACATTGTGGAGTTTTTGAAAGCCTTGCCAAGTGGTTCCTTAGTGGCCGATGTTGGATGTGGAAATGGAAAGTATCTTGGCATAAATAAGGAGTTATATATGGCAAGTAATTGTTGCTTCTGGCTTTCTTTCCGCTTTATTTGTAAGAATATTATTATCTTCTTCCCATGATACAATGATTTTTTTTTTAGGATGCAGAAAAATTATAACCAGTCCTCATAGAGAAGAGTATACATGAGTATTTGCCATAATGCTCTGGTGCAGGGAGAACTTCCTACTTCCTAGCACAGCAAAAAAAAAAGGGGGGGGGGGGGCGGGGAGAAAGTGGTCCATAGAAAAGGAAGTTACAGCTACTGAAAACAGAAAACTCTGGCATCAGGCAAGATGTGGGAGCATATCTTGGGTCTAGCCCTGCAACCTTAGTCATGTATCCCCTCCTATCTGCATGTATTCCTTCCTGTCTATTGTTCCTGGAGCCTGCTTGTCTGTTTGTAATTCTCATTTTTATTTTACCAGAAATTGAGTTACTTATGACAAAAGGGAAGCTTGTTTTTTTTTTAATAAACCTTTATTGTTCATATTACAAAAGTTCCTCATTTTTCCCCCCTCCTCCAGGTTCCTACCCCACCCTGTGCCCTTTCTCCACCTCCCATTGTCCTCATCCATAGGTGCACAGTTTATGTTTAGTCTCTTCCCACATCCCCCTCTCCCCTTTTCCCCAAGAATCATCAGTTCACTCCCCTTCCATACCTCTGATTCTATTATATTCAACAGTTAATATTGTTCATCAGGTTTTTTAATTCCCTTGGTTTTAGATTCACTTGTTGATAGTTATGTATTTGTTGTTCATAATTTTTATCTTTATTTTCTTTCTCTTCCGAAAGAACCCCCTTCAGTAATTAATATAATTCTGGTTTGGTGGTGATGAACTCCTTTAGCTCTTTTTTTTATTAGTGAAGCTCTTTATCTGTCCTTCGATTCTGAGTGATAGCTTTGCTGGGTAGAGTATTTTTGGCTGTAGTTTCTTGCTATTCATCCCCTTGAATATTTCTTGCCATTCCCGTCTGGCCTGCATGGTTTCTGTTGAGAAATCAGCTGACAATCATATGGGTGCTCCTTTATAGGTAACTACCTGTTTCTCTTTTGCTGCTTTTAATATTCTCTCTTTTTCTTTTGCTCTTGGAATTTTAATTATGATGTGTCTTGGTGTGGTCCTCTTTGGATTCCTTTTGTTTGGGATTCTGTGTGCTTCCTGGACTTGTAGGTCTAATTCTTTCACCAGATGGAGGAAGTTTTCTGTCACTATTTCTTTCAGTATGTTTTCGGTATCTTGCTCTCTCTCTTCTTCTGGGACCCCCATAATTCTGATGTTGGTTCGCTTGAAGTTGTCCCAGAGGTTTCTTACATTATCTTCAACTTTCTGGATTCTCTTGTCTTCTTGCTTCTGCGGAGGAGTATCTTCTGGCTCTTTATGTTCCAAATCTTTGACTTGATTCTTGCGATCTTCCATTCTGTTTTTAGGATTCTGTATAATATTTTTTATTTCAGACAATGTATTCTTTATTTCTTGTTGATCCCTTATTATTTCTTGTTGATCCCTTATTATTTCTAGTTGATCCCTTTTCACATCCTCATAGGTTTTATTGACCGTTTCTAGGAAATTCTTGAAAAACCTTATAAGCGTGGTTTTGAACCCTATATCCAGTCGCTTTTTGTCCTCCATTTCTTTCATTTGTGATCTGTTTCCTTGTCTCAGCATTTTCGCAGCTTCCCTGAGTTGGTAGCCTTAAAAGTCTCTGTGTTCAGCTTGGATGGGGCGGAGTTTCAGGGTGGAGCCTACAGCCTTAGCTTCCGTCAGCCATGCCCTATGAAGCTCCTGAGTCTCAGTGTTCCTCAGTGTCCTTCGGTACTCGCTACAAGCACCTCTGAGAGAAAGGTGCCCTCGAGTTTTGCCTGCTACCAGACAGTCTAGTCTTTCCTTCAATGAGCCCACAACTGGGGTTCAGTTCAGTTGGCAGTGGAGTTGGAAGTGGAGTTCAGAGCAGTCTGGAGCCCCTGACTCCCTCCTGCCAGGACAATCCAGCAACACAGTCAACCGCCCGTTCTCTGCGTGCAGTGAGCATGCCTCCAGGACTTCCTTTCACCGCTCCCCTGGGTTTCCGCTTTACAGCTCAGGCTCCCTCTGTATGAGCCTGGGTCTTACCCAGAACCCTATAGGGTTCAGTGCAGTCGGAACTGGGGCTCATCACAGTCTGGAGCTTTTTTTCTCCTTCCCACTAGGGCAATCTAGCAGCAGAGTCAACGGTCCATCCTCTGTGCGTAATGCACATGCCTTTGGGGGCTCTGCCTTTCGCTGCTCCCCTAAGATTCCGCCTCACAGCCCAGGCTCCCTCTGTATGAGCCTGGGTCCCCAGGGTCTCACCCAGAACTGGAGTTCAGTGCTGTCGGAACTGGGGCTCAGCACAGTCCGGAGCTTTTATCTCCTTCCCGCTAGGGAATGCCAGCCAGGCACTCAGCGGACCCCTCCTCTCCAGCTCCGTCCTCTCAGCACGCTGTGTGTAAAAGCCATACCTTAGGCTTTTACAGCTCCTCTGATTTTCCTTCTGGTTTTCTCTTTCCTTCTCGTTGTAGAATTTCCAGTCAGTCGACTTTCCTGTAGTTCTGGGTAATCTCCATTTTATATTTTAGTTGTATTTTATTGAAATTGTTGTGTGAGGCTGCAGTTAGGTGTTACCTATGCCACCATCTTGGATTCTCCTCACTCTGTTTGTTTGTTTTTTAATCCTCACCTGAGGATATTTTTCCCATTGATTTTTTAGAGAGTGGAAGGGAGGGAAGAGGGGGTGGAGAAGGGTGAGAGAGAGTGAGTGAGAGAAAGAAATCAATTGGTTACCTCCTGCAAGAGAGACACATTGATGGGTTGCCTCCCACATGTGCCCCAATTGGGGATCGAACCTGCAACTGAGGTATGTGACTTTGCCCAGGGATTGAACCCGCCTGAGGGAGGACACTGACCACAAAACCAAATCAACCAGGGTGGGAAACCTGCTTTTTTAAGCTGCTGAGCCTTCAACTTGGATGTAGCCATAATACCTGAGTATTTTGAACAGCCATCTTCAAATGTGAAAATATGTGCATTCGATATTCAGTGGATGTGACCCGAGACAGTCATTCTGGTATTCAAATGTAGGATAATCATAGAATCGAAAAAAAATTACAAACTTACTTTATATATAATTTCTTTAACAATGCATTTTTAAAATACCAGATAGGGCTTTCATGGCAATAGTTTTATGAACTGCTTTCCATTTCTGTAAGAAGTATATGTGGTGAATTTGTTTTTATCTGATCTCAGCCATGCCTGAGCTTACTCTTCTCTCTAATTCAAAATTTTTATATTCTGACTAAGAACCATTTCTTTTTTAGACTTCTTCAGTTACTCTTCATTTCTATCTAACTAACTTTTGGCTTTATTTTCAGAGATAAATTTTATAAGCAAAGATTTTATACTTTCAAGGCACTTACTCCCTTTATAGTAGCACCCATTTGATTGGTCGGTTTCTATCGTGTTTCCCCAAAACTAAGACATCCTCTGAAAATAAGACCTACTTTCAGGTTTCCTTCTGAGTGAAATATAAGGAATCCCCCCAAAAATAAGGCCCTCCCTAGGTTAAACATGAGAGATTTGGTCCACTGATTTTGAAAGAAATGGAGTCACAAGAAATTCACCAGGAAATTCAGGAATTGGATTGTTATGATGATGTTCCAGAATATGATGACATGATTGTCATGGAATAAATGAGTAAATTCTTGATACTGTAGGATTCACAGTTTGTCTGGTTTGTGTTGACAACTACCGTACTACTGTACTGTATACAGGTAATAAATTTCCTTTATTTTCATTTAACAATAAATGTGTACTGTATTCTTCTTCATGGAAAAATAAGACATCCCCTGAAAATAAGACCTAGCACATCTTTGGGAGCAAAAATTAATATAAGACACTGTCTTATTTTCGGGGAAACAGGGTATGCCAGTCAGTGTCTCCAGGCCTATCTCCGAGCCTGATCAGAGAGGTGGGGCTCATCAGCAGCCCCCGTGGAGGCCCAGAGAGAAAAAGAGGTGTGGCTGCTGGTGAATTCCAGAAAGAAAGAGAGAGGCAATGGCTGATCTGCAGCCCCCTCAACAGTCAGTGCTGGGTCAGACTGCAGGGCTGACATCTGGTGTTCGGTCAAGCCTTTGGTTATTTTGGATGTTACGGACCCTGGGTTTTTATATATTGATTAGGTGTTTAGCAGAACAAAATCAATAATTTAAAAAAATGAAATAAATTACTTTTTTTATTATTTGGGGATTTTATTTTCTGATTGCACAAGTAAGTATAAAGCAGGGGGGGAAAAACAACAGCTAATTTTTTATTCTGGACCATCAGAGTATAGTTTATTAATAATGACAGATACTTTAGATCCTCTTATTTGTAGCTCCCTCAAAAGACTATGTTTATGGGATAGTTTTCATTTTTAAGTGTGTGATATTACAAAGCGATCTAGATCCTGAATGGTGATCACTTAGGTATCCATTAGGGCCTCACATACCCACTGCTGTCATTTTTATTCTAGTCATTTGTTTACATTCACTAATTGAGTTCTGTTTGATACTTGTTAAGGTAATAAATGCTGTCCAGTGAATTATATATTCTTACTTTGTACTGGCCGTAAAAATTGATAATATCATGGTCTTAGACCATTTCACCATATGAAATCTGTCTCATAACTTTATGGTAAGCAGTAAATCCATTGCTCTTAATTTCTCATGCCATTTAAGTAAGGTGTTGTGACTTTCTCTATTATAGATCGGCTGTGATCGCAGCCAAAACCTTGTGGACATTTGTCGAGAGAAGCAGTATCAGGCCTTTGTCTGTGATGCATTGTCAGTGCCAGTCCGCAGTGGGTCCTGTGATGCCTGCATCTCCATTGCTGTTATTCACCATTTTGCGACAGCAGTAAGTACTGTCTTTCTCTCTCCCAGAACTTGTAACTAAAGTGGCAGGAAATGTTCATGGATTTTACTAGTTGGAACTCGTATTAGCTTTTCTTTTCTTTCATTCTCTTGTCATATTTTACACCACTTGTTAAGAGAGCATATGGAAGGGAGTTGAGTTACATGGAAGTTGTACTTAGTTAAACAGAAGCCTAATGGACTGTATGTTGATGTTGTTATTGCTGCATGTTTTTACCTTTTTCCTACTTTGAGACTTACTCATCTTTAATTTTTTTTCACTATCTGATTATTTTTAATGTCCAAGTTTGTATATGAGAGCCAGTACTTTCTCCTACACTCAAGTTTGTAAATCCTCAGTTGGCTTGGGAGGCCAGTAGGGATGCCTCTTCTTGTCTAGTTTTCAAATCCTCAGTGGTCATCTGATTAAATGGAATTATGTTCTTCGTCTTCTCCAGCTCTTTCCCATATTGCTTAATCCTTGCCTTTAAGAGAGACCAAAACTCAATACAACTTTTCACATCTCTTTCTTCATCACCCATCAGGGTACTATATGCTCTGGCATAGGAACCTTCAGGGCTTTAAGCTTTTCAAAGTCACCTACCAAAACCAGCCTTCGCTACCTTGGCCTTGTAGCAAGTGCTAGCAGGTAGATTCTCAGGTAAAGTGGCCAACCTGGAGGTGAGGGTCTCATTTCAGGAGTTCAAGGAGTTAGCAGTGGCCTTCGTTTTTGGGATATGTACTTCCCCAAAAGCTACCCAGTCATTGTCCTTTAGAGCAAGTTTTTGCCCAGCCATCCTAAGATCCTTCAGACCCCAGCGGCCTCAGTCCACAGCAGCCTGCTCATCTTTAAAGTTTAGCTGTAAGATTTTAAGAGAACTCTGTGCCTCTTGAGTAGACTCTCTCCTTAGCCTTTGAGCCTCCTCTCTATTTCTGTTTCCATTTTTCTTTCTCAACTCTCACTCATCCCTGACATCAGAATCTCACTTCCTTCCCATTCTATTTGTTTCCCTATTTTTTTCAAAAATAAGGTACTTGCCCTAGCTGGTTTGGCTCAGTGGATAGAGCATCGGCCTGCAGACTGAAGGGTCCCAAGTTCAATTTTGGTCAAGGGCACACATATTGCAGGCTTGATCCCCAGTAGAGGGCATGCAGGAGGCAGCCAATCAATGATTGTCATCACTGATGTTTCTCTCTCTCTCCTTCTCCGTCTCTGAAACCAACATATATATATATATATATATATATATATATATATATATATACGTAATTGGTAGAAATGTGACTCTTATGCCTTTAATTAGTCACATTTTAATTTTTTAATATATTATTTATTTTTTTTACAGAGAGGAAGGGAGAGAGAGAGTCAGAAACATCAATGAGAGAGAAACATCAATCAGCTGCCTCCTGCACACCCCCCACTGGGGATGTACCCGCAACCAAGGTACATGTCCTTGACTGGAATTGAACCCAGGACCCTTGAGTCCATAGTTCGACACCATCCACTGAGCCAAACCGGTTAGAGCAAATTTTATATTTTTTATAGAAAAAATTCCCCTTTCTTGAGTGTCAGTGATTTCTCCCCTAATCTATAGATCACCCTGTGCTGGAGTCTCCAGCAATTTTAGTTAGTATACTTTATAATCTTAGTTGAATTCAAAACAAAACAAAATGGAAAACACTCTGTGCCTCTATTTTATTAACAGAAATAAAAATTTCCTTTTCCTTCAACACTATTTTTTAACCACTCAATAACAGAACAAAATTCCCCTTACCTTTCTTCCCCCTTTTTTGTTTTATAGAAGATATTTTGTTAGGTTTTCTGGGCCATTTATCTTAACTGAGAGCAGTCCTACAGTCAGTTATATTTTCGTTTTCTCTCAGTCTCCTTCTGGTTGATAAATAGCAACATTTTTTTTTTTTATTAGGAGCGCAGAATGGCAGCTCTTCAAGAAATTGCCCGACTCTTGAGATCTGGTGGGAAGGCACTCATTTATGTGTGGGCGATGGAACAAGAGTATCAGAAGAAGAAGTCCAAGTATCTCAGAGAAAACAAATCTAATCAAGGAAGGCAAGAGATCAGCAGTGACCCATCAGCACAGGAGCTGTTTGTGGAGCCAGTGCCTGACACAGGCCACCAAGATTCAGCATGTTCCATTCCCTCCATTAATGACTTTCAGAAAGGAAGATATCATTCGAGAGAAGTTGCTAATTCCATGCTGCCTATTCACACTAACAGGACTTCTTTCCATTCTCAAGACTTACTGGTTCCCTGGCACCTTAAGGGAAATGCAAGTAAGGAAAAACCTACGGAGCCATTTGGTCCGGCAGGAACCCATGACACAGGCCCTGTGCTTCATCGTTACTACCATGTGTTCTGTGAGGGAGAATTGGAAGCTGCCTGCCAGACTTTGAATAATGTCAGCATTCTGCAAAGCTACTATGACCAGGGGAACTGGTGTGTGATTCTTCAAAAGGCCTGATTATCGGAATGAACATATCATAGTCAGGAAAGAAACACTCAGCTTTTTTCTTACAAAGCAGTCTAAATTAGCAGTCTTTTTTTTTTCCTGTTGCTGTTGTTAACCCTCACCTGAGGATATTTTTCCTTTGATTTTTAGGGAGATTGAAAGAGAGAGGAAAAGAGAGAGAAACATTGATGTGAGAGAAACATATCAGTTGGTTGCCTCCTGCACGTGCCCCGACCAGGGCCCAGCTGGGGAGGAGCCTGCAGTCAGGGTACGGGTCCTTGACCCTTTGGTCCGCAGGCTGACGCCCTCTCCACTGAGCCAAACCAGCTAGGGCAGCAGTCTTTTAATTAAAGAGAAAACTTGTGGTCAAGTACCAAAGGAGTGCACCTGAGAGAAATTTTAAAGTAGGGATTAATTAGGAAACATTTAGTCTACTGCTATTGCTGACCTTGTTTTATCCATAAATGGTATATGTACAAAAATAATAATTTAATAAAAAATAAATAAATAAATAAATAAATATGTAGACTTCTATAGGGAGGAACAGGGATGGTTTTTTTTTTATAAAGTAATTGTAGTTTGTGAAGTATTTGGGATGCTGGGATAAGTGTATAGCATTTTAAAGATAAACTTTTGTTATAAAGTGTTACTAAATGAATTAAATTATGCATAATTATATAGAAGAAATCATACACTTTAATAAAGAAAATTTCTGTTTTGTAGAAAGTTATCTGAAATTTTATTTGTGATTTTTTTTAGCTCCATACAGTCATGGACAATAACTACTCTGCCATCACTCCTGACTAGCATAGGGCTTGACACATAGTAGGTGCTCAGTAAATTTAGTCACTCGGATGATACCCATGCATTTGTAGGAGCTTCACCCAACAAATACTTGCTGAGCTTCTACCGTGCAGCAGTCACTGTTGTAAGTACTGGAAGGGGAGCTTTGGGCAGACAACAAAAAACATTAGCCTTTTATTATATAGAGTTTTTATTGATTTCAGAGAGGAAGGGAGAGGGGAGAGAGAGACATCCATGATGAGAGAGAATCATTGATTGGCTGCCTCCTGCAGACCCCTTACTGGGGATGGAGCCTGCAAGCTAGGGCTATGATGTGCACTGATCACCAGAGGGCAGACACTCAATGCAGGAGCAACCTCCTGGTGGTCAGTGCCCTCCCACAGGGGGAGTGCTGGTCAACCAGAAGCTGGGCTCACAGCTGGTGAACTCAGTGGCTATGACGGGAAATTCTCCCTCTGCAGCAGTCAGACATCCCCCAAGGGCTCCCATACTGCGAGAGGGTGCAGGCCGGGCTGAGGGATCCCCTCTCCCCCAAGTGCACAAATTTCGTGCACTGGGCCTCAAGTAGTAACACATTTGTTGAATAACATCTGTTTAGTGCTTGGCCACTAGTTACCTACTGAATTATTAGGTAAGCACTCAAGATACATTAGCTGTTTTTTATTTGGTGTAAACATCACTTAACTATGCATTAAAATATATTTTAAGCACTTAAATTATTTTTATGTAATAAAAATGAAAATAATTTAAGTACTTAAAATATATTTTAATGCATAGCTCAGTGCTGTACATAGGAAGACATAACCATGGGCATGGTGGTGCCAGAGCATTCGCGCTGCTTAAAAAGGAAGATGTGCCATAAACACCTCTGGTAGTCCTTAGCATGTTAGGCTCTTATTATATAGGATTTTCTCTGTAGGCTGCTTTTCATTCATTTGTAAAGCTATGGTTTCATCATTCTTTCAAAAAGGGGAGTGTTGCTACACTGCTGCAGGTAGTAATTTCATGGATCCTCTTTTATTTTTTCCCCCAGTTTTTTCTTATTGATTAAGGTATTACTACCTATGTGTCCATATTCCCCCAGTGCCCCCACCCCCACCCCACTCCCATATTTGCACTAGACATCTCGTTAGTTCTCCGGAAAGTCAGCTTGTCATATTTCTGCAGCCTTGGGATGCCTCTAGATTAATTAACTCCTATTCACAAAGCCGAACACAAAGTCTCTGTATCTAAGCCAGTTCTTAAAACCTGGAGCAGATCGTCCATGGTCTTCCTCACTGCACTCAGATTCCCCACAGCCACTACTGGGTTAGGTGTGGTTTAACTCCTTGGGCAAATAACTCATCCCCTGGTATACCTGACTTGTAGCTGGATTAACTACCAACATACATTTCCAACTCGTTTTACTTTTTCATAGATTAGCTAAATACTGTATTATTTGAGAAGCTTAAAATATTTAATTACTTAGCTCTTTAAATAACCAGGAGCAAGCCAGATTTTGAAGTCTTGATCTGTGCTTGAGTGAAAAGCTCAGTTCTTTTGTTGGGCCAAAGACCCCCCTGGTCTCTGGTCCTGACCGGTGGCGACCCCGAGAGAGAGCCAGGAGACCAAATTGATGCAAACGCAAGAGGCTTTATTCGAGCGCTCGGTCTCACAGCCTGCAGTCACCAAGGGTGAGTGCTAGCTGGAGCCCCGAACAAGGGGAAGGGTACAGCTTTTAAAGGCAAAAACCACACGCAGGTGGTTAAAAATTTTCCATTCTATTCTAGGTTATGTAACGGTTATATCCTGTAGCTATCATTTGCTCAAACCCGCAAGATTAGCCAAGCAGATAGGTTGTTTTGCAACCCAGGACCAAGAGCATTCTGCGGTTAGGGCGTTAGGTTCTTGGAACTGGGGCAGGGTAGGTTGACGAGGGGGGGGTTTAGGGAGGTTCAGTCTAACATTCCCCCCTTTTGTTTTGGAGAGTCCGAATCATCGGACTCAAAGGGTGGTCTCGGTGTCTAGGGGTTGGTATTGTTGCTGAAGCACTAGCATGTGGACTGACTGAATCCTGTCTCTGACGAAAGAGACCAGGCGGTTTAGGATGCACGGCCCAATGGTAAGTAAGAGAATCAAGATTACCAAGGGGCCCAGAAGCGAGGATAGGAGAATAAGAAGTCCGACCAGAGCGGGGCTGAAGGTCAGGGCGCCGTCAAGGGGTCGGGTGAGTAGAGTCGGGGCGCCTGTAGATCCTGAGTCGGAGGGGGTTGTCGGTCTTCTCCGCGACCCAGCCATCCGGATCCTGTTCAGGTGCTTTCTTGACGTGCGCGGCATGGACCCAGGCTGGGACTCCATCAACCCGGACAGCTGTGGGTGTGGTCAGGAGGACGACATAAGGACCCTTCCACCTGGGCTCCAGGCTGGCGGTGCGGTGGCGCCGGACGTAGACCAGGTCCCCGACCTGAAACTGGTGTGGAACACGAAGGTCCCCCGGCTTATAGGCCTCTGCCAGGGGAGTCCATACTTCCTTCTGTAAGGACTCGATGGCTTTCAGCCTGGCCAGGAGAGATTGGGGGGTAGAGATAGAAGGGTGACTATCCCAGGGATCTATGGCCAGGGGTGGAGGCGCTCCGAAGAGGAGTTCAAAGGGGGTCAACCCAACAGAATTCGGAGTATTCCTTACTCTAAAAAGGGCATAGGGGAGGAGGACTGTCCAGTCTGTTAAGCCAGTCTCTATGGATAATTTAGTTATGGTTTCTTTTAGGGTTCTATTCATTCTTTCTACCTGTCTTGAACTTTGGGGATGGTAGGCACAATGTAATTTCCAATTAATCCCCAGTATCCTGGCCAATCCCTGACTTACCTGGGCAACAAAAGCCGGTCCGTTATCAGACCCGATTACCTTGGGCAGTCCGAATCGAGGGAAAATCTCCTCCAGGATTTTCTTGGCTACCGCCATAGCAGTCTTATGTTTTGTGGGAAAGGCCTCAACCCATCCTGAAAAGGTATCTATAAATACTAGTAGGTATTTATATCCATACCTGGCAGGTTTTACCTCAGTGAAGTCAACTTCCCAGTAAACTCCTGGCTTATCTTCTCTTTCCCGTTTCCCTTCAGGGATGGCAGAAGTTTTTGCGTTGACCAACTGATAAGCCCGGCAGCTTCGGATGACTTTCTCTAGGGCCTTGGTCAGTCCTTGGAAGTGGTATCCAGTACTGCCACAGATTTTTTTGAGGTTTTTTTCTCCAAGGTGGGTGATTCTGTGAAGTTGGGCAAGGTACTCGGCCGCCGCCTCCCGGGGGACAACCGGCTTACCTTCCGTCCGGGTAGTCCAGATGCCTTGCTTCTTTAGGAACAGATCAGGCTGGCTGGAAAATTTTTCTTCCTCTTCTTGGGAGTAGTGTAGAAAAGTCGGCTGGGGAGGCTTCAGGGGCCACACCGTCAGGGTGAGCAGGCAAGGTCCGAGGGCTGCTCCTCGGGCTGCTGCGTCGGCTCGTTTGTTCCCTTCTGCAACCTCAGATTCTCCTTTCTGGTGCCCGGGGCAGTGTATAATGGCTAGGCGTTTAGGTGCTAAGACAGCGTCTAACAATTGTAGGATCTCCGATTTGTTTTTGATTTCTTTTCCTGCCGAAGTTAACAGGCCTCGCTGTCGGTAGATGGCACCATGTACATGTGCGGTGGCAAAAGTATATCCACTGTCAGTGTAGATATTGACTGCCCTCCCCTCTGCTAACTGTAGGGTTTTAGTGAGGGCGATTAGTTCTGCTTTTTGGGCCGAGGTCCCTTCGGGGAGGCTACTTGTCTATACCGTATCTTGAAGGCTTACAACCGCAGCACCTGCCTTCCGTTGCCCATCGGTTGGCTGAAAGAGCTGGTGTTCATCCTCTAGGTGGAGAGTGAGGGCCATCGGGGGTCCCCATTTGGTAGTAGGTCCTGCCGGGGTGAAGGTAATCTGGGCCCCCAGCTTGGTCAAGAGGTCTCTTCCCAGGAGGGGAGCGGGGCACTCAGGTATGACAAGGAATGAGTGAGTCACTTCTCCCCGGCCTAGGTCAATGCTCCGGGTAGTGGTTCAAGGGTATTTCTTATGTCCGGTCGCCCCTTGGACCAGGGAGGCTTGGCCAGATAGTTTTCCTAGAGGCCGCTTGAGGACTGAAAACTGAGCCCCGGTGTCAATCAGGAAATTGACCGGTCTTCCCTCTACATTGAGAATTACCCGGGGCTCGGGGAGGGGAATCGAGCCCTGACCCCCCTAGTCGCTGTCCTCATGGAGGGCCAGAACCGGATCTTTCTTGGGCATCTGGGGGCATTTTTTCTTCCAGTGTCTTTTTTCTTTGCAGTAGGCACATTGGTCTCAGTCTAACGGAGGTCGATTGCCGCCCTGGCGTTTCCCTTTCTGTCCTTCCTGTTTCTTTTTCTGATCTGATTTCTCTCCTACCGCTGCGGCCAGGATACGAGTCAGTCGCTTCTCTTCCCGCTTCTCTCTCTGTTTCTCTTGCTCCTGTCTTTCCTTTTCCTGCCTCTGCTCCTTTTCCTCTTCTGTCTTTCTTTTATGATAAACTTTCTCGGCCTCTTTAACGAGGTCCTTGAGAGCTAAATCCTGTAACCCGTCCATCCTCTGTAATTTCCTCCTGATATCCGGGGCTGACTGACCAATGAAAGCCATTGCCACCGATGTACTATGACCCTCAGACGTGGGGTCAAAAGGGGTGTATCGGCGATAGGCTTCCATTAACCTTTCTAGGAACACTGCCGGAGGTTCCGTGGCTCCCTGTATAACTTCCCTCACCTTGGCCAAATTAGTGGGGCGACGGGCAGCCCCTCGGAGACCTGCCATTAGAGTCTGGCGGTAGACTATCAGTCGCTCCCTGCCTTCTGCAGTGTTAAAATCCCAATCAGGGCGGGCTAAGGGAAAGGCAGAATCTATGAGATGGGGGAGCTGTGTCGGGCGCCCATCCGGGCCCCGAACATTCTTCCTAGCTTCTAGGAGAATTCTCTCTCTTTCCTCTGTAGTAAAGAGGGTCTGGAGAAGTTGCTGACAATCATCCCAAGTGGGTTGATGAGAAAACATGAGGGACTCAACCAGAGCGGTGAGTTTAGACGGGTCCTCAGAGAACGGAGGGTGGTTAGTTTTCCAGTTATACAGATCAGAGGAGGAGAAGGGCCAATACTGAAGGGAGGGAGAACCGGGGTGCCGTCGTCGAGAGGCGGCGGCGGCGGGCCGAGAGGGCGGAGGGGACAGGTGACCGTAGAATCGGGCGAACAAGGAGGCTGGGTCCTTCGACTACGCGTGTGCTGCGAGGGACCACCTTGGGCAGCCTGGACAGGTGGAGGGGCCGGGGGAGTGGAGGGAACTGGGGGCAGAGAAGGAGGATAGGGAGGAGGCGGGTCGAGAAGGAGAAGGTCAGTTTGGGAGTCGCGCAGGGGCGCCTTCTGCGGGACTCCACGAACCTGTGAAACAAGAACCTGAGACTGGTTAGATGGCGGGAGGAAGGGCCGGACCCACGAAGGAGGTCGCTGGACCAGGTCCTGCCAGACAAGAATATAAGGTTGTTGATCGGGGTGACCAGTCCGGGACTCGAAAACTCGGGAGAGAACCTGGGAAATCAAATTTAAATCAAAAGAACCATCGACCGGCCAACCAACACCAAAAGTGGGCCACTCGGCTGAACAGAAAGTCTGCCAGGGACCCTTTTTCACATTTACCGAAAGATCGAAACCTCGTCCTCGGACCTCTTTCCAATGATTAAGAGTCGCACTCAGCGGAGTCGACTTCCCCTGACCCATGTCACTGAACAAAAAACCAAAACAAATAATGACAGAAATGAAACCACAGACAACTATAAAACCGGGCCGCGGCAATCCTCGGTCCAACTACAATGTGACAGGCGACGGAGTCATATAAAACCTGACCAGAACAGATGGAAATGATCTCAGCTAGAGATCAATTTCCCCGACCCCGGGACGTCTCCCGGGGACAACGGTTTTTGAGAGCCAGACCCCCTGTCTGACCCAAAGACTGTCCTCTCTCACGACAGAGACAGTCCCGTTGGAACCAGAATAAAAACCAAAACCAGTCGCCGCACACAGGGACATAACACAAAGACAGACAGTCGGCCGACACAAAAACTCACCTCCAAGATGGTCTTGGTCGTCTCTGTGGCCGCCACAGATCCCGGACGAGCCCCCAAATGTTGGGCCAAAGACCCCCCTGGTCTCTGGTCCTGACCGGTGGCGACCCCGAGAGAGAACCAGGAGACCAAATTGATGCAAACGCAAGAGGCTTTATTCGAGCGCTCGGTCTCACAGCCTGCAGTCACCAAGGGTGAGTGCTAGCTGGAGCCCCGAACAAGGGGAAGGGTACAGCTTTTAAAGGCAAAAACCACACGCAGGTGGTTAAGAATTTTCCATTCTATTCTAGGTTATGTAATGGTTATATCCTGTAGCTATCATTTGCTCAAACCCGCAAGATTAGCCAAGCAGATAGGTTGTTTTGCAACCCAGGACCAAGAGCATTCTGCGGTTAGGGCGTTAGGTTCTTGGAACTGGGGCAGGGTAGGTTGACGAGGGGGGGGTTTAGGGAGGTTCAGTCTAACACTTTCACACTGAAACTGTGGTTTACGTAGCAAGCAGCAACCTCTCAAGGACTCATGGAAGGCACGACTTCACAACTAGATATTCAAAAATCTTCCCGGCTTCTCCAGATCTTATAATTATCCCCTGGCCTGAATTCCATTCCACATACAGCCTGCACCTCAGAATTTATCACAGTGAATGATCTGCTTCATGCAGTGCACAATCATTTCTGCATTTGAGGTCAAGTCCTGCTGATTACTGCTTCTAAACGTTTCAAGCATTGATTTCTTCACCCCTGTCTTAAGCTTCACCTCTGATTTTCTTTTTTTCTTTGAAATCTTTATTGTTCAAAATATTACATATATCCCCCTTCTACCCCCATTGACCCCTTCTAGCCCACCCTCACCCGCTGCCCCAGACTTTCACCACCTTAGTGTCTGTGTTCAGGGTTATGTATCCATTCATACCAGTTATTTAGTTCATCTCTTCCCACCCACACATTCCCTCTGATTTTCTGCACTGCTACCGAAATGAGTTTCATGAAACTTGCAAATTGGTCTCCTTAACTAAATTTCATCAGTGACTTTCAGCAATGAAATCCAAACTCCTTTTCATAGAAGTGTGACTCTTTCAAACTGTTGTCTGCCAGTTCTCTCTTCTCAAATCTCTCTGCTCCCACCTCCCACCCAGGACACCATTCATACCAGATTATTTGCTCCTTCCCATGCATGCTTCACATTTTTCTCTTTATTGATCTGTAACCACCTAACTTAAAAAGAAGATAATTTTTTTAGTACTCAGAAATTGGAAGCTTACTGGTATCCTCCCCCACCCCCTTTCTGTGTCCCTTCCTTCTAACAGATTAAAAATGTTTGGCACCTTTTAATTGTTTCAAATGCTTCAGATAACTATACTTCAGAAAACAATGATAAATTTTAAAATTAAAGGTGAATTTTAAGAGCATTAGTTGATTTTTTTAATTATAAAAACTTACTAAGCTTTTCTTGAAAGGGCAGGGTATTCATGATTCTGAGATCCATCCATTGTCTTTGTAGTATTCAATGAACAATTTATCACAGTAGAGATAAAAAGTGATTTCAGAAGCATTCCTGAATCTTAAACAGCTCAGAAAACTTGTTTGCTTAACTGCCTTTGACGATCTATACTAATAATAGAGGAACATGCAAATTGTCCAGGACGTCATCACAGTAACTGTAAAGACTGAACAGCAGGCTGTATGGGGCTACTAGGCCGGCAGGGGGGTTAGTGAGGGATGACCAAATGACTGAACAGAAGGCTGCATGGGGCAACCAGACCAGCAAGGGGCGGGGGGGGGGGCAGTTGAGGGCGACTAGGCCAGTGGGGAAGGCAGTTGGGGGTGACAAGGCCAGCAAAGGGGAGGGGGGAAGTTAGGGGCAATCAGGTAGCCAGGCAGGTGAGTAGTTAGGAGCCAACAGTCCCGGATTGTGAGAGAGATGTCCAAGGGGTCCCTGATTGGAGAGGGTGCAGGCTGTGCTGAGGGCCATCCCCATGCATGAATTTTGTGCATCAGGCCTCCAGTGAAATGATAAGAAACTAAAGTGGTTGGGTAGCAATGGGAAGGAAAAGAAAGGAATGGTTATGAAAATTCTCTGAAAGAAGTCCAGATATTTGAAAGAGATGTTAGGTGCCTAGAAAGATAAATGCAGTGTTAGTTACTCCACAGTTTGAGGTGCCACCCTCCCTTCTTCATTTCCACCTGTATCTCTTCTTCTTTCTTGGGTCAGATAGAGAAATGAATTTTATTGCTCCATAGGAAAGTAACCAGTTTTGTATCTAATTTAGCAATCTTAATGCAGCATTTCTTTCTGGACAGACTAAATCTCAGTTGTTCACATGCTTCTGCAAGCAGTGACCTTGTCCCCCGCTGGTTCTCTCATTCATAGGTTCAGTAAAACTTTGTTTGACATGTGCTAAAAAAGTAATTTATCTGAGTATTTTGTATTATGGTTTCTAACTGTTGGTAAACCCAATCTGTAAGTGTAATTACATTTAGAAGACCTGTTTGGTGTAAGCCAAGCTTTTCATAAACACACCTAGGTGTTTGGCAGCTGCTGGTCTCCTACTGTTCACTGAATGACAGAAAGAACTGCAAACTGTTGTCACCCCCGGTCCTGATCACCGAGTGACAGTCGTTATTCTTCAATGGGGAGTGCTGCGGAAGCAGGCAGGGAGCTTCCCAGTGGTTCTCTACCACAGATCATTTTTTTGTGTAGTCCTTTTTCTTTCACAGTGGCATTGTCCAATATGGTAGCTACGTAACCACACGTGCTACTAACATTTCAATTCATTAGAATGAAATAAGCCCTAGCTAGTTTGGCTCAGTGGATAGAGCATCCGTCTTTTGGACTGAAGGGTTCCGGGTTTAATTCCAATCAAGTGCACTTACCGGTTGTGGCTCGATTCCCTGCCCTGGTAAGGCAACCAATGATGTGTCTCTCTCACATTGGTGTTTCTCCCTCTCTTTCCCCCTCCTTTCCACTCTCTCTAAAAATCAATGGAAAAATATCCTTGGGTAAGGATTAACAAAACAAAAAAAAAATAAAAAAAATAAAAAAGGAAGATTTAAAATTCAGATTCTCAGTTGGACCAGTTGCACTGCAAGTGCTTGGCAGCCACACATAGCTTTGGCTACCATTGTGGAGAGTGCATATATGGAACATATACATCTTTGCAAAAACTGTTGGACAGTGCTGGTATAGGAAATTTCAACCTCAAGTGAAAATGTACAATAAAGCAGGCAGACACGGTCCCAGGAATGACATCATCTTGAAGGAAGATATTCTACACCATGCCATGATGTACTTTTCGCATCCTCCCTCCTTTGGTAAATGCTCTTTTCCAGGGGCACTTATTCATGAATGCCATCGGATTTCAGCTGAGCATGAGCTCTGCATGTGCCCTATAACCACTACACGTGAGCTGAGGCACTTTGAAGGGAAAATGTGATCTAAACTAGCAAATAGGATGGGACTTTCTACTGATATGATTGTTCTCCTTACAGGTATTCTACCTATTTTTCTAGACACTAAATTGTACAGGCTTTTGTGGTTTGTGGGAAATAGTCCCAGAATAACTTAGGTGAAAGGAAAAGACTGTAGACATTTGGGTGTTCCTTCAAGATGATAAGTCATGAGGAAAAATTGGAGGAAATAAGCAGAAGCCATAGAGAAGTGGTAGCACTCAAACCACTGCAGCCTAACCCTCCCAGCATATGGCTCTCGATGGCACCATTGACAGCTTTAGAAAGTTGCCCATTTATATTACAAACATGTTTACCTTGTGAGATATTTAGCACCTGATAAATGCCACTCAACTAATATAACCTAATGTAGAGAATTTTAACAGTTATTGCAGCTTCAGAACAATAAGGAGACTTGTGGCCACTCAGGGTCTCCTACTTAAGGTGGAAGGTATACTGGTGATGACCATTGCCCAGGCTTTGGCTTCAGGTTTTTAAAATATATATATATTTTATTGATTTTTTTATAGAAAGGATGGGGGGAAAAATAGTTAGAAACATCAATGAGAGGGAAACATTGATCAGCTGCCTCCTGCACACCGCCCACTGGGGATGTGCCTGCAACCAAGTTACATGCCCCAAGTTACATACCGGAATTAAACCCGGGACCTTCCAGTCCACAGGCTGACGCTCCATCCACTGAACCAAACCAGGTAGGGCTTGGCTTCAGGTTTGCAGGTCCCAAAACTGAATTGTGTTAGGGAGGCCAGAGTTGGTCAGGAGCTCAGTACCCAAGGTAGTAAGACAGTGATCTAGTCCCTTTGGTTCCTGTATAATGGAAAACATTTCTTTTCAGAGACTAAATTTTAACAAATAACACTTGTTAGTTGTCCTTGCTTATATTATAGTTCCAGGCACTCCTTTGTACTAAGGCTCTGAGGAGGTAGCATTAGTCCTCAAAGGGTTCTGTAGAATCCATAGAATAAAATGCAAATGGTGTCCCCTGGATTTGTGCCATGTGGCAGCCTGGGAATCCTAGCACAGATATTGAGTTTTGAGGTCTATATTTTTTACTCTGTGATAAGAACTGACAAAACAACAGATCACATCTCTCTGGTGATGGGCTTGTCCAAGTCTTCTCAGTGCTTTCCTCTTCGAGAATGTGGCCGGTGCTTGTTCTTAGCTTTTTCCATTTCTAGGCTCCAAACACTGTTCACTTTCTAGCATCTGATTTTTGCTCAGAGGTCGTTCACCTCAGCCCTGAGCAGGGACACTTTTAAAAACATAACATGTATTGCCCTGTCATTGTAAGTAATCAATATTGTACTAAAGTGGATGTAGATGTAGAAATATAATTATGTTTTCCACTATCTACCCCTACTATCCATTTAATTCCCCAAATCATCTTTATCTAAGATTAACAGGGCTTAATCATTTCAATAATTTTTTTCTTTGATGTTATATTAAAGTTCACGTAACATCAGTGTTTTCTATTGTGAAAGGCAGTAGAAAAGAAAACGAGTAATAATATTGTTGAAATCAGATTGCCTGGGGCTCTTATATAACTTAACCTCTCTGTATTGCCCATCTATAAAATGAGAGTAACAATAGTACCTTTTTTATAGGGTTGTTGCCAGGACTGAAAGAGCTATGGCATGTAAGTTGCCAAGAACAGTTCTTGGCATGAACAGCACACTCAGTAAATGTGAGTTTTTCTTCTCCCTCTCCCTATATTTATCCTCACTCTACATCCTCTCTTAAAGCTTTACTATTTTAATATAACATTATTTTTACTATGAAATACACAACCATGGCTCCTAAACATGTGAACATGTGAACATTGCATCATGTTGTAACTGAATAAATGAATTCTTGAATTTTTTCCTTTCTGTCTAGGTTGTTCTCCTATTTGGTTATCATAACTACCTGCATGTGTAATGCCTTACTCCAAATTATATCCCACTTCCATCCTAATCCCACCAAGATCTTGTATCTGATGTCTAAGCTCACAATGACTGGCTCTTTGACAGATGCATGGGATTTTTCTATAGTAAGCAGCTAGTCAAAATATCTAAGCCCAGACTGACTGGCTCCTGCCACCAAACAGTCTTTTGTGATGACTCCTCATATGATTATAAGAAACAGTGCTCAGGGAAAGCAGACTTATTTTAATAAAATTACAGGCACAGCATAACTAGCAAAGCCAATCTGCTGTGAAAATAATTGTGCTCTGAAGCATATGTGATTTAGTACAATGCTACATAAAAATGTGTCATTACTCCCCTCCACTACTATGGATAATTAAGAGTTGATTGCTACTTAAAACTCAGTGAACTTTCTGCATGTGAAAACAGGAATTCATAGTTTGTTATTCCAGACTTTCCTTGGAGACTAAAAACTAGCCATCCCAGCTCCCAAACCAGTGAAAGCCTCAACTGGCAAAAAAGTGGCATTTCAAACTTAATGAGATGGGACAAATGATTACCTTTTTGCTTTTAAAATTTTTTAATATATTTATTTTATTTTAATACTCATCCAAGGACATGCTCAGAGAATGGAACAGAGGTAGAAAAAGAGAGAAACAAAGATGTGAGAGAAAAACACCAATCAGTTGCCTTCTGTACATTCCCCAACTGGGGATTGAACCCACAACCCAGGTATGTACCCTGACCAGGAATCGAACTGGCAGAGGATAACGCTCAACCAACTGAGCCATTCTGGCCAGGCAGATCAATTATCTTGACCCTTTAGCACGCAATATATTAGTGTTTCTACTGAATGGGGAGTGCAAGCCAAATGCTAGCAAGAGCTGGGAGAAACTAACAGGGGCAGCGGATATGGCTACCTCTGTGAAGAAACAGTACTGTTATGGAGATCAAGGAAGTATAATCAAGTCTGCTCTGGTTAGGGCAGGTATTACTATCCAAGGGATTCAGGCCAAGGGCAACATGGGTTTCGTAGTAATCTGGTAGGAATCAGAATCACATAGTTTGGGAGATCCTTTCAAAATAGTGTGAGAGATAACAAAAGCAGGGCCTCACCCCAGGAAAGAAGCTGCCAGGTAAGGGAGATTCCAACTGAGCTGGGACTCAGGACCAGGTTTCAGCCTTACAATCCAGCCTCAGTTGTACCCCAATGGAGGGAAAACTGGGAACAGGAGAGGACTAGCCATGCAGATAGATTGCATAGAGTGGGATGTGAAAGGAGAGCATCCACTGGGCTAGATTCAACCCGAACCACCAGATGCTCCATGAAACAGTGGTCACCTAATTCCTTTGTACATAAAGTGCTTCCAATATCCTCTTATTTATTTATTTAGCCTCACCTGAGGGTATTTAAAAAAAAATCTACTATTGAAAGTATTACATATGTTACCACCCGCCCCCCACCCCTCCATGGACTCCTTCTAGCCAGTCCCAGGCCTTCACCACCCTATTGTTTGTTTCCATGGGTTATGCATATATACATACCAAGGTCTTTGGCTGATCTTTTCCCACCCACCCATCCACCCACCCACACCTTTCCTCTGAGAATCATCAGTCTGTTCCATACTTCTATGTCTCTGGATCTATTTTGTTCATCAGTTTAAATTTGATCATTAAATTCCACGTATGAGTGAGATCATGGGATACTTGTCTTTCTCTGACTGGCTTATTTCACTTAGCATGATACTCACCAGTGCCTCTGTGCTGTCTCAAAGGGCAAGAGATCTATCGTTTTTACTGCTATATAGGATTCCATGGTGTAAATGTACCACAGCTTTATTTATTCTTCTACTGGTGGGCACTTAGATTGCTTCCAGATCTTAGCTATTGTAAATTGTGCTGCAATGAACATAGGAGTGAATACATTCTTTCTGATTGGTATTTCAGGTTTCTTAGGACATATTCCCAGAAATGTGACCACTGGGTCAAATGGCAGTTCCATTTTTAATTTTTGTTCTATACTGTTTTCTACAGTGGCTGCACCAGTTTGCATTCCCAGCACCAGTATACTAGGGTTTCCTTTTTCTCCACATCCTTTCCAGCACTTGTCACTTGTTACTTTGTTGATTATAGCCATTCTGACGTGGGTGAGATATACCTCATTGTAATTTTAATTTGCATCTTTTTTATGATCAGTGACTTTGGGGATTTTTTCATATCTCTTGGACATCTGTATGTCCTCTTTGGAGAAGTGTCTATTTAGGTCCTTTGCCCCTTTTTAATTAGATGGTTTGTTTTCCTTTTGTTAAGTTGTATGAGTTCCTATACATTTAGGATATTAACCTTTTATCATATATATCATTGCCAAATATGTTCTCCCATACAGTGGGTTCCCTTTTCATTTTCTTGATGGTTTCTTTTGCTGTGCAGAAGCTTTTTATTTTGATATAATCCCATTTGTTTATTTTCTCCTTAGTTTCCCTTGCCTTAATAGGGGCTTAACCAAAAAGAACAACAGCTTGTAATTATTAAAATTGAGAGTCTATCAGTGGTTAGCAAACTCATTAGTCAACAGAACAGCAAACCTCAGCTCACAAGCTGCAAATCACGGCTTGTGAGCCACAGTTTGCCGACTACTGCCCTAGGAGATGTATTGGTAAACATATTGCTATGAGAAATGTCTGAGATTTTGCTGCCTGTGATCTCTTTCAGGATTTTTATGGTTTAACATCTTACATTTGTCTTTTATCCATTTTGAGTTTATTCTTGTATATGAAGTAAGTTGGTAGTCTTGCTTCATTTTTTTGCATGTATCTGTCCAATTTTCCCAACACCATTTATTAAAGAGATTGTCTTTCGGTTGATCTCTTATCTCCCCCATATCTCCCTACCTTCCCCGCTGTAATTTG
Source organism: Pipistrellus kuhlii (assembly GCF_014108245.1). Taxonomy (NCBI): domain Eukaryota; kingdom Metazoa; phylum Chordata; class Mammalia; order Chiroptera; family Vespertilionidae; genus Pipistrellus; species Pipistrellus kuhlii. The sequence continues at coordinate 58,579,208 of NW_023425595.1, read as the reverse complement.
ACAGTCTGTTTCTTTCTTTTACTGTCTCTGTATTTGTCTTTTAATCAGTTTATAATGTTCCTTATTATCCATAAATGAATGAGATCATGTGGTGTTTTTCTTTCATTGACTGGCTTATTTCAGATCAACTGAAGGACTTGTATGCATGCATATAAGCATAACCAATGGACAAAAAACTCTGGGGAGGGGAGGGCATGTATGGGAGCGGGGGTGGGGTGGGGATTGGTAAGGTATGTACATATATAATACCTTAATTTAAAAAATAAGAAAAATAAAGAGATTGTCTTGACTCCATTGTATGCTCTTGCCTCCTTTGTCAAATATCAATTGAGCATAATGGCTTGGGTCGATTTTTGGGTTCTCTGTTCTTTTCCATTGATCTATATGCCTGTTTTTGTGCCAGTACCAGGATGTTTTGATTACAGTGGCTTTGTAGTATAACTTGATATCTGGTATTGTGATCCTTCCAAGTTTGTTTTTTCTTCTCAAGATTGCTGCAGCTATTCGTGGTCTTTTGGGTTCCATATAAATTTTTGTAGTTATTTGTTTTAGATCTGTGAAATATGCCAAACCTCCAAGGTTGCTACACCAGAAGAAGGGATCAGTCTAATTCACTCCTAGATAACTTGTTAGATGGAGGGACAGTTGGATCACGTCTTCCCCCACCTCCCACTGGATGTGCCATGTTTTCTTATGCCTCTGCACAGTGAGTCACACTGCCCATCTCTTGCCCTGCCAACTCTTAGAGGTGTTCCAAGATTCAGCTTAGGATGACTGGGAATGAGAAGCCCTTTCAGAAACCTTAACGCTGACCTAGGAGCTTCCCTCACTTTGCCCCACTATCTGCAGTTCTAATCACCCCAAGGATTATCTGTCAGAGCCACCACATGCTTTGAAATTCCTTCAACAAAAACGTATTTATGATAGATACTGTTTTAGGCACTGAAGCAAAAGCAGACTAAAATACCTGCTCCACTAGGATTTATTCTTGGTGAGGAAAACAGTCCATACATGAATGAATATATTCTTGTAACCTATGAAAGAGGTATGCATCTTGCTATGATTTCCAGGATGTATTATTTGTCTAGTGTAATTCTGGATTCAGTCAATCCCTTTCTTACGATGCTACTTAACCTAGATGGACCTCTAGATTTCATGTTTCTGATAAACTAGTTAGATCTAGACATTGGATTGAATTCATTGTTTTATTTTTTGTCTTTTGTTTTTGGCAAAAATGCCATGTCAGCGATACTATGTACTTCCTATTGAGTCAGATCATAAAGAATATAATGTCTGGCCCAGATGGCCTGGCTCAGTGGCTGAGCGCCGACCTATGAACCAGAAAGTCACAGTTCAGTTCCCAGTCTGGGCACATATCCGTGTTTCAGGCTCGATCCCCAGAGTGGGGCATGCATAAGGCAGCTGACCATTGGAATATGAGTGAATAGTGGCTGCACCAGTCTGTATTCCCACCAGGAGTGCACGAGGGTTCCTTTTTCTCCACATCCTCACCAGTACTTCATTGCTTGTTGATTTGTTGATGATAGCCATTCTGACAAGTGTGAGATGGTACCTTATTGTCATTTTGATTTGCATCTCTCGGATCATTAGTGACTTTGAGCATGTTTTCATATGTCTCTTGGCCTTCTCTATGTCCTCTTTGAAGAAGTGTCTATTTAGATGAGGAACTTTTGTAATAATATGAACAATAAAGATTGATTAAAAAAAAAGGAAGTGTCTATTTAGGTTCTCTGCCCATTTTTTGGTTGGATTTTTTAATAGATGCTACGAATAAATGTGGAAACACACAGTGCATTCCTTGTGACTATGAAGACTTAAGTCACAGGTGAATGCTACAAAGAAGAAAAGAAGAAACAATCCGATTCCTTCAGCAACTGCAACAAACCTGAACCATCTATCTGCAGGCTCCTTATTACAATACCCTTCCTTTAATTAAACCATGGATTTCTATCAGGTGTGGCCACATGCAAACTAGTCAAAACAACTTGCTGTCCCCCCATTTTTGTCAACCTGTCTAGTTCCACTTCCTGACCCCAATGTTTTTTGTTGATATTTTTACTGGTATTGCATTATATTTAAAAATTAATTTATGAGCAGTTGATTTTTTATGATGTTAAGCTTTCTCCAAGCACATGGTATATGTCTTCATTTGTTCTAGTCTTTTTGCCTTGAGTAGGATTTAAAAGTTTTTGTCATATACTTTTGTTGTTGTGCTATAATTGCCATTTATTTTTATTGGCCTCATAATAACTGATACAAGAGGGAACAGACGTTTTTCTGAACCCCCCCAAAACCTGAAAAAGATTTTTAATATCATTTGAATTATGATAAAAATCAGTCAGTGTATCTAGTTAGTGGCTTAAATATTCCAAGATTAATCAATAAATTAAAACTCACTTTTCTATAATAAAGATACAAGTACGTCCTATTTTATATATCAAGCAAATAAAGATTACATGTTCAAGGTTAAGATTGCCATAAATTAGTGAAGTAGAAACTCCTAAGTTTGTTTGTTTGTTTGTTTGTTTGTATTTTTCTTTGTAAACACAAATTCAATTTTACAAAACCTAGGGGGAAAAAAAGTCTGTTTACCTAATCTGGATTATCTTTATATTTGTAGTATCTTTCAGGTATCTACTTTATAATTATTCTCCAGCTTCCTTTACCTTTATGATTATAAATATAATCGCAAAGCCCTTGATCAATATTTCAGAATGTCTTTTTTTAAATTTATTTTTAATTTTTTAAAATATATATTTTATTGATTTTGTACAGAGAGGAAGGGAGAGAGATAGAGAGTTAGAAACATCGATGAGAGAGAGTCATCAATCAGCTGCCTCTTGCACACCCCCTACTGGGGATATGCCCGCAACCAAGGTACATGCCCTTGACCGGAATCGAACCCGGGACCCTTCAGTCCCCAAGCGGACGCTCTATCCATTGAGCCAAACCAGTCTCGGCCAGAATGTCTTCTTAATGCAACTTAAAAGTTTGGGAGACAGGAACATAAAACCACAAATAGTAAATAGGTAATGCCCACTGTAATGACAAATGCTGGATAAATAAGTGTGAGCAAATAATATGAGATCAGAGGAAGAAAAAGTATAAAATTTATAACGGCTTAGTTTAAATAAGCAGCAATAAATTATGGAATGCAATGCAAAGTTCACATGTCTTTTTCATATATGGGGGGTGGGGGTTGGGAGGTGGGGAGTGTGGGGGTGGGAGGGGTGATTGCGGAGGGGGAGATAAACCACCAAAGCAAAATGCCGAATCTTCAAATTGTGCCGGGCCAGCTACCTTTCAGGCCAGGGAAATCCTTCGGCGAGAAGGGCGCTTTTGTGGACATGAACGGACTTAACCTCTGCGAGTTTCTACCTTACTCCGGTGATTTTAAGAGGAACTAGGCCAGAATGCTGTTGTTATCGTCTGTGATCAGTGACATTAACCCTGGCCAGGGGGACCCCAATAAGCGAAGGAGGGCAGTTCCACGCTGCAGTCTTCCCGTCCCCCTGAAACCCCGTGCGGGAGTTCCCGCCGGAAGCGGAAGCGCCGGCGCCACTCACACCCGCGCATGCTCCCTCGGGGGAAGCACGCCCGTTTCTTCCCAGGTAGGGAAGTCCTGTTTGTTTATTAAATTACGACAGCCGTAAACCGAGCCGTTGCGACAGCTTCCTGACTTTACGACGTCAACAACTATGGCGGCTGCCGGAGGTCGATTTGAAAGTGCGAGGAGTATCGAAGAGCGTAAGGAGCAGACCCGGATCGCCAGGGCCGAGGTGTTGCGCCAGGTACTTAGGTTTTGAGGCTTTTAGGACCATTTAGAGTTGAGGGAGTGGCGGTCTCTGGGAGCTGAGGCCTGGCCCTCCTCCCACTCGAACCCTCTCCCCGCCTAAGTGTCATCTATCTGGACTGAAAGGGGTTCTCCCTGTGGGATGCGCGCCAGCTTTTGGGCATCTCTCATCTGCTGGCTCCCGTTGCTCATTTCCTTTCCAGGAAGCCCTGTTTCTGTCCTCTTGGGTTCCCTTACCTTTTACATGGCTCTCCCTTGACATTTCTGGTGTACCCAGCACTTTCCGGGTCCTCCGCTGCTGGAGGCGAGTCTCCCCGGCGTATTCCACAGCCCCAGCCCTCGCTCCTGCTGTGAAATGAAAATTTCAGTTTTCAGGAACACGTATAAGACTCATTGGAGTACATTGTGTTTGACCGTTTCATGCTGTCTTACTATTGGTATCAATTCCTGGCTTATTGTATACCCTTACTGATCCAAACGAGGGTTGACAGCAGAGACCCTGAAAATTTAGCTCCTGGAAAAAAGGTGGAGGAACACTGTATTTCTCATTAAGATGGAGAGAATGGAGGAAGTAAATTGTATTGAATTATCTGAAAAGAGGTAAGAAATGTGGCAATGAAGGGGAGATCATCATAGAGTACAAGTGAGGGTTTTTATTTTTATTTGGTTGGAGATAGAAGATTTTAAGCGGCTTTAAGTGCTGATAAGAAGGAGCAGGTAGAGGAAACTGAAGGAGAAGGCATAAGGACAGGCAGATTAGAAAGGGTGGGAAGAGAGGATGGTTAATCTTGGACAAGTGAAAGGTCAGTGTCCTTTGGTTACAGCATATGTGACATATACGAATAATAAACTATTTTTACCCTTGTCTCTGGTATTTCAGGCAGTTTTTGGAAGGGGTATTGTTTGTAAGCTCTGATAAATTTTATAATAGAGAGATACATACAGGTTGAGAAGGACAGGCCCAGCTTTGGAATTTGGGGAGAGAATCAAGGGGCAGGAACAACTTCCGAGGAAGAACTTACTTTTTTGGACTGTTGTTGAAGGATGAATAAAAATTAGCAATCTGATCATTTGCTTTTAGAAAGATGATCCTTCCTGAAGTATTTTGGGGTTGTGGGTAGAGGGTTATGGGCATTGCAGATAGAAGTTGGGAGGTCAGTCACTCATCACTGACAGAAGTCTCAGGCAGTAGCACTTGGATGGTGAAGGGGAAAGAGATTCAAGCCAGACTTTAGGTTGGGAGCTTAAGGAAAGGGAGGGTCTACATTAGGTCCCAGGATTCTGTCTTTGATTGGTAGCTCAATTCACTAGAAATTGGTAATTTGATTGGTAGTGTGGAAGGGGAGGTTTTTGTTTGTTTGTTTGTTTTTTACTAAAATGTTTCCTACACTTTGATCGAAGCAAATTCCTGGCAAGGGACAGTTGATTCATGAGAACGTGTGTGAAAATGAGAGAAGATTTTGTTTTATTTTTTTAATGAAAAGCAGTTGATTCTGTTAGTTACCCCCTCCCCCCTCATTATTTTAGGCTAAAGCCAATTTTGAGAAGGAGGAAAGGCGTAAAGAACTTAAACGACTTCGGGGTGAGGACACATGGATGCTACCTGATGTGAATGAGCGGATTGAGCACTTCTCACAGGTGAATACTAACAGGTTTACTCAAACCTGTTACATGTCTGACTCTTTTTGCATTTACTCAAATTAATATTGGAGGAGCAGCTTTATAGACTATTTCAAAAGTTGCAGAACGACTATCACAGAGTAGGCTTTACTTTTATCTTTGGAAGAAATAATATATTTTAATATTTTGGACATTATGACATTGGACATATTGTGTTACTTGAATTGGCTGATAGAAAGCTTAGCTTCAAATTTCTGACCCACTTTTAGCAATCTGATGCATTTTAAACTTAATATCGTATGTGTATTTTTTTTTGTCTTAATACTTTTCTTTTTACATAATTTTAATTTATGCCATCTTGTTATATTTTAAATGATCTAATAATCTATAAGTTCTTTGGGGCCATAGAAGGATATATGCATACATTATGCATATATACGTAGATATGTTTGCATATATATTTTTACTTGATTATATCTGTAAAATGAATCTGCAAATAAATTAAAACTTTACTTATTTTTTTTAAATATATTTTATTGATTTTTTACAGAGAGGAAGGGAGAGAGATAGAGAGTCAGAAACGTTGATGAGAGAGAAACATCGACCAGTTGCCTCTTGTACACCCCCTACCAGGGATGTGCCCGCAACCAATGCACATGCCCTTGACCGGAATCAAACCTGGGACCTTTCAGTTCGCAGACTGACGCTCTACCACTGAGCCAAACTGGTTTTGGCAAAACTTTACTTATTTTTGATAAGATATCTCAGCTCTATGATTTATTAGTACTGCATATATTATAAAAGTTTGTTAAGGTTTCTTTGAATATTTTTGTCATGTTTCTTGTCTCATTTTCTGAAAAATTTAAAGTATTTTAGAACAGATTTTTCCCCCCCTTAAAATATTTCCTTTTAAGGTAAGGTAAAATTCAATTCCCTATTTACTTTTTCAAAATGATTATTTAAAGGAACACTCTGTGAAGAAAAAGAAGAAAAAAGACAAACATTCAAAAAAAGTAAAGAAAGAGAAGAAAAAAAAGAGCAAGGAACAGAAGTATGAAAAGAACAATGAGTCATCTGATAGTTCATCAGTAAGTATATGCTAAAACTAATCAAGCCTCTATTTGAGAAAACTTTCTTTTAAGAAAATAAATTTTATGGAAACTTAAACTACAATATATGAGATCTCAAAAAAAATATACTACTAGTTAGGATATGAAAATGCCTGAGAAACATCTACTTGGGAATATTCAGGAGCTAGAAAGGTAAGAAGATGGAGATGAGATTTGGGAGTCATTGCTTATTGAAGCCATTAGAATAAAGGAATTGCCTACGGAAACTGAAAAGAAAGAAGAACACAAGCACTGAGGAGCCAAGAAAGGACACTAAGTAGAAGTGGTTGGAAAATTAGGAGAAGCACACGAGTACTGTTACAAGTAAAGGAAAGGAGTTCTGAGGCTTTGGGAGTCTGTTATCCCTATTTGTTTTTTCATAGAAATTAACATTTAAGTCTTTAAAGTAGAATATCCCATATAATAAAAGCCTAGGTGGCATCGCACGGGGGTGTCACGCGACTTCATCACAAGATGGCCACCAGAAGATGTCTGCCCTCACGTCATCACAAGATGGCCACTATAAGATGGTTGCCACAAGATGGCTGGCAAGCGAGGGCAGTTGGGGACAAGATCAGGTCAGCAGGGAAGGGCAGTTGGGGACGAGATCAGGCCTGCAGGTGGGGGGAGTTGGGTGCGACCGGGCCTAAAGGGGAGGGAAGATGGGTGCGACCAAGCCTCACTTACATGAGAATGATACATTGCATAGTGAGCAATACAACTGAATAGTTCTATCAAGTAGCCAGTATATCTTCCTATATAATAAAGAGCCAATATGCAAATGCTCATCATGTCCTTATGCCATAACAGCTCAGACTCTCAACACTGGGGAGATAGGAATGGGAACCAGCCAGGCTGCAGACTGGGAGAGGAACAAGCCACCCGCCCTGCAGTCCTGGGCACCAGTGGCTGCGCCTGCACCTGTGGCCCAGGAGAGAGACAAGCCGCCCACCCTGTGGTCCCAAGCACCAGCAGCTCCTGTGGCTGCGGCCAAGGAGAGGGACAAGTTGGTCACCCTGCGGTCCTGGTCGTTTGCAGTTGTGGCTGGCCTGGGTGAAGCTGGCCTGGGTCCTGGGTGCCTGTGGCAGGCCAGAGGTAGGGAAGTTCAGGTCCTGGGTGCTTGGGACTAGCCGGAGGAGGGAATCCTGGGTCCCGGGTGCGAGGCGAAGCAGAGGCAGTTGAGGATGATCAGTCCAGTAGGGGAGCAGTGAGGAGTGATCAGGCAGGCAGGCAGGCAGAGGTGGTTAGGGCCAATGAGGAAGGCAGGCTGAGGGGTTAGGGGCGACTAGGCAGGCAGGCAGGTGAGTGATTAGGAGCCAGTGGTCCTGGATTTTGAGAGGCAGTTGGACTTCCTCCAAGGGGTACTGGATTGGAGAGGGTGCAGTTTGGGCTGAGGGACCCCCTCCCATGCACGAAATTCGTGTACCGGGCATCTAGTTGGTATATAAAAATGCCATTGATTTCTGGGTGTTAATTTTGTATCCTGTTAACGTTGCCAGATTAATTTATTAAATCTAACAGGTTTTTGGTGGAGTCTTGAGGGGTTTTATGTACAGTATTATGTTGTCTGCAATTAGTGAGAGTTTTACTTCTTTCTTTCCCAGTTGGATGCCTTTTTATTTTCTTCTTGTCTGATCGCTGTGGCTACAGCGACTTCTAGTAGTACTGTGTTGAAGAAGAGTGATGAAAGCAGACATCCCTGTTTTTTTCTTGTTCTTAGAGGAATTGGTTTTAGTTTTTGTCCATAGAATGTGATGTTGACTGTAGGTTTGTCATATATGGCCTTTATTATGTTGAGGTATGATCCGTCTATTCCAACTTTGCTGAGAGTTTTTAAGAAAAACAGGTGTTGTAATTTGTCGAATGCTTTTTCAGTGTTAATTGATTTGATTATGTGATTTTTATCTTCCAATTTGTTTATGTTAAGCTCTCTTTTTAATGGCTAACACAAAACGGTAAGAACCAGGTCTTTCTAAATTGATTTGACAATATAAATATGAGTAGACCAGAAATATATTTATAGAGATTATTTTCAAACATTGTAACTGTGTTTGTGTGTGTGTGTGTGTGTGTGTGCGCACGCGCGTGCGCACGCAGTTCTGTGGTTTCTCTCTAAGTTGAAAATAATACATAAAAGAATGAATGAATAAATGAATAAATTCTACTCTGCTTTGGGAAACTGTTGGCAGTTGAAATGCCAGAGACAAATATGTTTGCACCATGTGGATTTTACCTTTTTACAAGACATTTTTTCTGTTCTATAGTTAGGTAGTTTTTAGAAACTTTGTGGAATGAAGGAATACTGGTTTCATTCAGAAAACCCACTTTTTCCTCATTGGCTTCAGAGTTTCTCTGCTGTATACTAACAAGCAGCTTGCAGTGGGTGATTTCCAGGATCTTTCCTACATTGAGTTGTACAGCTCTGAAGAATGAATTTTAGAGCCGGGCAGACCTACATTTCTATCCTGGTTTTCCTATTTGGATGCCATGTAACCTGGGAAAGTTATTTAATTTCTTATCTGTAAAACCAAAATAATATTTTATGTCAAGTTGTTTTAAGGAGTCAACATGATGGCATATGTAAAAACATGTATTCTGGTACTTAACATAGAAGAATTGATGGATATATTTGTTGAAAACAAAACCCAAAATCTGTTGAGCACATAGCTGATGTTGACTAAATGCCATTTTGTTGATTTAATAATCTGTTATTTAAACTCAGTAAGCAAAATGCTTTCCAGCCAGCCTAGCTGTTAACTGAGATCTGTGCATTTTTAACATCTAGAAAACTCTCAACAGTTGAAACTTTGAGGCAAACTCATTTAGTTGGGTGTTGTTTCCTTGGTTCTAGTTAAGCAAAGATGTTAGTAGCACTTGATGTGGGTAGGAACTGCAGTTCTGTGTCAAAGTGAGTTCTCTGTCGAGCATTCTGATCTCTTCTCTGGCTTTTCTTTGGCTTGCTAATATACTACTAAGAACTTAGAAGTGATTTGATTGGTGCTTCATGAGCACATTCCTAAATAGTTGACATGTTCTTCATATTTTCAATGTAATTGTTTAAAGGCGAATTATATTGTAGTATATGAATTTTCTTTAGGAAGTTGAATTTCTGCTATTTAAGAGCACAATTTTCATATGAAAGTATGCAAATTTGAAAATTTACTTATATGCTAAATATTCTTAGAGCTCCGAAGAGGAGTGGGTTGAGGCTGTTCCACCTGAGACTTCTGGCAAGGAAAAGGCCTGGAAACTGAAAGGTGAAAAGTCAGAAAAAGAAGACAACCAAGGTATTCAGGTAAACCACTTTATTTTAAACGAAGAAGTATGAACTTGTAAGAATAGATTAATGTTAAATGAAAGATGATTATAATTTATTAAGTAGAAAAATTAGAAAACCATATACTTTTATAAGTACTTTTGGCAGTAATGCTGTTTGCTGAGCCTTTATACTACCCCCCTCCTCCTATGAGAAACTAAGTGCTTATCTCTGTTCTAGTTCCTCTAGATCCTTGGTCGGCAAACTGTGGCTCGTGAGCCACATGCGCCTCTTTGGCCCCTTGAGTGTGGCTCTTCCACAAAACACCACAGCCTGGGCAAGTTTATTTTGAAGAAGTGGTGTTAGAAGAAGTTTAAATTTAAAAAATTTGGCTCTCAAAGAAATTTCAATTGTTGTACTGTTGATATTTGGCTCTGTTGATCAATGAATTTGCTGACCACTGCTCTAGAACAGTGGTTCTCAACCTTCCTAATGCCATGACCCTTTAATGCAGTTCCTCATGTTGTGGTGACCCCCAACCTTAAAATTATTTTTGTTGTTACTTCATAACTGTAATTTCGCTACTGTTAACGAATCGTAACGTAAATACCTGTGTTTTCCTATGGTCTTAGGTGACCCTGCTAGCGGTTCTCAGCCTGTGGGCTGCTGCTGTAGAGCCTACTCTTTTCTACTAAATGTTTAGTGTTAACTTTTCATTAATTTAGGTCAAAATGACTTTTTTTATACAGAGGGATGAGTGGATGACTGTTGATTTTATGTCTGTTAAAACTGTGTCGTCGTCATCACTCAAAGCTGAAAAAGAAACAAAAAAGAAAATAGAGCAAGCAAAAACCCAAGCACTTGAACAGGTAAGATACTTAAAGTACTTTAACTTTTTAATTTCCCTCAATAAACCAATAAAATATTTATACAAATGCAGTTTTACTTTGAGATAATTATTTTTTGTGGTATTTTATAAAAATTAGTGGGGACAACTGTGAATTATAAGTTCTTTTAAAATAAGTTTTCTGTAGGAAGTAAGTTTAAAAATATACTAGATTTTGCCGAGACCGGTTTGGCTCAATGGATAGAGCGTCCGCTTGGGGACTGAAGGGTCCCGGGTTCGATTCCGGTCAAGGGCATGTACCTTGGTTGCGGGCATATCCCCAGTAGGGGGAGTGCAAGAGGCAGCTGATTGATGACTCTCATAGATGTTTCTAACTCTCTATCTCTCTCCCTTCCTCTCTGTACAAAATCAGTAAAATATATTAAAAAAAATAAATACTAGATTTTAAAATCTGGGCAATTTAGTTGAGTAATAATTGAGTTTAATTTATAGCTTGGATTCATAAGGATTTAAGGCTTAAACTGTGCTACTTGTGTGGTCTGAAACCTTTCGGGTGATAATTTATTTGAAGTATTCTTGAGTTAAAACTGCCTTGAAGTGCTTGGCAGAAGTTACCACCGAGGGCAGGGAGAGGCAGAGGCAGTTAGGGGAGATTAGGTCTACAGGGAGCAGTTAGGGACAATCAGGCAGGCAGGCAGGCAGAAAGGTTAGGGGCGATCAGGCAGGCAGGCAGGCAAGCAAGCGGTTAGGAGCCAGCAGTTCCAGATTGCAAGAGGCAGTTGGACATCCCCCGAGGGGTCCTAGATTGGAGAGGGTGCAGGCCAGGCTGAGGGGCCCCTCTTCCATGCATGAATTTTGTGCTCCGGGCCTCTATGAAATTCTTCCTATTTCTCTTGACTGATATCAATTTCTTCTTACTTTATATTTCCATAGCACTGTATTTGCTCCTTTCTTTTATAATACTTGTAGTTTTCTGTAATTTAGTAGTCTTAATCTTATTTCCCTCCTGAGATTATAATATTTTTGAGAATCTGTTTTGTTTATATTGTATCTTCCTTAGCAGCTAGCATAGAACTCTGTAGCTAATAGGTGCTTTTTTATTTTTTGTACTTTTGAAATTGTAGCAGACTTATTCTTTTCCCCATGATTTTACCTTGTTGCTCTTTAAATCACTGATTTAGTTCTGAAGATCATAATCTGATTTACTTTTTTATTTTGCTTCAGTAAGAATTCAGGTTGTTGTGTGCAGAAGTAAACCATTGAGACTACTGACCGAGACTAGCCAGTTATCAAATATCGGCACATTAGTTTGAGTGTGTTGATTTTTGCGCGTCATCATATTCTTAACATTTAGCCCTAGCCTACAATGTTGGCCCTTAGCTGAAGCTTTGATGTGAAGCATGCTGATTTTATTTCTCTTCTTGATTTTGAGGATATAATTTCTTTAGTTTTCTAGGCTAGTGTTTTTCAAAATGTGTGTGGTGAAATTAATTTATTGCAGTCATTATTTAACAATATAAGCTTGATTTTATTTCTCTTCTTGATTTTGAGGATATAATTTCTTTAGTTTTCTAGGTTAGTGTTTTTCAAAATGTGTGTGGTGAAATTAATTTATTGCAGTCAGTATTTAACAATATAAGGTATCAGTATGTATTGTGTGTACGAGTAATAAAGGTACATTTTGTTTCCTTAGTTCTGGAGATAGACAGATGCGACACACACACACAATCTCCCTCTGGGTAAAAGTTCACAAAAAAGTTTCAAAATCAATGCTCATGGTTACATCTGTATCCTCTGGGCTTCTTATGCCCACATTGTGCTGTAGGTTATAGACCTGTAGCGTGTACTATAGACCCTGTCTAGCATTAATGAAATGCATACCAACTTTTCAGTCTTCTTTTACAAGCAGGAGATCACCCCACCCCAGGCCCTGGCTTTGGTGGTGATATTAGCTTCATTCTCCTGTTTTAGCAGGAGCACTTTTAGTGTTTATCTTATACTAGTGGCCCGGTGCACGAACTTCATGCACGGGTGGGTGGCCTTCTCGCCCCCAACTGCCCCCCCTGCCTACCTGCTTGCCCCCAACTCTTCTCTTCCCCCCTCCAGCCTGATAGTTCCCAACTGCCCCCATGCTGGCCTGCTTGCTCCCAACTGCCCTCTTCTCCTGGCCTGATCGCCCCTAACTGCCTTTGCCTCGGCCCATCACCAAGGCTTTGTCCTGGAGGATGTCGGAAGGTCTCCTGGAAGGTCTTCTGGTCTGATTAACATATTACCCTTTTATTAGTATAGGTAAATTGAACTGAGGACTATCAGTTTCTGCTTGCACATGGACCTGTGGCTTCAGTTCTGCTTACTGCTTTGCATTTATGTTCTTTTCAAGGCCACATAATTACCTTGTTCTGACCTCAAGTGTGTTTTATATTTTGCTTCTCTTTTCTGTTTGTCCTGAGCAGGGAGGTTGTGATGATTGGCAGCTTAATGAGCCATCTTGACTAGAAGGCATGAGAGTGTTTTAGAGATGGATTTGTGTTGATATATTTTATTTCTATTTCATTCTTTTTAATCACTGTATTATCTTTCTTGTCTGTGACATACTGTAAATATCCATTTATTCTGGATAACTATACATTTACATTGTGTGCTATTTTTCACTACTATTATACAAACAGTGCTAAATGAAGGTCCTTAGATACACAGTGGGGCAAAAGTAGGTTTTGCAGTTGGGAATACTTGAAACACAAGAGTTCTTGTATATTCTTGTATATTTATTTACTGATTCTTGCATTTTCCATATGAACAATTTTTTTCCTCATGTATGTGTGTGCAAATTTTGCTATGGTGGATATCTTAAAGTGAAGTTACTAAGTTACAAAGTATATGAAAGGTACGGAGTGGGCTGGGATCGTGCACCTCTACATGAGGCTGTAATGTATCAAAAAAGCTTTTATTTCAGGCTCCTGGGTGCAGCGGGCTGAGTCAGCGGGGAGTGCAAGGAGGTGGAAGACTTTCATCAGCTCTTGATGGCGGCAAGCAGTTAGACTGGCATGAGGGTCTGGTCCTTGGTTCCTCCTGCCACCAGGTGTCTTCTGGTTATCTGATCTATAGGGTACTCAAGCCTGCAAGCTTTCTACAAGAATTCTATTAAGCACAGGAAGTTTTTCTCTGTCGTGTTTAATTCTCTTTAACCCTTTCAGTATGCACCCATCCTATGTAATAAAACCCTAATACGCAAATCGACTGAATAGCGGAACGACTGGTCCCTATGATGTGCACTGACCATCGGGGCCGATGCTTAATGCAAGAGCTGCCTCTTGGTGGTCAGTGAACTCCCACGGGGGGAGTGCCGCTCAGCCAGAAGCCGGGGTCACGGCTGGCGAGGATAGCGGTGGTGGCAGGAGCCTCTCCCGCCTCCATGGCAGTGCTAAGGAGCAGCGAGCAGGCAGGCGAGCAGGAGTGAGGGGTCCCAGACTGGGAGAGAGATCCCGAACTGTGAGAGGAATGTCCGACTGCTGGCTTAGGCCCGGTCCCTGGGGGAAATTGGACCTAAGCCGGCAGACAGATATCCCCCAAGGGGCCCCAAACTGTGAGAGGACGCCTGCTGGGCTGATGGACCCCCCACCCCCCAGGGCACCAATTTTTTGCACCAGGCCTCTAGTCTTTTATAAATACAGGCAGTCCTCAGGTTACATTGGAGATCTGTTCCTATGGCGCGACATAACTTGATTTTCGTTATATGTTGGAACCCATCTACATAAGCACCTACGTCACTCATTTGGAGCACATACACAGCAGTAATGAAGTGAAACAGTAAAAGTAATTTAAAAGAAGAATAACAATTCCTGACTTTTACTTGTGGTAAATCCTATCTAATAAAAAGGGAATATGCTAATTACTCCATCACTCAATCACAAAGATGGCTGCACCCACAGCTGAGACCAAGTTCCAATAAGGAGCCTTAACGAGCAGTCAGTAGGGACCTGAGGCTACACCTCCTGCCCGGCAGGGCTTGACAAGGGTGGGACTGGCCAGGTCTGGATCTAGCCCAATGTGGGGGGGTGGGCAGCTGGGTCTGGGTCTCACGCGATTTGAGGTGTATGTGGGTGTGTGGGCACTTGACTCTGGGTCCCATGTGAGCCCCAGACTCTGACAGGAGAAAGGTTTTCATACACATTTTACTAATTTTCTTTCATCTCTGATACTTCTATTATAGAGAAAGAGCAAATAGCAATATTAAATTATTTTCTTAAATATTTGTCCAAGGTTGCAACTGAGACTCAGACATGTTATTTATGGTGAGATTATTTTTATTTTTATTTTTTAAAAATATATTTTATTGATATTTTACAGAGAGGAGGAAGGGAGAGAGATAGAGAGCTAGAGCTAGAAATGTCTATGAGAGAGAAACATGACCAGCTGCCTCTTGCACACCCCCTACCGGGGATGTGCCCGCAACTAATGTACATGCCCTTGACCCGAAACGAACCTGGGACCTTTCAGTCCGCAGACCGACGCTCTACCACTGAGCCAAACTGGTTTCGGCGGTGAGATTATTTTTAAATTATGACCTCTGAAAATATTTTGTTTTAGTCCAGGCTGCTGGAAAGAGAATTGAATCCATATTGGAAGGACGGTGGGACAGGTCTTCCACCAGAAGACTCTGCTACGTCATCAGTTACTAAAGGTATGCATATTTTTGTAATAGCCACACAGACATTTCTTATAACTTGGTATACCTGGGTTGATACAAAGTATGATTCTCTGAGGAAATAATAATGCTTTAGTTTGCTACATTTTATAACAAAATATAAAAAGTATTAAATTTCATGAAATAATGTGTAAATTTTAAAGATGTGACTTCAGCCCAGCTGGTGTGAATCAGTGATTGAACATCAACCTGTGAACTAGGAGATTACGGTTCAATTCCTTGTCAGGGCACATATCTGGGAAGTGGGCTCGTTCCCCAGTGTGGGGCGTATGGGAGGCAGCTAGTCAGTGATTATCTCATAAAGCTTTTAAAGGGCCTTTCTTTCCTCCCCTTCATAACATGCTTTCAGCACTTCCCTCTTCCATATTGTACTTACTTAGAAAGGAAAGATGACAGAAAACTATGTCTGACAGAGGTTCAGATCCCAAACTTGAAATCAAGTTTTAAGAAATGATCTGCAGATTTTACAACACATACGAATAGTGTGGTCTTTCTGTTTAGACCAGTGGTTGACAAACTCATTAGTCAGCAGAGCAGCAAACCGAAGCTCGGGATATTTTCTGTTCTTACAGATTTCCTCCCTCTTTTTTTGCCGACCACTGGTTTAGACCAATGGTAGAGTTGAAAAGTTTATAAGGTTAGTATTGAGGTGTGTAGAGGTCACATGCTGTTAACTCAGGCTTTGGAGTTATAGAACTTTGTATTTCCACTGATTAGTTTCATGAATTCGGGAAAATTTCTGATCTCTCTGAGTCCATTTTACTCATATGTAAGTACCTATCATTTGGTTATTGTGAGGATTAAATGAGAAAATCTGTTAGCATGGTATCTGGAATATAGTGAATACTCAATAATGACAATGTCAAATATTACTTTTCCTTACGATGAAATGTTCTGGGAAGATTTTATCAACAGTATTTTTGTAATGATTGCCATATTTTTAATAATAATGAGTTAATCTTTCTTTTTCTTTTTTTGGACAAAATTAAGTGGGAAATATTAAAAAAAACCACACACACACATTTTTTATTGATTTCAGAGAGGGAGAGGGGAAAGAGAGATAGAAACATCAATGATGAGAGGGAATTACTGACCGGTGCCTCCTGCATGCCCCCTACTGGGAATCGAGCCCTTAAGTGGAAAATAAATAAGCTTTCAGTAACGATACAATTTATTTTAAATCATATTTTAGTAACGGGAAAATCTGTACATTTTAAAGTTTACATGGCACATTTACATATCAGCTTATTTTTGTAGCAACCATGTGAAGATAGCAAAGTAGATGTTATTTCCCATTTCTGTAGTTCAGGGAACTAAAGCTTAAAGTGACCAGGTAATTTACTTCTAGTTCTGTGATCAGTAGTAGAACCCAGGTTTCTGATTTCTAGTCCAGAGTTAGTTACTCTAGATTCTTCATTAGAAGAATATACTTGTTACTGTGTAGTTAGTAGAAAACTGTAGCTTACAAAAACTTGCTTACAAAACTCTTCTGATATTTTCTGTTCTTACAGATTTCCTCCCTCTTTTTTTTTTTTTTTTTTGTTTCTCTTTTAGAATCTTTTGAGTTGGAAGAAATGTCAAAGGTGGTTTAAATCAGCTGCCTTTCTATTACAGATAAAGAAGCAAAGGTCCAAAGAAGTCAATGACTTGCTTACGATCTTTAAACTAGTTAGTATCATAGCAGCAGCAAGCTAAAAATCTAGGTTCTCCTGATCTTTAGTTTATTGCAATTTTAATATTATCTCGTCTTCTAAGAAAAATGGAGAATGTAGCACAGATGCATTTGGTTATATTTGGTCTATAATAATATAACTTAATTATGATGGAAGCATACATTTTTTCAGTCTCTTAATTTTTGACTTACAAAAATAATTTCAGATACAGGTATATTTTGGTGCTGCATACAATGAACTTGTAACTATTGATATCCTTTTATCCCAGCCTAGAGGACAGGGGCTATGTCTTATTTATATTTTTATTCCCAAATGTGCAACAAATTTTCATATTCATAGTAAATTTCACTAAATATTTGTTGGATTGAATTTCAAGATCGATGGTGCTACAAATTGGTATTTTTTATTTGCTTTTTAAATTATGAATTTGTAATTTTCTCTTGTTAAAATATTGTAATTTTGCCATCTCTACTCATAAGATTAATAAGACTATTGAAATAGAATATATAATTGACTGAAGGTGACATTATTGTAAAAATATTTCTAAAATTGTGGATTTGACTAATGACTGAATTGAATGAAAATTATTATTCCTGTTAGTTTCATAATTGTCAATATAGAGGAATTAAAGCAGTCTTATTTTTTCTTTGAGATTTTTTTCCTCTGAAAACTGTTCAGAAAATTTTTATTGTGCCCATCAGTATTTTGTCAGTTTCACAAATAAATCTTTGGAATAAGCAATTTAATTACATAGTTGGGACATTAACATAAGTTTAATTACAGGAGGTTTCTGTTATCACTATAAATTGCAGATTTAGACTCACTTTCTGAGTACATTGTTAATTTTGAGCTCATAGACTAGATAAGTAAGAAAAGAAAGAGCAAGAGCAAAATAAACTTGAATAAAAAGTGAGTCATTGAGTTAACTAGAGATCTAGGTTTTGAAGTACAAAAGTATTTTAGACTTGTAAAGAAAGACTGTATCTTCGAACACTAAGGATAAACAGATTTGAATGAGGAACTCGAATTTGAGGGTTGAAAATTTACTTTTCCTGTAAGTAACCTTTTTTATTGACATTTAACACTTACAGAAAAGTACACAACCTTTAACTATAAAGACGGATCGTCTTCACAGAGTGGAAACATCTGTGTTATTGGCACACAGTTTGAGAAAGAGAACATTATCAGCATCCCCAAAGCTCCTTTTGTGGTCTTTTTAGTTCCTATGCTGTTACCAAAAAAGTAACTACTATTCTGATTTCTAGCACCAAAAATCACTTTTTCCTGGAATCATACACTATGCCTTCTTTTGTTTCCTGCTTCTTTGTCCATATTTTTAGATTCATCCATGTTTGTTTATTGTAGTCACTTATTCTCATTGCTATATATTATCTATTTTAGAAATATAATTTATGGGGACATCTGTAATGCTTTCAACAATAAAGATTAAAAAAGATATCATAATTTATAACATATATCCATTTAATGGTAGACATATGGGTTATTTTCTAGGCTGAGATTATGGCAGATTCTTAATGACTCTTGTACATGTCTTTTGGGATCTGTGTTGTATACATTTTATTTGGCTATAGAACTGGGGCAATATAAAATAATTGATATTTGGACAAGAAAAATCAGAAACAGAATTTTGACTTAAATAATTGATTAGATTTTTTTTTTTAAATATATATTTTTATTTCAGAGAGGTAAGGAGAGGAGGAGAGGGATAGAAACATCAATGATGAGAGAGAATCATTGATTGGCTGTCTCCTTCATGCCCCTGGGGATCTAGCCCACAACCTGAGCATGTGCCCTGACTGAGAATTGAACCATGACCTCATGGTTCATAGGTTGATGCTCAACCACTGAGCCATGCTGGCTGGGCTAGATTTCTTCTTTATACGTATCAAAGTGTGATGTGAATAGAATGAAATATAAGTGCTTAATAAACTTCATTGAAGGCATTCAGATTTTCATAGTGGTAATTGTTAGTAATGTAGAATAATCTGATTTAATATACATTTAAGCATTATCACATGTAATTTCCATATTTGCTTTTGTGGTATATTAGAGGTACTTTTCCCCCTCTATGTCTGTACCTTTGTTCCTTATTTATTTCTGGGAATTCCATGCCTATTCATAACTCTGTTTGAAGAAATCCAACATTTTTTTGAGCCTGGTTTGTGAAATTTTTCCTTACTTTCCATTTAAAAATACTCCTTCCCTTTTCTAATTTTTCTATAATTCTTTATGTCTCTTTGTATTATTCAGCCAATATTATCTTTATTATTATTATACTCCTTTATTCTCATCTTTTAGATTTCAGTTTTTTAAGGATAGTTTTATTTATTTTTCTTTCGTCTTAGTTACAAACTCTGTACTTTGCAAATATAGGCACATAAATATATAGTAAATTTTAAATGCACTTAATGATTTTTATTAAAATAATATTCAAAAAATTAAATATAAAAAATGTTTAATTTTATTTTTTAAGTGATTTTAGAAGCAATATTAATTCTGTTATACTACATGAAAAGTATAACTGACATTTAATATTGAAATTTAGTTTCAGTAATAGAAGATGGTGGATTAAGCTGGCTAAGGAAGTCTTACCAAAGAATGAAGGAACAAGCTGAGAAACAGAATAGAAATTTTGAAGACATTGTAGCTGAAAGATATGGGGTGAGTATTCATATTAAGGACATAATGTGTTATTTTTAGAGTTATATGGGAAATTAAGTTCTTTAATATTGTCAGTGTTTTGTGCCATGAAACACCTTTGAATTGACTTGGTATTAAAGTTTAAATTTATAACCTGTTGAAGCCATTTTCTGCTTTTCACCCATGCTGTCAGAGATGGCAAGATTTCATTCTCCTGTTTGATCATGGCAATTCCTTTAATTAGTGAATTTATATCTTTATGTCCTTTAGTTTTCTTTTTATGTTATTTTTATTAAGTTTTGATAGTAGGGATAATTATTATTGGATTGTAACATTTTATATAATTTCTTAATTCTTTAGAACAGTTAATAATCATAGAATGAGGCATTTTGACATAGTAAAAAACATATGGCTTTGTAGTCATATGGTTCTGAATTTCAACATCAGGTTTGTTACTTTATTGCTTTGTGACCTTAGCACCATTTTCCCCTCCATTTTAAAAACATGACTATTATTATCATTGTCATAGAATTGTTGGAAACATTAATAATTATCTTAGTGCTTCCATATGCTAGACATTGTTAAAATACTATGTGTGTAATTCACTTTATTTAATACAACAGTATAATTATTCTTGTTTTATGAGGAAACTGAGGAAGGCACAGGTTAAATAACCAAGATTGCATGATCAATACGTAGATTTGAACTTAGATATTGACCCTACAGCCTATTAAATGATGCAAACAATGTAATATAATAAGCATTGGATAAATTGTGATAAATTGTTTTGTTGTCTTTATCATATTTTATTGTCTCTAAGAAGCCACTAATTGTAGCTGCCAATGGGAAGGTGCTTTCATTTTGAAAACATCTCTCCCACCTTACTGCCAAAATATCTATTCTGTTTATGTTGCCATTGAACTTAAGGAATAGGTTAAATCTGTATTTTAAAAATAACAAAAAAAAATGTTATGGATTATCTCTGCCTCGTGCAAAATAATAACTTCAGCATGTTTTGGTTTCCCATCTCACCTCTTCAATGTTATTGAAATAATTTGAAATTTTTATTCCAGTTGGTATTAAATTTAAAAATATGCACCTTATTCTTGACAATTGCATTAAACCTCACGACTACAAGAACAATTATTTAGATTTACTCGTTATATTTGCCATTTGGTTTATAGCATGCCTTCCTTTTTGCAGTGATTCTTACCCTAATTCATTTATGGTTGAGCTTACTGATCCTGAGTAATTTCCCACCCCTCTTCCCCCCAGAATTAGTAAGTGATTTGCATTCTGATATTTTGGCAGATTTTGGAAATGTTTTTTTTTGGGGGGGTCAGTACGAGGGTAAGATAGTATTAGATAGTTTGTGAATTGATTCCTACACATAGAATTATTGCCTTATAATTATTTTTAAAGTTGATCTTTATCCCATTTATAGAATTTGTAGGTGAGAAGTTAACAGTCTTATTTTCTTTCCTTTGTAGGTAATGTGTTACTTATTTACCTACTCCCATCTGTTAGCATGCCTATGCTTACTCCTTCTTTCCTCTGATCTAGTCTTTTTTAAGAATTCTTTTTTATATGAATTTTGAGGCTCAGGAAGTAGGGTTTTTAATGCATGAGTCTTTTTTTTTTTTTTAATTCTTTATTGTTGGAAGAATTTTTTCCAACAATTGACCTCTCCATTGACCTCTCCCAGCCTGCCCCTGCTCCCCAATATAGGCCTTCACTCTCCTGTTGTCTGTGCCCATTAGTTATGCTTATATGCATGCGTACAAGTCCTTTGGTTGATCTCTGACCCTTCCCCACCTCTGCCTTCCCTCTGAGGTTTGATGGAATGCATGTCTTTTTATGCTTCACTTTCTTCCCTCTCTTATGGATATCGGATGAGTACTTTGGAACTGGAAAATTAGCTAGGGCAATTTTCTTATATTATTACATTTTATTAGTGGTTGTTTTTATTTTTAATTTTTCTATCTTTGCTCTTTCTTTCTGCAAGTATTAGTACATGCATTTTAAATTACCTTACTTTAGAATTAAGTGTCCAGTTTCTTTAACCCTTATAACGTATCTATTTACCATATTTTCCTAACTGAAGAGAATTCCCAGGCTAGTATTGAATTCACTAATTTGGATTCCGTGCTTTCTATTCCTCCATGCACTATATCTGCATGTTTATAGACACAGTTTTTATTTTCAAGTCTTTCTTGTTCTTGAATTCTGCTTTTCACATAGAGTTTGTATGTTTTAGCTGTGTAGCAACCTCTTGAATCTCAGATAGGAATTTAAAAAAAATATTCCTTAACTATTTCCTGTATTATGTATTTTACTGACTCCTTTTCAGTTCCAAGATTTCTTTTTAATTTGGTAATTTTTCATTCATTAATCATATTTTAAAAGTATTTATTTTTGGGTAGTGTATTAGTTTGCTAAGGCTGTCATAACATAGTTCTACCGATGGGATGACTTAAATAACAAGTTTATTCTCTCTCAGTCTAGGTCAGGGTTGGGGAATGTCTGGTCCATGGATCGTGTTAAGGCCTGTGAAATCATTTGGTCTGGCCCTTCGAAGGCATTAGGGATGAGTTAATTAAATGTTTGACCAAATATAACAGGCTAATTTTTAAGCTGATAATTTTGTATGGCCCACTAATGACCTTATAAGTATCCAAATGGTCCTTGGCAGGAAAAGTTCCCTCACCCTGGCTTTAGGAGCATGGAAGTCCAAGATGTAGGTGTCAGCAGGTTTGGTTTCTTCTGAGGCTTCTCTTCTTGGCATGCCTTCCAGCTGTGTCTCACATAGTATTTCCTCTTTGTGTGCATCCTTGTTATCTCTGTGTGCCCAAATTCCTTCTTATAAGGACATCAGTCAAATTGGACTAGGGCTTAACCTAATGACCTCATTTTTACTTAGTCATGTTTTTAAAGGCTGTTTCCAAGTGCGGTCACATTCGGAGTACTTCACTGGTTAGAACTTGAACATGTGACTTTGGTCAGGGTCTGGGGGACACACAATTCAGCCCATATCAGGTAGGATGACCATATATGTGTTGTTGTTTTTTGTTGTTTTTTACCTTTGTTGGATTTTTCTTTCATTGTGCTAAATAACAGTGCATCATGGCCCAGTAGAATATGGGGTACAAATCATTGAACTTTCTAAGATTTTACTTACCTTGTTTACTTTTTCTCCTTTTTAGTCAATGGAAATATTTCAGTCGAAATTAGAAGAAGCTGAAAAAACTGCATCCGCAAAAGAGGACTGTAGACGAGAACGCTGGAGGAAGCCAACGTATTCAGATAAAGCACTAAGTAGTGAAGAAAGTAGAAAATCACACTTGACAAAATATAATAAAAGTTCAAGGGATAGACATAGTTCAGCAGATATTACAAAAGATAAAGATAAGTTTTGTGGTGATGAAAAAAATAATAGAACTGGGACTTCAGAAACATATAGAAGAGACTCTAGTTCAAGGCAAAGTCAAGAGTTTTCTGCTCTTGGAAATTTGAGACCTAAATTCATCAGGCCCTCTGATGATGAACTGCCATTTCATCACATGGGCAGGAATGTCGAATCATCCAGTTCACCCTCAGCACTGGCCACTCAGGGTTCTGTGCGTTGTGGTTTTCGAAAACCGACAGAAAGCGAAGAAAGTTTATCATCATGGAGTCGATCTGATGAGAGAGGAGGAGAGAAGAAACATTCACATCGAAATCCATTGGAAACCAGTCACAGTGTTGACTATCAATGTATTTCAGAAGATGTAAGCCAGAAATCACATGATGAAAGCTCGAGGGATGACTCACTGAGAAAAGAACATCTCCAAAACACAAAGTCTTCATTTTCTGGGTATTTTGTTATTTGTTTATAAACCAATAAATTAATATTAAGGTCCAGAAGATTCAACAGACTGAACTGTATTTTTAGAACATCGGTTATTAATTAGATGTGAGTTGCGATCTCCTGTTTCTTAAATTTGATGGATGAGATATGGACATTTAACAATCCACTAGTTTTGTTTTATGGATTGCATTTCATTTCACAGTTTTATTTAACAAAAAAAGCTGGAAGAATTCAATAGCTATATTTGTTTAAAATTTGTTGCTTTTTTGCAACAAAAAAAACCTGAGTAAATTAATCTTCTTTTTAAATGGATATACTACAGGAAATACTTCAGTGTATTTTGTTACTGTTTACATATTACTTTCAAAGGAAATTATTGCATTGTTGTGAATAATTGTAATTCTAAATATATATATATATATATATATATATATATATATTTTTTTTTTTATTTTTTTTAATTTTCATTGATTTTTTACAGAGAGGAAGGGAGAGAGATAGAGAGCCAGAAACGTTGATGAGAGAGAAACATTGACCAGCCGCCTCCTGCACATCCCCTACCGGGAATGTGCCCACAGCCAACGTACATGCCCTTGACCAGAATCGAACCCTGGACCTTTCAGTCCGCAGACTCACGCTCTACCACTGAGCCAAACCGGTTTCGGCTATAATTCTAAATATTGCATGCCTACTGGAGGTCTGGGAGACTAAGGGAAAATATATTGCCATAGCCCAAATAAGAAGTGACAAAGGAATTTGAAAGATCCTGCACAAGGAAGCGTGACTGCATGGTGGTGGTTTTGCAAAGAAAAAAAATAACCCACTTTTGATACCTGACAGGTTTTAATACGAATGTTAGAGTTTTCAGAGAGAAATATAGGTAAGATAGCAGTGGTATCTGTAATAATTAGGGAAATAGGTATTTAGTGGTTTTATTATTCTTATACATATTATGCTTACATATAGGGCTGTGTTAGTAGAATAGGAAACCTAGGTAGAGTGTAATCAGACGTAGGAAAACTTGATTTAGCATAGTGGTAGGCTTGTAGGAGATAACCATAAATAGAAAAATGAATATCCAAGGATAGTGACTTAATTATACTCGAATAATCATCAAAATATGTTTTAAAATACCACCAAATGAATGTGACACTGAAGGAAGAGGTTTTAGGCAATAACAGAATTCAGTGTTGGCAGTAGTAGGTTTAAGCATTGTGATCAGGGTCATAAGTGGTAAATCATTTTTGTTAATGGCTCCATCTGAAGCTGTGGGTTTAAAGCACAGTGTTGCTTTAGTGGGAGTAAGCTGGCAGAATCTGGACTGATGGGAGGCCAGTCAGATGGCTCTGGTTCAAGTCAGAGCTTTGCTCCCAGGAACCAAAGGAGGAATCTAGCTGTGCTGACTTTATTAACGTGGCAGGGATAGAGAATGTCGAAGGTTGTGTGCGTGTGGAATTGTCCAGGCTTTACTCCAGGTTCTCAAGAGGCTAGACTACTCCAGTTTGCAGTTGCTAAGAGGTACATAAATGCGAAGATACTTACAAGTATAGGTAGTTAACTGCTATAGTATTTATGTAAAAGGAGGAGTGATTGACTCTTTTGGGATAAGCTTAGGAGGATTAGTCCCAGAAGGTTATGTAGGGAAAGGTAGTGAGTTCTTGAAGGAAAACCCCTTAGGCAGTAAGTGGGGAAGGGCAACCAGCATGGGGGTGGGAGGGTGGGGAACATATGGACAGAGATGGTGTGGTATAGTTCAGGATTTGCAAATAGTATTTTGAGGGTGGATGCAGTAGCTCCCTACTCTTTCTAGTCTTTGCATCTTTAAATCCTGTTAGAATGCTTAGCACATATTGGCCTCTCTATTGAATGAGAGGAAAACGGTTATAATGGCTCCTGAAGCATGTTTATGAATTGGGCAGTATCCTATAGTGATAGGGAAGAAGTATCTCTCAGATTTGGATTTTAGAAGGTTAGTTTGGGAAATGGAACAGATTTAAGGCTGATACTCTGGTGAGGAGGCTGTGGCTGAGAGACAAGCGGTCATGAACCAGAGGAGTGATTGGAGGAGCGGAGGAGCTCGACTCGGGGATTAAGCTTTTCGTTCTGTGGCCCCTTGAAAGGATTTGGTTACGTATCTGCACCAGCTGTAGACATTCTTTGTTAAGCTGTTCTTGAAAGGACTTCACATTGGATTTGAAGCATGATGGACTAGGAACTGATTGGAGGGTTCCTCTTTGACTCAGTATTTGGCTTTCATTGGCAAAGGGAATTAACCATTCTTGAGCACCAGTTTAAGTGCTGTGTTTGGACTGTTTGTTTCTTTTACTCAGTCAAACTTGAAAAAAAAAAAAAATCTGGCCTGAAGGGTAGGTTATTTTTGTATCCGAGATGTCCTTTGGAACTTAAATTAGATAAATTTACAATTTTTCCCCTGCTGTTATATTTCTGTAATCATATTACTGCAATCACCATAATGTATACATTATTACATTTAGTTCCAATTATGTGAAGGTAAATATTAATCATTTTCTCAATCGATAGCCTCTGAGAGGTTAAGACACATGCCTGATCATAAAGCTAGTAAATGGCAGAATCCATGTAAATCTGACTGCAGAACTTCTTTTCTCATAGTACTAAGAGGGATTTCCCATTTCTTGAAAGGATGATGGTGCAAGATAACGATTAGTGTTATAAAGAAAAAGCTTTTAGTGCTTCACAAAAAGCTTGTATTAGGAACTCTTAGAATTTAGTCACCTGTGTTTAGGTACTTATACTTCTATTTTGACCCATATCTATTAGTAGGCATGAATATCTTCACATTTGATATAGTTTATTAACATCCTAAAATCTTTGTCTTCAAAAGGAGATGGACAGATGGATGTCTTTTGGCCTTCATTCTTCTGGTCTTATCAAACTTAAACTTGTTTGCAGGATGGCTTATTTTTGAAATAACTGAACTCATTAAAAAGTCCTATATATACCATGTCTATATTATGTGAGCATCTACTGGATTAACAGAAAGGATTAGAGAAATATTGGGAGAAACCACTCCCTTACTCATTTTATTTTTTCTCCATTTTTAAATTTTCTCAGTTGGCTAGTATTGAGATGAAAATTAGTGAACTAGAATATAACTTTGTAGGGGGAAAACAAAACAAAATACCTAGTCAGGTACTTAAATACTTTGCAATGAATAAAGGCAGGAAAAAGAAGGAAAAATATTCAGGAAGTTTCTCATGAAGGTAGGCAGTTACAGCAGAAACTGGAGCAAGCTGACGTCATGGGGGAATAGTTACACCGATACTCTTTAGAAAGGGCATGACTGTTGTCATTTAATTTGTTTTCTATTACACACACATGCAAAAATTTCAAATTTCATAAAGGCCAGCAATAGTAAATTTTCAAAGCAGAGAATTTTGGAAAATTAATTGAATGGGAAAGAGTACAAGTTGAGAAAAGTGTTTATAAGAAAGTCAAAAATGTTATTGAAATATGATTGGGTTGCTTGAAATGCAAATAAATTACATTCACAATACAAAAGAAATGACATGTACCTCAGAATTTAATTTAAAAAAGTGATTGAAAACCTTTTTCCGTACAAAAAGAGTACAACTAATAATACAAACAGTACCTCAATCCACAGAAGCATATAAAAAGTGATAAAGTTCTCCTGCTTAGACAATATAGTGCACCTGCTGTTTGTCTTAATTGCTTTTTGAAATGTAGACTGAAAGAACTTCAGGGGAACAAAAATACGTCATTTTCTAATGTTGCTTTATGTGAAGTATTTTAGATTTCTTAGTCTAAGCACCAGAGTATTGCCTTTCCTTTCACCACTATGAGAAGAAATGGCTCACACAGAATTTCTGCAGGGATTATACCTTTAAAAGAACACAAAACCTCAAGTGTTGTCAATTATAATATTTTATTTTTTGCTCCAAAGGAATAATTTTTGGAGCAAATATGGTTGTTAAGTCAAGTTTTAACTTGGAGGTATTTTCTACTACTTGTTCAGAGTGTATGTTGAAGATTCAGGTTAATTTCAGTAGAGTATGATGAAATCTAGGAATTTGGGAAAACTAGTAATGCTCTTTATATTTGAGATTTATGACAGAAATTTTTCTGCTTTTTCAATTTGTTATCACAGCCCTTGGAGGGTTTTTAAAAACAACTTTACTGAGGTATAATTGACATATATACTATAAAGTGTACAATTTGGTGAGTTTTGAAATATGTATATTCTAATGAAACCATCATTCTAAAAGGTTTCTTGGTACCCTTTTATAATCCCTTTCTCCCTATACATCCCAACCCCCTTAGCCAACCATTTATCTTCTTTCTTTCATTAAAGACTTGTTTGCATTTTCTGAAGTCTTATACACATGGTATCATATGTCATGCACTCTTAGTTCTGTTTTTTGTTGTTGTTGTTGTTTTGTTTTGTTTTACATATTTTTATTGATTTCAGAGAGGGAAGGATAGGGAGAGAAATGGAAATATCAGTGATGAGAGATATTATGAATTTTATTGATGCAGATTATTTTTGCATTTCTATAAATATTGTTGAGCTTTGTTTGGTAACCTGGTTAAGTTAATTGGAAACAGTTTGATTCTTGTTTTAACAGTTGTGAGGTGAGCCCAATGCATCATATTCTAGGGCTTATTTTCCACCAATGAAGCAAAACCCTTCTCTTAATACTTGACCTTGTGCTTTGTGAATTGTGAGTTTTTCCTACTCTGGCTAGCGTGACCAGGCATTGTTCCTCTAACCCTTTTGGATGATTCTTTTCTTGGCTGTGAGCTTCTAGCTGAATACTTCAGGGGAACTCCCTACAGCTCTCTCTTTAGCTGCTTAGGACTTCTTATACTCTTAGCTATGTATCCTTTATTGAGGAGTTAGACTCTTCCTGGGCTTACCCTTCCTGCATTATAGTTCAAATCTTTCTTAAGGTAGTAAGCCCGGGCAACAGCATATGCCAGGAATCTGACATTGGCTTGAAATTTCTCTTTCTTCTGTGAAGCTTCCTTAGTATAATTTCATACATAATATTATTTGCAAATTAGTTTAGGTTGTGTGACTAGTTCTGGGTTAACTTTGCAAAAGAGTACATTATCATTGTTTTTATTCTTTCAGTGAGTTAAATGTGTCATGTGCTTGGGTTATTAATAATATCACATTGAATGAAAAGTTTCTTCAGATGTGTAGGATTACGGCCTGATTCTAGTGTTTGTATTAATTTTTGTTTGTTTCCTTGTTTTAGAATGAGTATGGGAATAACAAATAATGAAGAATAGTTGACTTCTATATTATTTTACATCATTGTTAGTGGGACTTAGTTCAGTTATTATTATAACTGCCATAGGCTGTCATGGCAGTGTAATACAGAACCTTAAACCATTGTTTGCCAACCTTTCAGACTTCATGGACCACCAGTAGTCCGCGGACCACCTGTTGGCAACCACTGCCTTAAACTATTCATTTTTGGTGTGACATTACATTTATATATGTATGTGTGTGTGTGTGTACATGGTGACATACTGGTTGAAACTTTGGTGAGGTCAATTAAAGTAACATTTGAGTCTTGATGCTGTTATTTGCAGTGTACTTAATATGTCATATGTTCTAAATATGCCCTGTTCAAACAGAAGCCACTTCGAGGATGAGTCCGTCCACATCCTGAGTGTTGATGAGAAGAACAAGTTGGGAGCCAAGATTATTAAGGCAGAGATGATGGGAAATATGGTAAGACTTATATGTGGTTCTTTTGGAGAACAGTAATTAAATATTTAATTTCTGATGAATAATTTTGGAATTTTCCTTAACAATGTGGACATAGCACATTTTGAGGGTAATTGCTGCCTATTGATTCTTTTTTTTTTACTACATTTCATTGATCCCCTACAGAGAGGACGGGAGAGAGTTAGAGAGTTAGAAACATTGATGAGAGAGAAACATTGATCAGCTGCCTCCTGCATGCCCCCTACTGGGGTTGTGCCCACAACCAAGGTATGTACTCTTGACCAGAATTGAACCTGGGACCTTTGAGTCTGCAGGCTGACTCTCTATCCACTGAGCCAAACCAGCGTTGGCATGCTTATTGATTCTTTAAAGAAATTGAACACTTCTAAAAACAGTACTGTTTGTCTACTTCTAAATAAATTACCTACTTTTCTCTGTCAGGTTTCTGAAATTTAAGCTCTTAGGAAACTAAAGGCTTTTTAATTTATTTTCTACTTTGCTATGTACTTTATTTCTTGCATTTCTAACTTACTGAGCTCAGATCTGAGGGAGATAAAGATATTACTGACTTTTCCCTCTTTTTTAGTCATACATTATTAAGGATATGTATTACTTTCTTAATAGTTTTTTACATAGGAACCTAAAATATAAACTCTTCAAGAGGATGGTTAATTAGTTTATTCAAATTTTAAGGCAATGTGCTTACGCCTAATAGTGTTTTAGTTACTCTGTATAGCTTAGCCCATTCAACTCCTGTAATGTTATGATTTAAGACTCATTTACCTCAAGATGGAATAGAAATCGGGGTGATTTGGTAAGAGCTGCATC
This sequence comes from Pipistrellus kuhlii, assembly GCF_014108245.1. NCBI lineage: Eukaryota > Metazoa > Chordata > Mammalia > Chiroptera > Vespertilionidae > Pipistrellus > Pipistrellus kuhlii. The sequence goes on along the minus strand of NW_023425595.1, from coordinate 58,549,108 downwards.
CATCTATCTATTGATCTATCGACCTATCATCTATATTATATTGCCACATTTCTGTTATACTAATACATGTTATATTGCATATGGCAGATTAGCAAAGTCGGGGAGCTTTTTATGTCTTGACAGAGTAGATTCCCTCACGGTCATATATATGTAATCATCTCAAACACAAATATAGTCTCTGTGGTTATGTATTTCCTTCATATTCCTATCTTCCCTAAAATATGTCGTTGGTATACTATCAGTTCAGCTTCTGTAGTAGAAGTAAATGTGGCCAAACAAGACACATATTTTTATTCAGTTGTATGTCTGATAAAAGGCATATCTTATGTGTGCTGCTTTCCCACTTTGAATCTGGTCCTTGGTAACACTGAACTTCAACTCAGAAGTTTACCAGAAATTGAAAAGAGACAAACCAATAATAATAATAGCAAAAAAATAAAGGTTGAGTTCTGAAAGCACAAAGAATCAGTTAAAATAATGAAGGAGAGGTCACCAAGTTAGGAGGTTAACATGCTAAAGGTATTGTTCCTGTGTTTATGGAACAACTGCAGCAGAGTTTTATTTTTTGCTTGTCGTATGTTTTTATTTCTTTGTGATTTATTGCTTTGTATGTCAGCTATCTATATATATAAAAGTCTAAGCTGCCATTATGACTGAACGACTGGAATGACTGGTTGACCAGTCGCTGTGATGCGCACTGGCCACCAGGGAGCAGACACTCCATGCAGGAGCTCCCCCCTGGTGGTCAGTGCACTCCCATAGCCAACGTCTGCGGTCCTCTGCCTGGCCAGCCAGCTCCCCCATTGGCTCCGATCAGGGGGGCCAGCCGGCCGACCTCCCACGGCCCTTCCCCCTGGCCAGCCAACCTCCCATGATCCCACCCCTTTGCCCCTGATAGGTCTTGATCGGGAAGGGGGGGGGGGTGGCTGACCAACCTCCGGGGATCCCTTTCCCAAGCCAGCTGGCCCCCCTGTAGGCCTCGATTGCTGGCCACACTGAGGGATCCCACCCATGCTCAAATTCATGCACCGGGCCTTTAGTTTTTTATAAATTCCTATATACTTCTTAGAGTAAAAATAAATATATTCAGAGTTTTTATCTAAATTACTTATCAACAATAAAGTAATATTTTAAGTCATGTAATGTCTCCCTTCTTACAAACAGCTGAGAGTTTAAGGATTGGAAGTTGATAATATCTAAGGAACCATAAAAATGTCATTCTTGAAGTTATGTATTTCCTTTATCTTCTCATCTTCCCTAAAATATATGTTTTTATAATTATTCATTTTCAAAGCATAAATAAGTGCTGTAGGTATTTGAGAAGCTTGTCACTGAGATTGATTTGTTTAGAAGAAATGTACTGGGCTATGGTTTGGTAACTGTGTTTTTGTTGATGGCTACATGGCTGTTTACTATGTTGTTTTTCTTTCTGTTGTATACATTTGAAATATGACATAATGAGAGATTTAACTATATATTCACATGTATTTTTTCTTGTTTTTCTGTTTGAAGGAATTAGCTGAGCAACTTAAAGCCCAACTTGAAAAGGCAAATAAATTCAAAGAAACTATATCATCAAAAAAATCTGGGATAGAGGTAAGTATTAAAGGTTAGGTTTGTAGGTATATGATTACTTTGTATAATACTATTTGGCAGTGGTAATATCTTATATAATAAAGAGGTCATATCCAAATTAACCCTCATGCCATCACAAGATGGCTGCACCTACAGTGGAGTCGTTGTTTCCATAATGAGCTATCAGCAGGGACCTGAGGCTGCATGGTGCTGGGGTGGGGCAGGGTGGGGGACCTCAGGCTGTACCTCCTGCCTAGTGGGGCTTGATAGGGGACCTCAAGGCGCATGCTCCCCACCCCAGTGGTTGGCCTGGTCACCTCAAGGCGTGCCCTTCGCCCCAGGCCCTGGGAACTGAGGCTTCACCCCTCGCCCAGCCGGGCTTGATGGGGGACCTGAAGCTGCGCCCCCCGGCTGGCTGAGGATCTGAGGTTGTGCCCACTGCCCGGTGGGTTTGATGGTGGTGGGGCCAGCCAGGTCTGGGTCTCATGCGATTTTGAGGCGTGTGCGGGTGGGTAGGGACTTGCCTCTGGTTCCCGGTGCGCCCCAGATCCTGACAGGAGGAAGATTTTCATATATTAGGTCTAGTAATAATTAATGTCGTTTTCTAATACTTTTTTAAATCAAATTTATTTAAACAATACAACAAAATTTAATCAACAATATAGTTGCCGTTGTTTTCTACTACTTGTGCCCAACGCTCAGGAAGCATTTTAATCCCTCTGTTGTAAAATTCTTGTGATTTTGATGCAAAAAATTCGGTCAATGCATTTTTGAGGCATTCTTCATTATTAAATTTTTTTCTGAGAAGAAAGTTTTGCAAAGAACGAAACAAATGGTAATCGGAAGGGGCAATATCAGGAGAATATGCAGGTTGAGGGAGAACTTCCCATTCCAACTGGCGCAGTTTTTCAGCAGTGATTCTTGCAGTATGCGGTCGTGCTTTAGCGTGGTGAAGAATTACGCCCTTCCGATTAATCAGCGCAGATTCTTTTTCTCTTAAAGCTTGGGCTAACCTTTCCAATTGGGCACTATACACTGCACTTGTAATGGTTTGGTTAGATGGTAAAAGTTCATAATGAAGAATTCCTTTAAAATTCCACCAAACACACAACATCACTTTTTTCGCATGCAAGTCAGGTTTTGGCGTGGGCTGCGGAGCCTCATTTTTGTCCAACCATTGAGGCCGCCTTTTCAAATTAACATACAGCACCCATTCTTCATCTCCGGTAACAATTTGCTCTAAAAACGGCAAACGGTTTTGACGAGAGAGGAGCGAACTGCAAATTGTGACTCTTTGATTACGGTTGTTGTCGGTCAACTCATGAGGAACCCATTTTCCAAACTTTTGGACTTTGCCAAGTGCACGCAATTGATTGGAAATTGTTTTTTGTGAACAATTTAAAGTTGTCGCAAGCTCTTGTTGGGTAATTTGAGGATTTTGCACCAAAAGAGCTTGAAGAGCTTCTTGATCAAAATTGGACACACAGCCTAGACCACTCTAGTCATCTAACGAAAAATTTCCCTCGCGAAATTTCTCAAACCAACACTGGCATTTTCTGGCGCTAACTGCATCTTGACCAAGAGCACTACAGATGTTTTTTGCAGCCTCACTTGCTTTTCTTCCTAATTGGAACTCGTAAAGCATGCAGTGCTGAATATGCTCTTTATCCGCCATCTTCTTAGCCCTAGTTTTGCAACAAAAACCAAACCAAACACAAACTTTTCAAGCAAAACTTGTTAATTGTACTTCACACGTTCTGTAGATACCACGTGTTTGAAGGTTATGTCAATACAAGTCAACGCCAAGCAAGATTTTAAACGAATGTTAAAAAACGACATTAATTATTACTAGACCCGATACATTTTACTAATTTTCTTTCATCTCTGACACTTCTATTATAGAGAAAGAGCGAATAGCAATATTAAAATATTTCCTGTAATTAATTGCCTTTTAATGTGTATGAATTACACCCAAGCCACTAGTTTTAATATAAACTGTATCTCTGTGTCTGTGTTTCGTGCGTGTGTGTGTGTGTGTGTGCGCGCGCATATGCTTGTTTGCTTGTTTTTAAAATTTATTTTCATATGAATTGCCTTTCATTCCACTAGTGTGCCTGATAGACAAAAGGCTAGGCAAAGGATACCTGGTTTTATGGTGGACTCTGTCATTTACTTACTGACTGATTTTGTGCAAGTCAGACTGGTTTTTAAGTTCTTCCCCTACAGTGTGAGAGACATAAGTTTGGTGTCCATTTTATGTAAAACAAATTATTTTGTTCCATGATTCATTCATCCAGCTATTGGTGAACAAAACAGATAAAAACACCTGCCTGCATGTAGTTTCATGCGGATAGGGAGAGAGACAATAAACAATAAAAATAATAAGTTAGTATATAGAAAGTTATACATCCCAGGGAACATTAGTGGGGATCTTGAGTACCTAGTGTGCTGACTAAGCTTGGGGTATACAGACTTAAGTTCATTTGAAAAGTGACATCCAGACAGACTTAAGTGAAGAGTGAATCTCTGTGTTTGAGTGAAGAACATTTTGGGCATAAGGAATTTTTAAAGGTCCAAAGGTGGTAATGTGTCTGATGTGTAGGAAGAACAGCGGGGAGACCAGTATTGTTGGAGTTAAATGAATGAGAGTGAAGTAGGATATCTAAATCAGAGGGACTATGGGAGGCCAGTTCATGTTAAACTTGAAAGTCAGAGTAAGTAAATGACCTTTTATTCTAGGTGAAATGAAAGCTCTTTAGGGTTTTGAGCAAATAATATATTTTGACAGGGCCAACTTGGCTTCTTTGTTAAAAATAAATGGAAGGAGAATAAGGGCAGAAATTGGATCTAGTTACACTTCTGCAATAATACACATAAATTATACTGTCTTTGACCAAGATAGTAGCTGAGAAGGTTGCTAGAGGTGATAAGATTTTTGCATATGTGTAAATGTTTTCTGTATATATTTTGAAAGGAGAGCTGAAAGGATTTATGATGCATTTGGTGGAAGGGGGAGTATGAGATAAAGAGAGAAGGCACAATGGACTCTACAGTTTTTAGTCTGAGCAGCTGGAAGAACACAGTGGCCATTATTTGAAATGTGGAAGAAAAGAGGATTAGAAGTTCTATTTTTGATTTATGAGTTTAGATATCTTTTAATGTGCAACAAGTAAAAATGTCAAATGGGCAGGTGAATATATGTAGTTGGGAGAAGCCTAGGCTTGAAATAGAAATTATGTAATTACTAGAGGTCTGGTGCACGAAATTTATGCACAGGGGGTGGGGGGGAGTTCCCCCAGCCCGGCCTGCACCCTCACATTCCAGGAGTCCTTGGGGGATGTCCACGTGGCTTAGGCCCGATGCTCCCAGGGATCAGGACTAAGCCTGCGCTCAGACATCCCTGTCACATTCCAGGGCTCTCTCAGTCCAGGACCCCTTCTCTCAACCAGAAGCCAGGCTTGCTGCTCCTTAGTCCTGCGCCCCCTACACTTGGCAGGGGAGATTGAGGGCTGGGCGGGTCAGGGGAGGGGCTGTGGGAGGTTGAGGCACAGCAGTTGCATCCTATCCTGCCTCTGTGGAGGCTCCAGGACTGCGTCACCCCCTCTCCCATCACCTCTGCCGAAGGGGCGGTGCTGGGACCAGGACTGTGCCGCTGCCTCTCCTGTGGCCTCTGCGGAAGCAGGGGCACCAGGACCACCACGGCAGGCCTGGCAGCGTAGGCTCACTGGCTCCACTCCCCGCCCACTGGTCCTTCAGGAAGGTTGTTCCGTCATCCAGTCTAATTAGCATATTCTTTGTTATTTATGATATTAACTTCTATCAGGAAAAATTATCTTGGTTTGTTTTTGATTAGGAAAAATACCTGGTACCTTTGGGAGCATAATCAATCTGTCTGAGGCAGATAATTCCAATTCCCATGCATTTGTTTACTCCCCACTGTTTTTTCACACGGTGCCAGGTGCTGCAGATAACCAGGTAGTATATTGCTTGGTCTTTGGCCTAGAAAAGTTGCAGAGACATGCAATTGTAAACAGATAATTACTTAAAAGACTTATGTTCTAGCAATATAAGCATGCCTAAATTTATTTAGGAAGTAAAATGTACAATAAGTTAACAAAAAGTACAATACTATGAAGAACTAGAGAAAAAGTGAATTTGAAGAGGGTCTTAGTATTTGAATTTGAAGGCCTATTTGTACTAATAATAGAGGAATATTCAAATTGTCCGGGATGCTGTCACAGTAACGACCAAACAGCAAGGCCAGCAAGGGTGGGCTGGTTAGTGAGGTACAACCAAATAACTGAGTGTAGGCTGTGTGGGGCGACCAGATTGGCAAGAGGGTTAGTGAGGGACAACCAAAAGACTAAACAGCAGGCTTCATGGGCTGACCAGGCCAGCAGGGGGGTTAATGAGGGACAACCAAATGACTGAACAGCAGGCTGTATGGGCCAGGCTAGCAGGGAGGCCAGTGAGGGGCAATCAGGCTGGCAAAGAGGGGCAGTTCGGGGTGACCAGGCCAGCAGGGGGGCAATTGGAGGCAACCAGGCTGGCAGGGGGGCAATAAGGGGTCGCCAGGCTAGAGGGGGGGGGGACAGTTTGGGGCGACCAGGACAGCAGAGAGGGCATTTGGGGGCAACGAGGCTGACGGGGGGTTGGAGGGGCCGGGATCAGGCAGGCAGGAGCCAGTGGTCTCAGATTATGAGAGGGATGTCCAATTGCTGGTCCCGGATTGGAGAAGGTGCAGACTGGGCTGAGGGACCCTCCTACCCCCCGTGCATGAATCTTGTACGCTGGGCCTCTAGTAAACCATATTAAGGTGCTTGGCCTTTATTCCATTATCTAGTACAGTGTTTGCCAGAACTGTGGTGCAGGATCAGATGTTTTGTGATTTTTAAATTTTCAAGTTCATCGTGGTCTGTTTTGTCAAACAAAATTTTAGAAAACAAAGATATAAAATATATGTCCACATTTTATTTATATTAAACCAACATAAGATTACTCTTTAAGATTGTTGTAAAGATTTTAAACATTCATTTTTGTGTTTAATTCTTTCTGGCTGGTAATTCTCAGATTGGCACTGGTCAGTGGACCACACTTTGAGTGGTCTTGATTTCCTTGGTGATACGGGGTCTTTGCAGGGTTTTTAACAAAAATGGCATATTTATATTTGTGTTCAACATGACTTTTTTTGATGGTATAAGTGATAATTAGGTTTCAGGCTAGAAGGCTGGAAGCCAAGGAACCCTGGAATCATCCTCATTGAATAGTAGCTTGAAATGGAACGGGAAGTGAAATTGACTTTTTTTATATCGATAATTCATGTAGAGAATAAGTCTGTCAAAAGGTTATAAGCTTGTAGGCAGGGTCTGTATTTCTTTAGTTACTACATAAAGTAAATACTTTTAAAAAATGAATGAATGGGTCAGAGAGGTAAGGCAGAACCAGGAAAATAAAGTTTAAAACTGCCATTTCTTAATATTGTCTAGATGAAAACTTTATTTGAAGTTCACTTCTATGATTATTTAAAAAAAAACACACAATAAAATAAACTTTGGATATTTTCCCCCACCTTTTTCCTATATAGATTATGGTCATTTTACCTTATAGTGGGCAATGAAAGTCCAGGAGACTTAAGATAATCCATAATATTATGTGAAAACTAAAATCATTTTTATACTTTTATATCCTTGTTGTTATTAAATATAAACATTCAACACTCTTTGCAATAATTTTGAAAGTTATCTCTAAATTTTCCCGTAGAATGAAGACCAGCAAGAAGTGATTCTTGTCAGAACAGATCAGTCTGGGAGAGTTTGGCCTGTGAACACACCAGAGAGACCTCTGGACTCTAAAGGAGGAAGAAGGAAGAGACAGATGGTATGTACCAGATACTTTTTAAAATTCAGAGTTTCTTTTTTCCCCTTGGGGCTTTCTTTGCATCAGACTATGTACTTCAAAATATTTTATGAAATTTCACTGTATAATGCAAATATTAGAAGGCAATAAATTGTTATTACTCTTATTCTTACTTAAATCCCTTTACCCTTTATAAAATGGAATCTAATTCAACTACAGTTTTCAAATAACTGCTGAGCATTGACTGTTTAAGGCAATTTTAACTTTAGTGTACATTGCTTTGACTTTGTTTCTGGCTTCTTTTTATATACTTACCCTAGCTTTTAGGGAAAACCTTGGTCTCTCAGACCTGTTATCTGTATTAGCTAATTTGAGACTTGGTGGTAGGATATCCATGTACAGTAATGTATTAATTAGTTGCTGTGATCCTTTATAAACCTAATTTTCTTTTCCAACTTTCACCTTTAGCAATTAGTTTTTATTACTACATTGAGGCGCTTGAGATGCCAAAAGCAATGTATCTGGTTTTCCCAAACTAGGTTTTTTGTTTTAAATTTGTAAGATTATACAATACAAGTGGTGAGAGGTCCACAGAAGATTAGTTCATTCAGAATTTTTCTGTCAGGTGTTTATATTTGCTTGTTGAGTGCCTATGTTGCTAGAGATAGTAATGGACTCATTCAGCAAATAGGCCTGGAATATCTAATGAAATGTGAGGCCTAGGGGTTTGCAGGGGTATGTGGCAGGAGAATCATCAAGGTCTGAATTATATTGAAATGGCTAGGGGTTCACAGATACATTGCCAGATATCATCAAGGGCTCTTTTTTAGTTGCCTGCTACCAGGCAATCTAGGAATAGAAATAAATAGGGTGGACATACTCATTCAGGACTGAGGTTCGCTTTTTGGGTACAATGAAAGGATATCAGAGCCAGAAATTAAGGCTCTGGAGCTAGAGAGTGACTGAAGTCATGGATATGAGATTTAAGCTGGTGAAGACAGGAATAGTTGGGGGAAAATACTGGAAATGTGTTCCAAGATTTCAAAGAAGTTTAAGAGCAGGTTTTATTTGTATAAGGGAATGTGAAACTAATATCGGGGAGAGAGATTTTGGAGAAAATGAATATCACTTTTATTTTTCACATGTAAGTATAGAAACAAATGATAGGAAAAACTCAGGATTGATTCAGATAAGAATCAGAATACCAGCTTGTTTCTGATAGAGCTGTTTGAAGTGGGTTTGCTAATACTTCACCTCTGTTTTAAATATGCTTACTGGAAATCTGGGTAACAGCAGGCTTTCCTTCACAGGGTAGGGAGTTGCTACTACAGGGAGGAGAAGAGCAGAGAGGAGAGAAGGGATAAAACAATTCTGCCTTTTTCCTCAAACTCAGAAATCAGAGAAGCTCATGCCTCCATTCCTAGGGAAGAGGAAAGGAAAGGGGCCGAAAAGTATAGATTATTTTTCTAATGGAAATTCTTCCACATGGAGGCAAATAGACTAGGGATTAACTGAAAGGAAAGATTATGGGACAGTGGGATTTGTACATTTAATATCAGATTTATAGGTAATTCATTAAAATACTTGAGAAACTCATATTTTCACTAAGTTAATAATGTTTATTTTTGTCATAGGCTTCAACCCATGAGGAAAAAGAAAGGGTCAGATACTTCCATGATGATGATAATTTAAGTCTAAACGATTTAGTCAAGAATGAGAAAATGGGAACAGCAGAAAATCAGAACAGACTTTTTATGAGGATGGCATCTAAGGTAAGATATATTCCTAGGATACCTTTGAATTTTGAGAAGCTGGTTACTCAGTAATGATCTGTATTTTAGGCAGAGCTGGTTCTTTCTCATCTTGACTTATTTCATACATTAAAACCTGTGTCAGACATATTAGGGACATGCATTTTGGAATTGATTTGATTGGGAAATATATATTTAGGATTTAGTTTGTTTTTAATTAATAAACTCTGATTTAGTTTTTTAATATATTCCTTGGAAATTTTAGTTATATATTTGATCTACCATTGTAAGGGAAAGCTTTAGGCCAGAATTTTAAGTTGATAGTGTGCAGCTTCCTCCAATAGTGTACTGTTCCTCCAGTTCTTCATAATTATGCCTAGAGGAGTATATTTGGTGTAATATATTATAGATTATAGAGAAGACATCTTGGAATAATCTTGTCTGTCTATATGAAAATTTTATATTTACATGAAAATGTATATTTATACATAATTATGGGTAGTAGGATAAATTTTTGTTTCAAGTAGTGTTTTCTTGTTGCAGTTTCTTCTATTGTATTATAATAATTACCAAACACTACCATTAAAATTCTCATATAAAAGGGAAGCATAACCCTGGCTGGGTTTTTCAATTGGTTGGAGCACCGTCCCATACACCAAAACATTTCTGGTTTGATTTACAGCCAGGGCACATGCTTCGGTTGTGGGTTCACTCCCCATGTCAGGGTGGGTATGGGAGGAAACCCATTGTTGTTTCTCTATCACATCAATATTTTTTCTCTCTCTCTCTTCCTCTCTCTTAAAAAAATTTAGTAAAAACATATTCTCTGGTAAGGATTAAAAAATAGAGAAATATTCAAACTTAGCTCTATAACAGGCTTTGATCCCACTGAAAAAATTCAGTTCACTGCCTATATTTGCAATTAAAGTTTTATTGTAATACAACTATGCACATTTGTTTATACGTAGTCTGTGTTTGTTTACACTATATAATGGCCAGGTTGAATAACTGTGACAGAGACTTTAATAGCAGACAAAGCTGATAATATTTACTATCTGGTCCTTTACAGAAAAATTTGCTCATCTCTGTTTTCTGATACCTGTGCTTGCTTTGTGAAGTTTGAACTTACTTTGTGAAGTGTGAAGTTTGTAGAAATTTGAACTAGGTATTTAAAGGACATGGGAGAGACTTTGTACTGTACCTTTTCAGACTTTAAAAAAAAAAAAAAAGATTGAACATATTACCTGGTAAAAAAAAAAAAAGTAACTTAATGAAAACTAGACTGAGTGTGTACTGTATGTGTCTGTGGGAGGGAGTAAAGCAAACTTGGGTTTAAATAGAAATGGTCATTCTTTCCATTACCAAGAATTATGTGGGATCTTACAGTTAGCCAGGAGGATAATTTTCTATTTATTTTGGAGAAAGTCCTAGATATCGTTTAGGATCTGGAAATTCAATGTGTAAAGAAAGATATCATAAAACTAAAGAATATTCAGTTCTAGAAAGGGACTTGCTTAATCTTTCACAAAATTTCCCTGAGGGTGAAACTAAAACTCTGAGGTAATGAAATGGCTTATGCAAAGCTAAGTAACTTTTCCAAGTTCCCATAACTAATGATCTGCAAAAGCCGGCACCATAAGCCTCAACTATTAACTCCATGGTCAACTTTTTTTCATTAAACAGTACTGCCTTTCAAGTGACTCAGGTTAATAAATGGTTGTTGATTGTTGCCTAACTCTAATTGTTTTTGTACAATTTCCATGTGTCATTTGTTGGTATTTGGAGTAAAAGTGGTATGTGCTTTGCTCTTTCTTAAAATACATTCTACTGACTCCAACATTCTTTAAATATAAACTCTTCCATTTAAAATCTAAGACGTCAGTGTTTCCGTGGCAACGTAAACTTGGGCACATCTTTGTGAGATCTATATACATCTTTCCTCGTTAATTTTGTTTGCATTGTGGGCAGTCATTTCATACTTTTTGTACTGATAGTGCGGTAAAAATGGACTGGAGCGGAAGGAAAATGGAAGGTACAAGAAAAGGAAGAGAGACTTAAGTAATTAGGGTATTATCTTAAACTGTGAGAAAACAAGATTTTACTTTCTAATAAAAGATGGCTTGTATTTCTATTGATAGTTTTATTTTTCTGAATTTGTGTCATTTGAGGTTTGATATATTTTCTTATGGAAGTAGTCTTTAAAATTTACAAAGTACATATTTTCATAACCTAAATTCTTTATTTTTTCATTTTCAATTAATTAAAATAATAACAAATCTTGAGAAATTAAGTGACACATCTTTCTTGAAAGCATGATTACACAAAAGTAAGGAATATCAAAATTGTCATCTTTCGTTGCTTCAATTATCTTATAACCATTCTATTCTCAGAATTTGAGGGGTTGGAATTAGAAGGACAGTTTCAGTTTTGATAAAAAAATTTTGAGTAAATCTTATAAAAGTTGAAGTGCTTTTGTAAGAATTAGACTACAATTTCTATTTCATTGTGGGCAGTCTTTGTGTAATAATGCAATATTCCTTAATTAGATTTGTTACAAATCATTGTTCTGCATAATGCTAAAAAAGCTTTCAATTTTCATATAATTTTTTAAAAATATGTTTTTATTGAATTTTAGGGAGAGAGATAAAGAGAAACATTGATGAGAGAGAAACATCATCAATTGGTTGCCTCCCGCATGCCTCCTTTTGGGGATTGAGCCTGCAATCCAAGTATGTGCCCTGACTGGGAATTGAACCTGATCTCTTGATTCCTGGATCGACACTCAACCATTGAGCCACACCTGCTTGTCTAATTTTTCTTAGCATCATGTTATTTATTTATTTATTTTTTATAAGATGCCAGTTATAATTCAGATTTTTTTTTACTTAAATATCAGAATAGGAAAACAAATTAGTTTTCATGGTTAGAAGACATATAACATTTTTGTATACTTGGCATTTAACCATTAATTCACCAACATCTTCAGTTTCCAGACTTTAATTTGGAAACTACTAGATTAAACAGAATCCAAGTAATAATATAACTCCCTAATTCACATGGATAGTCATTATAATTAATGAATACAAAAGAACTTTCCTTGCTGTGATAATGTGATCATAATCCTTCTGGGACAGAGTTTCTCAGCTGTGACATTATGGGTATTTTGGGCTGGCTAACTGCTGTGGGAGGACTCTGTCTATTGTAGAATGTTTAGCAGCATCCCTGGCTTCTACCCAATAGTTACCAGTAGCATCCACATCCACCCCATGTTGTGTCGACTAAAAATGTCTCCAGGTATTTCCAGATCCTCCCTCTCCCCCCCCCCCCCCCCCCCCCCCCCGCACACCCCCCCCCCCCCCCCGTTGAGAATACTACTCTAACAGAGAATATTAACTACTGCGTTTTGAAGTCTTGGTATATATCAGACTCTTTATATACATTAATGCTTATAATTATCTGACAGCATTGATATTAATCCCATTTAATAAACAAAAACCGATGCTCAGAGATATTTAATAGTTTGTCTTATCCCTTTCCTGAAACTTGTTCATTTTCTAATTTTTTCCTTTATCAGTAGATGGTGCTGCTGTCTAGCCGATGTCAGAAAGTTAAGATGTTTCAGCGATGCCACTCTTCCCCTCATGTTCCACATCAAATCCATCACCAATCATGTCCTCCCCCTACTCCTAATCACTCTGTTCTCTTCATTCCCGCTGCTACACCAGGTCTATGAAAGGAGCCTGGTAACTGGTTAGCTGGCATTTCTTATCTTTTTCTAGTTCTTTCTTAACTGTACCTCACTACAGGCAGACTCACTGCACCCCCCTCCCCCAATGTATATCTGGTCCTTTGTCCTCTATGTTAAGACATTTCAAATGGCATTTGGTTGCTATAAGGTTAAAGACCAGATCCTTGTTACTGGCCTAACAAGACTTTGAATGATCTGCTCTCTTCCTCTCCAGCCTCATTTGAATCTTGTTTTCTTTGCTTTGCTTCCTCTGTTCCAGCCATGCTGACTTTCACTCAGTTCCTCAAATATGCTCTGTTTTCCGCTGCCACAAAAAACACATTGCACATGCTGTTTCTGCTATACCACCTTCAATCTAGTTGACTCTTTCTATTCATATATATCTCACCTTTATCATTATTCTTTCAGGAAAGCCTTTTTCATCTTTCTGCATATATCATTCCCTCTATTAGGATCTCAAATTACCATCATCGCTCTAACTCGATTTTTCTACTGTGCAACCCTTTAGTAAGTCTGTCTTCCCACTGCTGTGTGGTTTCTGTATTTTTGGGACTATGTCTGCTTTTGCTTACCATTGTGACTTAGCTATCCATTAGAGTCCTTAGCATATAAGAGCATTAAATAAATATTTGCTGCCCAGAATCACATACCTGAGACTTGAAGTCAAAGACAAAATTTCCCTTTTCACTACTATACTAACTTGCATAGAAAATTAAGATATTTTCTGTTTTTCTCAATACTGCTTGTTGTTTTGATTTTGCAACAATATTACTTTAAAAACAAGCACAATCTTTTATCTCTTAGCATTGTTGACCTTTTAATTCTCAAACGTTTCCACATTTCTATAACTTTCAACGTGGTTATAACACTGAACTGCTGAGAAAAAGTTATTCAGGTTTTATGGTCATAGAGATAGATGATAGGACAACTTTCCTGGAATGTGTGATTGATTTATAGTACACAGAATCAAGAATTGATATATATGCTTTTAAATTTCAAAATTAGTGATGATATTTTGGGGAGCTCAAAAGCTTAATAGCCTGATAAGAATATCTTATACAATAAAAGTCCAGCAACTGAAATGGCAGAACAATCAGAATGACCATGGCCCCTCACTCTGGCAGGCCGCCCCCCCCCCCCCCCAATTGAGCAATTAGGAGCGATCAGGAAGGCAGGCAGAGGTGATCAGGCAGGCAAGCAGAGGGATTAGGGGCAATCAGGCAGGAAGGCGAGCTGTTAGGAGCATCCGGCAGTCAAACAGAGTGGTTGGATCTAATCTCTAAGACAGTGAGTGGTTCTCAACCTTTCTAATGCCGAGACCCTTTAATATATAGATATATAGTTCCTCATGTTGTGGTGACCCCCAACCATAAAATTACTTTCGTTGCTACTTTATAACTATAATATTGCTATTGTTATGAATCATAATGTAAATATCTGTGTTTTCTGGTGGTCTTAGGCTACCCTGCTAGCGGTTCTCAACCTGTGGATTGTGACCCACAGGTTGAGAACCGCTACTGTAGAGCCTAAGACCATCGGAAAACCTATGTTTGGTTCCTCTCTCTATCCATTAATAGCCGTGTGACTGTTTGTTACTTAGTCTCTCTCAGGTTCAGCTTTGTATGACAATACAAAGGAGGATGATAAATTCTCTGTTGCAGGGATATTTGGATGGGCGAGTACTCATAGTTTTTATTAATACCTAGCATATAGTTGCTCATTGTTATGAAAAATATCAGAACTGCAGTATGTTATGGTTGAGATATAGTCTGAAGTTAAAATAATAATTTGTAAGTTAGGGCAGTTCACATAAATAGGTAAACCTGAAAGAACAAAGAGACATACAAGGATTAATATGGAGAAAAAAAGATAAAAATAAATTCCTGGTATGGACAAGAAAGCTAATGTTCTCTGGGAAATACCTAACTGATAATTGTTTTACCTGATTCTCTCAATGACATTTTAGAAATTTTCTCCTGTTTATATTGTTTCATTTTCCCTTGTTTTTAAGGTAGAATTTGACATCATTGATTTGAGGCCTTCTTTTGTTTTCTAATATAGATGTTTAGTGCTTTAATTGTCCCTGGGAATCCCACTTTAGCAATGTTCCATATATTCTCATATGTGGTTTTTTTTTTTTTTTTTTTTTCCAGTTTAAAATACTTTCTAGTTTTCTTTTTGTTGTTCTTGTTGATCAACGGGCTATTTGGAAGTATGTTATTTGGTGTCCAAATATCCAATAGTTGGCATTTTTCCAAAAATCTTTATGTTACAAATTCTAATTTAATTCCATTGTGTTTAGTGTACATAATTTATGTTACTTGAATCCTTTTAAATTTATTGAGACTGTGTTACAGCCAAGAATGTCATCAGTCTTGGTAAATGTTCTTTGTGCACTTGAATGTGTATCCTGCTGATGTTGGATAGAATTTCTATCAATGTCAGGTTTATAGTTTATTCAAGTTGTAGTTTATTTAAGTCTTCAATATACTTAGTGATTTTCTACTTGTTCTATTAAATTTTTTGAAACAGTGGTGTTTAAATTTCTAATCTATAGTTATGGATTTTTCTATTTCTCCTGCAGTTCTATCAAATTTTGCTTCATATATTTTGAAACTGTTAATAGGTTCATGCACTTCAGGATTATTGTGTCCTCTTGATGGTCTGACTCTTTTATCACCATGAAATGCCCTTTATCCTGTTTGCTTTGAAATCTACTTTCTCTGATATGACTAGAGCCACTTCAGCTTTCTTCAAATCTTTTTTTTTTTTTTTTTTTTAAGATACGTTTTTATTGATTTCAGAGGGAGGAAAGGAGTAGGAGAGATAGAAACATCAGTGATGAGAATCATTGATCAGCTGTCTCCTGCACTCCCCCTACTGGGGATATAGCCTGAAACCCGGGCTTGTGCTTTGACAGGGAATGGAATGGTGACCTCCAGGTTCATGGGTTGACACTCAGTCACTGAACCACACTGACCAGGCTCATATTTTTAAAAATACCTGCTGAGTTCCTTGCAATTGCTTTGTAGTTGATAAAAGGTGGTTCTCTTTTTGGTACTTAGTAGACTAAGTAGAACTTAGAACTGAGTGTAAGGGAAGTAAAACCACAAGTTAATGAGCAATTATGATACAGTGTGGTCATCATAAGACTGATGGGAGTACATACAGTGCTGGAGTTGCTTAGAAGATCTAGGAAAGTATTAACACGGAGGTGACAAGTACATCTAAGCCTCAGATTGAAATATGAGCAGGAGTACAGTGGCAACATTGGTCACAGAGTGATCCGCCCAAAGCCTGAGCACAGCAGGACTTTGCAGGCTGAAATTAGAGTGGCTAGAGCAGGGAGTTTGTAGGGATGTGATCAGATGTGACTGGAGAGGTGATCAATTCCAGATCACAGAGGTTTGTAATGGTAATGGTGGCTCACTTTTATGATTCCTTACTGTGTGCCAGGCATGTATTGTGAAGATTAAGTGAGGTAAACCTATTAGATAGATAATATTCTTATAACCATTGTAAAATGAGGAAATAAGGCGTAGACAGAGAACAAAGACAGGAAGTAGAATTTTACCAAGGTCTTTCTGACTATAGAGGTCAAGCTTTTAACCTTTATGTCTTTCTGTGTCTATGATTTAGTACGCCAACCCAGAGTTTGAACTTGATTTTGTTCACAGTTCAGAGCTCTTGAAGACTTTTAATCAGGGACATAAGTAAAATTCGATGCTTTTTTGTTAAAAGCATCACCCTTGGTACAGTTTATGTTAGGGGAGATATGGAGAAGATACCTAGAGATATAGTTGAAAAATGTTTTATGTTCTATAATGCTAATTTTATAGTGAAAATGGCTCCTGTGGTTCAGTTTCTTCATTTATTAAATGGAAATGAGAATGGTCCCCTCTTCATAGAAGTGTAAAACACATTCTTAGAATTGCATATAGTAATTACTCAATAAACTTTAGCGATGATGAAGATGATGGATTGACTCTTGAAGGTCAAGTTTAAATTTTAATCATGTTTTCTTTTTCTCCTTTTTTTAAAAAAGTAAGCGTTTTATCATAGAACTTACATAGGACTTAAGTATGCTCCAATACAATAAAATCTTAACTACTACCTTCTACTACTGTTGTTTTGGTTTTTCAGTTTATGGGGAAAACAGATGGAGACTATTATACTCTGGATGACATGTTTGTCTCCAAAGCAGCTGAAAAAGAGCATTTCGGTGAAGAAGCAGAGAACCAGAGGAAAAGAGCTATTGCTGAACACCGGAGTCTTGCTGCACAAATGGAAAGGTGTCTGTATTGTTTTGACAGCTCTCAGTTTCCCAAGCACCTTATTATTGCAATAGGTGTTAAGGTAAGAAATATACAATTTATTGGGAAATGATTTAGTGGTATACGTATAATAGATTTGCCTCTTTCTTCATACTTTTATAAGATTCCTAAGGAATCTGTCTTCTCTTATTCTATGTTTCAGATATTTTTCTTTTCTAGGGACCCATGACCCATGACTTTTAAAATGTTTTTTACAGCGAGTGTAAATATTTAAATAACATGAAGCTTGCATTTTGCATAATTCTTTGTGGAGCCAGATTATGTGAATTCAAATTCTGGCTCTGTCATTATCCCGTGTCTGACCTTATTTTTATGATTGACACTTGATTTTCCAAATTAAAATCCACATAAGAGATCATCTAAAGTAGCTTCTTCTTTGCTTACTTTCTCACAGAACCTATTTATTTCTTTATAGAATATCTCATCATTTGAAGAAGTTTACTGTATTTTGTTTTACTTGTTTATTGAATATCTTCCCCAAGAGTCTAAGTTTCATGAGGATATAGATAATTTGTTCATCATTGTATGCCAAGAATGCCTATTTACAGTAATTTATTTCAATAAATTTAATAATCACTTATTTAGTAGTAACTAATAAGAGTCGCTTATTTCAATAAATATTTGGTGACTTAATTCTTATATTAAGTAAATCATTATCATGTACCTGATATTCACTGACCCTAATTATTCACTGGGGAAAATTGAGACTCATATATTATGGAGCTTATTTTATTAATGAATCACTACTGATACCATTTTTAATTGCGAATATGGTCCTTTCTCAGCAAAGTTTTAAAAATTTGAATTATTTTATTAAAACAAACAATAAATAAATATTGTCTGCCATACAAAATATTTCTAGCTAAAGCCTAACAAAAACCAGAAGATGTGATCAAGGGACTATGCAGAATATTATTGATGCTCCTCAAGAATACCTTTTGCTCACTATTATGCATACTAATTGACCTTTTATTTTAATCCTCACCTGAAGATCTGTTTATTGACTTTAGAGAGAGGAAGA
This sequence comes from Pipistrellus kuhlii, assembly GCF_014108245.1. Lineage (NCBI taxonomy): Eukaryota > Metazoa > Chordata > Mammalia > Chiroptera > Vespertilionidae > Pipistrellus > Pipistrellus kuhlii. The sequence continues at coordinate 58,530,823 of NW_023425595.1, read as the reverse complement.
AATGGAGAGAGAGAGAGAGAGAGAGAGAGAGAGAGAGAGAGAAACAGAGAGAGAGAGAGATCAATGTGAGAGAGAAACATTGATCAGTTGCCTCCCATACTAGGAATCAAACTTGCAACCTAGGTATGTGCCTTTCTAATGTATGGGGACCAACTGAGCCACCTGGCTGGGGCCTATTAACGCTTTCTTAAAAAAAAAAAGTTTATAATGGATAAGTAGCTCCAGCTTGTAGCTAATACATGTATGTAAATAAAAGGAACTTAGCCAGAGAGGTATAGCCACTCAGAGGCTATATTTCCGTTCTCTCTTAGTAGAGTGAATTCTCCTTTCTCAGCCAATGAGAGAAAGGCCTGAATTAATAAGTATTAGTTAGACATCTGCTATTACCAGGCCATATATATTGCAAGAATAAAACACACACACACACATGTTTTATTCTTGCAAAATTATACCAAGGTCTTTAAAGCATATACCTTTTTCAGATCATGGATAAAGTGTCTTTCATTCTACCCTTGGGTAAGCTTAATAATCTTTGATGTATACTATTTAAAACTGAGACTTGTGCTATTAATTTCTAATTAATTAAAAGCTATCTTGCCATTTGACTCAGTGATCCCACTTCTAGGAATATATCCTAAGAAACCTAAAACACCAATCATAAAGAATCTATGCACCCTCTATTCATAGCAATGATTTGGAAACAGCCCAAGTGCCCATCAGTAGATGTGTGGATAAAAAAGCTATGTTACATTTATACCAGTGGTCGGCAAACTCATTAATCAACAGAGCCAAATATCAACAGTACAATGATTGAAATTTCTTTTGAGAGCCAATTTTTTTTTAACTTAAACTCCTTCTAATGCCACTTCTTCAAAATAGACTCACCCAGGCTGTGGTATTTTGTGGAAGGGCCATGCTAAAGGGGCCAAAGAGCCGCATGTGGCTCAAGAGCCACAGTTTGCCCACTACAGATTTATACCATTGAATACTATGCAGCAGTAAAAAAAGAGACAGCATGGAGGGACCTGGAGAACATCCTGCTAAGTGAAATAAGCCAGTCTGAGAAAGACAAGTATCACATGATCTCATTCATATGTGGAATCTAATGAACAAAATAAACTGATGAACAAAATAGATCCAGAGACATAGAAGCATAGGACATACTGCAGACTATCAAAGGGAAGGTGGGGGAGTATGGGTCGGTGGGCAGTGATCAATCAAAGAACTTGGATGCATATATGCATAACTCATGCACATAGACAATAGGGGTGAAGACCTGGGGTAGGGAGGTGGGGTGGGCTAGAAGGGGTCAAGTATTATTGTAATACTTTCAACAATAAAGATTTAGTTTAAAAAAAAACATCTTTGTGGCTTTTAAAATATTTTAAAAATATTAAAATATATTGCTTATAGGTAAGTATACTTTATTAAATGTTAGCCGTATTTCCCTAATAAGGGTCTGTTTGTTGCAACTGAGAATAAATAGCAATAACATTTCATGTTTGCAATTCCCCCCCCCCCCCCCCATAGGTTTATTTATGTTTGCCCAACTTTCAATCTCTTACTGAGGGTCACTGCCTGATAGTCCCTCTGCAGCACCACAGAGCCGCTACCTTATTGGATGAAGACATCTGGGAGGAAATTCAGGTCAGCTTGATAATGTCCATTGTCATTGTAGTGCTTATGAACAATTTTTACAAACTCTTCTGATAAATCTCAAGTTTTATACCTTCATCCAATGATTTTTAACTTTCTGAAGTTGTATACATTTATATAGTTGTGCATATCTGTGGATCATGGTATTTCCATCATGATCCCTCATGTACTATATACTTTGGAAGCTTTTTACTTTCTTAAAATTTATTTATTGATTTGAGAGAGAGGGGGGGAGGACGAGACAGAGAGAAAGAAACATTGATTTGTTCTACTTATTGATGCATTCATTAGTTCATTCTTGTATGAGCCCTGACCTGGGATCGAATCTGCAACGTGGTATAGTAAGATGGCACTCTAATCAATTGAGCTACCCAGCCAGGGCCATATTTTGAAAGTTTAAAAAAAATTTTTTTATTTTATTTTAAATTGAGATACAGTGACATATAACATTTTAGTTTCAGGTGTTCAACTGTAAGCTTTTGTCTACTATATAAACTGTGGCAAAGTAATTATTATTTTTACTTTAAAAAAAGTCAGTGTAAGATTTTTAATCTGTGCATTTGTGAAACATGAGATATCATGCTTACCACAGTAAGCTAATAAATTACAGCCAAAAGGAAAGATATTTTTAGATAATGAAAAATAAATTTTGGAAGTTAGATTTTTATATTCAGCAGTTGTTTTATTTTTCCTGTAATGGAAATGACTGTCTCTGCTGTTGTGATTTTTGTGGGGATTTGTTACCAGCTTTAATTTTTGCGCTTTTCCCTTTATAACCTGGCCCAGAGTTTGGATTCAGGGACGCTGAATCCATCAGGGGGCTTTAAGAAATTGAAAGGCACAATAGTATTGTTGAAATTGCTGCTAAATTATTTCAAGTCCTCATAATCACCAAGAAAGAAAGAATGAAAACTCTTCTTTTTTTTTAATACCTGATCTATGGATACAGGAATTCTACCTAGAAAAATGTGAAAATGGTTAGACTTCAAAAGAGACTATATACTAGTCTAGTCTTTTCATGATGCCGGTAAAGATGCCAAAAGAGGAGATATTTTAACTGCATTGAATGAAATTCAAGTCTCTTTTTCCCGGGAATATTTAAGTTTATGCTGGGAAAGTTAAAGGACAGACTGTTTTAATGCATCTATTGTCAAGCAAGGGTAAGAATGTGGACTAACATATTTGATGTGAAAAATTTTTTTTTTTCCTAGTAGTGGATGCCAATGCAATAAATAATTTCAAGTGAAAAATATGCAAATTCAGTTTTCAGAATTATTTTGGGACTTTTCTGAAGTGCTTTTAAAAAGTATATATATTTCTCAGCCCATGTGGCTCAGGGGATTGAGCATTATCCCATGCAAGAAGAGGTTGCCGGTTCAATTCCTGGTCAGGTTACATGCCCAGGTTATGGGCTCCAGCCCCAGTGGGGCCCTATAGGAGGAAGCTGATGGATGTTTCTCTTTCATCGATGTCTCTCTCTCTCCATCTCCCTTCCTCTCTTTAAAATCAATTAAAAAAAAAGAATGAAAAAAGTGGTACTCATATAAAACAAAAAATTTATATGTCAAAACTGATTTTATTTAGAACAAAATACAGTGCCAGAAAGATTTTAGGTAATACAGGAATCAAGTCTGTGTGTTTTATATTTCTGTAAGAAATTAAGCTACTTTATGAAACACATTGAGGTAGATAAAGAAGGAATTTATTCAGTACAACATATACTGAATACGTGAGTATAAGATAATCCAAGTGTTGAGAGAAATGCAGAGATAAATGCATTCATTAATTCTGCCCAAATGTATGGCATATTCTAGTACAGGTTACATTATAGTTTAGCAGATTTTGTAAGCCATGTGAATTACCGAATATTGAGTGAGGGAAGAAAAACCAAATTGTTTCATACAAATAATGGCATTACAGCTCTCTTTGTGTGTGTGATAAAAAGAAAAATTGTTAAACGTTGTAAATTGCTGTAAAATAATAAATGAATAAGATATCTGAATTCTTGCATATTTAAAGAAATGTAGCTTTTTATTTATTTATTTTTTTACTTCCAAATATGTATAAAAAGTCAACTTATACCCTGGTAAATATCCATAAGGCTATTTACCTCTTTTAGAGAATATATTTTAAAAAATGATTAGAGCTAGCAAAATATATTGTTTGCAGCCCAGCCTGTGTGGCTCAGTGGTTGAGAATCAACCTATGAACTAGGAGGTCAAAGTTTGAATCCCAGTCAGGGCACATACCCGGGTTGTAGGCTCCATCTCCTCTGTGGGGTGTGCAGGAAGCAACTGATCAATGATTCTCTCTCATCATTGATGTTTCTATCTCTCTCTCCCTTTCCCTTCCTCTCTGAAATCATTAAAAATATTAAAATATATATATATGAATATATTGTTTGCAAATGCAGGAGCCATTTCTTTTTTCTTTTTCTTTTTTAATATATACTTTATTGATTTTTCACAGAGGAAGAGAGAGGGATAGAGAGAGTTAGAAACATCGATGAGAGAGAATCATCGATCAGCTGCCTCCTGCACACCCCCCACTGGGGATGTGCCCGCAACCAAAGTACACGCCCCTGACTGGAATTGAACCCGGGACCCTTCATTCCGCATGCCAACGATCCATCCACTGAGCCAAACCGGTCTCAGCTAAGGAGCCATTTCTTTTTTTTTCCCTTTTTTTTTTTTTAAATCAATCTTTATTGTTCATATTATTACACAGGTTCCTCGTTTCTTACCCCCTCCACCAGGTTCCCACCCCACCCTCTGCCCCCTCATCCTCATTCATTGATGCACAGTTTATGTTCAGTCTCTTCCTCCCTCCCTTTCCCCGATAGTAAATCCCTTTTCAGATAGCAAATCAGTTACTTAGCATTTTCTCATATCAATAATACCTCCACATGCCCAATGATACACTTCACACAAAAGACATTTCCTAATAGGACAACCAGCCTCATCCAGGCCCCACCCAAGGCACTCACAGATCAACACCCCAGGACTATACTAACTCAACACATCCAGATCTAAGCCTTCATCACTTGATTCAGCAGACCCTCAAGTTCCTGCAAAAGTTTCCAGCCATGTCTGAGAGGCAGCCGTGGGGCAGGGGCAGGCGAGGAGAGAGCTGTTTTGGGCTAGGCTGCTCCGGGCCTGGCCTCTGTTGCTCTGGTTCGTTCCACAACCAGCTGAGGAGCCATTTCTTTCAAGTGACTTTTTCACCATCCTCTAGTAACATTTAAATTTAATCTTAGATTTTATATTTAATAAAAATGCAAAGATAAGTTTCATCGGAACATATGGGAATAATCACAAATTTTGAATGAATAAGTTCCAGATTTTTAGTTTTGTTAAATACATAGTGAAATTCCGTCCCCTTTAAAATTTATTTTTATCAGTTTGACAAATATGTGTTTGAACATATGTTACAAGTCCATTTTTTAAATATCCCAAATTAGCAGTATGGGGGTAGAGTCCTTGATTCTCATCTACAGTGGACCTCACTGTGGAGAGATGTGATGGGGCCATTCCATTGGGAAACCTCCAGTGTGGGTACCTTTAGGTCTTTTTCTTGGGGCGAATCAGAATCTCTAGAAAGACCCTTTTAATCTCTTGCCTCGAGCATTAAAGCCAGCTGGTCAGTGTTCTGGGAGCTGAGTCAGGGAAGCGGCTGGAGTGCCAAAATGTTGAACATTTAAATATAATGCCCATTTTCAGACTGTAGAATCTCAGCTATCTGGTTTTCTTAGCCCAGCTGCCTTCTACAAAGGATAATTCTTTAGTATTCTGCTGGTGTGGAGGCGGGCCTCTGGAGTCTTAGAGACTTTGAGCTTAATATTGCTGCCATCAGAAATGAAAAGTGAATCCCATGCTTGTTGCTTATGAGGTACCCTTATAATTCACCTCAAATTATAATTATTTGACCCCTCCCTCTCTCCCTTCCTTTCCAACTTCTCTTACTTCATAAAATGAGCGAAAGGTAGAACAGTGCTGAGTGACAATGATCAGTGGAGGCCTGGCTGGGACCAGACTGTTAATCCCCCACCCACAGTAATGAGCAGCCTCTTCCCTTTTCCGGTGTCAGCAGGGGCTGAGAGGGGAACCTTAACTTCTAGGCAGTGTCTGAGCAGCAAACTGGTTAGATCTCCAGAGAATTATGTTAAGTGAAGAACACCAACCCCAAAAGATTATGTGATTCAGTGTATATAATTTTCCTGAAATGACAAAATTAAAGAGAGTAGAACAAAGTGGTTGTTGCCAGGATTTAAGAAAGGAGATGGGGGTGGGAGTGAGCGTGAGAGAAAAGGGCAACAGGAGACATCCTCATAGTATTGGAGTCGTTCTGTATCTTACTTGCATCAATATTACTGTCTTGATTGTATGTGCTTTTTTTTTTTTTTATATATATTTTATTGATTTTTCACAGAGAGGAAGAGAGAGATAGAGAGTTAGAAACATCGATGAGAGAGAATCATCGACCAGCTGCCTCTTGCACATTCCCTACTGGGGATGTGCCCGCAACCAAGGTACATGCCCTTGCCCGGAATCGAACCCGGGACCTTTCAGTCCGCAGGCCGACGCTCTATCCACTGAGCCAAACCGGTCCCAGCTGTATGTGCTTTTATAAAATGTTACCATTGGGGGAAGCTGGGTTAAGAGCACATGGGATTGCTCCGTATTATTTCTGCATGTGATCTATATCATAATAAAATAATTTTAATTAAGATATTTAAAAGTTATAAATCAGGCTGATAAATCTAAATGAAACGTATTTCATTCCCCTACTTGGACACACATACTTGCATAACACTCTACTAGGCCAAGTTTGAATTTGTAATTCTCAGACACCCTGGGGGTCTGCACATGGTGCCGTGGGGAGAGTTGGCTCCTGGTCTTTGGCCTGCTCACCTTTCTTCTTCCAATCCCTGCTCCCTCCTATACTATGAGGGGTAGCCTGTGAATACATGTTAAAGTTGTGGACTCTTTGTCTAAGCTCCTGTACAGACAGCAATCCCTCAGATCAAGGAGTGTGAAATGTGAATTAAATAAATAAGTAAAAAATAATAATAATAAGGATTTTGTAATAATGATGAGCTATTTGGGAAGAGAAATTACTCTTTTCATCTTTAGTATATTTGATTTTCATATTCTTGGTAGGACTGTAACACACAAGGTTACAAGTGAAGGGTCAGCAGACATGAGAGAACCAGCAAATGAAGATGCTGTGAGCATAGGGAAACGATTAGAAGTGAAGTCTGCCTGTCTGTTACTGGATTAAAGGATGCTGCCTTTTTTTTGGCATATGGATGTTTTTCTATATTTTACTGTAATGTCTGCATATTTTACCACCTGAATTTGACTTGATCTCTTTCCTTATTTTAGTTTATTGGAACCATTTCATATATAGATAAAACTATGCAGTGTGAGTTGCAGTTTTTAAAAACATTGCTTAAATATGTGAAATTATGTAGTGGATTTAGAAAGTAAAGCAGCTACAAAGTAACATGTAGTTCTGGTGTAGTTTACAATTTGTCTTTTATTTTAAAGGGATTGGTTGTACTTGTAATTATTTTCATATTCTGAGTCTTCTGTAAGTGCTTTACCTTTCTTTATGTTTTCCTTTCTTTAGATGTTTAGAAAATCATTGGTAAAGATGTTTGAAGGTAAAGGGTTGGATTGCGTCTTTTTAGAAACTAACATGAGCCTGAAGAAACAGTATCATATGGTTTATGAATGCATTCCTGTCCCAAAGGAAGTGGGTGACATGGCGCCCATCTATTTTAAGGTATTTACAGATAGTCTTTGCATGAGTACTTGTATTTTGCTACAGTGCAGTTTTATGAATATAGTTATCTTTATTTTGTATTTTGTCTCCAGTGTACTTAAATAAGATTTTATGTTATATGAAGACACAAATTAAATCACAAAAAAATTCTTTATAAATTTCTATGGAAAGAAATTTGGGATTTTTGGCCTTGAAAAGCATGCCTTTTTAAAAATATATATTTTTTTTATTGATTTTTTACAGAGAGGAAGAGAGAGGAATAGAGAGTTAGAAACATCGATGAGAGAGAAACATTGATCAGCTGCCTCCTGCACACTCCCTACTGGGTATGTGCCCGCAACCAAGGTACATGCCCTTGACCAGAATGGAACCTGGGACCCTTCAGTCCACAGGCCAATGCTCCATCCACTGAGCCAAACTGGTTAGGGCAGCATGCTTTTTTATAAGTGTGCATATAATATCAAATGATAATTTATAATTACTATTCCAATTTCTCATTTTTCAAATGAAAAATAGTTTTACTTTAAGTACTTGCAAATCAAAATTATAGTCATACTCTAGAAAACTTATCATTGAAATTCATGAGAGCCATAGACAGTTACATACTAACAGTACAAATAGCAATTGCTGAAGCAAGTTATTGCTGCAAGTTTTAGTATTTCATACTTCATTATGCTATTTATAAAGAGAAACTGATATCTTACTTTGACATACATTTTTGGATATATAGTAAATGACTACAGTTCTTGCTTAAGTGTTATAATATTCAAGAAACTTAATAAATAGCATGTGTCTGATGCTGACCTGAATACAGTATAGTTTAATAGACTAATATAATTACATAAGTGTAGAACTGTACATGAAATAGTAACGTGCGCAATAAAAAAAATGAGGTAATGTTTTGTGAGATACTGTTGGATGACTTGCAAATGCAATGTTTAGTCAGTATAGGATGGCAATGTAAATCCTTTGTTAAAGAAAATAAGTTGAGAGATATTGTACTGTTCTTCAGTGCCTATTGTTTGTTGTTTTGAACTGATATAATCCTGATTGATTGTGACTATAGGCATGGAGGTATGGGGCACACCATATGATCATTAAAGATGCATTTATTGGATTTGGCTTAAATTTTTGTTGTTAATCCTCACCTGAGGATATTTTCGCATTGATTTTTAGGGAGAGTGGAAGAGAAAGGGAAAGAGAGGAACATAGATGTGAGAGAAACATTGATTGGTTGCCTCCTGCATGAGCCCTAACCAGGGTTTGGGCTGAGGAGGAGCCTGCAGCCAAAGTATGTGCCCTTGACTGAAATTGAACCTGGGACCCTTTGGTCCACAGGCTGACCACTGAGCCAAACTGGTGGGGCGGATTTGGCTCAATTTTTATATAGAATGTGCTACTTTATAGTGCCAACACAAGTAACCCATGCCTTTAATTTTTTTAATGTATTTTTATTGATTTCAGAGGAAGGGAGAGGGAGAGAGAAATAGAAACATCAGTGATGAGAGAAAACATTGAGCAGCTACCTCCTGCATGCCCCCCACTGAGGATGGAGCCTACAGTCCGCTGAGCCAAACCAGCTAGGGCAACCCATGCTTTTTAAATAGGGAGCAGCAGTATATCTGATGTATTTAAATTGTGTTATTTGAATGTTAATTTCATCATTAGAAGTTGCTTCATTAATTACAATTCTATATAATGAAAGGCTAATATGCAAATTGTCCCCTCAACTACAAGTTCTAGAGTTCAACTAGGAGTTGAACCAGGAGGCGGGGGCCAGCTGGCCAACCACCTTCGGCCCCTTCCCCTGGCCTGATCTACCCTGGTTGGGGCAGGCCAGCTGGACCCCACCTGTGCACGAATTTGTGCACTGAGCCTCTAGTACTGTATAAAAAGATTATTTTATATTAATCACCCTAGCCTTTCTTTCTATTAAATATTTCTTTACCATAAATTTTAGTCTATTGCTTAGACTAGAAAGTATTATATTGCCATTTCTATGTTTCCCCCCCACCCCCCACCCCCACCCCCCCTGCATTTTTTACTTGTTTGTTATATGTCCAGAAATAGTTTTCACTACTTGGTTGCTAGAAGGCATAGGAATTACTCTTTTCATATTTGAAAAAAGCAATAAAACTAAGTGTATTTATTTGTAGTAGCTGTCTATGAAAAGAGGAAGGAATTTGTGACCTTTTATATTCATAATTTTGTGCAATAGTAAATTGGTTGGTTGTATTAAAGATGGTTTTATTCATGTAAAGTTGAGCTGAACTTAACTTCAGTACAAGAGTTAAGAATGAGAAAACTCTCTTGACTAAAGGTAGGACTTTTAAAAAAATCAAGAAGTTCCAATTTTAAGTAACTCAAATTAAAGCCCATCCACTCAAAATACTGACTTACCACGTGTAATATACCCTGTAATTCATTTACTGTATTTGAGTTTTTTAAACTGTCTTGTTGTATTTACGTATATATTATTTTTCATTAACAAATGGCTATTTCTTAGAAAGCCATAATGGAATCTGATGAGGAGTGGTCTATGAACAAGAAATTGATCGATCTGTCTTCCAAAGATATCAGAAAATCTGTAAGTATTTTTTTTCCAATATAAGAAATTACCCTAGTGTTAAGGATCTTCATTAATTTCCACATCTTATTTGAGGAAGGAACCGTTTGGCTGAATGACCAAATGTGAAGTAACTGATTCTTCAGGTGAAGAAGGATTTCTTTTCATTCTGCCTGATCTAGCAAATGCATATTTGTTCAAATGCTTATTGGAATATTTATTCCTGCCCCTCCTGCCCTCTGCCATTGTAGTCAGCCATCAGACCCTGCCACGAGAGCTCCTGTCCTGTGCTTCTTGGCCACAGTGGGGCAGTGGTGAGCGAGGCTTTCTTGTCACAGAAGTACAATGGGAGACATTTTTCTAGAGGCTCTATTTTGATTTTTGAACTTGTTTTTCATTGTTGTTTTAAGTGATTTTTGAAAGAGAGAGGGAGGGAGAGACAGAAAGAGAGAGGGAATCATTGATTTTGTTGTTCCACTTATTTATGCATTCATTGGTTTCTTGTGTGTGCCCTGACCTGGGATGGAACCTGTAACCTTGGCTTATGGGGATGCCCTAACCACCTGAACTCATTTCTTTTTTTGTTGCTGTTTTTTTATACAAAGGTTTCCTGTTATGTCCCTTTCAAGTAGTTGAGTTAGATTACAGGTTTATTATGGGGAATATCCCCACCATTTTTCCTAGTTTAATACTGATTTATAGATCAACTTTTTAAAATTTTGATTTTGAGAATGCTCTTATTAAAGCCAGGACAAGGAAACAAAGAAGGGCTTGAGATAGAAGAAGCAACAGGAGAGAGCGTAGGCTGGGCTGCTCTAGCTCACTGAAAAGTCAAAGAAAAGGGGGCCTTGGAGACAGATTCAGGGTTTAGCCTGGGACAAGCTGCTGCTGCCCAGTGCTCCCCTGGATGCAAGTCTCATGGGGTCCCTTAGAGTGTAGGAGATACACAGGTGTGGGAGCAGAGGGGAAGGGGAAAGGGAAGGGAAAGACACTGGCTTGCTTCTGGGAGGGGAGCACACCCAGATCAATGTTTAAAGGTAAGGTTCACATAAGTTGAGTAATTTTTTAATGACCTTTCTCTTTTTAGAAATAGAAATGAAATGAAATAAAGATAGACTTGTGAATTCCATTTCGTTTTTCTATTAAAAGTGTAATTTAATCTACAAGTGTTTATTGAGTGCCTCCTATTCACCAGGCACTATTTAGGTGCTTTTCATACATAGTGGAACAAAACAGAGATGATCCCTGACTTGACGGAGCTTATATTGAGAGCAGGATTTGGAACCTCAGGCTGTGTGTTAAACCCTGCCGCCTGTGCGTGTGGAGCACAGCTACACCCATTTGTTTATCTATTATCTTTGGCAGGTTTCATGCTGCAAGGGCAGAGTTGAGTGTTATGACAGAAACTATGATCTGCAAAGCCTCCAAATAGTTTATTTAAGTGGAAACTTTTGTAAGTTTCTTAAGTTTGCCTACCCTATTCTAGTAGTAGATATCACTAGAATATTTTTCTCCCATTTCTTCTTTTGGAAAGCTGGACTCCTGGTACATGTGAATGATAGGATTCTTTACTACATGTATTATATCCCTGTCAGAATATTCAAATTTCATGCATTATCAAAGATAATTTTAATTTAGAGGTAAAATATTCTCTATGGTTTTTTTATTTTCCCTTGCTAGTGAATTGAGCTAGACAACATACTTAAAAACAACACATAAAGACTCTCCTAGAAGTACTCAGAGGGTTTTAATATTTAACTTAACTAATATGGAAAATAAAAAACGGATTCCCAATCCTTAGTAGTTGTATATTCAACTTTGAAATGTTTCAAATATAGCACCAATTGCTTTTTCTCTTTGTATGTCCATCTTGTTTATTCTCTCTTGGGTCTTTTAATATCTTTCCAGTGTAGTGTGAATTTATGGAAATATACAAAAGAAATAGTTCTAGATATTGCTGCATCTGAGAGTCATAACAGGTGAGGAAGGAGTCAGTGAATTTTTGAGGTCCATCTTAGCTTTAGGATTTAGCAATTATGTGATAGAATTGTGAAGAGAACTTGAGTATAAGAATAATTCCAAAGCAGGTCAATTGTTAGGTCAACAAGCTTTCCAGTGTCATTTTAAAGTGATAAAAGTGTTTTGAGCATGAAGTGAACAATCTTGAGTTATTTTGACATTATTTTTATTCTGAAAAAGAAACACAAAAAATCCTCATTATATGTGTTTTAAGAGCTTTTTGTCCTTGGTAATTTCATAAAGTATTTGAACTGCCTTTTGGAGCTTTTATACTTTATTTGCCAACATATTCATGGCAAATAATGGATAATTGATTTTTTTTTTCAAAGTAGATTCTTGGCTTTTAGTAGAGATTCAAATATTTGTAATTAATTCTGATTTTTTCTTGATTTATATTTTTCCTCACTATGTGAGTATAATTGTCTCTTTATATGTCCATCTTGTTTATTCTCTCTTGTGTCTTTTAATATCTTTGCAGTGTAGTGTGAATTTTTGGAAATATACAAAAGAAATAGTTCTGAATGTTCATTGCAGGGGAGATGACATGATACTAAATAACTTGTCAAGAAACTGGTCATTTTTGTTCCAAGGCTATTGAGATTTCATATGAATTCTTTGTTAACTTTTAAATGTGACTTTTAAGGTATTTTTGTGAAAAACATCTAACACATTTAAGGACTGATTTTTTTTAAGGAAAATTGTAATTTTCTCAGAGACCATCAAGCTCAAGGATAATTATAAGAAGTCAGGAGTGATATCTGGAATATTAAAAGGAGAAAATTCAAATACTACAGTTTTTCTATCATAAATAAAATGGTTTTGCAATTGTAGCAATTGTAAAAAACAGGTAACTCTATCAGTACTTTTCAAGAATGGTACCAAGGTTTTAACTTTTCTCTCTCTGGCTGGTTAAGGCAAGGAAAGATAAAAGCTATATTTTGAAAGTAGCGCCTTCCCAATGCCTGCTGACTAACAACTCCGGTAGCAAGGCTGTTCCTTCAGCAGCCTCAGCGAGAGCACAGGGGAGGAGCTGTTCTTCGTTAAACGTAGCGGAGAGTTGGCTGTGCCATCTTGGCAGTTATGCCGTAGATTGTTAGGATTTGGTGTGTTTATTAACTTCCGATTGCTGATGTGACAGACTACCACAAACTTAGTGGTATAAAGGAACACAGATTTATTATTATCTTAGAGTTCTGGAGGTCACAATTAGAAGATGAGTTCCCCTGAGCTGAAGTCCAGGTGTTCAGCAGGCCTGCATTCTTTCTGGAGGCTCTAGTGGAGGAGCCGTTCCTGTGCCTTTTCCAGTTTCTATAAGTCACTGCGTGCCATGGTCTAGGTGCCTTCCTTCATCTTTAAAGCCAGCAGTGTAGGACCTTCCAATCTTTCTCTGAGTCGCTCCCTCTTGTTTCTCTCTCAGAAATACTATTGTGATTACATTGGGCCCACTGGACAACCCAGGATAATCTCCCCATTTCAAGATCCATAACTTATTTGCATCTGCAACATCCCTTTTGTCATGTAAAGCAACGTATTCATGGCACATAATGGATTAAGTTATTGGCATATTTAGGGGGCCATCATTCTGCCAACCACAGTATAATCCAAACAGAAGGCATGGGCATTGTCATCACAAATCGCTTCCTGAAGTTCTCTCTCCCTCCAAGTACCGTCCTTTAGTTGATGTACTGCTATAACATTGTTTTAGCCATTCAGATTCATTGTTTCGCTCATGATCTGCTTCAGGTAGCAAAAATATTTTATGGGAGTCTTCCATCCTTTTTTTCTTTAACCACCAGTTTTGCACAAAGTACTGTTGTTTGAGAAGCAGAAAAGAAAGTAACATTTGAGTAATCTTGTCTGTGCCGGGCACGGGGCCAGGCACTTAATGAGCACTTTCCTTTTTGACCCTCCCAGCAAACCTCTGAGCTCTTCACACTTCTCATGAGACTCAGAGATGCTGAATAACTTGCCTGTTATAAGAATCAGTACTGTGATTAGAGCTCTATCTGTATCTTTATTTTTTCTTAATACTCTAGTTCACACATGTTTATATTTTTAAAATGTGAAAATATAAAAACACAAAGTCATAAAACAGTAACACATTTTTCTGCATATTTTGTAAACTGAGTTGTTTTTACTTACCCTTTTCCTATAACATGAAAAACTCTGTTAGCCCTAATTTTAATTGCTTTGTATTATTTCAAGATGACCACTTTCTTTCCACTACACTGTACTATCTACTCTCAAGTTATCCACTTTTTTTTTAACTTTTATTATTTTTTAAAATGTATTCTTTATTGTTGATACCTCCCATTTTCCCTCTCTTTGTCCCTCCTCTCAGCCCCTACAAACTCTCCAGGTCTTCACTATCCTATTGCTTTTGTCCATGGGCTATATACACACACACACATACACACACACACACACACACACACACACATACACACTGCTATATAAGTTCTTGGTATATAAGTACTGGTATATAAATTGTTCTTGTCCCCATAACCCCACATCATGGCCGTCTGTACCATGCCTCACCACTTGGAGTCTTATTATGTTGGTCAGTACATTAGATTCCACAAATATATGAGAACACGTGACATTTATCTTTCTCAGTTTGGCCTGTTTTAGTTAGCATAATTTTCCAGATCTATTCATGTCCCAAAGGGTAAGAGATCCCTCTTTTTTACAGCTGCATAGTATTTCATTGTATAAATGTACCACAGCTTTTTTATCCATTCATCTACTGATGGGCTGTTTCCAAACCTTAGCTATTATAAATAACTCTGCTATGAACATAGGGGTGCATATGTTCTTTCCAATTGGTGTTTTTTGGTTTTTAGGATATATTCACAGATGTGGGATTGCTGGGTAAAATGGAAGTTCCATTTTTAATATTTTGAGAAAACTTCATACTGTTTTTGATAAAATTTATCTGTAAATCCATCCAGCCTAGAACTTTTGTTAGCTGGAAGTTTTTTAATTACCGCTTCAATTTCATCAGCTGCTATTGGCCTATTCAAGCTTTCTGATTATTCCTAATTGAGTTTTGGAAGATTGTATGTTTCTAGGAATTTGTCCATTTCACCCAGATTGTTCAGTTTGTTTGCATATAATCCTTTGTATTTCTATGATGTCTGTTGTTATATCATCTCTTTCATCTCTACTTATATTTATTTGTTTCTTGATGAGTGTGGTTAGAGTTTCATAAATCTTGTTATCTTTTCAAAGAACCAACTTTTGTATTTATTTTTCTTTTGTACCATTTTCTTCGTCTCTATGTCATTTATTTCTGTTGTGATCTTTATTATTTTCTTCCTTCTACTTCCTTTGGGCTCTTGTTCTCTTTCTAGTTCATTTAGTTGTAGGGTTAGATACTTTAGTAGTCCTTTTTCTTGTTTCTTGAGGTAGTCCTGAAGTGCTATGAACTTTCCTCTCGGGACTGCTTTCACCATGTCCTAACGTTTTGGGTGGTTGTGTGTTCATTTGTTTCCAGGAAGTGTTTTATTTCTTGATCTCATTGGTAACCCATTCATTGTTTAATAACATGCTATTAGCCTGCATGTGTTTGAATGTTTTTGAGTGTTTTTATTTTAGTTGACTTCTAAGTTGATACCGTTGTGATATGAGAAGATTCTTGGTATTATATCAGTCTTCTTGAATTTGTATAGACTTGTTTTGTGCCCTTTTATGTGGTCTATCTTTGAGAATGTTCCATGTGCACTTGAGAAGAATGCATATTCTATTGCTTTGGTGTGGCATATTCTGTAAATATCACTTAGATCCATGTGATCTAGTGTAATACTGAATATAGGAATGTTAATTCATTCCTATATTGAATGCATATATGTTTACAGGGGTTATATTTTCTTGTTGAATCATTGCCTTTAGTATTATGAAGTGGCTTTCTTTGTCTCTTATGATGGTCTTCATTTTGAAGTCTTATTTTGTCAAATGAGAATTGCTACCCTAGCTTTCTTTTTTCATTTCCATTTGCCTGGGAAATTTTTCCCCCATTCCTTCACTCTCAGAATCTGTTGGTGACTGGCTCTGGGCTCCATGTTTGGAGCTATAAGCAATGCACAACTTGTGGCTTCCTCTGCTGGTGCTTAGTGTATTTGAAAAGGACAGATATGTGTAACAAGGTCTGCTTTCCCTAGCCCCAGGCTTTGAATTAGATCAGGCAAGGACTAAAAACCACCAGAGATCCACTTCTGCCTACAGTCTGATTGTTATTCAGTCTCAGCCTCAGGCTATCGACGACAACAAGATGTAGATTCTACAAGGTAGGGTGAGAGATTTTCCAACAGGGTGGGGTAGTTGCTGCCACACAGGCAAAAGCTGCCTGGATAATAAAGGTCTCCCTGAGAAAGATGTCCTCTGCAGCTTGAGGGATGACTCAGCACAGGAAATTGGGGTGGCTGCCTTCCAATCTCTAAACCCAGGGTCCCCAACCTTAGAATTTCCTCACACAGCTTTAGTTCACTTTGCCCTCCCTTTGTCAGAGCCCAAGGTGAGTGACTGTACAAGAAAATGTGGATTGGCCCTTTAAGAGTCTTTCTGCATTTCCAGCTGAATGTCCCTGGCAGGCAGCAACCCTGCTGCTTTTCCCAGCCAGATGTTATGTGGCACCTTTCTCATTTGTGGTGCTCTCTGCTGGGTGGCCCTAGTTCTCAGTGGGAATCCCCTGCAACTGAGATATCCCTCCCTAATTTCATCTGCTGCCTGCGGGACCCCGGCCAGCCCTTTCGCACCTCCACGCTTCCTACAGCCACTATGGGATCTCCACTCCCCGACCTTGGTTATCGGGATTCTCTCTAGCCCGGCTTCAGTTGATTATTCAGGATGGTTTTCTTATATTTCAGCTGTATTCCAGTTTGGTCCTGGGAGAGTGTCATCATAGTTTCCACTTACTCTGCTGCCATTTTGGATTCCTAAAAATAATTGGTTTTGATGAAATTGTTTGATGATTATGAAGAGCTATCTGCCTGAAACGCTACCAAATAAAATGTGTTTTTTAGAGTGTTAGGTCATTGCCTTAGTATTTCTATATTAGAAATTCAACTTTTTTTTTATTATTATTATTTTTTTTTTTTTACTTTTCTTGAGGATACTTAGTTATTGATATGCCGCACAGCAAAAAGAGGGATTAAGCATGATTTCGTGATGTATTTACATGTGATTTATTTATTTATTTATTTAGGTGCCTAAAGGCTTACCTTACTTCTCTGTGGATTTTGGTCTTCAAGGAGGATTTGCTCATGTCATTGAAGATCAACACAAATTCCCTCATTACTTTGGAAAGGTATGCTCACAAATTTAATAACATTCGAGTGTTTATCCATTTAGTAGCACTTTTCTTTTGAAGGGAAGTCAAAACAAAACTTTAGACACAGTATACAGCGAGGTTGGTGAGTACTGTTCCACCCAATTTTTAGAGGTACAGCCTAGCATCTATTAATAACATTAACCCAGAATAGTTGTACAGTCAGGAATGCCCCGTTGGGACCAAAGATTTGTTGGCAGTGTTAACAATGACTGTAGTGTTTTCCTATGGAATCAGCCAGCCTCGTGCTGAGAATGGTAGTTGCTAACATTTACTGAGGCTTTACACTGACACAGGTATAGTTCTGAGCATTCACTTAATTCTCACAACAACATCATTATATAGATATTGTTATTACAATACTTTCATTTTACAGATGAAGAAACTAAGCTTCAGAGAGGTTATATAATTTGCCCAAACATAATTTGCTAATAAATGGCAGAAGCAGGGGTACATGAACTCATGATTGAACTAGAGAGCAAATGGTCTCACCTCCTCATTTATAAGTAAGCACCGTATATTTTAAGAACCGTACATTTTATACATAGTTTCTGGGAAGATACTGGAGTGTAGATCTTTTATGGCCAGTAGGTTCTTTTCATTACTGCAGATTGCCTTCTAGGGATATAGTCTTCCTGTGTGTCTGCCGAGATTCTGGGTGGTGGATAAGCCTGCGTCAGGGATTAGAATAAAAATAACCACTTAGGCAGTCTATTGAAGTCCAGGCAATAATAGCTCTACAAGTGACCCTTCACTCTAGGGTGGCTCCACCTTTCCTCTCAGATCGTCCTCTAATGAGAGGAGCCCTGATGAATTCCCAGGGTTCCCTGGGCTCCCTCCCCACTTTATCTCCCATCAAAGACCATCTTCTACAATGGAGAAGGGACGTGTTAAGAGGAATCTCAACCCCCCAGGTTTGGATTAGAAACGTTTTATGCTTATGTCCTTGAAAGGATTAACCAGCATCTTTGAACTGTTGAGATACATTACAGAAACTTGTTTGAGAATTTTCACAATATTTTTTTCCAGAGTTAACTAGAAAGAAATTTGTTTTCATTGTTGTGAAACAGTCTGTTGTTACTCAGTAATTACAGAATTTTGTCATTGAACATGACAAAATTTACTTTTTTTAAACTTCATTTTATTTAAATTGAAGTAAATTATCATTTATTTTATTTTTTTATAAATCTTAGATTTTTATTTTTTCCATCATCAATTATTCCCTCTATACCTTCTTCCAACCCCCTCCACCCCCCCCCCCCCCCCACTCTCTCACCTACCACAATTGGTTTATAAATATACTGGGTAGCAGAAAGAACATTAGCCTGAAATTCAACTGCAGTTGAACAACCAAGTTAATAATTATTAGATGTTGATTAGTTTTCAAATCAGAGCAGCTAATAAGGATCAAATAAATTAAATTTCACTTTCTTTTCCTCCTTTTGCTGCTGTCTGGTAAATGTGCTAACAGGCCACAGAATGGACAGATTGCTTGGCAGTGAGGCTCCTAAGATTACAGAGTTTGCATAGTTAGAACTAATTGAAAACCAGATTTTTTTTTTTAAGCTTGAAACTAATCTTTATGTAAAATTTGGACATTTTCACTGAAACTACTTAATGCAATATTTATTAGCAGAATAAACAAGTCGTTTCATTCCTGTTTCCAGTATTTATACATACACGTGTCTGTATTTTTCTCATTCTTTGAAAGGAAATCATTGGTGGGATGCTGGATGTAGAGCCTCGACTTTGGAGGAGAGGGGTCCGTGAAAGCTTTGAGGACCAGAGGAAGAAAGCACTGCAGTTTGCTCAGTGGTGGAAACCATTTGACTTCACCAAAAATAAAAAGTGTTGAATCAGACCTTCCAGGATTTATCTCCTCTTCAGATTCCTTCCCGTTCTATTTCCATTGCACCTAACAAACAGCTGACCCTCAGGTCCTCGGGGAGTCGTGCTCTGGGTCTTTGACCAGAGCACATCGCTGGATTGTGTTGCATCCTTCCCACCTGCTCCTGTGGACTTCGTGGCAGGAACCCAGCGTGAGGCCAGCTGTGTCGGGTGACCTGTTCACGTTTCTGTTCTGTGCCTACGTTTGGGGTTGAACTATTCTGTGTACATACGGAAAGACTTTTCTGAAAGATTAGGCAGGAAGTATAACAAACCACTGGTTCAGAAGGAATTGGGTCAACGTCAAGGTTAAGTCTATTGATTGACTTCTTTTGTACTTTTTAAATTAAGAGTTGGCATATTCAGTAAAAATTGGAATTTCTTTTCATAGCGTTTTATTGGAGATCTTTTAATTTTCTACCAGTAGCATATGTATCACTGCTATTCTTTTTATTAAAAGAAAAAGAATATTCCAACTGTAATAAAGAATTGAATTATAGCATGTTCATAATTTGTTTTTATTTCTAGAAATTTTAAATAGTGTCTTTGAATTTTGGTGAGTTTAAAAGTAATTGTTCTAAGTAACACAATTTACAGTTTTTTGGGATTTGTATGAAAGTTAAAAATTGCAGCCAAATGATTGCTTTTATGTTGTGTTGGTTACTACCCTTGGTTCAACTCTTCTTTTGCATAAGAAATAACTCAATACTTAACGCTTCCACCTAAGGCAAAGTAGTTATCTTGCTGACTAAAACAACCTAAAAATAGGTAACATCTATGAAACGATGGTTTTTGAGACCTGGGATATTATCGGGCTAGAAAGTACAGTGTCCCTAAGAGATGGGAAACGACGAGATGAGCCCTGAGACTGCCCCGTCTTACTGTGTTCAGAGCATTCCCTTCTCGTGGGGCCAGGTGAGTGGGGTCTGGGCAGAGCCTATTCAACTAACTGAGTGGAGGAATGGAGCTGTGGGAGTCTGGGGAGATCAAGACAATGGGTCAGGTTACTGGAGAGAGGATTACCGCCCAGAGAGAGAACTCTTGAAGTCTTCAGAAGGTCCCTGCTAGTGTCTGCACTGACCAGTGCACCATGTGCAGAGGCAGAGTTCACTGCCTGGGCCAAGCAGAGCTAACATTTCTCATGTGCAGGAAGGTCAGGACTGACCAGGAATGGGGGAGAGCACACGGAACGGTAGTGTGTAGTGAAGAATCATCTAAAGACTTAACACTGATCTAGTCTTGACAAGTCTTCAAAGCAAGACGCAAAGGGATCAAACTGTTTCTAGCCTGGCTGGAGTGGCTCAATTGGTTGAGTGTCGCACTGAAAAGTTGCCAGTTCGATTCCTGGTCAGGGCTCTTAATGGAAGGCAACCAATTGATATTCTCCCTCCCTCCCTCCCTCCCTCCCTCCCTCCCTCCCTCCCTCCCCCCCTCCCTCCCTCCTTCCCTCCCTCCCTCCTCTCTCTCTCCTTTCCTCTTTTCCCTCTCTCCCTCCTCTAATTATTAAAAAAAGAAGAAGAAGAAACAAACTGTTTTTAAATAACTTAAATGTATCCCAGAACAAAGCTCAAAAATATTTATAGGAATAAAAATATATCCAGTAGTCACAACATACAATTCAGTGTCTGGCATCCAGTAAAAAATGATCAAGCGTACAAAAAAGCACTGAATGCCTGGGTAAATATATGGGCTTTTTATTATTGTCTAAAGTTTTACATATGTCTCCTTTTCCCCCAGTTGACTCCCCCTCTCCTCCCAGCCATTCCCACCCCGGGCAAGCCCCCACCACCCCAGTGTCTGTGTCCGTTGGTTATGCTAATATGCATGCATACAAGTCCTTTGGTTGTATATGGGCTTTTTTTTATTTTATTTCTTTAAAGGATATTTTACTGTTTAAGCAAAAAGCAATTAGTGTGAAGTTTATAACATGTAAAAGCAAAATAAATGGCAATAATAACACAAAGGTGGGAAGGGGGAAATGGAAGTACCTAATTATAAGGTTTTACACTACACTTGAAGCAGTGTGATATAACTTGAATTTAGACTTAATAAACACGATGAACTCTAAAGCAAACCCTAAAATAAAAAAATGGGCACATACAAATTTATAGCAGCCAAGAAAAAAGATAAATTGGGACATAAAATAATCTAATCCAAATGAAGACAAAACAGGTAAGGGGCAATAAAGTACAGATGGAACAAACGGAAAACACAACGTAGATAAATGATAGATTTCAACACAAATGTTATATTCATAACATTTTTTTCATTGCTGCAACCACAAAGGTGGCAGCCTAAAGCAACACACATTACTTAGCTCACCACTTCTGCGGGTCGGAGGTCAGGCACACTGCCTGGGTCCTTTGCTGAGGGTCTCACAGCTGTGTTCAGGGATCGCCAGGGCAGGGGTCTCATCCGGAGGCTGAAATGGGGAAAGGTGCACTCCCTGACTTTCTGTTCTTTGCAGCATTTAGTTCCTTTTGACTAGAACTAAAAGCTTCAAGGTTTTTGTTTATTTATTCATTTTGCCACCTGTTGGCCAGGGGCTGCCCTCTGGTCCTACTCGGCATCAGCACTTTCTTACCACACAGGGTCCCCCAGGGGAGAAGGAGACTCCAGCAAGATGGCCACTGAAGTCTTTCAGGGTGCAAGCACATGATCATACAAAATCATGTTCATCGGTTACTATTTGCTATTGGTCAGAGACATGTCACAGGACCTGTGACACTCAAGGGGGTGGGATCACACAAGGATGCAAGCACCAGGCTCAGAACATAATGGAGACCACCTACGAGTTTGTCCACCAAAAGTACGCCCCTTTCCATTTGAAGGACCTGAAAATTTGCTTTCATTTCTCGGACCTTGTCCTTTGTTGTCCTACATTTTACTTCTGTATCCGAATTCACGGAATGCATTACTGTTACAGCTTTAAATACCTAAATCTATTTCAAAGCGTTTAATGAGAAGAACATCTTCTGTTGATTCAAATGCTTGCTGCTCCCAGCTCTGCATTCCTCTGAGCTGCTCCAGATTCACATTTGGCGTCACCTGCGTAAATGGGCTCAAAGCCAGCCTGATTATTTGTCAGCCTGGCCTGCTCTATTTGGTGCTGTTCCTAATTTGTTAATTTTATTACGTAGTGATGTTGTTGGTTCAGTTTTTGCTTGCTCATTTTTTATAGCTCGGTGATTGTCCGGATTCTTTTTTTTTGTTGTTAAATCATCTTGTTTCTGAGCTTTTGCTTATTGCATTCAAATTTCCTTCAAGTTTCTTAACCTGTTAACCGAGAGGGACTTATAAATACGTCAAACGTAAACAATATTGGGAACGGGTAAGACGTATGAATATGTCCTGGAAATATATGTTGCACCCTGAGAGGGACGTTATATATTTTTTGTAATCTTTATAATTGTTTGTAAAATTTATAATTTTTTAATTCGATGTTTCCATTTTTTTGTTGGTATTCTTTTCTATTTTTTTTGTAATTTTGTATTTTCCTTTGTGCTTTATATATAAATAAAAGGAAAAATATCATTTATTTTAATTAAGTATAAATAGATAAAAATAATAATATGAAATTATGTCCTCCGGGCATGATGTACTGACACGTCCTAGTGAAAGAGTACGCGTCCATTACAGGTTGCATAATTAAAAAAGGAACTCCCCGGTTAACAGGTTAAGAAGCAATTTATAGGAATTTCTTTTGTGTGAGTTGTCTTCAGATCATGATCTTTGTAGTTTGCATGTTTTGTCCCAGTGTATTTCTATATTTACTCCCTCATTCATTGGCTGTCACCGTGTGTGTGCAATTACCAGGATGTTTCTTTTCATCTTGCTCATCCTTGGAGGTCTGGGCTCTACATTATATAAAAACTGGTACCACTTGACTTTCTTCACACTTGAACTTGATCCGTTGTTTTCCAGTTAACCCTATACTGTAGTTTGAGACCTGGATATTTTATATTCTGTACTTTTTTTTTTTTTTTTTTTTTTTGAGACATGATAATTGTGGGGCAAGGTGGAGAGTGGAGGTGTGGTTGAGATGGTTTCTTGTTTTGTGAGAATTACTGATCTCTGAACTCTCTCTCTCAGTTTATGTTATCTAGTTAGGAATCTTTCCCAGGGGCAAGACCTGTGGGGCTTAAGTTATTTCCCCACTGAGTGTCTAGCACCGCACCTTCACTTCAAAAGATCAGTCCCACTGTGTACTTTTTCATAGATTAGCCTGTTTAACTCCAGCCATTTGCACTGTTTTCTCCAGTAGCTACTTATATTTGGAAGCTACAATAGCAATATTGATCCGGTTGCCCAGTTCAAAGCAAATTAACCCAGAATAGTTGTTTTCTTTTCCAGTCTTCATCTTAGTTGTTTTTTCTGTGGGAATGGGCATTGTTGAATGTTACCTGAAACTCCTCTTCTTTCTTCATTGGTAGTCTTGTCTCTATTATCTTATTCTCTAGTTGTTCTTACAGGTATGGGTTCTGGTTCCTTTTTCTTTGTACCCTCCTTAAGTGAATTATCTACCTAAATTCTCCATAAGGTACTTCAGAATCAACATATCCCAAAGAAATCACATTTTACTCTTCTCCAAAATTTTTCTTCCTCCCATAGTTCCAGAAATGGTGAATGAATCGCCCAGCCCATAAACTCGAGAGTTACCTTTTGCATCTCCCACATTTAATCAGCAATCATGTCCCGGACAATACACTCTCTTAACATCTCTCACATAGCCTCTTTGTTTCCATTCAATGTGACCGCTTCATCCCCCTGCTGGATAACTGTAATTGCTGTTTCCCTTCAGCTTTGCTCTCTCTTCCAATAATGTCAGAATTATTTCTCTAAAAGATCACATCACACCTCTCCAAGGGTTCTCTACTGTAGGATGATGTCCTCATTCCTCAACATGAGAGAAACGTTCTTCATAATGTGATTCTATTCTACATTTCTATTGTCACTTCTCCCATTTTATGCCCATTTCACTCCTTCCAGCCAAATCATAAAAAATAAACCAAATGCACCTGCTTGAAGGTACAGAAAAATGCACAAGGCAGTGTTAGTCTAGGACAGTGGTCGGCAAACGCTTTAGTCAACAGAGCCAAATATCAACAGTGCAATGATTGAAATTTCTTTTGAGAGCCGAAAACTGACTTCTGCGCATGGGCCACGAAGTTTCAATTGCACTGTACGTGCGCGTCCGCATGAAGTATTTTGTGGAAGAGCCACACTCCAGGGGCCAAAGAGCCGAATGTGGCTTGTGAGCCATGGTTTATCAACCACTGGTCTAGGAAGGATGAACATCGGAGAAGTCCAAACTGGGTATCACCTCTGAGGTCACTCACTGATTCCAGAAGCCACGCAGCATTACATCTGTAGCATCTTTTCATGTAGGCAGCCACACAGGTCTTCCCAGTTGCATGGGGAGGAGAAATAATGCCTTTTGCTAGGGGAATGGCAAGATATTGGAAGAGCATGCAGAATAAAAAATGTTAGAAACATTTTTGGAAAATACAATTTGTTATGGGAGGTAAATGGAGCTAAAGAGTTCAAAGTCTGCATTGAAGAAGACCAACTACCCACCAGGCTTTGACAAATCAAGGATGTGTGGTGTAATGGTAATTAAACAACTGTAAGAACAGTTAAAGAGGGATAGATGGGGAATATGAAATAACAGAAGAAGGTAGGCAAAGAGAGAGAAAACATAGAACCTAAAGATACCAACAGGAAAGTTTGTCAATCTGTTTAAAAAGATCAAATTTAACCAATTTTCTGTGAAATGGAAAGCTAAGAAGAAGGGTCGTGGTTTCTGCTCTGCAATCTGGTCTTCCATTTCCCGCAGTTCCTTAGTTAAATAAAGGCAGAGTAAAATTGGCAAGTATTTACTGAGTGCCCATTATAAAAAACAAACTGTTTGGCACAGTGAAAATATGAAAAAGAGTGAGATGGGCTTTTTATTCTCAAGGAGGTTAAAGTCTAAGATATTATAAAAAGTTTAATTATGTTAAATATTCAATTAATAATTTTTGCATTTATTTCTTTTTAAAAATTCTTTATTGTTTTAAGTATTACATGAGTCTTCTTTTTTCCTCCATTGACCTCTTCCCCACACCCCCTCCTTCAAACCCTTACCTCCCCTTTCCCCACTGTCGATGTCTATGGGCTTTGTTCATATGCATGCATACAAATCCTTTGGTTGATCTCTTACTTCCTCACTCTCCTATACTCAATTAATATTTGACAAAGGAGGCAAGAGCATACAATTTGACAAAGGAGGCAAGACATTCTCTTCAATAAATGGTGTTGGGAAAATTGTACAGATACATGCAAAAAGTGACACTAGACCACCAACTTACACCATACAAAACAATAAACTCAAAATGGATAAAGGACTTAAATGTAAGGCAGGAAACCATAAAAATCTCAGAAGACTCAAAAGGCAGCAAAATATCAGACATATGTCGTAGCAATATCTTTATCAATTAATATTTTAAAGCAACTGAAGAACTTGCAGACCATGTCAAAAGGATTTCAGAGGGATGAGAGGTAATTCGGGATGGGACAATTTTACGAAACTATGGAATTTACAAGTCAATGGATAAGATTTGATCAGACAGAGTTGTCAGGACATCATGCCTTGGTTGGAACAGTGTGAGAAAAGTGCAAAAGTGGCAAATACACAAACCATGCTTGGAGGATAACAAGTAAATCAAGTGTTTCTCCAAAAGCCATTTGGAGAATTCTTAGGAAGTGAACCCTGAAGGTTTTGGGACAAACTTTGCAAAATCTCAGACTATGTAATTGTGGCTTTTCCCTGTCCGCATTGTGGCATCTGTGCAGTTTAGAAGGATGGTAACCCACTTGAAGTAGGGTCTTAAGAAATTAGTCTGGAAGAGAGTATAAAAAATGAGGGTCATTTTGAAGGCTTTACTGTCATCTTGTTATAATAAGGGCTAGAATGAGTGTTGCAATTTTGATCAAACATTCCACAGTCACATCAATGGAAAGATGAAGGGACAGTGCTTCTAAAGTACCGCAAGGAAGAGATTTATTGTACTCTCTTAGAGATGCTGATATACGCATCTTTGTTGATACATGCAACCTTCTCCCCAATCGGGTAGAAAGGAATTGGAGTCGAAACCGGTTTGGCTCAATGGGTAGAGTGTTGGCTTTTGGACTGAAAGGTCCCAGGTTCGATTCCGGTCAAGGCATGTACTTTGGTTTCAGGCACATCCCCAGTAGGAGGTGTGCAGGAGGCAGCTAATCGATGTTTCTCTCTCATCGATGTTTCTAACTCTCTATCCCTCTTCCTCTCTGTAAAAAATCAATGAAATATATTTAAAAAGAAAAAGAAAGGCATTGGAGAGGCTTCTCTGGTCCCATGGTATGCATAAAGAGCAGCAGTTAAATGAAATGGTATAACTTACGGTTTTTCCTTTTATCGTTTGTATTTTTATATCATTAGAACGGGCCAATTTATAGTACTTGAGAGAGAATCTCTGAGCTAATGACTGCAACACAGCTGTGGAGAGTCCACTTTTGGGCAGAGAAGGTGGTTCCTTCCCTGAGTTTAATATACCCACACACTCCTGGTTTCCTAAATGTCTTGATAAAAGTTGATAAAACTTTGGAGTCTTTCAAATATCACAAACTCTACTAGTAAAAAGGGCATTTCTTTCTTGATGATTTATCTGTATCTCTAGGCTCCAGAATGATCATCCTGGATTTATCTCTGTGAAATATGTGGTAACAGAATTTATAGCATAGTTAATGCTTTTCATCAATCTTATCTTTCACATTAGTCTCGATTCAAACATTTTAATGATAAACAGTAAGACATGCCAACCTTCTTATTAGTTATCTTTTATGTACTGCATATTAAGGCATTGCTCATCATTTACACAGCTGTCATATTTCATTATAAGTAGTGTTATTTGGTGCAGCTTGTGTCAGACTGCCTACTGGATGCTTTATACATGTCAACTATCATAATGAACTCATGTATTTTTGGTTTTTAAATGAGAGTGTGTAGCAACAAAGTAAATGAAACTTGCTTCAGTTTATTTAGATTTCCCCACTAATATCTGATGTCTTAGTTGGAATCATTGTAAAGAGCATGGATTTCTTTTTTTCTTTAGAATGTGTTTCTCTAGGCTTGTTTATCTGCATAGTGTAAGTCAAGTGAGTGAGGAACAAGGCATCATTGAGAAGTATTAAATTATTAGCTGGTATAATTGTTGAGGATTTCTGTGCTGCTATGCAGTGATCACAATATTCAAAGGAGATTTCTAGAAAATAGTTTTCTAGACCTTACTTGAATATTTCAAGCGATTCATCTTTAAACACTGTAAAGAAGATCCAAACGGGCCATGTTGGCAAACCAGTGATCAGGGACTTTGAATGCCAAATGGTAATATATTCTATTAGAAGACAAAATCTGTTTTATCTCAAGGGGTTTACTATAATTAAATCTTATGAACTGTTCTTTGAATTCAAAGACCTGCTCCTAATGAGATTGTTACCTGAAAAGATTTGACATAGCAGTGATGAGAGTCTGCTCATCTAGCTGATCACTAATCTGATCACTTACAGTGTGCATGATTCAGAAGGAGCTAGACATACAGCAGATGATGACGAAAAGACACAAAGACTGATGAACTGACTAGATTGGAGGAGACTAAAAAGATAAAGAAAAAAATAATTAAATACTCTGTGCATCTCCTGATTAATTCCTGGATAAAAAATAAAAAGAAAAAAAAAATGAAAAGAAAAAAAAAGTATACAACTATAAAGGAGCAGTTGGCAAAATTTAATTGGAGCAAATGGCAAAAGTTGAAAGGGATTGTATCTTAGGTACTTGTATTTTATCCATGTTAAGTTTCCTGAGTATAATCATGGCATCGAGTTATGGATGAGAATGCTTTTGTTCTTTGGAGATGTATGCTGCAGTAGTTAGGGATAAAGTGCCAGAGTCTGCAAGTAGTTTCATATGGTTGATGGGGAAATGGATATATAGGAGAAAGCAAATGTTAAAACTGGTAAATCTAAGAGACTATCAAACAGGTATTCAATGTAGTAGTATTCTTACAAAACTTGAATGTGTGAAATTTTTTAAAATAAAAAGTTTGGAAATGCTCATACAAATCATAGAAAAATTAAATTGGTTTCCAGTTATTAAGCATATCATACCCAATTCTCATTTTTATAATAAATACTAGAGGCCCAGTGCATGAATTTGTGCATGGATGAGGTATGGCCCACCCATCCTGATAGGGACTGATTGGGGCCAGGCCAGCAGGAGGTGGGGATGTGGGAGGTTGGCTGGGCCAGCTGGCCCTGCCCCAATGGGAGGGTAATGGGAATGGGGCTGGCTGGGGGGAGGGATTGTATGCTGTTGGCTGGCCAGCCCTGCCTCCAATAGAGGTGGGAGGGCCCCAATTGGGCTGGTTGGCCACCATAGTGTGTGTCATAGTGACTGGTCATTCTGGATATTCTGGTTATTCCAGTCGTCCCGTAGTTCCGGATGCTCAGCTTTTATATATAGAGATTTTAATGCCATCTTTACTATTTGGATGAAATTCATAATAATAAAACCTACTTAAACATAAAATCTTAAAAATTGATAGAATTCCCTGTTGTAACATAAAAGGGAGCAAATGATCAAGTTCTTCAATGATTTAATTTTTGAGTACAGCTGCTGTTAGGATAATGACCTCTGATAGGTTTCCAGAATTTCCCCTAAGGGGAGGGAGTGCCCCTGTTGTGAATAACTGAGCTATCTATTTGCTGCTGCAGTAGGATACTACCCTGGGCCATCACTGCGATAAACCATGACCACGTGTGCTTACTAGTGGGTGGGAAGACCCAGGAGACTGCGATCTGTATGCACTACTTTGCCGGAAGGTCTTGCGTTTTGGCTCCACTGGGAAGGAGAGTAAGTGGGTGCCTGAGTTACAAGGGCAAGTAATGGAGGGTGTCCATTTCCCCACTTGGTTCCCATAGATTACATTTAAGTTCCATGGAGGATTAACATTCTATGTGAAGTCGAAGAAAGTTTTTTTAAAAAAAGGGTTTCTAGGGGAGAAGTAGGCACCGATGTGTAATTTGTAAATTGATATGTTTACAACTCTGCTGAATGCAGTTTTTTTAGTCTCCCTTCATTTTTTTCAATTTTTTTTTTTTTTAATTTATACAAAGGAGGGAGTTTTCCCCACGCCCCTGGATGAAATTTAGGCAGGCTCCTAGTCTTCCTGAGTAGTGTGAGGTAATGTTACCTAACAGTAGGTAACTCTGAGTTGCCCTGATTCCATGGTTCAAAATGCTCAGCTTGATGTATTAGAACACTCTTCATTCCAAGGAACAGACTTCCTACTCTCTATGTGGGGTGGACCCCGACCCTCTGTGGAAGAGCGTGTGGTTGACTTCTTAATCTTTTCCTTCCCTCCTTTCTGGCCACTCTTATTACTGACAGCAGCTCCAGATGGAGTTGGAATGCTGGGTGGGAGGAGAGGGAGACCAGAGAGTTGCACCAAGCCTTAAGGTAACTTCGGGCTCCCTGGGGCTGGCACATGTGGGCCATTGACTAACCTGTGGCTGCCATTTCGAGGGTCCCCAGCTGTGCTATGCTGACTGCCCTGTGATGGCCTCCCTTTCATTGTCACTTGCTCTCAACCCTAGTTTTTGGCAGGCTCCAGTCTGGCTAATCTGCCACGGGGGCCACCTATGGTTCATGGAAAACATTCATGAGTCCTTGGACGCATAAAGTTGAGGAGGGCAGGGCAGCCCCAGCACAACTTACCTCTACTTTGCTCTGACATTGGACACCAGCTGGTCACGTTGTAGTGGAGAAGCCATTAGATTTCTTAGGCGTGAGATTTTAGTCCATGGCTTCTTCCAGACTTTAGAAGCTACTGACAAGCTTTCCCAGTGACCACTCTGAAAGTCGTCTCTGCAGACCAGAGGGGAGGAAGCAGAGCTGTGTTAGAAGGAAGCAGGACTGTGTTAGAAAGAAGCGGAGCTGTGTCTTTGCCCCGCCCCTTTGGGGAGTGGGTGGTCCTCACAGTACTCAGTTGCTCTCTCCAAATATTTTCACACCTTCTCTCTATTACACTCCTCTTCCTTGATTCTCTTACATCCTTGACATGACTTCAGAGTTGTCCAGCCTCCTTTCGAAGCCTGCACCTTAGAACAAATCACTGTGGAATTTTACGTCTGTTCTATGATGGAGCCTCAGTGGAAGCTCTCAGTGTAACATGCCACTCTCTTAGGTTCCCGGATGGGCAAGGGGGCTACAGGGGGTGGGTTAAATTTAAATTCAACTTTGGATTTCACCACTAGCTTTGTGATCTTGGACAAGTTACCTAACCTGTTTGCAAAATAAAGGTAATGTTTTAATAGGAGTGCTGTAGGAAGTAGACCATTTAGACTGGGGCATAGTAAGTGCTTAATAACATCATTATTACCCTGCCCATGCCCACATACAACAAAGTGCTGCTCTGTTGCCTTCTGAGCCAGCAGATTTGGGAACATTATAACAAGTTATTTTTCCGGAAATGTGTATCAGCGTTTTTATGGGAGGCCACCCAGGGCAACGATGAAGTTCCCTCTGTGGCTCCGTGGGCAGCAGACACCAAT
Source organism: Pipistrellus kuhlii (assembly GCF_014108245.1). Classification (NCBI taxonomy): domain Eukaryota; kingdom Metazoa; phylum Chordata; class Mammalia; order Chiroptera; family Vespertilionidae; genus Pipistrellus; species Pipistrellus kuhlii. Next base: position 58,499,954 of record NW_023425595.1, on the reverse strand, counting down.
CAGGGGCCGGAGCAGTAGACATGATAAGCTGGATTGTGAGTATCTGTGAGACTCCCCTGGAGGCGCCCCAGTATAACCTGGAGCAGCTCAGCAGGAACAGAAGCCCTGCACGACCTTTCTGTGGGAATGACAGTGAGTTTGTTATGACTGATAACGAGCCCATCAGCCAAGTGTCCCACAGGAAAGAGCAGAGCTTAGCAGGTGTACCTTTAAAATTTTTTATTAAATTTGCCCTGACTGCTTTGGCTCAGTGGATAGAGCGTCGGTCAGCGGACTGAAAAGTCCCAGGTTCGATTCTGGTCAAGGGCATGTATGTACCTTGGTTGCAGGCACATCCCTAGTCGGAGGTGTGCAAGAGGCAGCTGGTCAAGTTTCTGACTCTCTCCCTCTCCCTTCGTCTCTGTAAAAATCAATAAAATACATTTAAAATTTTTTAAAATTAAATTTATTGGAGTGACATTGGTTAATAAGATTATATGTTTCGAGTGTGCAATTCTATAATACATCACCTGTGTATTGTATTGTGTTCACACCCACAGTCAAGTCTCCTTCTGTCACCACTTATCCTCCCTTTGCTCTCTCCTACCTCCCCTTACCTCCCTTTCCCGCTGGTAACCACCAAACTGTTGTCTGTGTCTATTAGCTTTTGTTTGTTTTGTTTACTTGTTGCTTTCTGTTTTATATCCCACATATGAGTGAAATCTGTGGTTCTTAATTTTTTTTTTTATATGACTCATGTCCCTTAGCATTACCCCCAATTTGTTAAGGCCTGGAATTATATTCATTTTGTTAACAGACAAAAATTGAAATAGTTAGAATGTGTTAGCTGCAACTAGAATACCCAAGGGAAGTAAAACTTAATTTTCTCATATAACAGCAAGCCTGGGAGTAGATAACGACTTGTGTTGGTCAGCTGACTCCAAGTTCTCATGGCCCACTCTATAATTTTTTCAGCCTTCCATCCCGATCACAAAATGCTTTCTGCCTGTGCTGGCACCAGCCAGTTGAAGGCACCCTGAGGCTCACATATGACCCAGCTCACAGAGCCCAGGAGGCGGCACCCTGAAGCTGAGCAGTGCACACTTTGCACACTTATCCTGTTGGGAGTGTGCAGGGCTCACACTCAAGTTCTCATCTCTTTTGACTCCAGAGACCACGTGTTCCCTCTGTTATACATATTATTGGGGGTGGTGGGCCAGCCAGGAGGAGCAAGCACAGTTCTTAACCCTAGAAAAGCAAGTTCTGTTACCAAGTCTCAGCCTAGAACCTGAAAGGAGTTTGTATTTGAAAGGTACAGAGTGGGCCGGGGTCGCACACCTAGGACACGAGGCCGTAATGTATCAAAGGAACTTTTATTCCAAGCATCTGGGTGCAATCGGGCTGAATCCGAAAAAAAAGGAGTCAGCCTCGACTGAAGGGGAAAAGGCTTTGATCAGCTATTGCTGGCTGCAGGCAGTTTCTGCTGACATAAGGGTCCAGTCTGTCCTTGGTTCCTCCTATGGCAGGTGTCTTCTGGTTATCTGAACTATGCTGTGCTCAAGGCTGCAAACTTTCTGCAAGACATCTGCTAAGCACAGTGAGTTTCCTCTGCCCCATTTTATTTCTCTTTAACCCTTTCAGTATTACCTTGGGATCTTCCGATTTGGAAGTGAAAATAATCACACCCACGCTTTTCCTGTGATGCAGGTGCTGTGAGTACACACACATTTCCCAGCAGCCTTCAGAGCTGAACGCCAGGGCTGTAACGCAGGTGTGAGTGCTCAGGTGAATTCCTAGACTCTCCAAGTTCACGACCACCGCGACGGCTGCTCAATCCCAGGTGGTTGTTCAGAGACAAAGTCTAGAGAATGTCCCATGTTTGGTTTTCCAACAGTGGCAAATGCTAGGATTTTAGGTTTGCACCCTTCATATAAACATCTTTGGCCGAAGACTATTGAACCTTGCATGCACCCTTGACCGGAAGCGTGCACTGTGCTGTGTTCTTACTTAGTTATTACATTTCCTGCTTTGCTACCTAAATCTTTCATCGTTTGACTTCCATGTTTGACAAACTAGTTTACACGTTGCTAAACAGCACTCGTCTTTCAAAGCGAGGACCAGACAATCAGTAGCCTGGCATTTTAATGGGATACTTGCCTGCCTGTGCATTTCGGCAGCAATGCAGCAAAGCCGACAAAAGATGACAGTTTGATCTGCCTCCAGGCATCCCCTTCCCTCCCACTGCATGAGGATGGTGGCAGGTGTGCAGGATGAGGACAATGCCGTTCATTTCTCCTCTGCTGCTCCTTCCCCGCCGCTGCTCAGCTCACTCCATGGCTCTCTCTCCTCTCAGCAGGGTGGTGGTGCTTGTCAGCAGAGCGCCTGCTATCCCGATACAGCTGCCATTAGGAGATGAGATCATAACACCCAGATTGCCCCCTTCTCCCTCTCTGTTCGGTGTCTCCCACACCTGACAGGCGGGAGCTGGGCGCTGGGTCAGGGCTGCTCTTGGGCACCTGGGCCTGGGAACGCTGCCCTCTCTCAGGGCGTGGAGCTGAGGAGAGGAATTCACTGGCTGCCTCTGTCAACCGGGGAAAACCGTCCAACGGAACTGTTGATCCAAAAGGGCTGAACAGAGAGGGGAAATCTAGGTGGGAGACAATGGGTCGGAAAACCAGGGAGCCCAGGTAAATGCTAGAATTGGAAGCAAACGGTGGGGGCCAGATACAGAAATGACTGGGGTCTTGCTGTGATAGGTCACATGACAGCAGCAGCAAGATGCATTTCCTGTCCTCAGAAAAGCTTAGGTAACAAAACTCTGGGGAGGGAGGGTATGTACGGGAGGGGGGGGGGGCATTGGTATATGTACAAAAATAATAACTTAATAAAAAAATATATATATAAAAAGAAAAAAAATTAAAATAAATAAATAAAAATAACATGCAATGCCACAAAAAAAAAAAAAAAAAAAAAAAGCTTAGGTAACAAGAGAACTACAATACGGGTGGTAGAATAGAGGTGCGCACCATGGATCGCGAAGGAAATGCAGCTATCCGCAGTAGGTAGGAGCCAACGGAAGGTTAGAGACCAGGTATCAGGGAAGAAGGTATGGGTGCTGAGCCTTGAAGATGAATGGCATTTAAATAAGCAGGGGATAAGGGAGAACATTCCAGAAAGGGACAACCTAGTGCAAACTCATCAAGTTGTCATATCACAGGTAGAGATGACAAAGATTTCAGAATCACTGTAACCCAAGGTGAGAATGGAGGGGACCCAGGAAATGATGCTGGTGGATGGGAAGGAGCCAGGACTTACACGGACATTCTGTCCATACTCACACGTTAGGGTTTGATCTGTGGGTCCTGGGGATTACTGAAGACTTTAAGGTGGCACAGAGAGATGATCAGATTTATTGTTTATAAATACCATGGAGGGTGCCTCAGAAGGACCTAACACGAGAGAAGGGAGACTTGTTTATAGGCATTTGCAAAAGAGGAAAGGACATGGACCAAGGAAGTGGCGGTAGCAGGTAAAGCTATATTTGAGAAATGTTTTGGAACTAGAATTTTGGAAATGGGTCATAGATGGCTATCAGATTTGGGATGGGTGGAGGGGACACAGGAGGAGGAACAGTTTATCTCCCCAAGAGGCTGCTTCCAAAAGCAGAGGAGACCCCAGGGCAGTGAAAACCCTGGAGGTAAGTCTGCCTGTCAGCAATTCACAGAGAGGAGTTGAATTCAGGGCCTGAATGCGGTTAACCAAAGTGAGGTGAGTCAACTCTGGAGTCATAATGACCAGCTGGATGACTGCCATGAAAATGCTATATTGTGTATTAGAAAGTTGCTTAGACAGTATATCTTAAAAGTTCTCATCACAAGAAAAAAACTTGTGACTGTTACGTGATGGGTATTAACTAAACTTGTGGTGATCCTTTTCCTATATGTACCTAGTATATCAAATCATTATGCCATAAACCTTAAACATATACAACATTACATGTCATCTCAATAAAACTGGAAAAAGTCAATACAAAATATAAAGGCCAAGGACAAAGCCATAGTGTTTTCAGTTTTGTCCTAAGTACCTGAGAGTAAGTGAAGGGTTGCCAAGCATTGTCAGATCTGACAGTAGCGGTCTTGAACAGAGCATTTACACAGAGGGTCCATTTTGGGTTGGGGAGAGGTGAAGAAGTCAAAATAGTGACCACTCCATTTTTCTAGAGACTCGACTATGAAGGGAAAGAGGAAAAGATGTGTCATAGCTGGGTGAGATAGGAGATTGGTTATTATCTTTAAGAGATGACAAGCCTGAAGCTCCGAGGGGTTGTAATTTGCCCAGTGTTAACACTGGTCAGTAGCACAGCCAGCCACAGTGAAATTCCTGGTCCTCAGATGCTGAATTCAGATTCCCTTCAGCTTGCCCACCTGAGTAACTGAAGGATCACCCACTACAGTGACATGATCATAATCAGTGTAAATGTGGCATTCCGTCCAGAATTTTAAGCATTATAGTGCAGAGGGTGGTAGGGAAAGGGAGAATTGTTTTCCCTGTTGATCTGAACTTGTGAAATATGGACAGGAAAACTTCATTTTAAGCCTCATTTGGCATGTTTCCTTGGCTGGGTAAGAATGTTCCGGCAAACAAATCCTGTTTTCCTCCTTAGCTATGCCCTGACAGCTCTGTGCTCCTGTTGTGATTTCAATTCGTGACCCGGCCAAGGATGATAAAAAGTAAATTGCATTCCCAAGTATATTCATAGCACAGGCCAGTCACTTAGCTGCCTCATATACTCCATCACTTGGAAGCTTGCCTCAGATGGGACCTTACTCCTTGATTAAAGAAGTGCATTTTAGTCGGTGTTTTCTTTGGAAATGAGAGCAACTGTCCTTGCAGTGACATGCAGGCTGTGGGAGTCAGGACAGCCACCTGCACGGATAAAGATTACATAAGGCTCCTGCTTCTGTGTGAAGAGGAACTTCATGTGCAGATGTGATGACACCAGGTTCTGTTCTGAACCCAGGCACTGGGAATGGGTGACCGCTCTGGCCTCCTCACCGGGGACCTGGAGTCCTGGAAGTGGCAGTAGAGGCAGTGATTGGAGAGAAAGTTCACTTGGGAAGATGGTATCCATCTAAGCCAATAGAGTTCATTCACACATCTTGTGAATGAGCCTGGCCTAAACAAGGACTTTTGTCATAATTACTCAATCCCAAATACTATATTTTCTGGGGTATAAAATGACCCCTAATTTTACAGTTAAAACATAGGTTTAGGCCTATATTCACTGTATAAGACTACCCCCCACTTCCGAGGCAACACCAGTTCTTTTTTTAATAGACCGCGTCTCTGACTCTGGCCAATCTGAGCAGGCTTTTTACTAGAACACAGTGTACATGTTCTGTACCCGAAGCTACACTGTGTTCTAGTAAAAACCTGCTCAGATTGGCCAGAGTCAGAGAGGCGGTCTATTAAAAAAAGAACTGGTGTTGCCTCGGAAGTGGGGGGTAGTCTTATACAGCGAATATAGGCCTAAACCTATGTTTTAACTGTAAAATTAGGGGGTCATCTTATACGCCGGAAAATACGGTATTCCTCAAGCAGCCAATTTGCCTCCTTCTTGTGAGAAGTAGCAGATTAAGGAATGATATTTCTTGAAATATTATAGATGCTGTTTATTTTAAAAAATAGATATATTTTTATTGATTTTTAAAGAGAGAGAAAGGGCGGAGGATAGAGAGACAGAAACATAGTCATCATTGATCAACTGCTTCTCACACGCCTTCTACTGGATGGAGTCTGCAACCCAGACATGTGCTCTGACTGAGAATTGAACTGTGACCTTTTGGTTCCTGGATAAGCTTCTTAAGAGTAGGAATTGTGTTTTATACTTATTTCCTAATAATCCTATATAATAAAGAATTAATATGCAAATTACCCCTCATGCCCTCACAATATGGCTGCCTACAACCAGGCTGGCAAGGGGAGCAGTTGGGGGTGACCAGGCTGGTGTGGGGGGGGGGGCAGTTAGGGGGAACCAAGCTGGCAGGCAAGTGAGCAATTAGGAGCCAGCAGTCCAGGATCATGAGAGGGATGTCTGATTACCAGTTTAGGCCCAATCCTGGGGCCCAATCGAGGGGTCCTGGAAAGGGGATCTTCCCCATGCATGAATTTTGTGCACTGGGCCTCTAGTTATATATATTTGCTATATCCCATCTACACTAATAAAAGAGAAGCATGCAAATTAACCATCACTCCGCTATACCCACCAGCCCATCAGAGTGAGTATGTAAATTAACCCAACAAAGATGGTGGTTAATTTGCATACATAGACTGGGAGTGAAGACTAAAGATAGCATAGAAGGAAGAGGGAGGGAAAGTGGAAAGCATAGGCAAGGGTGGCGGCTGCAGGAGGGAAATCTCGGTTCGGGGTGTTGGGAGTGCGGGCCGGTGGCGGAAGGGAAAGTACATGGCAGCAGCAATGGCAGTTGGGGGAAGGAAAGCAGAGGCATCAGAGGCAGGAGGGAAAGTGTGGGGGCGGGAGAGGTGGTGGCGGTGGGAGGGAAGCCGGCCAGAATCCCTGTTCTTTCAGGAATCTTTCTGCAATGGGCCTCTAGTAGATTAATAAATGTTATGAGCTAATACTTATTCCTTATTTAACTATAGTGATGCCAGCAAATAACTGCTGATTGATTTTATCCCAATCTAGGTTTCCTTAGCAACTTAACTGCAATTTTTAAGTCGAACTAATGCCCACTTAATCAAAGAACCAGTACGAACAAACTTCAGTAAAAGCTACCTGCAGGCGTTGCGTGCTGAAAAGCTATGCTGAATGTGATGCATCTAGGAAAAACAACAAAAATGTGACTGTTTCCTTCAACATTTTCTTCTTTTTTGGGGGCCTGCTAATTGTATTTACTATCTAGTTACATCTTATCATAGGTACAACTAAAAGATAGCTATGAGTTTTATTTATTTTATATCCAGTTATTAAATGACTTTATGAAATAAAAGCTTAGCCATGGTAAGATTTTCTTCTCTCCTCCTGCATCCTGAAGTTCAGTCTCGCCTGTCTCAACAAGTTGCTCCCCAACCCTTTTGTTCCTACATTTTAGGAGGACCTGAATCTAATATTAAAAAGCCCTATGTGGGCGTCCTTCAGGGTTTGGCATTTTTTATGCGAGCAGAACTTTTCTTGAACCAGAAGCCCTTCTCCTGTTCTCAGCTTTGTGAAAAATATTCCCATCTACAGTCTCAGCGGCCAGCCCTCCAGCCTGACCCAGGCTCTGGCCGAGTAAACAAAGCTCGAGGTCCCAGGCCAATGAGGCAAGAAGATCCTGTCAGAGAAGGCGCTTGGCTGCTGGTGAAGGGAAAGAGCCCCAGAATTCTTCCTAACTTCACGGCTGTATGAAAACTAACCTCAAAATCTTCCTAAGCTGCAAATCCAGACAAGGAATACAACTCACTCACACATCCACACATCTTACTGTGCAATGTGGCTTGCATCCCTATTTTCATTCATTGCTAGGAAATGTAGGAAGGCTATATCTTTGAAACAGTGGCAGATTTTGCCATTTTAATGAACAAATCCAAAGACAATACTGAAATCTCAGCCTGGTAAACAGGGCACGGAGCCTAACACTGTATCTGGCACATAATCAGTGATCATGAAACACTTGTCATTTGTGTTTCCTATTTCCCCCATGCCACCCAACCAGATTTGTTTTTTATTTAGTTATTTTTCTTTTTATTTAGTTATTTTTAAATATATTTTATTGATTTTTACAAAGAGAGGGATAGAGAGTTAGGAACATCGATGAGAAAGAAACATCGATCAGCTGCCTCCTGCACATCCCGCACTGGGGATGTGCCAGCAACCAAGGTACATGCCCTTGACCAGAATCGAACCTGGGACCCTTCAGTACACAGGCTGATGCTCTATCCACTGAGCCAAATGGGCCAGGGCCAGGTTTGTTTTTTAAATTTGCTGCATACAAAGAGACAAAGGGTATGCAGCTTTTTAAAAAGTATGTTTTTATTGATTTCAGAGAGAGAAATTTTGATGAGAGAGATACATTAATCAACTACCTCCTGCACACCCGCTGCTAGGCATGTGCCCTGACTGGGAATCAAGCCTGCGACCTCCTGGTGGGATGAAGCTCAACCAGCTGAGCCTTGCTGGCAGGGCACCTGGCCAGACTTTTAACTTGGAAAGAAATGAATGCACTTGAGCATCAGTCATGGCTTTCATGACTCCTTATTCAAATTTAGTTTTTGGAGGCTCTACTTAGCCAGAAAGTATCAAAGGAGAAAAACAATGGATGTACCTTTCCCTCTGTCTATAAAATTAGTTCATAAATAAGTTCAAGTTGGTTACTCACATACAGCAGAGGTAGAAAGGGATTTTTAATACTAAGGCTCCATTTCTGGCCTCTTTTTTCTTCCCTGTTCTCTAAGGGAGATCATGAATATCATAAAGGACTTCTGGACCCCTGGTGACTAACAAAATGAAGCTGAGAAAACGAGTCCTCCCTGTTGGAATGAACAGTCAAGGTTCTTTTCCAAACGCAATAGGCTGTTAACGGGGACATATGTTATCGCCTCCTAATTTCAGCTCAAGCCTCAGAGCTGAAGATGACAGGGGAGGTTCGCTCATACTTCCTAAGAAGAGATGTCAGACTCGCCCACACAGGGCCTGCAGACAGACGGAGGAGCCACGGCCCTTGCTCACCTCTGGTCCAAAGAGGAGGCGAGGAGTGTCAATAAGATTCCCTGAAGGAATCTGGAAGAGTGAAGAATCCTTTGTCTTTTGTCCTCTTTCTCCCCTTCCAGCCAAGTGAGAGAAGATTCTAAGGAGATGGCTCCTAGAGATTAGGACTTGCAAGAGGGAAATACTGGGAATCACAAGAAGGGACCTGGGTGTCTCCCTCACTTGCTGAGAAGCTTACTGAGCTGTGGGAATTCCTGGGTCCGTCCTGGGGTGGCTGCAGATTTGGAAGGTGCTGACGTGGGTCCCCATGAATTTGAGGGTGCACCTGAACCAGAGACCAGCTCTGTTTTTGGAGAAGCAGCAGATGTACCCCCGGGAGAGGTCCAGCTTCCCATGTGGGTCACTCAGCGACCAGAACCGGACAGCCCTGGCCACGCAGATCCCGGCTCCTCTTCCCCTAGCCCCCTGTGCCTGCCCCTGTCCTGGGAAGAGCCCGCAGCATCAGAACTTGGTGTGGCCCAGGAAAGAGGGTGACCAAAGCCAGGAGCAAAGCCGAAGAGCAGCCTCTGAGCCATTCCCCTCCCTTCGGTGGGTCCCAACCCTCAGAGGCAGACCCCAGTTTACTGGGATGGGAACAAGGGACGATAGGAAGAGAGATTTAAGTTTGATGGAGGTGGACCTGCCATTTTCATACCTGAAAATGAACCAGATTAGAGAGCTGTGCGCTCTACCCGATCATAGAGACAGGAGGGCGATCGGACAGCAGATGGATGGCAGCAGTGAGAGGAAGCCTTTTTTTCAGGAACCCTTCAAGTTCAGTCTGCTTAACACACCGGTCACACGGAAAGTGAATGGCGAGAGCTTAGCGGAGCCCTTGGGTGGAAGCGGGATGTGGTTGTACCGGTGTAAGCCCGGGCAGCTAGAGAAGGAGACTCTCCTGTTTACGGGGCAGAGCCGCTCTTCATTAGCAGCTTTGTTAATATGTCAGCAGTCTTATGTAGTTAACTAGTTGCACCTACTAGTTGCGAGTTACCAAATGTGGCCTCTTTCCTTCTTTCTTTTTTTTTTTTTTTTTTTTTTTTTGTCTTTTTCCTTCTTTCTTAATTAAAAAGCCCTCAGCCATGAGACCAGGTCGTACTTAATCTCATGCAACAAGTCTTGGCTGTAGGATTAACTTCTTGGCAGTGAGAGTTAGTGGAACTTATTGGAAGGAGATTCTAGAAAAGCTTTTGTCATGTGAGAATTTTCCCCAGGACTTCAAAGTTAGAAGTAAAAAGGCCCGCCTACACCCATAGTCTAAGTCCAGAGCGCTGCCCAAATGGACCGCAGCCGTTTATCCATGTAGCTTACTGATAAAAATCCTAGTTCAGAGAATTGGCCTAGCATTGCCTCTCTGTTCCTGCAACTGCCTTCCCCCCCCCCCCCCCCCCCATTTCCTACTGCTGGAGCTTCACATACAGAGAGACCTGCCAGCAAGAGGCTGCCTGGCAGCGGTGTGATGCAGTTACCTGATAAGGTTGTGTTTTCTCCCCTCAGGACTTGCAGGGTCTATAGAGAAGCAATGGTGGGGGGAGGCATTGGTCCCTGCAGTGGAGGGAGAAGGGCCTCTGGTAAAGTTCGGATGGGTGGAGGGGGGGTGGGGAGGAAGGGTACTGGCAGGTTATCCCCTAATTGGGTCTTTGCCTAAATAGCAGGCCTGCTGACTCACCTCTGAGTGGCCACAGCAGGGGACAGAGAATGAAGGGCATCGCCTTGGGGGAAAGAACTGCCAGACCAAGATGGGGCCACAGCTGGTCCTCTCCATGGAGGCCAATAGAATGATTCCCAGGGGCTGCTGGCGTCCAAACTGTGGCCGCATCGCCCTGATGACACTGAGGCCTAGAGTCGCGCCTGGGAGAGGACAGGGCAGGGAAGGCTGCGGGGACCACCAGCCCACAGGGAGCCCATAGGAGCAGGGACTCTGGATACAAGCCGAGACCTCGAGACCTCGCTCTGTCGAGGGTGGAGATGTCTGTTTTCTCCCTTCCCCTTGCCGGCTCTGCCTGGGAGGAGGGGGGTAAGGAGGTGTGAGAGAGGCAGGCACGCCTCATCCTCCCGCACAAGCTGCTAGGACCAGAAGGCGAGCTTGAATTAGGCCTGGGGAGGGGACGAAGTAGGGGAAGAGCTTTGAATCATATGAAATAGAAGTTTAAAAACGAAAATAACTGATTCCTAGCCATTTTCCCAAGACAGTTTTGAAACCCAAAGGTGACTAAAATGTTATGGAACCTGGTCAAGAGGAAAGAGCCTAGTCAAGATGGTAGGTGGGGCCTCCTACCCTGGGTGGCAATTTTGGGGGAAAAGGGTTTCTCTTTATATCCCAGCTATGAGACTCCTCAATAAACCGGTTGTAGCATTTGTTGTTCAGCTGCATGAGAAGCACCCTGATTTTCAGGTAAAAGCCACTCTCTTCTCTAGCTGATCTTATAAATAACTACAGGCCCAGTGCACAAAATTCGTGCATGGAGGGTTCCCTCAGCCCATTCTGCACCCTTTCCAATCCGGGACCCCTTGGGGGATGTCCGACTGCTGGTTTAGGCCCGATCCTGGCAGTTAGACATCCATCTCACAATCCTGGACCACTGGTTCCTAATTGCTTGCCTAGCCTGCCTTCCTAGTTACCCCTAACTACCCCCCCCCCCATCAGCCTAATTGCCCCCAACTTTCCCCCTGCCAGCCTAGTCTCCCCTTACTGCCCCAGTGACGGACTGGTCACCTCTTACTGCCCCCCCTCACCCCCTGCAGCCAGGTTGCCCTTCATGGCCCCATTGCCAGCCTGGTTGCCCCACACATCCTGCTTGTTCAGTTGTTTGGTCATCCCTCACTAACCCCCTGCCAGCCTGGTCATAGGCAGCCATCTTATTAGGGCGTGAGGGTCAATTTGCATATCACCTCTTTATTATATAGGATTGCTAATGTGTGACAAGCTCTACTTTTGGGGGGACAGTCTTAAGAAGGTGCTCATTAGCAGTTGATATTTAATGTGAGTGCTTCTAGTGTAACTTCAGTTACAACTATTTTTACCTAATGAGCCTTGGAAGGCTGTAATGAAGCAACACACCCCTGTGGTCCCCATGTGTTTCCTGTGGCAGAGAAAAACAGGAGCCTTGACGCTGAGGCACGCTCCGCAAAGACATAACACAAACGTGGCTGTAGGTCTTATTTAACCCCAGTAAAGAATTAGCAGTTTCAAAAACGATGAATTTTTGAGAACTAGTTAGGCTGGAAGCTGGGGGCAGGTCCCACAGTCAAATATGTGAAGTGACGTCTTCCCTTCTCGCTCTCTTCTCCCGGCCAGTCTAGAGCCCACCTCTTTTTTATTAGGCCAGCTCTTCTCACTTCCTCAACCTGTCAGCCCTCACCTAACACAGCGTTCTTTCCCCTTGCTCAGAGGAATCATAGGTGCAGCAGGTAGCTGCTAAGGCAGACATCTACGGGGCTCTCACTGAAAGAGGTCCTTCAAATTCCTGGTATTTGAAGAGCATACAGGTCACTTGAACTAGATCTTGTTCTGCAAAGTGACACTTGGCTGCCTCAACCTACTTATGCAAATTTAAGTCAGCTGGACCAGCTCATGCTGGGAGTCTCTGTCCGTTCTGTGGGTTTGGAGGGAGGTGGTCACCTGCATGGGCGGCGGATCTAAGAAGGCCTTCCCGAATCCTGAGTGGTGGGAGAAAGTGCCCCAGTGACTGAGTACTGCAGTTAGGGCCGCCCTGACCCGGTCCCAGTGCATGGAATTGCTGGCCCTGCTTCTCCCTGGGCTGTGCTGTGAGGGTAATCTCTGAGCCCAAGCCTGAGTCCTGCCAGGGCTGTGCGGGGGTTAACCTGGCACGCTGTGGGGAGGGGCCCATGGGACTCCGCCGGCCTTTGTGTGAGCAGAACTGAGAAAGGCACAAGGAGAAAGCAGCTTATTCTTCCACACGGCTGCCTGGAAGCAGATGCAGGGCGGCTTTCTCCTCTACTTCTGAGTGACGTCTTGGGTAACCCCGTAGCTTTATCTCGCCATTGGCACGTATAATGGATACTTCCATTTTTTCAGGTATTGAAAGCGCAGGCTGGTCTAATATATAACTTTCAGCCTCATCCCATTCAGAGTTCCTTCCCTCTTCAAGCTCAGCCTCTCCGATGGGGAACCTGCAGGAGGAAGGAGGTCATGGGGATGCTGTTGTAGTCACGCCCTTTCCCTGCTCACCTCGCTGAGCTGCCTCTGGCTCCACCACCGCTGGGGCAGGAGAGGAAAGACAGGTAAGGGGCAAAGCAACACACACACAAAAACCCTCTTGTGACGTGGGATCAGGTTCCTCTGGGAATGTCAGACATCCCGAAGCTGACCTTTCCCTGCAATTCCCCAAAGATGGTTCAGGGGCTCTTCAGAGAATCCCCTTCAGGGGCTTTCTTTCGAGTGGGTCTCCAGTCCAGGTCCTGCCCTTCAGAATGTCTGCTGTCTGCCCCACACAGACTTCCATTTGGGGGTCAAGATGGTCCTCCTGGCTGGTATTTTTTCCAAAATGACCAAAGCCCACCTATCTTTCAGAGGGTCTACATCTTGGGAAGTACCGACGAACCATGGAAGCACAGGCCATTCCTGAAGCAGCCCTGGTTCTTTGCTTTGTCATTCAAGATGGGTCCAGTGAGCTTCTCACTCTTAGAATAGCTTTGTCCCTGCCTCCTCTAAGTTCCAGGAGAAATATGTCATCATCCCAGTGAAGCCCTAAATGAATCCTCTACATATAGCCGCTAGTTCTACCATGAAGGGTCCCTCTTGTGTATTGGATCACATCTGCTGGGCTGGGTTGTAGAGATCATCCTAATGGGTTGTGCAAACATTGGCACTTCTCTTTGGAATTGCGGGCACTTGATATTCTTTGTTCTTAGCTTTGTAATACTGGCTGTGACTGAGAACACAGAAGTTCCTTTTTTTTTTTTTTTTTAAATATATTTTATTGATTTTTTACAGAGAGGAAGAGAGAGGGATAGAGAGTTAGAAACATCGATGAGAGAGAATCATCGATCAGCTGCCTCTTGCACACTCCCTACTGGGGATGTGCTTGCAACCAAGGTACATGCCCTTGACTGGAATCGAACCTGGGACCTTTCAGTCCACAGTAAGATGACATTAAAAATGAAACTGATTTCGGCTCCATTTTTAATGTCATCTTACACTAAGATGCATTGGCAGGAATCAACAGCAATTCTTGCCTACCCTCTTCACACTTCCCAGTGTGCCCCACCAGAGGACACATCTGTGCTTTTGTGGCACCGATATTAGGAAGGTGCATCAGTATCTGGCCATCTAGTCGCTCTGCGCGTTGCTGATGTACCACCATCGCGCAGGGTCCCTGTGGTCCAAGCCTCTCACCCAGTGCTGGGAATCTTTGTGACGTCATGAACCCCGGCGGTCCAGTGGCTTCCTGGGAGGTTCCCAGTCTCTGTGGGTGCTGAATGTGTGAAATGTGTGCCATGCTCCCGTCCCCGTTCCTGAGGAATGTGCCCCTTCTGCTGCCGCCTTCCTCTTGCTCCGAGTGTCTCCACATGACCTCCTCAGCAGGCCAGGCTGGAAGGAAACAAAGCAGAAGGCCCCGTTTTCTTTGAAAAGCAGAGAAGGGGAAGTTTTAGACAGAACCAGACATAAATTAGCATCGCAACACATTGTTCTGCCTCATATAGATGAGAATATGTTTTAATGGGGAAGAAATACAGGGAGCTGGCTATATGAGCATAACAAGGGGGCCGAATTTAACTTTAGGGTGGGTTTAGGGTATCAGAGTGTCCCAGGCAAATGGACTGTGTAATTTTCCTTGGCTACTGTAACAAATGATCACAAACTTGGTGGCTTAAAACAACAGAAATTGCCCTAGCCAGTTTGGCTCAGATAGAGCGTCGGCCTGCAGGCAGAAGGGTCCCAGGTTTGATTCAGATCAAGGGCACATACCGTATTTTTCGGACCATAAGACGCACTTTTTTCCCCCCAGAAGTGGGGGGGGAAAGTCCCTGCGTCTTATGGTCCAAATATAGCCTACACATATACTTTTAAAAAAAAGTTTTTTTACTTGCCCGGCTCTGTGTGGTCTCTGTGTGCTTGCCCGGCTCTAAAATGGTTCTAAATGCTGCTGTTTACTTTACAGGGTTGATTACATGTGTTTATGACTGTGATGTTGGGTTTTAATGCACATAAAATATTTTAGGACACTATTTGTTTCAGAATCTTTTTTTCTTCATTTCCCTTCTCTAAAAACTGGTGCGTCTTATGGTCCGGAGCGTCTTATGGTCCGAAAAATACGGTACCTCGTTTGGAGGCTCCTCCCCAGCCTGGGCCCTGGTCAGGGCTCCTGCAGGAGGCAACCAATCAAAGTGTTTATCTCACATCAACATTTCTCTCTGTCTTTCACTCTCTCTAAAAGTCAATGGAAAAACACCTTTGGATGAGGATTAAAACAAAAAACAACAACAACAATAATAAAAAAAAACACAATAGAAATGTATTATCTCATAGTTATGGAGGCCAAAAGCCTGAAATCAAAGTCCTTGCCTTCAGCGCACGCTCTCCACAGGTCCTAGGGGAGATTTCCTTGTTCTTTTCCAGCCTGTGTTGGCTGGATCACTCTAGTCTCTGCTTCTGTCTTCACATCATCCTCTCTCCTCCTTCTTCGCCTCTTATTAGGACATTGTCATTGGGTTTAGGGCTCACCCAGGTAATCCAGGATGATCTCAAGATCCTTAACAGAATTATATCTGCAAGACCCTTTCCCCATATGAGGACACATTCACAGGTTCCAGGGGTTGGGGCGTGGACATGTGTTTTGGGGACACCATTCAACCCCCCACAGGGCCCAACAGTACGAAGTCCCTGAGGTTTCTCCTCTGAACTCTCAGAGCAGCTCATTTCTGTGTCACTGCTCACCATGCTCTGTGATGTTTGCATCATTGTCTTTGGTTTGGGAGATGTTTTCTGCCTCCAGAGCAGGCATGGGTGGAAGGCAAGGACTTTGTCTCTGCTAAGGAGACACCACCCTCTCCCCCTAGAGTCCAGCTCAGTGTGTGCACTCAAAGCACCAACCTCAGCTGCAAATTCAGCATCATGTCTGCTCCAACTATTGGGGGACGAAGTAAGGAAATGACAATTCTTGAAACTAAAATTAATAAATCACCATAATGAATTAGATGGCCTCTCTGTAGAAATTTCTTTCGGGGGGAAAGGGGTGGAATAATTCTGGTGAGTGCTTCTGATAAGATCAGGAAGCTGCTTAGTTCCCACCTGGAACCCCAGATGCTTCCCCCCAAAAAGGGCAGGCATCAGCTTCGAGTGTAACTAATGAAT
Source organism: Pipistrellus kuhlii (assembly GCF_014108245.1). Taxonomy (NCBI): domain Eukaryota; kingdom Metazoa; phylum Chordata; class Mammalia; order Chiroptera; family Vespertilionidae; genus Pipistrellus; species Pipistrellus kuhlii. Next base: position 58,483,911 of record NW_023425595.1, on the reverse strand, counting down.
GAGAGGCTGTCATCTTGGAAAGGGTGACATGTCTCTCTTGGGGGTCTGTAATAACGGAAGTCTCTGGTGGCTATTTAGAGATATTAAGAAGCTCTTGGGATGCATTTGCAGTTGCTAATCTGTCATTGTCAGGGGCTCAGAGACATGGTGACTGCGGTCGTGTTAAAGCTGCACCACTGAGTGGAATTGGGATAAAACCCAAACATCATCGTAGCTCAGTCTGTGATGGCATGCGTACCACAGCCCTTATGGTGACATGTCAGTTTCCCAGGTAATTTGACAGCTGGAGGTGAGGTGACAGGGGTGCGGGAGGGCTGTGCCCTGCACGCTATCCATGAGTGTGCCAGTCACCAGTAAGAGCTGCCTTCTGTCTAAATTAAATCGGCCCTCTTGGCAGTGACTTGTGACTGTGGATAGCAGCAGTCCATTCACAGAGTGCGACCGATCCTACAGCGAACAGATAAAATGATGCGAACTTGCCGGGCTTGAGGTGAGATCCTCCTCTCCAGGTTGTCCCTCTCTCACTTACCACTATGGTTTGCTGTTAGGGAGTGATTGGGCAGCAAGGCTCAAGGGGCTGGGGGTGAAAGGGGTTGGGAATAGTGGCCCATAGGCAGGATCTAGCTTTGACAATGGACTTGGCTGCTGAGCAAAGAGTTAAGTGGGGAGGGAGCAAAGAGAAGGGTGAGGGAAAGCAGGCACAAGATTTTATGCGGAAGGATGCTTGGGTAAGGTGTCTAATGTTGCCCTCTTTTAAAAGCACGGAGAGCATCTGCAAATAAATCAGACCGGAGACAATAATTCAGCACAGATGCCAGACTCTCAGATAAGCATCGATGGCAGCACCGTCCAGAGTTCTCTTCAATTTTCTTTAAGATGCCGGGATGCCTGAGACCCACGGGGCCCGAGTAACAATAAGGAAAATGCTCTTGGATTGATAGTTGCGCATCATCTACTTAAAAAGCCTCGGGAGAAATGCAAAGAGGAGGAAACCTCGCTTGGCTCAATCACAGATGCTGCTTTTAAGCAGATGCACATTCAATTGCAGACTTTGTTTTTCCTCCAATTAGTCTCCAAATGAGTAACTCGCAGTTTCCATTTGCATGGTTCGTTTTGTTTCCTAATGAGGTAAAAAGATTATTTCTTGGTTCAAAGAAAGTCTTTTCAAGGACAGCAGACTGCTAGTGTTTAATCCTTTAAAAATGAAAAACTTTTCCTTTTAGTAGCAAAAACAACATTTTGAACTGAGATTCCCAGGTATTTGCTTTTTCCCCTACCAGCCTCGGGGTGTGGATGGTGTCATGTTCCTCTCAGGAAATGGTGGGGAAACTAAAGGTTCCCTCTCTGGTTACATCTGACCCAAGGGCTGTCAACCCAGGGGCCTGTGAGCTGATCTGTGAGGTGGTCTGTGAGGGGGTCTGTGAGGGTGTCTGTGAGGTGGTCTGTGAGGGGGTCTGTGAGGGGGTCTGTGAGGGTGTCTGTGAGGTGGTCTGAGAGGGGGACTGTGAGGGTGTCTGTGAGGTGGTCTGAGAGGGGGACTGTGAGGGGGTCTGTGAGATGGTCTGTGAGGGGGTTCGTGAGGTGGTCTGTGAGGGGGTCTGTGAGGGTGTCTGTGAGGTGGTCTGTGAGGGGGTCTGTGAGGGGGTCCTGTGAGCTGGCCTGTGAGGGGGTCTGTGAGGAGGTCTGTGAGGGGGTCTGTGAGGTGGCCTGTGAGGGTGTCTGTGAGGGGGCCTGTGAGCTGGTCTGTGAGGGGGTCTGTGAGGTGGCCTGTGAGGGGGTCCGTGAGGTGGCCTGTGAGGTGGCCCGTGAGGTGGTCTGTGAGGTGGTCTGTGAGGTAGACTGTAAGGTGTCCTGTGACTTTTTTTTTTTAAGTTGTTCTATAGGAAAAGTCTGTATAGGTGATTAGCTCTCACCTGTTTGGCACCTGATTCTCTTACTAGACAGAGCCCCAGAGGCATGCTTATGGGCTGGCTAAATGAATATTAACACAACCCACCAGGCCACCGTTATTGTTTCTGTACACCAATGAGAAAGTCAAGACTGCAGAGGTGACTTGTCAGTGTCATCAGGCCTTGTCCTCTGGGAAGTGACTCAGACAGGACTAGATAGATCCCAAAGCAGCCCCTGGCTTGTGGGAACTACAGGGCCCCAGGCAGAAGCTGGAAGTGGATTTGTGCTTCAGGTCCCAAAGGCTAAGCACACTCTGAGCTCCGGTCAAACTGGATGCTCTCCCGCACCTGTCAGAGGCCACCTCAAATATATCTTTGAAACCCTGCTTGTACTTTTGTTATGATGGCACCCTCTGCTGTGTGTTAGGGTTATTCATGTACACCTCTCTCCTATCAGTTAATTCCCTGGAGAGATGAGGTCATATCGTGTTTGTATTCGTCACCCTTAAAGCACTTAGCACAGTGCCTTGCATATGCTCACGAGAAATCATAGGCCTGTATTCTGAAGCCTCACCTCCGCTCTAATCCAGAGCTGTGTTTCTCACTCAGAAGACTGAGTGCTTGGCAGATCCTCTTGTCACTGAAGAATATGGATGTCAAGCAATTCCCTCCCCCATCCCCTTTAAAAATAAATGGGAAAACCTAAGATAGAATATATAAATATAAATCTAGATACTCATGTAAACAAGTTTATAAATGCGAGCCATTATAACGATTGACCGTTGGTGTTTTGGAGGTGTTGGTTGGTCACACGTGTTGATGAACCAACTTCCTGCTCTGATTGGCTTCCTCGTGTTGCTTTCTTTGCTGCAGCTCTTTAGCATGCAAGTGGATGCCTGGCTCCTGGTTTGTCAAATAAGTAAGTGCAAGAGGACGAAACAGAAAACGCACTCCCTTCCAGCCCTACCTACAGTAGTCTGACACCAAGCTTGTACGAGCCAGCCATCCACTCCTGCTCACCAGGCTGTACACCAAGCAGCCAGCTGGCTGGGGCAGGTCACCCGTTTCTCGAGCTTGCCTGTCTCTTGGCAGAAAGCCCGGTGTACCCACGGCTGCGCCGGCATCATCAGAGGGCCTGACACTGTGTTCCATCCCGGTGACCTGATGCTCGGGTGCAGGCCTGCGCTCTGCCGCGAGGGCCGAATTCTCTGTCCTTTGCTCTGCTCTGGGGAGCTCTGTGTTTCAGGGGTGGCATAGCAGTGCTGCAGAGTGAGCTTCTCTTTGTTTTTCCAGACAGCAGCCTCCCTTCCCGGGCCACCCAGGATGCCAGGCTGGCAAATATCCTTACCGTAGTCACATGATAACTCTAGAGTTCAGATGGAAAGCGTCATTAGCCCTTGAGAGGTAGTTTCCATGACACATATGCCTCAGGGCCTGTAAGGGACAATCTGGCTTTGCAGATCCCCGTCATGTAGTTTATGGGCCTTTGTTGTGCTTGTCATGGAGAGAAGAAAAGTCCCTGTGAAGTTCCATAATGAGTCTGAATGACTCATAGTCCTGCCTCACTATTGGAAAGCAGTTTTATAGACTTTTGTCTGGTCCTAACCTTCAACTTCAAATGCAGCAAGCCTGTCACCACCAGGGAAGCAGTTTGCATCTGAGGATTCCGTGTGATGTTGAATCTACAGCTGCCAGGCCGGTAAGAGGCTGTGAACGGGAGTCATGAGATGCCAGCTTCAGCACGTGCAGAGGCCACCGCGCAGCCGAGGTGAGGCCTGGCCTGTGGGTCAGTGAGGGTGGGGTGTGAGGCAGTGAGGGTGGGGTGTGGGTCAGTGAGGGTGGGGTGTGAGGCAGTGAGGGTGGGGTGTGAGGCAGTGAGGGTGGGGTGTGGGGCAGTGAGGATGGGGTGTGGGTCAGTGAGGGTGGGATGTGAGGCAGTGAGGGTTGGGTGTGGGTCAGTGAGGGTGGGGTGTGAGGCAGTGAGGATGGGGTGTGGGGCAGTGAGGATGGGGTGTGAGTCAGTGAGGGTGGGGTGTGAAGCAGTGAGGGTGGGGTGTGGGTCAGTGAGGGTGGGGTGTGAGGCAGTGAGGGTGGGGTGTGGGTCAGTGAGGGTGGGGTGTGAGGCAGTGAGGGTGGGGTGTGAGGCAGTGAGGGTGGGATGTGAGGCAGTGAGGGTGGGGTGTGGGGCAGTGAGGATGGGATGTGAGGCAGTGAGGGTGGGGTGTGGGGCAGTGAGGCCTGGCCTGTGGGTCAGTGAGGGTGGGGTGTGAGGCAGTGAGGGTGGGGTGTGGGGCAGTGAGGGTGGGGTGTGAGGCAGTGAGGGTGGGGTGTGAGGCAGTGAGGGTGGGGTGTGGGGCAGTGAGGATGGGGTGTGGGTCAGTGAGGGTGGGATGTGAGGCAGTGAGGGTTGGGTGTGGGTCAGTGAGGGTGGGGTGTGAGGCAGTGAGGATGGGGTGTGAGGCAGTGAGGATGGGGTGTGAGTCAGTGAGGGTGGGGTGTGAAGCAGTGAGGGTGGGGTGTGGGTCAGTGAGGGTGGGGTGTGAGGCAGTGAGGGTGGGGTGTGGGTCAGTGAGGGTGGGGTGTGAGGCAGTGAGGGTGGGGTGTGAGGCAGTGAGGGTGGGGTGTGAGGCAGTGAGGGTGGGGTGTGGGGCAGTGAGGATGGGATGTGAGGCAGTGAGGGTGGGGTGTGGGGCAGTGAGGCCTGGCCTGTGGGTCAGTGAGGGTGGGGTGTGAGGCAGTGAGGGTGGGGTGTGGGTCAGTGAGGGTGGGGTGTGAGGCAGTGAGGGTGGGGTGTGAGGCAGTGAGGGTGGGGTGTGGGGCAGTGAGGATGGGGTGTGGGTCAGTGAGGGTGGGATGTGAGGCAGTGAGGGTTGGGTGTGGGTCAGTGAGGGTGGGGTGTGAGGCAGTGAGGATGGGGTGTGAGGCAGTGAGGATGGGGTGTGAGGCAGTGAGGGTGGGGTTTGGGGCAGTGAGGATGGGGTGTGAGGCAGTGAGGGTGGGGTGTGAGGCAGTGAGGGTGGGGTGTGGGTCAGTGAGGGTGGGGTGTGAGGCAGTGAGGGTGGGGTGTGGGTCAGTGAGGGTGGGGTGTGGGTCAGTGAGGGTGGGGTGTGAGGCAGTGAGGGTGGGGTGTGAGGCAGTGAGGGTGGGGTGTGAGGCAGTGAGGGTGGGGTGTGGGGCAGTGAGGATGGGATGTGAGGCAGTGAGGGTGGGGTGTGGGGCAGTGAGGATGGGGTGTGGGGCAGTGAGGGTGGGGTGTGAGGCAGTGAGGGTGGGATGTGAGGCAGTGAGGGTTGGGTGTGGGGCAGTGAGGGTGGGGTGTGGGGCAGTGAGGGTGGGGTGTGAGGCAGTGAGGGTTGGGTGTGGGGCAGTGAGGGTGGGGTGTGGGGCAGTGAGGATGGGGTGTGGGGCAGTGAGGGTGGGGTGTGGGCAGTGAGGATGGGGTGTGAGGCAGGAAGGGGAAGAGTCCAGGTCTGCCTCTCAGGACTTCCCCGCCCCATACCTAGACCTAGAGCTGGTGTATTTTCCTTTCCTCCCCCAAACTTTACCACAAGTGTGGTTGAATACCCCAGTGAACAATTAATTAAAGGGAATTTGGAAAACTGTGCCTTTAAAAGCTAATAACTATAATTCTTATTTCAAAATTAGTGCATGCTCATTTTAGGACAATTATACAAATAGATAAACAAAAAGAAAAACATTAAAGTCAAATTATTCCACTACTCATAGAAACCTTATTAGCATATTATTTAGATCTTTTCGCTATGTACAAACACATAATTTCTTTTTAAAAATATAGGGTGATACTATCCATACAGTTTAGAAACCCGTTTCACTTGATGTATGATGAACACGGTCCCTATTATTTTGAATCATAAAAAAATGTTTATGCTCTAGCCAGTTTGGCTCAGTGGATAGAGTATAGGCCTGTGGGCTGAAGAGACTCAGGTTCAGTTCGGGTCAAGGTCAAGTACCTTGGTTGCAGGCTCCTTCCTGGCCCGAGCCCTGGTCATGGCTCCTGCAGGAGGCAACCAATCAATATGTTTCTTTCACATTGATATTTCTCTCTGTCTTTCTCTCTTTTTTTCTCTCTTTAAAAATCAATGGAAAAATATTTTCAGGTGAGGATTAAAAAAAAAAGAAAAGATGTTTATGAATACACGACTATTCTATTCTTGGGAATGTATCACTCCATATTTTGGATACATTCTATTATTAAACACTTAGATTATTTTAAATTTACATGCAAGTAATAAAAATTACTATTTAAAAGCTTTCCCAATTTGACAATAGTAAGATAATTTTTATTTAAATTTATTTAAAACCATAAAGTTGGTCCCAGCAAGTTTGCTCAGTGATTAGAGTGTTGGCCTACAGGCTGAAAAGCTGCTGGTCAGATTCTGGTCCGGGACACATACCTCAGTTGCCTTGCAGGCTTGATTGCCACCCCTTTCTCCCTTCCACGTGTGTAGGAGGCAACCAATCGATCTGTGTCTCTCTCATAGATGTTTCTCTTTCTCTATCTCTCCCTCATCCTTCCACCGTCTCTTCAAAAAATCAATGAAAAAAGTATCATTGTATGAGAATTAACAACAAAAAATAATATATAAATAAATAAGTAAAACCAGAAGGTTGGATAGTTTTTCATGTGTGTGTGTGTGTGTGTGTGTGTTTTAACCATTTAAACTTTTCATTTGTAATTTCTCCATTTACTAGATCTATATTAATGTATTTTAATGATAGCTAAAAAAATTATGCTTTAATCAGGATATAGGTATTATATTTAGACATACACACACATACACACATGTATTGCAGTTGTATGTCCTATCTGTTATAAATATTGCAATTTGTACATTGGTTTTATTTTATTTCTGGGATATTTTAAAAATAAACGGTTGAAAAATTTAAAATTATTTAAAATTATCAATCTATCTTTTTCCAGCTTTATTAAAATATAATTGATAAATAAAATTATAAGATATTTTTTAGGTTGTTTTCCTTTTGTGAAATACTTGGAAAGACTTCTTCAATCAAGATTATTTAAATATTAACCTATTCTTTTTTCTTAGTTCTTTGAAGTTTGCTTTATTTTACATTTAATTACATTTGGATTTATTTTGATATGGTATGAGGTAGGGCTTTTACTGCATTGCTTCATAGATGCTCCAATACTATTAATTGCATAATTCAGAATTCTCCACATTATTTGAAATTCCACATGTACTCCTACTGCATTTTTTATATGTATGTTTCCATTTGACTGGACTGTGTAGAGTTAGTTGGTTGGCTGTTGCTGAGTACTGTGATAAGTTGAAGAGAGGAAACAATAAGTTTAGGTCAGTTAATTACCAATTGAAGATACCAGATGAATCTGTAGGCCTCCTAGACAGTTTTTAAAGGTCTCCTCCATCTCCTAAATTCTGATAAAGACCAGGCCCCACACCTAGTTGTAAAATTGGCATAATTTCACAGATGGCTGAATCTGCAGCCTCACAAAATCGCTTGCTCCCAAGTCAGAGCTCTCGTAAGGAGACCCTGGGATTAGGGCCGGGTTCTCCTGGGCAGATGCGCCTCAGAACTATTCCCCCCAGGTTTCTCTGAAACCCCTGGGCCTGCAGAGATGGTCATTTGCCTTCGCAGAAAGAAGATTTCAGCCTTCCTTTGCTCCCAACGGCCAGGTGTGAACTAAAGCAGATGCCAGGCCAGAAACTTAATAGCTTATTAAACTCTAGCTTCAGAGAAGTAACATGGACTTTGAAATCAGAGGGGCATGGGTTCGACACTTCACTGTGCTACTACCATGTGACCTGGACAAGTTACTTATTCCCATGAGCCTCGGTTTTATCATCTGTAAAATAAGAATCGTAATAGCCATTTCACAGTATTACAGTGAAGCTAATGATCATTATTATCAAAGGAAGATGGAGATAGGATAAGCTCCATCCCCAGGCATTAACATAGCCAGCAGAGGTCTATGTGGTCTTTCAGAGTCCATATTTTTAAATGTGGCTCTTTTTTTTGTTATTACCTGTAGAAGTAACATTTACTTGTTAAAATCTCTGAAAACTATTGAAAGAAATTATCCAACATATTTAGCAACCAGCACCGTGATTGGCCTTCTCACTGAAGCAGTGCTTGCAAGGTAGAAAGCTGAGTTATTTGTCTAGCCCTGACCGGGTTACTTTATTTATTTTATTTTATTTTATTTTATTTTATTTTATTTTATTTTATTTTATTTTATTTTATTTTACAGAAAGGAAGGGAATGAGGTAGAGAACTGGAAACATTGATGAGAGAGAGAAACAGCTGCCTAATCTTGCCTCCTGCACCCCTTTCCCCCCTACCCCACCCCCACCCCCCACTGGGGATGTGCCCACAATCAAGGTACATGCCCTTGACCAGAATCGAACCTGGGACCTTTCAGTCTGCAGGCCGACGCCCTATCCACTGAGCCAAACCGGTTTCTGCTGTCTGGGTATTTTTACCATGTTGGCCAAGGCACTATACCTCTCTCTGCCAAGGGGGCGCTGGCTTCCACAGGAGGAAAGAGCAGCTTCCCACCTGGTCACAGAGGGCAGGCCTCTAGTGGTCTTACCTCCCTACAGGCCTGGGGGCAGGTTCTCCCAGAGTGTTTCAGTAGCTGGTCCAGGAAGAACAGATTCCCTCTCACATAGTTAGAACCCATTCGAGGTGTCGCGGGGAACATTATAGACAGGTCTTTCTGCATTAATTTTCTGGCAGTCAGGTGCAGTGATTTCTTTCCTTTCCTTTTTCCTTTTTCTTCTTTCTTTTTTTTTTTTTTTTTTTTTTTTTTGCCTTATTGGTATGCATGCAGGATGTCTCCTATTTAATTCTGCTGGAAGTATCTGATCTCAGAGGACACATGCTCTGACCCTGCATTGTCTGCCTCTGAATGGGGATCTTTGATGGTTTCAAAAGGCAATTTAATCTGAGGTTGTTCCAGAATTTTAAAGCATAAAAACCCAACAAGTACAGATATGCATGGAAGAGGCATTCTGAAAGTGAACTCCTGTTTACACGAAAGAGGTGGGAAGAGACTGTTGCTGCCAAGGGGATTGTGGTTCCAGGGGGTGAATGGGCACATTTTCGGGGGGGGGTAAGACCTACCTCACCTCCCAATCATGTTGACTTGAGCACAGAACCAGCCTGAAGAGCCTGAGTAGCTATATTCTAGAACATTCTCCAAAGCAAATTGTCCCTTGCCTGCATTTATGGCCTCTCTAGCACCAATGCTCTGTAGAACTTAACCCGCACACACTCTATTAACCTGTTCTTCCCTCATGCTCATATCACTCTGCCCTTAATGTTTTTCTTTGTCTCACCAAATCCTCCCTAACCTTCGAGCTGCCGCTTCTCAGACAGTCCCATGGGGCTGCCCAAGCCCTTTACACAAGGTTGGAGCCTGTGTTTTGCATGCCCTGGCCATGCCACTTCCCTCTGGGACAGAACGTCATACACACACACACACACACACACACACACACACACACACACACACACTTTCCTAGCTCAGCAGGAAACATCTAAAATATTCGTGCGCTAGGGAAGAGCTCACTGGAGATTATGCCTCGTTGTGAAGCAAGATTAGGAGCTAAGCTCACTTTTTTTAAATATATTTTATTGATATTTTTACAGAGAGAAAAGGAGAGGGATAGAGAGTTAGAAACATCAATGGGAAAGAATCATTGACCAGCTGCCTCTTGCACACCTCCCACTGGGGATGTGCCCGCAACCTAGGTACATGCCCTTGACCGGAATCAAACCCGGGATCTTTCAGTCCGCAGGCCGACGCTCTACCACTGAACCACACCGGTTTTGGCTAAGCTCACTTTTGTTAACCAGAGGTACCCAGTCACCTGGCCACCCGAGTGTCTTGATGGGAAGGAGCATGTCCCGGGGACTCCTTTGTCCACAAAACACGAGCCTCTGCGAGGGAGGGCCCTCCTGGGCAGCTCCCGAGGCTTGTCTTGTAACCTCTTGTTAATAACAGGGCCACCCAGCTCACCACAGCAGACATCCTGAGGATTTGCCCAATTGGAATGGGCTTTAGTGCCCATGTTACCTCCACCCTCTTCAGTCTGCAAAGGGCAAGCTCGGGCGCCTGGCTGAGAAGACAGGCCGGTGGTCGGGCCAGAGAACCTGCACTTCCCTGGGCTCCATCTTGCTGTCCCCTTGGTCCATCCTCAATCCCATGTTTCCGGCTGGATGGCCTGTGCCTCCAGGGGACCGGATGGTGCGCTGGGGTGTAGGAAGCGGTTATAGGGTTAAGCCTCGGACTGACCTGCTGGCAAAGTCACCAACAAGTCCCAGCTTAGAGGGCACAGTCATGGTAAGATATCCTTTTGTTTTTTAATGGCCGAGTAGTATCCATTGTGTAAATGTACCACAGCATTTTTTTACCCACTCATCTACTGATGGGCACTTGGGCTATTAAGTAAATAAGACTGTAAATAACACACGTGTGCATATATTTCTTTGAATTAGGGTTTCTGGTTTCTTTAGCTATATTACCAGAAGTGGAGTCACTGGGTCTTAAGGCAGTTCCACTTATAAGTTTTTGAGGTAATTCCATATTGCTTTCTACAGTGGTTCTACCAATTTGCGTTCCCACCAGCAATGCACAAGGTTTCCCTTTTCTTTACATCCTCACAAACTTGCTGTATGTTGACTTATTGCTGATAGCTATTCTGACAAGGTGTGAGATGATATTTCCTTGTGGTTTTAATTTGCATTTCCCTGATGATTAATGACATAGAGCATTAATCTTTTTCAATTAGTCTTCTGGTCATCTGTATGTCTTCTTTTGGAGAAGGGTCTATTCAGACAGATTCTTTATTCATTTTTTAATTGAATTGTTCATTTCTTTGGTGTTGAGTTGTATAAGTTCTTTAAACATTTTGGATATGAAGCCCTTATCAGATGTATCATGACAAATATGTTCTCCCATTTAATGGGCTGTCTTTTCATTTTGTTTATGGTTTTCTTTGCTGTGCAAAAACTTTTTAGTTTGATGCAGTCCCATTTGTTTATTTTTTCTTTTGTTTCCCGTGCCAGGGTGATATATCAGAAAAAAAAATATTGCTAAGATATTTTCCTGCCTATTTTCTTCTAGGATGTTTATGGCTTTGAATCTTATATTTAATTGTTTAATCCATTTTTAAAGCTTATTCTGTGTATGGTGTAAGAAGGTGATCTAGAATCATTTATTTTTTTGCATGTATCTGTCCTCTTTTTCCAACACCATTTACTGAATAAACTGTCTTTACTCCATTTTATGCTCGTGTCTTCTTTGTCAAATGTTAATTGACCATAAAGGTATGGGTTTATTTCTGAGCTTTCTTTTCTGTTTTAGTGACCTGTATGTCTGTTTGTATGCCAGTACCATGCTGTTTTGATTATTATGGCCTGGTAGTATAGTTTGACATCAGATAGCGTGATTTATCCAACTTTTTCTTCTTTCTCAAGATTGCTATGGCTTTCAGGATCTATATTCATTTTTGGAATATTTTTTGTAGTTCTGTGAAATACACCATTAGTATCTTGATTGGAATTGCATTGAATCCATAGATTGCTTTAGGTAGTATGAACATTTTAATGATGTTAATTCTCCCTATTTGTGAGCATGATATATGCTCCCACTTATTTGTATCTTCTAGTACAAATATCTTTTACATTCTTTGTTAAATTTATTTCTAAGTGTTTCTTTTTTCTGATGTCATTGTAAATGGAATTGTTTTCTTAGTTTCCCTTGCTAATATTGGTGTATAAAAATGCAACTGATTTCTGGATATTTATTTTGTATCTTCCTACTTTACTGAATTAATTTATCAGTTCTAGCAGTTTCCTGGTGAACTCCTTAGGGTTCTCTACCTACAGTATCATATTATCTGTTCAAATTAACTCAACTTTTTAGCTCAGAAAGAGCCATTTTGAGTTTCAAAGCAGAAATGATTGGATTTGTGTTAAACCCCAATTTTTTTTTTCAATTAGTGAAAGTGGGATGTTTGAAACTGAGCAAATTCCAATTATAAGAAAAATAACTTTATATCCATGCTATATCTAATTATGTTAGAATTTACATTCCTTAAAATGTTTACTTCACGTATGCATGTTTATACCAGCTGTGTATCCAGTAAATGGGTTTTGGTCTGGTCTTTGCTGCAGGTGCTCAGAGGACTCTGTGGCACTAAAGGGGAGAACCAGGTCAGACTGCGGTTCAAAGAGAATGCCGAGATTAAGACAGGATTTGGCTTTTCTTTATCCCGAGGCTTTGGAAAAAGAGAGAGAAAACACTTCTTATGGATTTAGAAACATGAGGCAGAGAATTTTTCCCCCTCAGATATCTTTGCTGTATTTACCTGTCTTTAAGGAAACCTATTATACAAATAAATAAATAAATAAATAAATAAATAAATAAAAATAAAAAAATAAATTTCAGACTGTAATAGGAAACAACAGAAGAAACAGAGCTCATTATCTGAATTAGAAAATAGTTCTTGATAGTACAAAAGCAGGTGTTTTTTTTTTTTTCTTTCCTTAAATTCTTGTTTATAGATCATTAGCCACTTGACAAAAGAGATGGGGAGGAGTCAAATGAAAAGTTAAAGCACTGCTGAAACTGGTTTGGCTCAGTGGATAGAGCGTCGGCCTGCGGACTGAAAGGTCCCGGGTTCGATTCTGGTCAAGGGCATGTACATTGGTTGTGGGCACATCCCCGGGTGGAGGTGTGCAAGAGGCAGCTGGTGGATGTTTCTCTCTCACCGACGTTTCTAGCTCTCTATCTCCCTTCCTCTCTGTAAAAAAAAAAAAAAAAAAAAAAAAAAAAAAAAAAAAAAAAAAAAAAAAAAATCAATAAAATACCATTTAAAAAAAAAGAAAAGAAAGAAAAGTTAAAGCACTAAGGACAAATAGCGAATTGGAGATGAATCATAAATGAAAAAGTACCGCTTGGTAATTGTCATTCATTGAGAAAATATAATTTAGTTTATAAAATTATCCATTAAAATTCATCTGTTGGGGAGTGACAGGAAGCTGACCTTTCAGTAAAAGCACATATTTCTTGTTTTGAAATTTTATTTAAAAAATGCAGAGAAACCTCTGCCAAGATAGCCCAGGAATCTGGCATCCCTCCCCAGCTGCCGCCTGTCACTCTGCATCTATACTGTGCTGGAACCAACCTGGAAAGTGTGCAGTTATACAGGAGTCATGCTTGTTATAACGAAGACCATTTTTCCCTTGTAATTTCAGTGATATTTCTGCAGCTGGGAGCTTGCTCACCTCTCACACGTGTCTCACCCGTGTGGCTCCCCTCCCAGGTCTTACACTGTTTTTCTGCCAGCACTTCCGGGGCAGCATGCACCTTGCTTCCGTTAGAGTTCTGAGGACTGTGTGGAACATCCTCTACCCAGAGCTAAACACTGCAGCTGCTGTGCTCACTCACTCTGTATCCCCCTCCTCTATCTTACTCTCCCTCCCTCCCTCCCTCCCAGGTGTTATCTCTACCAAGATGAAAGCACTTGCCTCTGCCCAGGGAAACAACTTCCTCTTCAAAGGGAGCTCAGTTAGAGATCTCCCTGAGCTCCAGGTGTGAGAGGAAAGAGCTTGAAAAAGGGAGAGACTGGAGGGAGAAGGAGGAAATGGGCTGGGGACAGTCTAGAAGGAGGTGGGGGTGGAGAGAGGAATTCTGAGGGAATGCAATTAGTGGTACCCCGAGCGTGTGTGTGTGTGTGTGTGTGTGTGTGTGTGTGTGTGTGTGTGCGAGAGAGAGAGAGAGAGAGTGTGAGAGAGAGAGAGAGAGAGAGAGAGAGAGAGGGAGAGAGAGAAATATTTCCTTCAAATGGGGCAAGCAACATATTTTCCTTTGAGAAAGGGAACTATCTCCCTATCTCCATTAAGGAAAATTTCTCAGTGAAGGGGGTGGATGTTGACCTGGCCATTTGACATGGCCGATTAGACATAGTGAGTTTTTTACAAAGACGGAAGGCATTTTGAGAAATCCCCCATTACTGAAATGCATTCCTGGACAGGAGGCTGACTATCGCTCCTGCGTGCCGGGCGCAGGACCACTGCACCTGCTGTTACTACGTGACGGGCATCTGCAGAGGAGGCGGAGGGACCGGAGCTTCTGTTTGACCCGGTTACTGTGCAGGGGAACGTCAAGCAAGTCACGCTGTTTTAGCTCTTTGTTCTAGGCTTACGTAGCTTTACCTCATGTGGGAGGTTAGAGTTGGGGGAAAAGTTTTTTAAAGTTTCAAGTCTCATTTGGCAAAATGTAGCCAGTGAAAGGAGACTCTTTCAATCCCAATTCTTCTCATTCAATGGAATGTCTCTGAAAAAAGCGGAAAAAGCAAACAGGGATGCTTTCTCAGGGAGCTGATTGGGCTTGCGAAGCCCGTAGGCACTTAGATCTGCTCCGGAGAAACCCTGCATTTGCCAATGTTTTCGGGCTGGAAACGGAAGCAGGTCGGGTAAGAGTTACGAATCCAGCTGCCGGATCCCACCGGAGGCATGAGAAGCGTGCCTAGATTTCTTTCCTGGAGAAAAACTGAACCTAGTGACTGGGAAAAGTAGGCGAAAGCAGATAACATCCAAAAACATAAACCATAGTCTGCCTGTCAAAGGCAAAACCGAGGGCATGAAGTGTGTTCTGGGGCTTCTCTCACCTCGTCTTTCCTCCTGCTGGGCCTCCCCACACTTACTCCATCCTGATCCTCACGTCCATTTCCCCTTCGCAGGTACCAGGATGACAATAATTTCTTATTCTAGACAAAACATTATGCCATGTTGCTTGACAAGAGATTTGCAAATGTATTTATGTAAAAGTCATACAAATTTTTAGAGTTGTAAATATACATACATCCTGATTCAAAGTGACCTCTTTCTCATCCCTTCCCCCCACCCCCACACCCAACCAATAACATTCCTTTTTCTTTAGTCTGCTAGTGCCATCTAAAATGGATTTGATAAAAGAATAGGCTTGGGGGTGCTATTGGCTGATAACACCTGTCATGGGTCTTAGTGATGTGTGTGTGACTGGGACCTCTTTCTTCTTCTGAGATTCCTACTTTCTTCCTTCCAGTAAACCACTTTTCCTCCTCCCCTTCCCCCCCAGGCCTATGGGACAAATGGGAGTTTTTATCTTCTAATGACTCTGCCTCCCTGGCCACAGCAATTGGTTCAGAGATAAAAACCTAATCTAAACTGGCCAGTCAGAGTGCTCCCTAGGAATTCTTAAAACGATCAAGGAGATAACAGTCTGTTTTCTCTCTGATTTTTGAGGGCAGAAGAACGGAATCCTACAGAAGTCTATAATTGCTAGTGTCCAGGCTTTCCACTGTAGAGACTTTAAGATAAAAAGCCAACACACTTGAGAGTCCGAGAGAGCCCTACCATGCAGCCTGTGAAATGTAACCACCTCAAGCCTCTACTTCCAGTGTAATCGTGGGCCTACGTCTACTCTTGCATTTCCTGCAATTTGCTCGCAGTCGTCCAAAAATATCTACTCCTCTGCTTTTTGGTTTTCTCATTTTTCCCCTTAAATACTCATCAGAGTTTTGATGAATATGATTCCACAATGAATTAACCCCATCTAGGTAATGTTTTTTTAAAAAAATATTTTATTGAGTTTTTACAGAGAAGAAGAAGAATAGAGAGTCAGAAACATCGATGAGAGAAACATCAATCAGCTGCCTCCTGCACACCCCCTACTGGGGATGTGCCCCCAACCAAGGTACATGCTCTTGACCAGAATCGAACCTGGGACCCTTGAGTCTGCAGGCCGATGCTCTATCCACTGAGCCAAACCTGTTAGGGCAGGAAATGAGTGTTTTTTAAGAGGATGTGGCACTGAGATCAACAAAGCCCATTTGCTGGCATCCCCGGCTGCGCGGCAATTGGAAGAGAAGCAGTTTGGAGCAGAGGTCCACCCGGAGGCCTCTCAGCTCCTACTCCAGGCACTGCCCATTGGGGCTGCCCATCACAAAGCCTGGCCCCACCTCGGATCTGTTAGGCACTTGGAGGCAGCTGAGCTGGTGACTCTCTTTAGAATGGACAGCCATGTCCGGCTGCTTCCTGCAAGCTCAGCTTGCGTTACGCAGTGCTTCCCTGTCTTGCCCTGTGGGTCTGGTCTCCCTAGCAGCCCTGGTTAGGCTTTGATGCCAACCAGGCCCTCGTGGCAGGAGCCTGGGAAAAGTCCTCGCACTGGCAGAGAGGGTGTGACTGAGGGCCAGCCACGCCAGGGTCTCCTCGGGACTGCGCAGCCTTTCAGCTGTGCAGAGCCTGGGTGATGCTTTTCCTTCTTTTTCCACAAAGAATCCCAGCTGGCTGGCTGTACAGGAAGTTCTTGAGCTGGGGGCCAAAGTTCCTGGGAAGCGCCAAGTCCCTGTTGCCCTCACATCTTTGAAGCTGATCCCCGGAAGAGCAGGCGCTCCCAGCGTGGGACCCGGAGAGGAGGGAGAGCTCACTGCCAGACAGAGCCCCTTGGAGCCATGTGTAGAGCTGTGAAGACAGTCGGTGGATGTGCTTCTTGATCTTTCCTCTGACAGCCGGTTGGGTATTCTGCCTTTGAAATATCCTCATGTAGAGTCTGTGCTGACAAGTGACAGCATTTCTGCATCTGTTCATGATGGGAACGCGCCTCATGGAGCATAACAAAGAGTTCCCAGGAAGCCTTGTGCAGCTCTCAGCCCACAAATGCACGTGGGCCTGGTGATGGGCCTTAGAAGCGTGTAGTGTGTGATTGAGGCACTCGGTGGGTGTAAAGTGAGTATCTAGCATCGTGTTTCTAAGAGGGAATACTATCAGCAATGGAGTACCTATTATGGAGTACCTGTTATGTGCTACTGCTCTTCTAACTAGGTTGAGTAGACTCCTCATAATTCTACCAAGTAGCTGCCTGTATCACCTCCATTTTATGAGAAAATGAAGCACAGAGAATTGAAATGTTATTGTGGTAGCTCAACTCTAAAGGCGAGCCTTCTAATGAGCCATGTCTCCTTTACCTGGAAAGTCTCCTGGCCACGGTGACTCATGCTTGACCATCAAAATATGGCACAAGTGATGCCCCGTGAGTTCCAGAGCTGGTTCGCAGGCCTTTACAGATCCTTCCTGGTTCTCTTGGAATGATTGCTCTTGGACGTTCCCTGGTTGCACCCAGTTACCTGTAAAAAGCCTGGGAACTCATTGGAAGGCCATGGAATGTGTTCTGTTCACTAGCCCAGCTGATCTACCACGTGGGCCTTCAGATGACTGACATAGTCTCCATCAACATCTGACTGCCGCTGCAGAAGAGACTCTAAGCAAGCACAACCCAGCTAACCCCAGCCACGGAACCATGAAAGCTAATAATTAATGATTGTTTTAGGGTGGCTTGTTACACAACAATAAATAGCCAGAAACACTCACACAGCAGGTAAATGGCAGGGCTGGGGTCAAAACCCCAGAAGCTTGGGTCCAGAGCCCTTGCACTCAACCAGTATTCTACACTTACCCCTGCCCCCCAGCTTTTTGATGTTCTGTCCTCTTGATGAAGGTGACAGATGCATTGCCCTGCCAGACAGGCATGCGGACTATAAACAGAGCGGGTGTGGGGAGAAGCCGGATATTAGGGGAGTGGACTATGCATGGGATTTTGAGTCTAGTTTTGTGTCCTCAGACAACGTACTGCCACGTGGGATCCTGATGGTGCTGAGGGTCAGGTTCTCAAGGCAGCATGTGCAGTCAGTTCTTCCGGTAGAAGCTCATGTGTCTCTGTGTGGCCATATACTCTTTAAGCTCAAATCTTCTCTCTGTAAGACACAGCTTGACCTCTGAAGCAAATATTCACTGAGTGACATGTTTGGGGCTATGGGCACTGTTAAAAGTAAGCCTTTTGTGTGTGGAAGGCAGCTGATTGATGGTGATTCTCATCATTGATGTCTCTTTCTCTCACTCTCTCCTCCTCTCTGAAATCAATAATAATAATAATAATAATAATAATAATAATAATAATAATAAAAAATGCTGAGGAACCTGAAAAAAAAAAAAAGTAAGCCTTTTGTTTTAGTTTTTGACTGGATTTGTGTATTTGAATTCATTTACTAAGTTGAATGTGTTTAGGAAGAGCCTTCATCCTGCTTTTCTGTGCTTTAGTTTCCTCATATGTAATACGGGAGTTAAAAGGAACAGCACGGGGTTCATGCGGTATTAAATGAGATAATGTAAGAAGAGTGTCTGACACTCTCTTAATTCAGAGCCGAGAATTCTTTGGATGCTCTCAAGGCCCAACTGGCTGTCCCATCACTTGCCAGGCTCTTGTGGGGAGAAACATAGATTGGTGATATAAAAATTTTTTTTAAAGAGATTCAAGAGGTCAATTTACTTCACCAGCTAGCAAGTCAAACTTTTTCTTTTGTGCCTCCTAGATAGAAATTTTTCTATTTGCAGTACTTTTCACTGTATATTGGACAAATAAAAAACATGATGTGACAATTAAGTAAAGAGAACATGTGTACACTAACCATGCAAGAGAGAGTATATTTCCTGAGACTCTGGTTGTAACAAATGTAAAGATTTTTTACTTTATACTTGTTGCTTCCATAATTAAGCTGAAGAAAACTGTGATGGGAATCCCTGCCAATTCTCTCATGTATGAATAAGCAGAGAAAGGAGAGAATGGAGGAGACTATATTTGAGGGTCCTATTTCAAGGTTATCACAGTTCTGTTTAGAGGATTCGATTGCTAAATCTAGCTGTACTATCTGCATAACCAAACACCCCATGCCCTAGTGACCTAAAATAACAATTATTCCTTACTTCTCATGCTATCTGTGGGTCAGGAATTCAGCAAGGATAAAATGATGACTTGCCTCTTCTTCACAAGTCCCAGGACGTGTTTAGAATACTTGACGGCTAGAGACTTGAGTCGTCTGGAGTCTCAAGGACTCCTATGTCCCATCATAGATGCTGCCTGTTGACTGAGGTACTAGCTCCAGCTGCCACTGTGTTAGCTGGAACACACATGTGCAGTTATTTTTTTTAAAGGTTTTGAAATTTTATTTTTGGAGAGAGAGAGGAAGGGAGAGGGAAAGGGAGACATCAATATAAAAGAGATACATCCATCAGCTGCCTCCTGCATACCCTCTACTGACTTGGAATTGAACTGACAACCTTTGGTGGACAGGAGTGGTGCACAACCAACTGTGTCACATAGGCCAGGGCACATGTGGCTGTTTAATGTGGCTTGTGCTTTTTCAAAACATGCTAGCCAGTTCCAAGGGCGAGCAAGCCTATGAGAGAGAAAGAGGTGAAGAGAGACAGGTGGAAGTCCTAAAAATGACCTAACCTGAGAAGTCAAGCAACATCACTTCTGCCCTGTTGGATTGGTCAAGGCAATTACAAAGGTCTGCCCAGATTCAAGGTAAAGGGAGAAGGGTGTGGGTCTAGACACTACCTCTCAGTGAAGGGTGTCAATGCCATAGCATAAGTGGAATATCCATAGGTAATGGGATGTGTGTGTGTTTCACTATGTATATGTGTGTGTGTGTGTGTATATATACATATATATATATATATATATATATATATATATATATATATAATCTTTGGGAAACACAGTCTCCTACCCCAAGTTTGAAGTGAGTTTTTGGTAGGTTCCAGAGAAGGATACTCATGCCTCTGATTCCAGGGTCTGCCTTAGAACACTGGGGCTGGACAGTCCCATGGTCAGGGCCACAACAGCTAAAGGGATGGAAGGGGCTGGTCCCTCAAAGCCTGAGCTTCAGCAAAAAAAGGGGAACATATGAAAGATAGTGTGCAATTCAAGGAAGAGAGCACTCAGTGGCCAAGAAAGTAATTTATTTTGAACCCAATGCGGACTGGGAAGGTGCCTCCTCAGATCTCTCACACGTCCCTTTTCACTTGATCTCTGCTGTTGGTCAAGGGACACGGGGATGCTGACTGAATCACAGGTCCAGAGAGGATGGGGGGCGTACCAGGGAGGATGCTAGTGAGTGAGGAGCCAGGCGTGTGGCTGACCTGATGCTTTGTTCACTGCCCTCTTCTGTGGGCCATGCACCCCCAGAGAGTGACCCCCACTCTCCAACCACCTGTGCGTGAAAACACCGCCTTTAGTTTTGTCATCAAACTTCTGTGTGAAAAGGGAAAAGGTATGCGCTTATTTTTAATCCAGTGGGATTTCCCATAAGGCAGAGAAAAGGTGGGGTTGTCAGTCAGACATGGGTTCAGATCCTGGTTCTGCTCTGTATTATCTGTGTGATCTTGGGTAAGTTCTTAAAACTCTGAGCAAGACGAAGAGCACGCAATGGCTGCTAACAGCAGCAAAATAAGAATTGTGCCAGAAGCCAGCACATAGTGGGAAGCCAGCAAAGTCACTGAAGTCTCAAAGGTGCCAGAGCTGTGCATAAACTCTGACCAGTTGCCAGGTTATCATGTTAATGAATCACCCTGAGGCGTCCTATGCCAATGAAGTAAGTGTACCACCATCAGGGAGGAGCCAAAGGCGGTCAGGGAGCTCCATTAGGGGAGGGGCAGGGAAGAGTTTGGGAAGGGTTTGAATAGTGAACCCCCTCACCAGCGTGTCACTGTGGATGCTCAATTAGAGTAAAGTGTTGAGACAGCGGTTCAGAACTTCCTGGCTTTGAGCATTCCCATGGTGCTGGCTGTGGCTGAGCCAGTGTAAATACACTCAGTGTCTCCCTGAGCCACGTGGTCTTGCCTGGAGTGGACATCGCTAAGAAAGGGAGGTCGCATCTGAAAGAGGAGGGAGCTCCACAGCAATGTGCCCGAGCTATCCGCAGTGTCCAGGAGCCACTCTGCACTGTGTGCTGTCTCTCGGGATTCCCTGAGGTGGCTGGACGCTGAAAAGACAATTCTTGACGATGATGAAGGTGCAATGTGAGCAGATTTGAATTTTATTTCATAACTCTGGAGTGTGACAAATGTTACTTTACTTTCTTCAATTAAATATATTCCTGCAAATCATTCATTTATTCATGTACTTACAATGCTGAGGAAAATTATCCAAAAGTTGGAAGAGAGAAAGAAAAAAAAAAAATTCACTCCCCACATTCATAAGCTGGCCTGGCACTCACCGTGAGGCCATGTTATTCTCCTGTTAGAAACCATCTCACAGGATTTCAAGGTCAGACAAAGTTACTCCGGGAAAATGAAATCAAGGTTACCCTGATAAAATGAGACAAAACAAGACCAGTTTTAAGCACAGACAAAATACAAGGTCATGGTGCCATTCACAAAATAGCAAACACCCTCCCTTTTTTCCCATCAAAACGAGTGTCTGCTATTTCTTTACCATCAAAACACTGTTCTTGGTCTCTGTTTTCTCCCTATAGAGGTGACTCAATGAGACATCCAGCTATAGAATTGTCCCTGCTTTCTGACAGCGCCCAACCTAGGGCAAACCCTGGCTTTCTTAGATGCCTTTCCCCAAATATTTAACCACAACCCAAATCCTGTAATGGGTTTTTCCTCGTATCCTCTTACTGAGACACCCACAGTTCTCAATGGTGAGCACTGTCCCTCAATAAACCAAGTAATAAACCAAACTTGTTCAACTCTAGGGGTGTTCTTGATGGACTTTGGCTGAGGGTGTTGATAGAATTCAGGCAAAAAGATGATTATGTGAAGGTTTAACGTCATGGAAAGAGAAATCATCTAACAGGCCTTAAAAGATACTTTAACTCTGTAGAATAAATTTGGTACAATTGAGCGAACAATTCTGTAAGCTTAATAAAATATAACAATTTTAGATGACATTTTTCATTTTCTGTGGAGAAGATTAACACCGAAGATTCTGGTTTCATTGTCCTGGAAGAGACTGGCCAATTTTACATTTAATATAGTAGTCTAATTTTAGAATTTCTTTTTTTCCATTGACAATACAAATCTTTCAATTTCTCTTGGAATCAATTTTGCAATTCTTTTGGTACCTGCATTAATGCACATTCTCTATTTGTATGCAAATTATGTTGTTAACATTTTGAGACTTATACACAGGTGGTTTGGACACTAAATGGAATGCTCAAATATGGAATCTTGAAAAAACAATCCAAGATGTTGGTTGAACCTCACCTGCTAATCCAGGCTTGTGAGTGGATGTGTGAAGTGAAGCTGTGGAGTGGGGAAAGAAGGGGAAGTTGAGAGCGTGGTGAAGCAAAGGAGTTTATTTTTGACCAGTTTAAAATTTCCCTGATTCAAATCCCTCTCTCCTCTCCCATTGCCTTTGTGCCCAGCCCTGAGGTCCTATCTCCAGCCCCATGACTGCATGTCTTGGAGGCTGTAATTAAATCACACTTAGACAGTTCTTTTTTGCTCTAAATAATGTAGGAGCTCATCAAATATGTATCCACATTTATCCATCTGGGGAAATGTGCTGAGGTTTTAAAAAGCGGTCATATAAATGATGTGACTCCCACAGTGATCTTTGACCAAAAGCAATAAAAATCTCAGCTGGGTAGAGAAGGAGACTACTTGCAGCTTTATTCCCAAAAGGCAGGGTACACTCCCGGCTTCTTAGTATGTAGAACAGCAAGGAATATAAAAGCACAGCGATTTTCCAGCAGCAAGTAAATGAGTACACACACAGACAGCAAAACTATAAAACATGCAACTGCATTCTGAAAAGGCTTATTTAAGGAATATTTTATATCTTGACATTATAGAGAAGTTAGCCGTTCTATATCCAGGTTACAAAGAAGATAAATGGCCATAGGAGATTGGATTCAGGTTGAATGATCCACCCCCTTACGGTCCTGTGAATGACTGTTTAAAGCAAATACTTTTACCTATGGATTTATTATCATCTTAGGATGTCAGAGCTGTACCTCTTATACAAGAGCCTATATGGTACCTTGGACAAGGACTCTGGAGATTTATGCCCTAAAAACAAGTTAAGTTCTTTGTTTTGTGTATGAGATTTTTTTCCCCTTCATCTGCACTTTCTTCTGTTGCTAAATTAGAGAACAGATGATCTCGCTATAAGTCAAGCTATAGCCACTCTTCCTCTTGTGTAATTTGCCTGGGTCCTGGGGATAATGCAGGCCAGCTGCAGGCTGCAGTGAGAGGCCTTGTTATTTGCCTTTTCATCAATGTAACAAGTGTTTTCTGAGCTTCATTAAATCCTAGGCGTTGGGGAAGGTAACTGTAAAACAAGAATAACTGAGATCGGTGATTTGCTGTCCTCATGGAGATCAGTGGGGAAAAATTAAAAGGTAAACTTAATGAAGTGTCTCTGGGAATCAACTGGACTCTAGAGACAGATTGCCTGGGTTCACACACCACTTCCGCCTCCACTGTTTTATGGTCTTGGGCAAATCACTTAGTCCATTCAGGCGCTATAATAGAATGCCGTTACACACATTTATTTCTCAGTCTGGAGACCAGGAGTCCAAGATCAAGGCACAAGCAGATTTGGTGGGTTTCATAGGCCACCTCATTTAGAGGCAATTGTCTTTTGTTGTGCCCTCAAATGGTGAAAGGAACTAGAGAACTCCCTGAGGTTTCCATTATAAGGATACTAAGCCCTTTCAGGAGGTCTCCACCCTCATGACCTAATCACCTCTCAAAGGCTCCACATTCTAATACCCTGTTTCCCTGAAAATAAGTCAGTGTCTTATATTAATTTTTGCTCCCAAAGATGCGCTAGGCCTTATTTTCAGGGCATGTCTTATTTTTCCATGAAGAAGAATACGGTACATATTTATTGTTAAATGAAAATAAAGGAAATTTATTACCTGTATACGGTACAGTAGTACGGTAGTTGTCAACACACCAGACAAACTGTGAATCCTACAGTATCAAGAATTTATTCATTTATTCAGTGACAATCATGTCATCATCTTCTGGAACATCATCATAACAATCCAATTCCTGAATTTCCTGGTGAATTTCTTGTGACTCCATTTCTTTCAGAATCAGTGGACCAAATCTCTCATGTGTAGCCTGGGGGGGGGGGGGGGGGACGCTTATTTTCGAGGAGATCCCTTATATTTCACTCAGAAGGAAACCTGAAAGTAGGTCTTATTTTCCGAGGATGTCTTATTTTCGGGGAAACACGGTATCATCACCTTGGGCATTAGGCTTTTAATATATGAATTTGGGGGAATTTAATATATGAATTTATCCAGTCTATAACAATGTAGGTGGAAGGGAGTGATTAGTAGATTGAATGGGGAGGAAAGATTGGGAACTGTGGGAGCATAAAAAGAGGACACCTAACCTAGACTTGAAATAAGGGGTACTAGAAGGTGATAGCTAGGCTGAGACCTAAAGTGCTTGGGAGGTAGCCAGTTCTGTGGGGGGAGGGTCCAGAAAAGGAGCAATGGCCTTTGCCAGCACTTTTGTCTGGGAGAAAGCTGCCCCTCCAGCTCTCGCCCTGATACCAGGCAATTCAGTTCCTCCTTGTACGTCCAAGGTGTTTTTCTGAGCTGCTTCCCCAGCGTTGGAGCTCCGAGTAGGTAGGTCCAGCACAACTCCTTAAGAGGGACACCTTGGACTCCAGCAGCCCTCTGTCTCACTCAGCCACAATCCTTTCTGGTTGTTACAGGCAGAATTTATGGGGCCTTCTCTTCCTGGCACCGGAACCCTGGGCTGGCGACATGGTGTGGGGCTGGAATGTCCTCACTCCTCAGGGGGGACATCTGCAGCAGATATATCCCTCCTGATTTTTATCTGCCCCATGTGGGTGTGGGACCAGCCCGTTCTGTGTTTCCACTCCTTCCAGGCTCTATGTGGCTGCTTCTTTAAATCCCTGGTTGTAGGACTTCTGCTCAGCTAGATTTCAGGTGGTTCTGAATGATGGCTCTAAACTACAGGTGGTTCTGTAGTTTAGTTGTAATTCTGGTGTGGTTGTGGGAGGATGTGAGTACCTCATTTACCTACTCTGGGCCACCTTAACTGGCAGCTCTGGAGGTCACATCCTCTGGTGACCTTTTCTAACACGGGCTAAAGCAGCGTGTCCTCCCAGCCTGTCGAAGGCCTGAAAAGAACACCTAAGAACACACCACCAACTCCATGGTGCGTAAGATGATCATGTAACTGATAAGCTGGAGAGATTGTGAGGTGTCCCCTGCCATCTGTACACCATCTCCACTCGCCACGGATGACAGTCTGAGTAACCGTGATGCTGCAGCATGCTGGGCACCATCAAAACCCACTCGTCAATAGCAATGGAGTTCTGGTTGGCTTCTGGCCTTGACTGACCCAATTCCCGAGGCTCTTCTTAGGAGCACTTACACCACCAATTGTCTTAGATTTGGTTCCCCCACAAGGCTGTCTTTTAAGCCATCTACCATTGTGAGCAGCTGGAGTTTGTCTATGGGAAAAAAACAACAACACAGCACACACACACTTCAGTGTTATGTCACCCAAAGGTGAAGGGAACTGGGGTATTTCTATATCAGCTCCCAAGTGTCATTGGTGGGGAAATGCTTCTAGGGTCTGATAATCTTTTATGGACTGCCATGTATGTACAGGTAGAATAGCCTTCTGCAGTTTCAGGAAAGTCCCTCAAGCAGGGAGATGTGGATGGGAACAGAGGTTGGCCAGACCACAGTGAAATGGCACAGACAGGTTCACAACCCCTGGGAAGTCACAGTGGCCACTTATGCTATGACTTCAAGATTTTGGAGACAGGAAAGAAAGAGATAGCTCAGAGCATCCTATAAAAGTGTTTAGAGGAGAATAATGTTTTTGAAGTGGAATAAAGATATTTCTACTCTTCTTCCTCTTAGGAAAGAATCCCACAGAAACAAACACAAAGTTTAAGATAAACCAAGGAAAAGAAGCAATAGCCGCATCAGCAACTCTAAATCGGCACCTGAGGATGAAGGGGAGATGAAGGAATGGTGAACTGGCAGCAGAGAGGAAGCCAAGCTAAGGAGAGGGTACTGATGAGACACAAGCTAATTCATTCAGCCAGTTCCCAGAAAAAGTTTCAGTAATTGGATGCACCAGGTGCCCAGAAAGTGTGGGGCTAGGGGTCAAGGAATGAGTTAGGAGGCTGAAAAGATGGGATTACTGGAACGTTTAATAAGGATGAGAACCCTCATTTGCATAGTGAGTGCCTTTCCTGATACCCTCCCTCTGCCCAGCTCTGGGACACAAGGCCTACTAGGGGGGCAGGAGTGAGCATCAGGCCCAAAGTTGAGGAATTGTGTAAAAGTGCAAAAGTGGAAAGAGTAGGTCTGCTTCCCCAGATGGCTCTGAACCATGAAAGACAAAGAAACAATAGTTAAACTGATGAACTAAAAGATAGATATAGAGACAGTAAAGCAACAAGCAGATTGTCAAATTACAGCAGGGAGGGTCGGGAGATCTGAGGGAGATAATAGATCAACCAAAGGAATTGTATACATGCATATAAGTACAACCAATGGACACAAAACTCTGGGGAGGGTGGGTATGTATGGGAGGGGAGGGCAATGGTAAGATATGTACACAGATAATAATTTAATAAAAAAAATAGGGGGAAAAAAGAAAAAAAAGGAAAAAAATAAATTTCATGATTAGTCTCAAAAATAAATAAATAAATAAATTACTCATGGCTACTGGAAAAACAGAAAAAAGAAAAAAAAAAATTTCTTGATTAGTCTAAAAAAAAAAATACTGCCAAAGCTGGTTTGGCTCAGTGGTAGAGCATCGGTCTGTGGTCTGAAAGGTCCCAGGTTCGATTCTGGTCAGGGGCATGTACCTTGGTTGTGGGCACATCCCCGGTAGGGGGTGTGCAAGAGGCAGCTGGTCGATGTTTCTCTCTCATCGACGTTTCTAGCTCTCTATCTTTCTCCCTTCCTCTCTGAAAAAAATCAATAAAATATATTTTAAAGAAATTACTTATGGCTACTGGAAAAAAAAAAAGCAGAGGGTAGAAGTAATGAGCGAGAGGCTCAAGAGATGAGACTTTTTTTTTGTATTTATAAGCAAGATTTAGGATGCTATAAGATGATCAGAAAAACAGTAAAGGACTTTTATAAATTAAGATAACAAAATAGTAACATGTAAAAATTAAATGAATCTTTCAGAAATGACGTTTAAAAGGCTTATAAAGAGAGAGAGAGAGAGAGAGAGAGAGAGAGAGAGAGAGAGAGAGAGAGAGAGAGAGAGCAATAAAGGAAAAGAGTTAAGAAAATGTGAGGACATTTGAGGAGGATGCACTTTCTTGATAAAAATCAGAGTCCTAACTGAAGTTTCCCGTGCACCATGCCACACAATGCTGCTCTGCCTGTGTCAGCAGAGGCAACGTTTTAACCATCTATGCCATGTTCTGCAGGCCTTCCAGACCTCCAAGACTTCAGGGATTGTATTAAAAGGAGTGAGTCTTGTTTCTATGGAAACTGTCACCATTCTGTAATCCTGTTCAACAAGACAGTTTGCAACATGGTATCTTATCCAAGATGAATAGTCTTTGCAATACATCCCTGTTAAATTTTTTTTAATCTGGATTTCAACATCTGCTGAGCACACCCCTAGTCTGTGAGGCTCCATAAGGAAAAGGTCAGCTGACCGCAGTGCACACGAGCTCCGCTGCACGCGGGTTCACCCGCTGGAAATCAGCACGGCCTCTACTTCCAGGAAAAACCCAGGGAAAACAGTTTTACTTTGAGCAACTGAGGAGACACTGGCATTTGCCCAATTAACTTTTATTTGCATTTCTTTGAATTTCTCGATGTTCTTCACTGCAAAGAGATTAATGCTTTCCACATTGAATTAGTTTAAATAGTAAGAAACAAAAAACATGTGTTGTCTCTTTTACCTGCTAGTTGGGAATACTTATGCAAGCACACCAGACAATGTATTTTACTATTAGGTCACCAGTGCCTATCACAATAACGAACACATGGGGGGCAAGGGGGAGAAAGCAGTAATATTAATATGGCTAGAGGCCTGGGGCACAAAATTCTTGCATGGAGTAGGGTGTGTCTCTCAGCCTGGTCTTCACCCTCTCCAATTTGGGACGGGGGATGTCTGGCTGCTGGTTTGGGGATCGAGCCTAAACAGGCAGTCAGACATCCCTCTCATAATCCGGGACCACTGGCTCCTAACCCCTCTCTTGCCTGCATGCCTAATCGCCCCTAATCACCTCTACCTGCCTACCTGATCGTCCTCAACTGCCCTCCCCTGCTGGCCTGATCGCCCCTAACTGCTTGCTCCCCCATGGGCCTGATAGCCCCTAACTGCCTCTGCCTCGGCCCCCATCACCATGGCTTTGTCCAGAAGGAAGTCAGACATCCAGAGGATGTCCGGTTGATCCAGTCTAATTAGCATATTACCCTTTTAGTATAGATAGCAATATCAGCCCACCATTTTTATTGAGCAATAGCTGTGTTCCAAATGGTGTGCTTAATGTTTTATATTAATTATCTCGTTTAATTCTCACTACAGCCCTATGAGTAGATACTCTGATTAGCTCCAAAGCACAGAGAAGAAAGCTGAAGTTTAGTAGGGCTAGAACAGTGGTCGGCAAACTCATTAGTCAACAGAGCCGACTAATATTTATCAACTAGTACAATGATTGAAATTTTATTTATTTATTTATTTATTTATTTATTTAAAAATATATTTTATTGATTTTGTACAGAGAGGAAGGGAGAGAGATAGAGAGTTAGAAACATCGATGAGAGAGAGTTATCGATCAGCTGCCTCTTGCACACCTCCTACTGGGGATATGCCCGCAACCAAGGTACATGCCCTTGACCGAAATCGAACCTGGGACCCTTCAGTCCCCAAGCCGACGCTCTATCCATTGAGCCAAACTGGTTTCGGCTGAAATTTCTTTTGAGAGCCAAATTTTTTAAAACTTAAACTTCTTCTAACACCACTTCTTCAAAATAGACTCTCCCAGGCCATGATATTTTGTGGAAGAGCCACACTCAAGGGGCCAAAGAGCAGCATGTGGCTCTCAAGCCACAGTTTGCTGACCACAGGGGTAGGAAACTTGGTCAGCGTTGCACAGCTACTAAAATAGCCAGAAATGGAATTAAAAGTTTGGTCTGATTTCAAAGTCTATGATCCCAACACTGTGCTCTTGTGCACAGTGCTGAATAAATAAATAATGAATGCTCTAACTCCTCTGGGCCCTTGTTTCCTTCTCTCTAAAATAATGGGATGGTCCCTACCTCACAGAGGACTTGTAATGATTCCATGGTTTAATTTATAAACCATAAAGAAGTATAAAAATTTTAGCACTGATATTATTATTGGTTCTCTGCATTTGCAAATGAGATACCATACTGGATACAACAATAAAAAACAGTGCTTGAACTTCATTAAATTTTTGCATGTGGGTAAATTGCTTTTAATAATAATGTCTTAAGAGCATCCCATAGACAGTGAATTGCAAAGAATTATGAGCATGAATAAGTTGGGCATTACACCTAATGACAAAGTAGCTCTTTTATATATTCTTTTACCTATCTCTTTACCGAGTGCCTACAGATCTGAAGACTAGACAATGTCTCCATAAAACTGAGAGCACCCTTCTGCCACAGCTGGTTACCATTGCAAAGCAAGAGGGCAGCGAGCCGTGGCGATATGCATGGTGGGTTTCTGCTGATGCCACCGTTCAGGACAGAGCAGTGGAGAGCAGCAAGCAGCACAGAGCACCTAGCCATGTTTGTTGGTTAATCGCTGCCATGGATGATGACGACATGTGTCATCATAGACACAGATGTTGCAGTACCAGAGACAACCCTTTGTTTCTGGTGACAGTTGGCATTTCTAAGTGCTGTCACTCTTGGAAGGCCACTGTGCCACAAGGCTGACATTCAGATGCTGGAGTGGAATCAGAGAAGCAAAGACTTTAACTGTTCCACCTTCATCCTGCTGAGCTGCTTGCGACTGTGGCCAGTTCGGGACAGAGCCCAGGCTAGGGAGGCACGCAGTATAACAGCTCCAGCTCCCAGTTCCAGCTCCACCACTAACCAGTTGTAGGATCTTGGACAAACTACTTAACCTTTACACATTTTGATCCCCTAACCCTACTCTCCTGAATCTTCTCTTAAAATATGGGTGTGTTCAGGAAAATAGGCCTTCAAACACTTTAAGGCACATGTGTCAAACACAAGGCCCGGGGGCCAAATCCGTCCCGCCAGGCCTTGCAATGTGGCCTGCACTGCGCTGTCATCACTGCACTCCGCTGCGTTTCCACCACAATGACAGTTTATGACTGTTCAGTAAACCATTCGGCCCGCGATTTAGGCTGGATTTTAGATTTTGGCCCCTTCTCTGATTGAGTTCGACACCCCTACTTTAAGGCAAATGTGGCAAGTAAGGTTTTTTCCAAACCAAGCCAAGCAACCCAACTCTTGGGTCAAATTTATTGATTTTTTACAGAGTAAAAGGGAGAGGAATAGAGAGTAACATTGATGAGAGAGAAACATCGATTAGCTGCTCCTACACACTTCCTACTGGGGATGTACCTGCAACCAAGATACATGCCCTTGCCTGGGTGCTGCCACTAGGACTCTGGAACCAAATGCCCTGCAAAGGCGGTGCTGTCTAGAGCAGACCAAGTCACAGAGATAGAAACATCAATGATGAGAGAGAATCATTGATTGGCTGCCTTCCGAATGCCCCACCACCCGGGTATGTGTCCTTGGCCGGAATCGAATCTGGGACCCTTCAGTCTGCAGACCGATGCTCTATTCACTGAGCCAAACTGAATAGAGCTATATTGTCCTTTTTCAAAAGCCCAGGATTGACAGTTATTTTGGCCTTCACTCCAGCTTCCACTTTCCTGTCTCCTCCAGATCCCCCTCCCTCCTATCAGCGGGTCTCTCAACAGTTCCCAAATGAGTGGGTCTCCACCCATGCCTTTTCTGGTAAAGTTTCCACTTCCTGAGCACATCGTCTGCATTTTCACTCTAGCGAAGTAATAACGCAGGTAAACTCAGGCAGTCCCATGGCCAGGGCAGGAGAGATCCCTGTGCCATTTCTGCCCTGCCCCCATCTCACCCCTCAGAGGCAGACACTGACTGTTAGCTGTCCATAGACTCTAACCGCCTCCACATTCCTAAATAACTTATGTACACTATTCTCTGGAATTTTAAACAGTATCTGCTGACTGACTCTTGCAGTAGAGAATTTCAGTTCTCTTTCTATATCCTCAATATCTTTAATCACAAATTTTAATCACCATTGGCCTCTGTTAACAGTGTTTATGCTGACCAAGTTGCAAACTGTTATTATGGCTCTTCCTTGTATTGTACATTTTCTCCCTAGAGTTAATAAGTACCTCATGTTGTCATCACTTTTTAAATTTTCTTAGTTTTCTTTCCATATTCGCTGAGAAGCTGCTTACAACAATTTTACTCTTGGTCAAACCTGTCAGGTTTCCTCCTATGTTCTTCTCTCTCCTGGAGGCCTCCCTCTCCCGGGTCTGGTCTGGACGGGCTGGCCCGAGCCTGGTGTGAAGGGGAACCCCTCCTTGCCTCTCATGTTGAATTCTCTGTTTCCAGACTCCACTGTCTTCCTCTTTCTTCCTTTAGCTTCTAATTTAATAGGGAACTTCTAGGTTCCTCTTGAAATAGGGCACTTCGCAGGCATATTGTTGAAGTCATACGTGCCTGGAATAATTTTTAATCTCCCTCATCCTGGACTCATAATTTTTCTTGGTTTACAAGTCTATGTAGAAATCATTTTCTTCATAATTTTGTAAACCTCTTCAACTCTCTTCTAGCGTCCATTCTGATTCCCAGGCCTTTGTATGACATCTGCAATGCCATTCTGATTCCCAGGCCTTTGTATGACATCTGTTTTTCTTCTCTCTGGAAGTATTTAAATCTCTTCTTAAGCCCTGTATTGTGACTTTCATTCATTACACTGGGTACTCAACAGGCATTTTTAATAAACAAATTCATCTTTCTGATCTAAGGACATTTTTTGTATTATTATGCTAACTTCTTGCTGCCCTCCTGCTCATCTTCTGGAACCTTCTATTTGATGCTGGGGCTCCTTGATGGCTCCTGGAGCTTTGCTATCACCTCTCCTGTTGTCCACCTCTTCACTCCACTTTCTGGAAAACTACCTATGCTTGAAATCGTCTTCACTATTACTCTTTCTGCCATTGGGAATTATAGCCATCACTCTGCCAAACCCTTGGACTCAGTTAATTCATAATTTTCTAATTGTAAATAAGAGTAAATATTATTGATTGATCCATGCTATAAGAAAGCTCTGAAATTCATAGATAAGTTACTTAAAGAGATAAAAAAAAAATCAGGCTTCAGTATTTTGATTTTAAACCAAGATGGAATAGATAATCCATTGAAATGGCCAATTACTTTGGACTAGCAATAATAAATTCTTAAAGATGTGATTATAGTGGTAAGACTAGCTCTTGTGATAACCAAAGGGGATACACAGGTAGGTAGAGAGGTAATTAACCAGGGAAAGCAGAATGTTAACATATAATTTTTGTATAATTTTCTTTGTTTAATAGTTAATTCTGGACTAGGTCAATGACATGTTGGTGAATAATTTTTACCCTTTATTACTATTTTTTTTCTCTTTACCTTTGGCCACTTAATTGCTCATTAGTGTCCCATCAAATGAGTTTTATTCCCCTTTTTTTCTCTTTTTCAAAGAAATACATACTTATTTCAAGAAGTTATAGTGAAATTTAGTAAATTACAAAGAGGAAAGCAAAGGCAACCATAAGCTGATTGCAATGACAGTCTTACCACTTGGGTGTCCATTTTCTTAGGTTTACACATGTATCCTCACATAAATAAACTTTTTAAAAAATATATATTTTATTGATTTTTTACAGAGAGCTAGAAACATCGATGAGAGAGAAACATCGACCAGCTGCCTCTTGCACACCCCCTACAGGGGATGTGCCCGCAACCAATGTACATGCCCTTGACCGGAATCGAACCCGGAACCTTTCAGTCCGCAGACTGACGCTCTACCGCTGAGCCAAACCAGTTTCAGCTAAATAAACTTTTTAAAGATCCAAACAGACACGAATGAAAGCAGTCTTGGAAATCTCAAAGGAGGGTAAGATAGGTGTTCATAAAGCATAATGAAATGCAAACATCTTCCTACAAGTGCAACGTTTCCATGCGTCGGAGGCATCTCTATCCCTGGATTGGATGTGTACTAGCCAGCATCAGACATACACTTTCACTCTGGTCTATAAAACTTTAAATACATCTAGATGAAACATCATTCCTGTTGTGTGCATGCCCATTTGATGAAAGGTCTGTATTTGGAAATATTCAGCTGTTCAGTGTCAGAACAACCCAATTTTTTTTTTTTTTTTTTTTTTTATTATGCAGTTTTATTTATTTTTTTTTTTTGGTTTTTTTTTTAAATTTATTTATTTATTTATTTTTTTTACATATTTTAATGATTTTTTTTGCCCCCCTCCCTCCCTCCCCCATATCCCCTCCCTCCCCATAGTTTTATGTCCATTGGTTGTACTTATATGCATGTATACAAGTCCTTCGGTTGATCTATTATCTCCCCCAGATTCTCCTCCCCTCCCCGCTGTAATTTGACAATCTGCTTGTTGCTTTACTGTCTCTATATCTATCTTTTGGTTCATCAGTTTATAATGCTCTTTATTATCCACAAATGAGTGAGGTCATGTGGTGTTTCTCTTTCATTGATTGGCTTATTTCACTCAGCATGATGTTCTCCAATTCCATCCAGGTTGCTGCAAATGATGAGAATTCCTTCTTCTTTATGGCAGCATAGTATTCCATTGTGTAGATGTACCATAGTTTTTTGATCCAATCATCTGCTGACGGGCACCTAGGCTGTTTCCAAATTCTGGCTATTGTAGATTGTGCTGCTATGAACATAGGGGTGCATATATCCTTTCTGATTGGTGTTTCTAGTTTCTTGGGATATATTCCTAGGAGTGGGATTACTGGGTCAAATGGGAGTTCCATTTTCAGTTTTTTGAGGAAACTCCACACTGTTCTCCACATTGGTTGC
This sequence comes from Pipistrellus kuhlii, assembly GCF_014108245.1. Classification (NCBI taxonomy): domain Eukaryota; kingdom Metazoa; phylum Chordata; class Mammalia; order Chiroptera; family Vespertilionidae; genus Pipistrellus; species Pipistrellus kuhlii. Next base: position 58,450,048 of record NW_023425595.1, on the reverse strand, counting down.
ACCAGTCTGCATTCCCACCAGCAGTGCACGAGGGTTCCTTTTTCTCCGCAACCTCGCCAACACTTGTCGTTTGTCGATTTGTTGATGTTGGCCATTCTGACAGGTGTGAGATGGTACCGCATTGTTGTTTTGATTTGCATCTCTCGTATAATTAGTGACTTTGAGCATGTTTTCATGTGCCTTTTGGCCTTCCTTCTGTCTTCTTTTGAAAATATTCTATTTAGGTCCCTTGCCCATTTCTTAATTGGATCATTCATCTTCCTTTTATTTAGTTGTATCAACTGTCTGTAGATGTTAGAGATTAAACCTTTATCAGTGGTGTTATTTGCAAATATGTTCTCCCACACCGTGGGCTTTCTTGTTGTTTTGTTGATGGTTTCTTTTGCTGTAAAAAAGCTTTTTATTTTGATGTAGTCCCATTTGTTTATTTTCTCTTTAGCTTCCATTGCCCTAGGGGCAGTATCAGTGAAGAAGTTCTTTTGGCATACGTCTGAGATTTTGCTGCCTGAGGATGCTTCTAGTATTTTTATGGTTTCCCGTCTGATGTTTAAGTCCTGTATCCATTTTGAGTTTATTTTTGTGTATGGTGTAAGTTGGTGATCTAGTTTCATTCTTTTGCATGTGTCTACCCAATTTTCCCAACACCATTTATTGAAGAAACTGTCTTGACTCCATTGTATATTCTTTCCTCCTTTGTCAAATATTAATTGAGCATATTGATTTGGGTTGATATCTGGGTTCTCGATTCTATTCCATTGATCTATATGTCTGTTCTTGTGCCAGTACCAGGCTGTTTTGAGAACAGTGGCTTTGTAATACAGTTTGAAGTCCGGTATTGAGATCCCTCCTACTTTACCCTTCTTTCTCAGGATTGCTGTGGCTATTCGGGATCTTTTATTGTTCCAAATGAACTGTTGGAGAGTTCTTTCTAGGTCAGTGAAATATGCCCTTGGTATTTTAATGGGGAGTGCATTGAACCTATAGATTGCTTTAGGAAGTATGGACATTTTGATGATGTTGATTCTACCAATCCATGAACATGGTATGTTCTTCCATCTCCTTACATCATCCTCTATCTCTTTTTTCAATGTCGTGTAATTTTCTGCATATAGATCCTTTACTTCCTTAGTTAAATTTATTCCTAGGTATCTTAATTTTTTTGGTGCGATGGTAAATGGAATTGCTTTTTTAGTCTCTGTTTCTGTAGACAACCCAATTTTTACTGCAAAGTTTTACCTCTCCTCTTGAGATTTTCATTCATTATTAACAGTGCTTTAACAACTTTGATTCAGGGCTGAGTGGCAAGGTCAGTTAGAAGTTAGAGCAAAGGCCCAGCTGTTGGATGATGCTGAGTGCCTTTCCTTGTGGAGCAGCCTCCACGCGGCAATGGCAGAGTTAACCTCTCGGTCTCGCCTGTTGCTGCAGGCCGTTTTCTGCACACTGGCCAGGTCAGCGGTTCTCCACAGAGCTGGTCTGGCCTTTAGGAAACTTGAGGGAGGGTTTGGTTGCCATATGGTTGGGAATGCTACTGGCATTGCAGAGATTTGAGCCAGGGGCGATAAACAGCCCTCCCTGTACGCAGAGTTGATACAATAGAGATTTGTCCCACATCCCGTGTGACATTTAAATACTAAAATGTTATTATTTTATTATAAATGAATTCCCTTTTATTTACCTTTGACTTAGATAGATATATAAAGAGACAGAGAGAGAGAGAGAGAGAGAGAGAGAGAGAGAGAGAGAGAGAGAGATATGTTATAGGCAGCGAGAATGGCACCAGGTGTCAGACCAGATCTGGGCTCAGCAACCTCAGCTGAGTTCTGGCTAGGCAAGAATTCAGAGTCAAGACTCCAACTATAAGAGAACATTTATTAATAAAATCACAGAGGTGGAAGCAGTAATTCGTAGAAGAAATGGGCTGAGGAAACAAGCGACAGAGGCAAAGAAAAGGCCCAAGGAGCTTGGGAGTGAGAAAGGGATGGCCACGTGGGAGGGATAGGGGGAGATGCAGGAGGAAGCTTTCCAGGTGTGTCCTTTCAGAGTCTAGCTCTCCGCTGATTGTCTGGTCAGCATTGGGGCAGAAGGTCATTATTCAATACAGTTGATCCTAAGGTCAGCCTTGGGGTGACTGGTCTGTTTGCTGCTTTTCTGGGCCTGGAGCTGAGACAACAGGCCCAGATGCTATCTCTAGGGAGGAGAGGGCAGAGGGTCCAAACCTCAGGATGAGGGGTATGCTAGGGGAGGAAAAGTCACACTGGGGTCCAGTCCCACCCTACAACTGTCCTTTGCTAGGCACCTGGGGCTCCCACCTGTTGACCTTCTGCACCTGGCCCCTCATCCTTGCTCTGCTTCTGTTTGTCTAACTTGCTTACCACAGACAGACAAAAGATAAATAGATAGATAGCTTATCTTAACTCTGGAGAGTTAAGGAGGCTTTAGAGAATATTGGTTTTGGTTCTTTGGGTCTCAAAGAATGAATCACGTACTTTCTGAATAAAGAGCTCTGCATGAGCACAGGGTTTCATTTTTCTTAGAAACGGAATTCTAGGGGAAAGTTAGTAGCGAAATGTTTGGTGAAAATTCAGAGAGAGTTCCTGAATTAACGCTTGGACACGTAGAGTCTGACATATGTCAAGTCTCCCCGCCCCACGTCCCTTGGTTTCCTCTCTTCTTTCCCCCATTGGCATGAAAAGGGACAGCATTTGGGGAGGGCAGCTTTTCCTAATGCGTGAGAGGAATGCAGATTGTGAAGCCTGGAAACTTCCTGCTTTATGTTTGACATGATCAGATGCTTTCTTGGAAGATAAATCTGACAGCAGACTGTGGGGCAATTTTAGATAAGAAAAATCACATCTCTCAGGTGTGATTTAAAAAAACACACACATAAATAACATTTGCCATTTTCCTCCTACTTACAGATCTTGCTTTTTTTCCTTTCTGATCATGCTTCCTGATTCTTAGGACTCTTTTAATCCCCTGTCCAGAAATCTCCGAGGAGAGGATTCTGTACCTGAGATGGTGTAGATAATAAAGCTGAACCTGTGATTGATTTGGGACAGCTCCCAGTCTTGGTTTATCACCTTAATTTCTCAACTTGCCCTTGGGGCAGCAAATGTAAGCTTGTTTCTTTACTTTCCAGACTAATTCTTCTTTGGAGCCTGAATCGTTGGTGCTGTGTGAATATAAAATTCTGCAGCTAGTGATTTTACGATCTTACCTAGTATCCTATGAGAGTATTTTAGAAACAATTCTCATTCTGCCAACGTGGACTAAACTTCAATTTATAGCTCCTCTGTCCATTTGCATTTCCCAAAAGGCACCTTGTATCTTTTGCAGGGAGGAAAAATGGGTTGATAACCAGCGCAGTCTAATTTACTCCTCATTATGTAACAGTGTCAGGGACTGTGGTCTAGTTTAGTATGCTGGGCATGCCTGCTTGCATCAGTAATTATAATCCTAAACTACCTTTCTACCTGGACAAGGACAGATTCCTACCGGATCTCTCTATGATGTTTGGTTGACTCTTTTGTCCTCTCATGTTTACAAGAAGGAGGTAAACTTTGGAAAACAAACAAGCTCCTGTGAATTTTCCTGATGGTATTTGTTTTGTTTTTGCATACACAATGGCAAAAGCAAAACAGAAACAAAATCACCACTGGGGAGATAAGAGCCTACCAAAGGCCCCCAGTGGAGAGGGGGGTGGGGGTGGGGGTGGGGGTGGGAGGAGAGGGCTGGGAAACCAGTGTAAGTGACACATCCGTTCCCAATGACAGTTTCTATTATATTAAAAAACAAACCCAAGGCCACCCAATACTTTAATGTTTTAAGCCAAGGCAACTGAGCCTGGTTTGAACATCCTGATGTCCATTGGACCAAAAATTCTATCAGAAGTAAAGGCCCTGGACGCGCTGGTTGGCCATGGCACGTTGAAGTCTGGGAAAGGAAACTCAGTAATGCATCACCCTCCATCAAATCCTTGATCAGGTTAGACGTCACTGGTAAGACCTTGGGCAAGGGCATGGGAAGAGGAAAGGAGGAAGAAAGAGACAAGAAAAGCTTCACAGACAACTTTGCTGGGAAAGCAGGAGGGACGCACCAGGAAATTACGTGAGGGCCCTGACTGTTGCGGGACGAGGGAACCTAGGAGGTAGTAGAAGGACGACAGACAAGGGGGTCATGAAGGACTCAGCGGCAAACTCCCCCGGTGTGTACAGTGCACAGAGAGCAGCGCACTGACACCACGGATCAGTTCCTTCCCTTCCTCTCAGCTCCCTCTAAGACTGGCCTGTCAGGCAGCTTCTGCAGCTTTCCAGGACTTGCACTGACTGGCTGGACCAAGATGCCCTTTGTGACCTGCTGCTGGGTCAGCTGTAAGCCTCAGGGTGATGCTGGTACCCCTGCCCTCCCTGTGACTCACCCACATGCTGTGCGCTGCCTGCAGGCCTCTCCGCAGCTCCCCGTGAGTGCCTGCAAGGCATTCTCCTCCCAGCCGGCCTCTCCTCCCTGGAGTCCCTGTGTCGGGGCCTGAGATGCTCACTCTTCGATGATGAAATGTATGTAGTTCTTCAATGATGAGTGTACGGAGTTCTGTGCATGTAATATAGAACCCGATTTTACATTAAACTGTCTCAAATATTTTTAGACTACTTCATCCAAAGGAATTCAGTCTTGTAAAAAGTGTCAAGTTTGGAGCTAGGGTATAAAAAAGCCATCTTCCTTAAGAAATGCAACTTGGCTGAAGCCGGTTTGGCTCACTGGTAGAACGTCGGTCTGCGGACTGAGAGGTCCCAGGTTCGATTCCGGTCAAGGGCATGTACATTGGTTGCGGGCACGTCCCTGGTAGGGGGTGTGCAAGAGGCAGTTGGTTGATGTTTCTCTCTCATCGACGTTTCTAGCTCTTTGTCTCTCTCCCTTCCTCTCTGTAAAAAATCAATAAAATATATATTTAAAAAAAGAAGAAGAAAAAAAGAAATGCAACTTGGAATTCTCCAAATTTTGCTTTGGGTGGACCATTTGCATGAGTGATTATAATTACTGGTTGTACTTCTATTGTCCTGGCTTTACTTTCTCTAGGGGTTTCCTTATTTGGTTTATAATCACCAATACTCTTGCTTCAAAAGGGGTATGGACCCTCTTTGACACCTTCTGCCAGGTATGGACAAAGCCTTTTTCTAAGAGCCCTTTTAAAGTGGCTGAGTGAGTTTGAATGTCTGCACTTATTCTATTAAGTTGTGGGGAGTGACAAAACAGAAATAAAGAGTTCAAAATGCCTTCATTCATGGCATCCTCATGAGGAGTTGCTTTTCTCTTTTTGAATGAAGTCTATAGGATGCTCATTCTCCAGGCTACTTGTTAGCCTGGAAAGGGCTTCTCTGAGCAGCAGGCCCTGCAGTTCTGACCCAACCCCAGTGTCCTGGGCTCTCTTTCCACAGGCTCTCCTTCCTCTGTCCCAGGTCATGGTGCAGTCAGACACGGGGGCAGTAGATGCCATAGGAAGGTTTAGGCTCTGAGGCTGAGCGGAAAGTGGAGTCCTCCTTGAATTAGAGATGTGGAAGCCACGTCCACTCTTGGGCACCACGGCCACTACGTGTCTCACTGGCTGCCACGGGCTGGAGTTTTTTGTTTTGTTTTGTTTTGTTTTGTTTTTTTAAATATATTTTTATTGATTTTTTACAGAGAGGAAGAGAGAGGGATAGAGAGTTAGAAACATTGATGAGAGAGAATCATCGATCAGCTGCCTTCTGCACACCACTGACTAGGGATGTGCCCTTGACCAGAATCCAACCTATGACCTTCAGTCCTCAGGCTGACGCTCTATCCACTGAGCCAAACCGGTTTCGGCCAGATTGGAGTTTTTCCAAATGAGTGAGAATTATCCTTGCACAATTTGTCTCACAGCTTCTGTTTCCCTGGGAAAGTTTGTATGGTACAGAGCACATGTCTTACACCTGAGTAGGATCCTAAAAGGTTCCTCAATGTCTCCTGTGGCCCCTCGCTCACTGGATGAGTTTGGATCTCTCTGATGCATAAAAACTTTGAGTTCAGAGAATCTTTTGACAGCTGATGAGCAGAAACGCAAAGATCCCTTAGTAGTATGAATTCCAGACCTGGCCTAGCCACGTTGTAGGCCCTGTGGAAAATCACTCATGGTTCTCCGGGCAACTAGACATCCAGGCTAACAGTGCCTGTCTCACTCTGTAGGATGGCTGACAGAAGCTGAGATTCATTTAAAAAAAAAAAAAATACTTTATTGCTTTCTTACAGAGGGGAAGGGAGAGGGATAGAGAGTTAGAAACATCCATCAGCTGCCTCTGCATGCCCCCTACTGGGAATGTGCCTGCAACCAAGATACATGCCCTTGACCGGAATTGAACCCGGGACCCTTGAGTCCACAGGCCAACGCTCTATTCACTGAGCCAAGCCGATTTAGGCATGAGATTCATTTTTAAGTGCCTCTTTATGGTGAGCTGCCCAAGCCCAGGACAGGAGGCCATTTTCACGCTCAAGTTGATGAAGGCTGGGAAAACACAGGTTATAACGTGGATTGAGAAGTCTGCTCTATGAGCCCATCCATCTGTATCCTCTTGCCTCCTCTCTGCCTTTCACTTTCTCGTTAGTGTTTCTGTTGAAAGTTTTCAACAGGTTTTTGCCCTGTTTCATTAGGCCAAGAAAGAAAGGAATGTTTCTACTCATGCCGTCCAGCCATTTATAGACCACAGTCAAGGCATTCTTGGGGGGTCATAAACAAAACTCCTTTTTTTAGTGTTAGAACAATTATCTATTTCCTTCTCCCTCTCCCTCCCTCCCCCCGTTATGCCATTCATTTTTTTGGATATGGGGTTAGAATCATAGTCTGTGAACTTTTGTTGTAAAATGCGAGGGTCCCTTAGTAATGGAAGAGCAGACCAGGAACATTTCGTGGAGAGGCGGGAGAGGGGGGTTTCCTCTGTGCCCCACATTCATAAAGGAACCCGGCATGATCCCAACTCTCTCTATCACTTATTTTTGAAATTGTAAGAAATGGTGTGGAAAGTAACATATCACACACACACCAATGACATTGTTTTGCTTTAAATTTATATTGAATTACCTATACCGTATGACTTCCTTACTTTTTGTGGTTTTTTTTTGCACTTTGTATAACAGCTGGCTTAGTAGTGGCAAATTGGTAAAGGCAGCAAATACATGAAAATTAAATGAGGTCATTCATGTGAAAGCATCTGACAAAATGCTTAAAACTTATTCTATCAGATGCTATGAAATGCCCTTGGTAGGAAAGGCCACACAAGCACAATGGACTTGTGTGGAAAGCACACACTTCATTGCAATGGGAAGACTTAGGTTTTACTGAGATTAGAGACAAGGAATGTTGTAATTAAAAGGAATGAGAGAGCACTGGTTTTCAAATAATTTTTAATTATTACATTCTTTCTTTTCTCTTGATTAATTAAATCTTTCCTGTAAGTCCAATCAATAATAAAGTAGGCCAAGGAGGACTTCAGGTTGGAGTTGGATAGAAGGAGCACATTTTCATTGGGTAAGATCCCCCCTCCTTACCTTGAGGCACCTCTGCAGAACCTTAGATGACTTCAAGTCACAATCCTACCCTTTATTTTTTACTTTGAAGTAAATGGGGCTGAGAAGTTATTGGTCCAAGATCCTAAGTACAAACTCAAGAATTTGGTTCTTCCCACTCTTATGCTCAAGGAGACACACGGTTGCCTCTTCCACGTTTGTTGTGTAGGTTCTGATGACTACTTGCACTTGGCATGGTGAAGGAGAAAAGTTACCTCTCTCATGTCCCAAGTACGAGGATTCAAATGCAACCTGGCATGTGTCAGACGCCAGGAGTTTTGAATTGTTCGGAGGCAGTGAATTGCCAATGCAAAAGTTTCCCAAGGAGACCAAGTTTTAAAAGTCTTTCATTTTAATGAGTGCATGAAAAGAAAGGAAATAAAGTAAATATTTACTTTTCTTTTCATTTAAAGGACATCATGCATTTCATGGACATTTAGTTTAAGTGAGTAGGAATGATAAGAAGGTGACTGAGCACCTATTTTTGTAGTCTAGTTTTGAGGAATGTTTTTCACATTAATTGGCTCTCTGGTGTAATTATTGTATGAGACTTGAGGATAGACAACAAAGGAAAATATAATATGTGAAATAAAGCCCTTGTCTGTAAAACCCTAATAAAATCAGGGGATGCCATCAGTAAATAAATGATTTCAGTCCTATAAGGTGGGAATGGGAAGTCACAAGCAAATGATACCTAAGGGATGATAGGAGATGGCATTGTTTACTAATGTATCTATATAAAAGCCTAAGTGACTGTCAACAACTAAAACAACTGAATGGTTGACTGAACAGGTTGCGTGGGGAGAGCAGGCTGGCCTGAGGGGTTAGTGAGGGGTGACCAAACAAATGAACAAGCAGGCTGTGTGGGATAACCAGACTGGTGGTGGTGGTGGGGGGAGCAGTTGAGGGCAATCAGGCCAGCAGGCAGAGGCAGTAGGGGTGATCAGGCCAGCAGGGGTTTTTTTTTAGGGGTAATCAGGCAGGTTAGCAGTTAGGAGACAGCAGTCTAGGATTGTGAGAGGGATGCTCCAAGATTGGGCCTAAGCTGGCAGTTGGACATCCCCTGAGGGGTCCCTGATTGGAGAGGATGCAGGCTGGGCTGAGGGGACCCTCTCCCCCCCAAGCATAAATTTCATGCACTGGGTCTGTAGTAACTGAATAAGCAGCTAGTTCCCTCTGGGAGCTCTCTGTGAAAAACTGATAGGAGAAATGCTTAAATCCAGAGATATTTAAGTGAGGCCTCCTGAATCAAAGATGGCTAGGTTAGCAGAGCCTGTCTTAGCTTAACTTACCTATGTAGTTATAGATGGAGATCAAGTGTTTCTCTCTCTCTCTTTTTCTCTCTTTCTCTTTCTCTCTCTCTCTCTCTCTCTCTCTCTCTCTCTCTCTCTCTCTCTCTCTCACACACACACACACACACACACACACACAAGCTTTTGTAATTATGATTTTTTTTTTTTTTTTTAGACTTCAGAATCAGGGCCTTTAAAGCATTATAACTCAATTCACTGGTTAAATATGACAGTGGCCACTCTGAATTCTGACTGATCAACTTACAAACGAGCCCTTCCTGGGAGACGTCTGAGTGGAGGTCTGTGTGGGTTAATAAGATGAGCAGATGGTAAGTCTATTTTTACTGGAAAATGCAGATATAGAGGAAAGGCTGGAGGCATTTACACCAAAGGCCACAGTGCTTTTGTTCTGGTTGGTGGACTATAACTGATTATGATTTTTATTAATTGATGCTGTTTGTACTTCCTGCATCACATGGATTTTCACAATAAAAAGCCATGCACAAAACTCTAGATTTAATGACATTTGAAACAAACACTCTCCCCCCAAATATTCATGTTCAGAATATCGGCAGGACATTTTTTTTTCTATTCATATTTAAATTTTAATTAATAGAAAATTGGGACAATGTATAAACTAACTCATCAAGACAATTAGCACTCAAAAAATTACACAAATATGAAGGGACACAAATATCACTTGGCTTTGATAAGTTATTTAAACAATTACTAAGTATTATAAATTGAGTACTGGACTTAAAAGTATAAATGATAAAAAACACAATTATGAGGCTTCATAATTAAAAATTAAAAGAAAAAACTGATATGGCTAACTCTAGACCTATAAATCTATGCAGTAACATTCAAAACGACTTAAGAGTTTATAATTAAGTCTTATTTAAGCTAATGGAAATAATGTAATATAATCAGAAACTCAGAAACTATATAGTTCAACATGCAGCACATCTAGTAATAATGGCATACCTTTTCTTTCTGTTTTCTTTGTAGGGACAGAAGATGTGGGTGTAGGCAGTTTTGATAAAGTAGATGCTCCATTAGCATCAAATGATTTCTTTGGCTGGTGATCAGACTATAGCATAAATTGACTAGAAGGAACAGAGCTTGGGGTAGCAGTTGGATGAACCACTGGTTTGATGGGGTGCTGTACTGGAGTGGAACTACTGTGAGTCTCTGCTCTTGGCAGTCTGTAGTCTCTGTCATTGCGTCTGCTTGTTTGAGACAAAATATTCTGTGGGAGCAAACTACTGGCATCACTGGAATGCTTGTCTTCCATTCCACTGGCAAATGCATTAGTGGCTGTTGTTTGCATCACCTCTCTTCTGTAATCCCTATCTTTTGGGAAGCTATTAACTGCCATCTTGTTTGCTTCTTTCTGTCTCTGTTCTCTTTCAAGCCACTCTTTTGGTTTTTCCCATTGTGAAACTTCTGTTCGACAACTGTAGTAGTATTTTTTTCCAGGAAGAGCTAATGTGCTCAGACCAGTCATCTGCAGAATCATAAAATGCATCTGAAGTTTTGCTTGGATTATTGCTTGGATTAGAAGAATGTGAATTTGAACTATGAAGACTACTGTGGTTGTGTGAACTTTCTTGTGGAGAGTAACTGGTCCCTAACTCTCTCTAACTCTGTGAATATGCACATTTTTGGCCTTATTGTGACCTGTGCTGTCACTGTATTTGTTTTCAGGACTATCAGATCTCTGTAACATTTTATTTGGTGGTGAAGGATCAGCGGCGTCTCGCATTTTCTCATGTCTGTGATCACCACTACTGGGGTGAGTCTTCGATGAATACTTAAGTGCCTGGTAAGGCTGCGAGTCCCCCCTCCCGCCGTGACAGCTCGGCTCGTTCGGGTGTTCCTCTTGCTCTGAGGCCTGGCTCGCCCCTGGGAGAGCCCTCGGTTCCTTCTGGTTGCCGCTGCTTCTCCTCGCGCTCATGTCCGGCCGCTGCTCTTCCAGTTTAAGGAGAGTCCAGCCTGAGGACCTGCTTCAGGCTGGTTCCAGAGGCCCTGGGGTGCGTGGGGAGGGAGCCACCTTCAGGAGGAGGACTGTGGGGCCTGAGGGAAGCCATCTTGGACTAAGTACAGGCAGCAGAGCTACTCCAGCAGGACATTTTGCCTCTAATCATCTAGAGCAGTGGTCGGCAAACTCATTAGTCAACAGAGCCAAATATCAACAGTACAACGATTGAAATACCTTTTGAGAGCAGAAAACCTTCTTCTGCGCATGGGCCACGAAGTTTCAATCGCACTGTACGTGCGTGCCCGCACTAGGTATTTTGTGGAAGAGCCACACTCAAGGGGCCATAGAGCCACATGTGGCTCTCGAGCCGCAATTTGCCGACTCCTGATGTAGATGCTTTTGAAGAAATAGGCCCCTTCCTTTCCAGCCGTGGCTGCTCATTAGCCAGCCCATCGTGCAGGCCAGGCTTAAGAAAATGCTCACCAGCTCCAATCAGAACCTCCACTGACGCCCGCAGCATTGGCTGCTCGAGGTGCCGTATGTACGAGGAAGATTATTAGTTGCCTGGGAACTTCAAGGAAATAAAACCAGTATTAATAATGAAAAGTTACACTGAACACCAGGCCTGTTAAGTAAAGTTAAAGCTTTACTTAAGTTTTACATTTGGTCCTTACAACTCCATTAATTAGAAATGTCTAAAATTCCCATTTTACGGGCCTGAGGGGTCAAATGATTCACTCAGCTAATAACTGGCATAGCAAGGACCCAACCTTGGGCAGTCTGTCAGATGCCACCACTCTGCGGTGTGCTGGTGGGGCATCCTATTCCATGGCTAACTCCTCTGGCTCTTCAGGCTGACCATGGTCTCACCGCTGGGCTAGGGGGTCCCCCATTGCAGTCATAGTATCTGAAGCACTTGACAGTGAACTGTTATTATTTTTTTCTTTTCACAGTCCATTTCCTCTCCTAGATGAGAGGTCCCTGAAAATAGGGGTTATGTCTTATGGTTGTCTCCCTGGCAATTATTATCTTGCCTGACTCTAGAAAGAGCTCAATCAAAATTAGGTGAATATCTAATTATCTGGGTATGGTGGACACACCAGTCCCACACACTGCGAAGTTCCACTGACTCATAAGTAGGAGCTGAAGACATACCCGAGGATAGACACATTTCTTCCAGTGATAGGACTGCATAGGCAAAGTGCACTCCATCCGTGTGGTCCTGGGTTTCTTATGGCTGAGTAGTATTCCACCATATATTTGTACCACAGAAGATATATACATTTTCAATAGCATTGGAAATCAATAATAAGAGTATAGTGCAGGCTAGCAGTTGAGGTGAGTTTCTACTAATTGAAAAATTGATCAGATTGGATTGAAAAATACTTCCCTAGCTTATGCATGCTGAGCCTTTCATTAGAAAGTTTTGACTCATTTTTTTTCTATTTTCCTCTAGCTCAGGAACAAAATGGGCACACTAATAAGACAGGTTACCTCCATACTGCACAGGAAATATTTTCTGAAGCAATAAAGGATGTATACCATTACCCCAGTATTCCAGCCCCCACTCTAACCCAAACAAAATTATCATCTTTTTCTGTCAATTTTACATTGCACTTCCAGAACACAACACCAGGGGGGAGGAAGATCTGCATTAATTAATTGCCTCCTGGGTTTTGTATTTATTATCTAAAATGGAGAGTCTGACAGCAAGGGATAATATTGCAACAGAGCCACGTGGGATAAATGCTTGCCATCCACTACAAATTGGATTAGGGATATACTCATTATTATGTTTCTAAGTTTAGATTTTAAATAAGCCATCTAATGCCACAAATGCCCAGTGAGGAGACACTTGAGGACACACAATTTACCATGTCTTTTGGAAACACTAGATTTGATTAGGTCTCAACTTAGTCAACCATCAATACAAAAACAACAAGCAAAGCAAAATAATTAGGTCAATAAAATATTCTACAGCATGAAGAAGTAAGGTTAACTTGAAAGCTCAAAGGGAGAGTACAACTGAAGATTATTTATGTTAAAAAGTAGACAATCTAGACAACCTATTTAGTGTTTTCAGTGAAAGGTTTCAAGGTATGACTTTTATGAAGCACCAGTAACTAATAATAAGAAAAAATGGCCTGGGATAAAGGACAGTGCAGAATGGGAGGTAGTTATTATGAAGAAAAGAATGCAGGAGCTTCAGTACATAGGAGCAGGATCAAATTATCTGTACGACACAGAATTGGCAGTCTATAAAATTTAATCATGAGGCGAAAAACTTTCAAAGTTTCACAGACTAAGTGGGAAAGAAAATAATAGAAATAGAGAGAAAACAAAACAATAGCAAAAATGGATACATGGGGTGTCTACAAATTTTGTGTTTCTAAATGAGGTTAAGAACTATAGACCACAAGCATTAATATACACTAAAGTAGGAATAGAATTGCAATGTAAGTCTATAAGTTATAAATGATCACTGTTTTCTAGGTAAATTAATGGTAAAATATCTATAAGTAGGCATCATAGAAGACATTCAAAATTTAAGAATAACGAAAAATATCTATGACCATAAAAATGGAAAATAAAGCCCAGTTTTGTTTAAACAACATGAAGCAGGCTGACTTCACACTTTTAAAATAGTACATGCTGGCGCTGGCCCATGTGGCTCGGTTGGTTGTGCACCAAAATATTGCTGGTTCTGTTCCCATAGGGGCACATGCCCGGATTGCAGGCCTGATCCGTTGGTCCACTCTCACATTGATGTTGACAATTAATAAAAAAGTAATTATTTTTTGAAAATTAATAAAAAACCTTTTAAAAAGTAAAGTAATATAGAATACTACAGTGCCATAAAAATGGGGCAACATAGAAAATACCCAGTAGAACTGTCCTTTATGATCATATATTAAGGCAACAGATAGACTTTTTAATTCAGTTAAAGCTTTAACATATGAAGTTATGGAAAACCGCATGAAAAATAATTACTCAAAGGGATTCTTTCATTAAAAGATTCTTTTGGCTGAGAGATGACTTATCCAAATTCAAAAATAAAAGTAGAAAAGTCATTAGGTGAGTTTTGAAGCAGTATAACTATAGAGACCAGAATAAAAATATTTTAAGTAGAGAAAAAATCCAAATGTTTAAAAATTCTTAAAAAGAATAATTGCAGAACTCACAATATTATAAATAAGCAATATTATATGCTGGAATACTACATCAAGTAAAAATGTTCCTTAAAATTTAAGAGAAAAAATATTTTAGATAAAAGAAAACCTGGGACTATTTGTTGCATCAGAAAAACCACAAGGAATAGAAAAGGACTTTCTTTAGGCTGGAGAGAAATTATTCCAAGTGCAAGCAGAACACTATGAGTGGGTAATAGGTAAATTTAAAAAGTCCATTAAATACTCTTAAAAGATCATTGATTGCATAAAGTAGAAATAATGAAAATGTGTGGTCTATTAATATTCTGTTTAGAGGTAAAATAATTGTGACAAAAGTGACACAAGGGGCAAGGAAAATAAAAAGGAATTATACTGTTATAGGTTTTTACACTTTTTGTGAAGTGGAGTGATATTAGTTCAATGTAGACTGTGACTGTGATAGGTTAGCAATTCATATTGTAATCTATAGAGACATTATCAAGGAAAAACAAAGAGGTATAGATGAAAGGCCAATAAAAAGTAAAGTAGAATACTAACATACTCAAGTAACCCACTTATATCAGTAATTACATTAAATGTAAATAAACTAACACTCTAAGAAATGTCAGACTTATATATGCAAAATTATAAACTATATTCTGTTTATAAGATATATCATTTTAAATCAAAAAACAGATATGCAACTTAAAAAGTGCTCTGTGATTGCACTTCTCAACTATCAGACTGAAAAAATTCACAAGTTTGACAATTTATTCTGTTAGTGGGACTTTGGAGATATAGGTAGTTACAGATCCAATATTAAAAAGAGAAAAGTGCTGAAACTGGTTTGGCTCAGTGGATAGAGCGTTGGTCTGTGGACTGAAAGGTCTCAGTTTTGATCCCGGTCAAGGGCATGTACCTTGTTGCAGGCACATCCCTGGTGGGGGATGTGTGTAGGAGGCAGCTGGTCAATGTTTCTCTCTCATCGATGTTTCTAGCTCTCTATCCTTCTTCCCTCCTCTCCGTAAAAAAAAAAAAAAAAAATCAACAAAAATATATATTTAAAAAGGGAAAAGTATTTTTTCCCGTTTACCTGTTTAAATCCCATCCTCTCAGTTCAGCCTCATTTGGCTGAAATATAGACGTAATGCTGTCTGGTGACAAAGTTTGGAATTTCCAGGTGAGAAATTGGCTAGTCTCATTGGAGATTGATATACCACAGAAAAAGGCACCGTGGCCACAAGCAAGGTCTGTCTTTAATGAATGCGAGGACGCAGTGAGTGTGTGGTTCTGGGTGCTCTGCCCAGACAGAAACAAAGAAGGAAACCTCCCTCCCAGGCTGACCTTGGCTCTGTCAGGTGTGATTTATGAATGCTTATTCTAATTGTTCTATGAGTAATCAATTTCCCTCTTGACAATCTGCACTGCTGTGTAGTTTTGCCAAGTTTTTAATAATGAATAGAGTTGGATTTGAAAGTTGAAATGCTTCCAGCTGTATATGTGAGTGTGCATGGAAAGCTATAAAGGAGGCAGCTGTGTCTTTCTTGACTTTTCTATTTCCCATCCCTGGAGACAGAATAGGTGCTGAAAAAGTGACATCTATACTAATAAAAGGGTAATATGCTAATTAGACCAGAGAGACTGAATGTCTTCTGGACGTTTTTCCAGACAAAGCCTGGCATGTGGCTGGTCTGCAAACACCTGGCAGCCCCTTGCCCAGGCCGGCCCTGCCCCTCAGTGGGGACTCCAATCCCGATCAGGGACATGGCCAGCCTGCAAACCACCCCTTGCTCCTCAACTAGGCCAGCCCTGACCCCCAGTAGGGACTTCCCACTCTGACCCAGGTCCCCCTTTAGGGCAGGCCAACCAACCTCCACCCATGCACCAGGCCTCTATCCTATACAATAAAGAGGTGATATGCAAATTGGCCCTCACTCCATCATGCCATCACAAGATGGCTGTGCCCACAGCAGAGGAGGAGTTCCCATAATGAGCCATAAGGAGCGAACAGCAGGAACCTGAGGCTGCACCCCCCACCTGGCTGGGCTTGACAGGGATCTCAGTCCATGCCTTCTGCCCTGTTGCCAGGCCAGGGGACTTGAGGCTGTGCCCCCTACCTGGCAGGGCTTGACTAGGTTGGGGCTGGCTGGGTTTGGATCTTGCCCAATAGGGGTGAGGCCAGCTGGCTGGGTCTGGGTCTTACTAAATTTTGAGATGCATGCAGGTGGGCAGGGACTTGACTCAGTCTCCCAGTGTGCCCCAGACTCTGACAGGAGGAAGATTTTCATATACATTTTTACTAATTTTCTTTCACCTATGACATTTCTATTATAGAGAAAGGGTAAATGGCAATACTAAAATATTTCTTCTAATTAATTCCCTTTTAATGTGCATGAATTTCATGTAACGGGCCTCTAGTTGAATAAATAAAATAGTACTTCCTCTGAGTCTTCTTAAAGAATGGTACTAGGAATGGAGATGCACCACTACCTATCCGTTGAGGTTATGGAATGGGATCTTTAGGGGTATCCCTGCAACCTTGCCATGCCTACAATAGCCTTTCACTCAGTTAAGTCAGGACTCTTTTGGTTGTAAGTGGCACAAATACATTCATTGTAGGCAAAAAAAGGAGATTTGTTACTGCTATGGACTGTGCTCCCACCCCAACACATATGTTGAAACCCCAAACCCTGTTGGAGATAAAGCCTAAGAGGAAGTAATGAAGTCATAAGGGTCAGGTCCTGATCTGATAGGATTTAGTGTCCTAATAAGAAGAGAAGAAAGACAAGCGCGCTCTTTCTCTTTCCACATTCCCGGGAAAGGCCATGTATGAAGACATAGCAAGCAGGTGGCCAAATGCAAGGCAGGAAGCGAATTCTCTAGAACTGTGAGACATTTCTGTGGCTTACGCCACCCAGTCTGTGGTATTTTTAAAAAATATATATTTTATTGATTTTTTATAGAGAGGAAGGGAGAGAGATAGAGAGCTAGAAACATTGATGAGAGAGAAACATCGATCAGCTGCCTGTTGCACACCCCCCACTGGGGATGTGGCTGCAACCAAGGTGCATGCCCTTGACAGGAATCAAACCTGGGCCCTTTCAGTCTGCACGCCAATGCTCTATCTACTGCGCCAAACCAGTTTTGGCTGTGGTATTTTGTTATAGCAGCCAGAGCAGACTAATACAGTCACTCATGTGGTAGATTAGAAAATTCCATAGCTTATAGTGTTAAAATAGGTGTAACAAGTCTGGCCTCAGGGAAAGCCATCAAGATTTGCTATCTCTCTGTCTTTTGTATGCGCTTGTGTCTGCTTCACTATACCCTATCAAAAGGCTTTCCTTGTGGCAGAAAAAACTGCTCAAATTTAGACTTGCAGTCTCCTACTTCAGCAATCTCAACAGAAGAAGGTTCTGAAAATCAATCCTAGAAAAAAAGACTTTGTCACTGCTTAGAACACAGGTTTCCAATTTAGGGTAAATCACTCTTGTTGCGAGGACAGTTGTTATTGACAAGGCCTGGGTCACGTGCCCATTGCTGTCACTGGAGGAGAGAAGCGCCAGGTGCAACCCCATCAAAAACATGCAGAAAGGGTTAGCGGCTATTCTCTAAGGAAAAGGAACGGCTAGTATGAAAGGACATGTGTCCACTCCACATAGGCTGGGGTAGCCAGGCCTGTGAATTGGGGGAATTGAGCCCCTCCAGCAGTGCTCAGAGATTCAGAGTCAAGCCATATTTGTATGAAGCTTGATGGTGCTTCCCATGTTCATAAAATAGGCTCTGTTTAGTTTCTGAGCCAAAGTTGTTGCCCAGGACTTTGGCTCGGTGTATCTTAACACAGTTTTGCCAACTGATAGTTACAGAATAGTCATGGGGATATTAAGGACAGATTAGGGGATATAGTCACTAATATCATAATAACTATGTACTGTGCCAGGTGGGTAGCAGAATTATCAGGGGATCACTTTGTACATTATGTAGTTGTCTAACCATTGTGCTGTATACCTGAAACTAATAAATATACATAAAAGCCTAAGCAACTGTTACAACTGGATGACCATTTGACCGCTGGTAGCTACGAGACACATTGACCACCAGGGGGAAGATGCTCAATGCAGAAGCTGCCCCCTCCTGGTCAGTACGCTCCCATCAACAACCTCCTGTGGTCAGCCAACCTCCTGTGGCCAGCCAACCTCTCATGGTCCCTCCCTCTGGCTGGAGGCCTCTAATCAGCCCCAATTGGCCCTGATTGGTCCTGATTGCCTCCCATTGGCCCTGATCACTGGCCAGGCCAAGGGCCCCACCCATGCATGAATTCGTGTACTGGGCCTCTATAATAGTATAAAATAATGTTGAATGTCAACTGTAATCCTATATAATAAAATCATAGTATGCAAGTTGTCATGGGAATTCTTCTAGGAGTTCAACCAGGGGCAGGGACTAGCCTGGGGGAACGAAGGGAGGCCCTGGCCAGCCAATGCCAGCCTCTAAGGACCCTACCAGTGCACAAATTTTGTGCACTGGGCCTCTAGTTTAAATATAAAGAAAAGAAAAAACAACCCACTGTTTTGTTTCCATAGGGGACAAATACACCATCATCACATCTTAGTGTTTCTATTATAGTTCCTCTGGAACTGAAATGACCAGAAATTAGAATCCTATGGTTGGATCTACTCTCTGAGACCACGTTTCTGCCTTTTTGTTTCCTGAGCATCATTTACTTCTGGATTTCACATTACCATGCTATACTCACAGGATGTTTATTCTAAAAACCCACTTTCCTCAGGTTAGGTTCAGCGAGGCTGGCTGGTGAACTGGACTTATTACTGGTGATGACCAGGCTGGAGGGGCTGAGAAGTTTGAGTGCAGGGAGGCCCTCCTGATCCTCTTCAGACCACCTGTCCTGGGTGACTGGTTTGGTCCCTCTCATTTCTCCTCCATGGGAGCTGTCTTCCAGAGCTTTATGGCTTTACCTGAGATAGGAAAAAACTCATTTCTAACTCAGGTTGTACAGGGTATGTACAGTGCCTTTTGATCTTCACATTTTATGTAGTTTCCTCTGGTGTTAGTCATGAGCAAACATGACACAAGCAGAAGCTTAAAGATCATTTGCATAGTGTGGCATTCTATGCTTGGACTTTTCAGTCTTGGAGTCCTGAGCCACTAAGGAAAGAAATCCGGCTCCTCTACAGAAAAGACCATGTGGAGGAAGAGAGACACCAGAATCACTGGAGCAGCCCCAGTGGGCACCAGATCCTGAGTACCACATGGGAGAGAAGTCAGCGGCGATAATCCAGCCCCAACAGAAGAAAAGCCAGTAAGGCCTATCTAGACAGAAGAATTCTGAGAAACAACAAATCATCATCGTCTCAAACCACTGAGCCTTGCCATGGTTTGCTATACACAATAGATAACTAAACACAGCTTCTTACCACATATGGAGATGCCAGTCTTTTGTCTTTGCCTTGCTCTGGTTCCATTTCAGAAGTCAGGATGAGTGCTCAGTCACCCATAGATGCCTCTGCTTCACCTCCCACACAAGAAGAAGGATGCAGGTTAGGAACCCTCACCCTGCACTGGGGCTGGGAATATCCGGGTCCATTCTCTGTCCACTGGTGCTGATGTCTGCATGATCCTTTGTAAGCTGTGGGATGTTGGTTATTTCAGATGGTGGCTGAGAGAATTTAATGCAATGATGCACATATATAAAGCACTGGGCTGAGAGTTGACTATCTGTAACTATATTTCTTTCTTCTAAGGTTTCCATTTTCTCTGTGGCCCCAGATCACAATCAACTGACTAGAGTTTTGCAAGTGGAATGAGGCTCCATTTCTATATATCTAACTGACTGAAGATTTCAGACATCTTTGTCTTTAATTTGAAGGCCACAAAATAGAGGGAAGAATTTGTCAAGGATTTTTTTTTTCTTTTCACCCAATCTCTCTCGTGCTTCTGAAACCACATTCCCACCACGCTCTCATGGATGCACTCTTCCTCTGTGCTTCTGTTCAGTGCTCTGGAATCAAGGTGAAACCCCCGATCCCCATGCCTGAACTTAGTATTTTCATATGCAAAAATCCTGACCACGTGGATTTGGCTATTTCCCCAGCTTTGCTTATGTTTAGCTGGGGCTGTGACACACATCTTAAAATACGATTTTTGACAGATTCACACATTAGGTCTGAAATATGTTGTGGAAAGATAATTAGCTAATGCCCATGTGATAGCTCTCTCTTTGGGGATTAGACATTGAGAATATTTGGAAGAAAATGAGCTGCATAATCTGATGATGAAACTTTCTGCCAAAGGTTATGCTAGTCGAATATACAAGCTCAAATGATATTTAATTAAAAGTTAGAATTTCTAGTCCATTGCTTTTAGAGCATCAGAAATTTTAAATAAAGCTTTCCTTGTACAGCTATATTTTTAAGGGTTATTAACAAAATATAATTAGAAAAAATATAATAAGAAAAAACTTGATTTTTGCTTTTTAATTGAATTTATTGGGGTGAATTGGTTAATAAAATTATATAGGTTTCAGGTGTACAATTCTGTAATATACCATCAGTATATTGTTTTTGTGTCTTCAATACCCCAAGTCAAGTCTCTTTTCATCGTTTATCCCTCCTCTATCTTCTATCTCTCCCTGGCTACCCCCTTTTCCTCTAGTAACCACCAAACTGTTGTCTGTGACTATGATTTACTGTTTTTTGTTTGTTTGTTTTTTGCTTAATTCCTTCACCTATTTCTCCCAGCCCAGCAACCCCCTTCCACTCTGACAGCTGTCAGTATGTTCTCTGTCTCTATGAGTCTGTTTCCATTTTGCTTGTTAGTTTATTTTTCTCATTAGATTCAATACTAGTGAAATCACATGGTACTTGTCATTATCTGCCTGGCTTATTTCACTTAGCATAATGTTCTCCAGCTCCATCCATGGTGTCACAAAGGATAAGATTTCCTCCAAATGTACCATTTTTTTTTTTATCCACTCATCTACTGATGGACATTTGGGCTGCTTCTAAACCTTGGCTATTGTAAAGAATGCTGCAATGAACATATGGGTGCACATATTCTTTTGAATTAGTGTTTCATGTTTCTTTGGCTATATTTTCAGAAGTGGATTTGTTGGGCCACAAGGCAGTTACATTTTTAATATTTTGAGGTAACTGTATACTGCTTTCCACAGTGACGGATTCAATCTGCATTCTCACCAACAGTGCACAAGGATTCCCTTTTCTCCACATCCTCACCAACACTTGTTGTTTGTTGATATATTGATGATAGCAATTTTCATTGTTGTTTTAATTTGCATTTCTTTGATGATTAGTGACATTGAGCATCTTTACATATGTCTTATTAGCCATCTACATGTCTTTTCTGGAGAAGTGTCTATTCAGGTCATTTGCCCATTTTTTAATTGGATTGTTTATTTTTTGTTGTTGAGTTCTATAAATTCTTTGTAAATTTTGGATATGAACCTCTTATTAGATGTACAATTGACAAATATGCTCTCTCATTCAGTGGGTTGTCTTTTCATTTCGTTGATGGTTTTATTTGCTGTACAAAATCTTTTTAGTTTGATGCAGTCCCATTTATTTATTTTTTTCTTTTGTTTCCCTTGCCTGAGGTGATATATCAGAAAAAAAATATTGCTACAAGAAATAGCTGAGATTTTACTGCTTATGTTTTCTTCTAGGGATTTTATGGTTTTGAGTTAAACACTTAAGTCTTTAATTCATTTTGAGTTTATTCTTGTGTATGGTGTAAGAAGGTGATCTAGTTTTAATTTTTTTTGCATGTACCTAATTTTTCTACACTATTTATTGAATAAACCATCTTTACCCTATTGTATGTTTTTGCCTCTTTTGTCAGATATTAATTGACTTTAAAGGCATGGGTTTATTTCTGGGCTCTCTATTCTGTTCCATTGATCTATGTCTGTTGTCATGCCAGTACCATGTTGTTTTGATTACTATGATCTTGTACTATAGCTTGACATCAGGTAGCATGATTCCTTTAACTTGCTGTGGCTATTTGGGGTCTTTTGCAGTTTCATATAAATTTTTGAAATATTTGTTCTAGTTCTGTGAAATATGCCACTGATATTTTTATATTAATTACATTGAATTTATCAATATAAATTGCTTTAGATAGTATGGACATTTTAATGATGTTAATTCTTCTCCATGAAAATAGTATGTGCTTCTATTTATTTGTATCTTCCTCAATTTCATTCTTCATTGTCTTATGATTTTTTTGAGTGCAGGTCTTTTACATCCTTGGTTAGCAATTACAAGCATTAGTTTAAAATGTCAACATTCCCTTGACAACTGTACCCATTTTTTTCTACTTCAACTATAACCTAAATTTCTGTTGTCACTTTCTTTATGGTGTTCTTTTAGACAATCTTGATTTTAAAGTACTCAATTCTGTTAATCTTTCAATTATGTTTAGTGCCTTTTGGGGTCTCATTAAACAAATTTTATTTATTATTATTATAGCCTTATCATAAATCTTGATAGCTAGTAGAACAAATCTATCTTATTCTTCTCAACTATTCTTGGGCCTAGATTCTTTAAAGTTAATTTTAGAATCAATTTGACAAGTTTCTCAACAAACTATGTTGATATTTGATATTGCATTACTCTATAGATCAATTTGGGCAGAATTTACATCTTCAGAATAAATTTTCTATCCATAAACACTGTATATATCTAATTTATTAAGTCTTATTAAGCGTTTTTAAATATGAAAAATATATTTTAATATTTTTATGTTGGCTTTCAGTTGAGTGTGCGTTTTGTGGTTACACTTCATAACTTAAATATATGCATTATGTATTAATATAGTAATTTTTTAAAGTGTGGAAATATGTCTTATTTGGAACCTAACTATTAAAAATGATGGTAAAGTTATTGATATGGAAAGATCTATAGCATATTAATAAATGAGAAATGCCTTTTCATAATATATTGTGTTAAGTAAATGTTATTTATTTAAATATATGTAAACTTTTAAGTATGAAATAAAGAGATATTTGGACAGTTGTTAAAATGCATAGTAGAATAGGAGGGTCATATGGAGAAGCACTTCCAGAATGGTAGAGTTAGGACCTTTGAAAATATGCTCCTCAGTAAAGCAACAATAACACTGGCAAAAATGTAAAAATTAAATTTTTGAAACTTTATGTTAAAGGATTGCAACATTTGAAGAACATTGTTCAAGAAAATCAGCTGGGTCATGGTAAGTACATTGTGCTTTATGGTGTTTTATCTTGCTCTCTTCTACCTCCCTCTCCCTAGATCTGCAGTAGCTTTGAAAATCGACACTTTCACAATCCCAGCAACTATAATATCCAACAAACTTGTAGCTACTGGAGGGGGTGATATGGACTTGGAGTTTTCTAACAGCTTCATTCCTCAGAATTTTATATTCCTTAACCTGTCTTGTAGCTCACTAAAAGGCTCCATTTCTAGGGCTTATCTTTTGACCTGAGTCAAAACTTACTGCATGTGAAAAGCCATATCCCTGAAACATGTGTCAAAAACAATCAGCCGCAATTGTTTAACATTGACCAAGGTGGTATTACCTACCAATTGGAACTAAAAGAGGCATATCACAACAATAAAAAGGAAAAAAGATAGGGAATAAGATAATGTATTCTAGTACATGGGGCTTTGAAAATCTCTAACATATTCCTGGGAATCTAGAAAGCCACACATGATTATGTGCATGCCTAGAAAAACACACACACACACACACACACAAAAAAACCACGAGAAAGCCCTAATTTTTCATTGACCTTGAGGTTGTGCAAGTAAGAAGTAAAGGCTAAGGGAGAGTTGTGAACCACCTTCCATAGCATTGAAGGCATCTATTAATACATTCACAGAGCCCCTCAGCAAAGATTGGGACACTTATCGATTTAAGGTGTTAAGGGAAAATCTCTGTCCAATCATTACCAGTATTAAGTTAGTCAAGCAGAGGCTTCCATGCCCATACTCAATTCATAGAGCTTATAGAATTATTTCAGAAAAGTCACTAAACAAACAACAAATCCTGGGCAGGGGGAGGATCATATTTGTTTATATAATTAAATAATATGTGTCTTACTTAAACTATTTAGTATTGACTGAAAATTAAGAGACATACAAAGAAATAAGACAGTATAGCCATCAACAAGAAAATATGCTATTAGTAGACACCGTCCCTAGGAAAATCTGACATTGGACTTATTACACAAAGATTTTAAATCAGCTGTGTTAAATATGTCCAAAGAGCTAAAGGAAACTGTGTTTGGAAAAACTAAAGGTTAAGTATGAGAGCAATGTTTTGCTAAATAGAGACTATCAATAAAAGATAGAAATTATCAGGGACCAAATAGAAATTCTGGAGTTAAAAAAGTACAAAAGTTGCTCTTCCTATAAGCAACCTTAGGTGACCTCTGAAAATGGTTTACTATTCATCTGATCTAAAAAAAATGCCACAAAATCATGCAAATCAAGAGTTTCAAATCATTTTGTCCATTTTAAGAACACGTGTGAAACTGCCCGGTCATCAAGAATATGAATATCCGAAGAGCCACTGAGTACCTGAGAATGTCACTTTATAGAAGTGATGTGAGCCATTCCATCGTTACAACGGTGGCGTTGGTTGTTGTGTAAAGCCAAGCGGTGGTGATGCATGCAGGGTGAGCGGTTAAAAAAAAAAAAAAAAAAAAAGTGCTGAATTTTTGCTGCACATGCTTACAGATGCAGAGGATGCTGCCGAATTTACGGATTTAGATGTAGACTCTCTGGTTAGATAAGCACATCCAGATAAACAAAGTTCCCAATACATGGAGCAGAAGTTACAAAGCTCATGGGAGGTTTAAACCAGGCATGAGCTCTCCCTGCCACATTGAGGTGATCCTTACTGAAAAAGAGCAAATTGCTCCTAAACCTGAAGAGGATGTTGCAGAGAGGAAAAAACAACAACACACAAACTTATTTCAGAAGAAACAAAATCATATGATCTGAGAGTAAATTCAGTATTAAAAATGCTAATAAAAGAAAGCAAAAAGAAAGAAGGAAGGAAGGAAAAGTACAATTGAAGTGTTACATGTCACTAGTGGGGCTTGAGAACATATTTGAACAGCAAGAAGAATGTATCAGAGCACATGTGTCAAACACAAGGCCCGAGGGCCAAATCCGTCCCGCCAGGCCTTGCAATGTGACCCGCACCGCGCTGTCATCACTGCACTCAGCTGCGTTTCCATCACAATGACAGTTTATGACTGTTCAGTCAACCATTCGGCCCGCGATATAGGCTGGATTTTAGATTTTGGCCCCTTCTCTGATTGAGTTCGACACCCCCATATCAGAGAATTTTAAGATAGATTGGTAGCAGTTATGTAATTTGAGAGGAAAAAGTAATAATGAAGAAAAATGAACATTTTCAGAGGTCTGTGTGACATCCCTGAATATACACACTTAATGGGAACCCCAGAAGGAGAGGAGAAAGAGAAAAAGGAGCAGAAAGAATATTTGAATGATCACTGATTTTCAATCACTCCCAAATGTGATGAAAATATTAGTTTGCATATCTGAGAAATTCAACACTTACCAGATAGGAAAACCCAAAGAGATCCACACTGAGACGCATCAGAGTCAAACTGTTGAAAGTCAAAAACAAAGATTGAAAGCAATAAGGGAAAAGGGGACTCATCATGCATCAGGAAATCTCAATAACATTAACAGCAGGCTTTTCTCATCAGAAACCACGGACACTGGAAAACGGTGAAATGGCATATTCAAAGTGCTGAGAGAAAACGACTGCAAGCCAAGATTTCCATATCGAGAAAAACTAAGATTCAAAAGTGAGGAAATAAAGACCATTCCAGATTTCCTCTTAAAAAAATGAGAGACTTTGTTGCTAGCAGAATTTCTCTACAAGAAATACTAAAGGGAACACGTCAGGATGAAAGGACGATAGAATGTCATGTGAATTGACAAGAGGATGGAAAGAATACTGGTAAACGTGTGTATCTATTACAGAAGAGGGTGTTGGGAGAAGAATCTATAGCGTCCCTGTGACCTTTTGCACTCGTCGCACTCCTACGGGTCGGTCAGCCAGGGAGGGAGAGGGTGTGAGAGAGCAACCAGGAAAATGTGAGTGGGTGACCTTCTGAAGGTCACATTTACCCAGTTCAGGGATTTACTCTCAATCCTGCCCCAACATCCTTCAAAAGCTACATGTTTCGTGTTTCTCCATTTTAAAGTTCTTAGTGTCTCAGCCGAGAGCTCATTCTGCGTCTTCAGGGTGGTCTTGCAGAACCTTAAAGGAAGAAGAAAAGGGGAAGAGATTAGAAAAAGGAAGATATAGGAGAGTGGGGAAAGAGGAAGATGTGAGGCCTAGACCAGTCTCTGACTTAAGGCTAACTGCTATTGAAGTGTTTTTGGGATCCATTTCCCTGTCAGCTTAAGTCATGGAGATAAGTCCCTTTAGTCTTTCTCCTCACAGTTCATCCTCTGCTGTCTCTAATTTTGGAGCGCAAACTCTTTTTCTCTAGATGTGAAAGCGGATATGCTTCTGTGCTGTCTACGTAGATAGAACTGATTCTGAATATCTAAAATCCATTCAGTCAGAGAAACCAATTCTTTTCTAAGCACCCTCTCCTCTTAATAGAAGGAACAAACCATGAAAACTTCCCTGTTTGCCAAGGGGGTACACATGACCCATCAGAGGTACACGCCTGATCTCAGAACCTCAGAGACCCCCAGGGAAGCAGTCTTCCTTGCGTTCACTCCACAAGGATCTTCAAGGGAAGGAAGAATTCATATCCTACAAAATGGAACAGGTTAAAACTGGAATGGAAATAAATGATATTTTCCAGCTTCTAGAAGCATATTACAAAAATAGAAGCTGAAAGTTAAAGGGAAAAACAAAGAAGAATTCTCGTCTGTAGTGTGATGAATTCAAATTTCCCTTAAGAATTTTGGTTTCAGGAAAACAATTTTTGCAGCTTCTCATAACCTCCCGAGAGTGGGATGTTAAAATCCTTAATAAATAGCATTGTTAATTCAGGACAGCTGAGTAAAAAACGTGACTGTCACTCAAGGTTTCCTCTTCCTTGCCATCTTTTGATGAAGAGGCATCTTTATCTCGACATATCTTAACTCCTTTCTAGCTAACTCACAGTTGTCTTGGCCTCTAGGCTAGATATTGCTTACATGGATTAGCATGCCATTTAAAATATTTTGCACACTCTACTGCAAATTATTTAAAAACTAGAGGCTCTGTGCATGGTTGGGGTCCAGCAGGCCTCTCACACCCAATTGGGAGGTGGGTGTGATCAAAGGAGGGGCTTGCCAGGGGGAGGGGCCTCAGGCAGTTAGCTGGCTGGCCCCTCACGCTGGTCAAACTCCCAGTTGGGACAATTTGCATATTAGCCTTTTATCATACAGGGTAAAGGCAATCAAACCAACAAACTCACAACCCCTGCTATTGCTACTAGAAAACACAGTTGCCAAAGGAAGCACATAGGTTTCCAGATATGTCATTTTCACGGTTGCACTGAACAGTGTGTTTCTCTGCTGTAGCTGCGACAGGTCGGGTAGTAGGTTGGCTGAGAAGCGGGGGCACGCTCCTCACACCAGGGGACTGTGTGCTGCTGGAATGAACGCACATCAGATGAGATGTCAGTCTCAGAAACACCGGAGAGGCATTTAACTCCGGCCAGATATTTGCTGCGTGCCCTGCCTTTCCCTAATCTGTATGTCTATGCTGAGAGCTGAATTTATAAAACACCAGAGTGGGGCTGACAGGCTGACAGCCAGTGGGAATTAGAAAGAGAAGAGGTGAGATTGTCTGTGATATTGGGGCCTGGCGGACAGGGGCCTGGTATTTCTACTGCATTAAGTTAACGTGTTGGGACAATGCTATACTCAGGACTTAAATTGCTCAGTGCTGCCTGCTTGCAGAGACGCTCCTGCAGCTGTGCCTCTGCAAAATGTAGAATGCAAGATGGGAAAGGGCTAAGATCCCTTTAGCTGTGGCCTTCTAGAGATATTGTTTCTAGCTTTACTGCCCAGCCTGGAGAATCACACACCGTGGGGATTTCAGGCCAGAAAAAGCAGGGTGCTAGGTTCATGCAGAGAGAGCTAATTGACCAGGCCTCCAGTTTTGTCCTTCTGGCGTCACCCACTGCTTTCTGTAGGATAGCCCTTTATCACTTGCCTTGCCTATGACCTGGATCCTATCTCAGGTTTTCCCTAGTCCATGCTGCCTGCCCCAGGTGCCACACACTGTGCTCGGAGCTGGGAATACATATAGAGGTGTGGTCTCTGGCCCTGAGGATTTGTAGTGTGGGGGGAACTGCAATTCTACGGGCTGCCAGAGACGTGGACAGAGTTCTGGGAGAGTATCGGGCATCTTTTTCTCCAGCAAGCACTATTGATTTTAAAACAAGGGAGGTAGTTTCTTTATCTGCAAATAGCCGGTTAGTTATAGAGTCCTTAGGTGGGAGGAGTGGAGTTTCTGGTCATCCACGGCAGGGGTGAGAATAGTCATTTTAAATTTATACATGAGAGGCAAGGCGCCCAAGTCCATACAGCAAATATGTAGTTGATTACATTTTAAACCCTTCTCAACAGATAGCCAGTAATATAAGCACACATCGTTCCTCAGAACCAAACACATCTCCAGAACTTAACGGAAGAACTCTAACTTAAAATTTTTTAAAATATATATTTTATTGATTTTTCTTACAGAGAGGAAGGGAGAGAGAGATAGAGAGCTAGAAACGTCGATGAGA
Source organism: Pipistrellus kuhlii (assembly GCF_014108245.1). Taxonomy (NCBI): domain Eukaryota; kingdom Metazoa; phylum Chordata; class Mammalia; order Chiroptera; family Vespertilionidae; genus Pipistrellus; species Pipistrellus kuhlii. The sequence continues at coordinate 58,421,257 of NW_023425595.1, read as the reverse complement.
GAGAAACATCGACCAGCTGCCTCTTGCACACCCCCTACCGGGGATGTGCCCACAACAAATGTACATGCCCTTGACCGGATTGAACCTGGAACCTTTCAGTCTGCAGACCGACGCTCTACCACTGAACCAAACCAGTTTTGGCTCTAACTTAAAATTTTTATCGAACCTCTGTACTTGTATCAATATTATAACCCAGACAACTTTTTCCTTGTATTCATGGTTCCCTTAAAGTAGGGGTGTCGAACTCAATCAGAGAAGGGGCCAAAATCTAAAATCCAGCCTAAATCGTGGGCCGAATGGTTTACTGAACAGTCATAAACTGTCATTGTGATGGAAACGCAGCGGAGTGCAGTGATGACAGCGCGGTGCGGGCCACATTGCAAGGCCTGGCGGGACGGATTTGGCCCGCGGGCCTTGTGTTTGACACATGTGCCTCAAAGGTAACACATTAGGTGCAAATTTCCATGCCTGGCACCAGAAGCAAACTGAGTAGGGAGAGAGAACATCTGGGAAGACCTGTGGGTACACAGCTGAAGTGTCTGCAGGAAACCAGAACTTTAGTTCTCCAAATAGGCTGATTCCCTTTCTAGCCTTTCTAAGGGATCAGATGACTGCTTAAATGCATTTTTACATTTTTAATTAGACATCCAGATAACCAGAAGACATATGGCGCTAATGTTTCCCTGGCCTTTTACGAACAGAAGCAGCTGGTAAGCAGAACAAAAATATTTTTTAGAGGAACAAGTGAGCCTCAGGCTTCACTCATGCCTTCAACGAGCTGGAGATTGAACCCAGGGCTGGCTCTGCTTGAGGAGCCTGGCTGTGAATGTGTCACCTGTGATAGGGAGTGATGTCTCCTCATCGGGCCTATGAGCTCCTTTTGTGACAACAATATGTAAGTTAATACGCCTAGGAACTATGTTTCTAGAGGCAAGAAGTGATGTGAGAGGCTCCAGGGAAGGTGGGAAGAGGCTGGTTGCCGTTGGCGATGTGGATGGGGTGGAGGTGGTAGAGAGTGGTGGGGAGAGGTGGCTGATTGATCAAATTTCCCTTGTGTCTCCCTTTTAGTTCTCAGAAGCAGCTCACATCTCATTTTGTAAATTAAAACCATGATGACTAAACTTGGAACAAATCCAACAACCAGGTGGAATGATTCACAGTCTAATTGAGAGATAATTTTTTTTTTAACCAATTAACTTCAAATTATATTAGGCTCCATTGCTGTGCCTTGTTCTGTCTTCCATATTAGGCCAACTCCCAAAGACTTATGGGACCATCTCTGTTTCATTTGAAGTCCCTTTTATGATAAACACATTGCTTTTCGAATGCTGGGCATGTACCAGGTGTTGTCTAATTTAGAGTCTTGTAAAGAACATATTGCCCTGCCCAGTTGGCATGGCTCAATGGTTGAGTGTCTACCTATGAACCAGGAGGTCACAGTTTGATTCTTGGTCAGGGTACATGCCCAGGTTGTGGGCTTGATCCCTAGTATGGGGCCTACTGAAGGCAGCTGATCAATGATTCTCTCCCATCATTGATGTTTTTTATCTCTCTTTCCCTCCCTCTCTGATATATATATGTGTGTGTGTATATACACACACACACACACACACACACACACAATATATATATATATATATATATATATATATATATATATATATATATATATATATATATATATTGCCCTTCTAGGAAACTAAGGCTCAGAGAAGTTAAGGCACCTGCCTGGTCCAGCTAGCAAGTGGCAGAGCTGGATTTAGACTGCAATTTCCCTGACTCCAGATATTCTCGGACACTTGCCGTATTTGGTGTTAGAGGAATCATAATTGCTGCGATCCTTCCATGATCACACTGTGATCTTGGACAAAGACTGCCAAAGCTGTGTATTTTAATGCTGCGTAGGATGAGGATAAACTTTACAAAGAATTGTGTGACTCTCAAACAATTCAGAGACTGGGCATTGGGCTGAATTTTGTATCTTTGGCAGCAGGGACTCAGGGCGGCACCAGTTAAGTGCTCCTGGAAGCTTGACCTGCTGGAAGAGAGGGCAGAGTCCAAGCTCTGCTTGAAATATATATATATATATATATATATATATATATATATATATATATATATATATATACTTATTTCAGAGAGGAAGGAAGAGGGAGAGAAAGATAGATACATCAATGATAAGAGAGAATCATGGATTGGCTGCCTCCTGCATGCCCTCTACTGAGGATCAAGCCTGCAGCCCAGGCATGTGCTCTGACTGGGAATCAAACCATGACCTCTTGGTTCATAGGTTGACACTCAACCACTGAACCATTTCAGCTGGGCCTCCAAAACTGCTTTTTAAACGTGAGGTGAGAAGTCCTGAAGAGGAAGGTGCACCAATCATTCTACTGAAAGGAAAGAAGGTTTTAACACCCACTGACAAAATGTGCTCCATGAGGCAGCTGAAATAGTAAAACTGTCATTGATTTTCTTATAACTTCTCTGAGACAGAGGCATTGACCCCTTCCCCTTCTTCCCTTCCCCTTCATCTCAGGTCCAGACAAGCTCTCTGCTCCATCTCCTCAGCTCCGGGTTCTCCCTAGGAGAGGAGATGATCAGACCTGGTGCCTGAGGGAGAAAAGGGAAAGAACCTTTCTAGTCTCTCAGCCCCTGTCCATAGGGCACAGGCTTAGCCCAGATAGCCTCTGCCTTTTCTGCTGCGTGACTTTGAGAACAAGTCATCTTGCTGACGATGCCTGACATATTTTGTACATTTATATGTGATCACAGGCGTAATTCCTGTAAAGGTCTAACTTCCTCCAGTGACTAATCCCTCACTTTTTTTTTTTTAATCCCTCACATTTTTATACTGCTATTTATCTGAATGCTTCCAAACACACTGTCTCACTTAATCCTCACATTAATTCTATGTGGTAGGCAATATTCTTCTCAAATAAAGAAGCTCAGAATCTAAGGCTCATGGCTGTGGAGCTTGTAAGACGCAAAACTGGAATGCAAATTCAGGGCTGTCTGATCCCAGAGCCTGTGCTTGAGAACCGCCACACCACACTGCCTTTTACAGATGCAGAAACGAGGGCCTAGAAATTGGAGGCAAGCTGCCAAAGGGAGAACTAGTCAAAGAACACATGATTTATTTTGTTGTTATAACTCTCTTAAAAATGAAAGTGGCATTTATCATTATTTATTCCTCTATTAATTCCTTTAAAAAATAAACTTTAATTTTTAGAACAATTTTAGATATACAGAAAAGTTTCAAAGATGGTACAAAGAGTTTCCATATGCCTCTCACCCAATTTTCCCCATGACTAACATTTTATATTAGTAATAGAGGCTCGGTGCACAAATTTCTGCACCAATGAGGTCCTTCTGCCTGGCTTGCGGGATCGGGCCAAAACTGGCTCTTCGGTCCCAGATTGCAAGAGGGTGCAGGACAAGCCAAGGGACCCCACAGGTGCACAATTGAGGCTGGGAGGGATGCAGGAGGTTGGCCAGCATCGGAGGGTCTGCAGGAGGGCTCCAGGGCATGTCCAGCTCAGTTCCAATCAGTCAGACCCCAGCAGCAAGCTAATCTATCTGTCAGAGCGTCTGCCTCCTGGTGGTCAATGCATGTCATAGTGAGCAGTTGAACAGCCTTAGCATATCATTAGCATATTATGCTTTGATTGATTGAATGGATGACAGGAAACTTGGCATATTAGGCTTTTATTATATAGGGTTATATAGGATGGCACATTTGTTATGGTTAATGAATAAATATTGATGCATTATTATTAACTAATGTCTATATTGATGCAGCTCACCTTAGTTTTTATGTATTTTTTTTTCTATTCCAGAATCCCATCCAAGGTATCATTCAGTTGTCATTTCTCTGTTGGCACCTCTTGGCTGTGACAGTTTGGAGAGTACTAGTCAGGAACCTTGCTGGATGTTTTTCTATTGGGACTTTATAATTTTTTCCCCCCTCATGATGAGTTTGTACTTGGGAGAAAGAGCACAGAAGTGTCATTTTCATCATATCATACTAAGGAGACATACTGTCCATGTTATTGCTGTTGACTTTGATCACCAGTCTGAGGTAGTTTATGGCAGGGTTTTCCTCTATAAAGTTATCCTTTTTTCTTGCCCTGAATACTACACTCTTTGGAAGGAGGTGACTGCACAGCCCCTATTTAAAGAATGAAAATTTATTCCTTGTTTTTTTGAGGGTACGGCATCTGCAATAATAACTTGGAACTTTTCTGCATGGGCTTGATTCTTTTCCTCATTTATTTATTTATTCAATAATTTACTTATATCAGTATGGCTTTATGGATATTTATTTTTGACATTAAAGAATATCTAGCCTACCAACAATAAGAAAGTAGGTTAGTAGAGCCCTACCTTTCTTTAGTTAAGTGGTAAACATTTCTGGTTATTCTGAAGAGTCAGTGGTGTATCTAAAAGGCATAGTCTTTCTGAGGGCTGTTTACTGACTCATGGAATGTTGGTCCTGGCAAGTATCATAGGCATGTTTTATTTCCTCATGACGGAAAGTATAGTCACAGCCATTATGGCGCCACTGGCCCACTTTGTTTTTTTCACATGTTCCATCTCTCCCATCGCCCACATCTGGCCAGAATCTATCCTGTGACTCAGAACTGCGTCCATTCCTGGTCAGAACCAAGACAAGCAACTTGTACCTCATGGCATGCAGTTCCAATCAGAGTGCTCATCTTTGCAGCACAGTGAGGACCAGCAAACCTTGCTCTTTCCTTTTAAGACACAGAGGGAAGGACCAGGCTTTCTGTAAGGCCCTGTAGCTATTAGAAGGTTGTGGACCTTGAACTTTTGTTTTCCCTTAAGTATCTAAGGTGTTATGTTTTGGCAAGATGAACCAAATAGATCTGGGCAGCACACTCCAGTGTGATTTTAGTACAGATTTTCAAATTAAAATGGTAATAACCTGGGATTTGCACCAGCCCAGCATGAAAGAAACCCATTAGTAAGTCTTGGCAGCAAGAGTGAAATCGTATCCACCTCCGCATGCTGCCCGTATTAATCATCTATACCACGCTCTGTGCTAACGGAGGTCTCCTCAGCTGGCCTTGACTCTCGCCAGCACAGGAGGAGATGGGACCTTTAACCTCTGCCCTTCCATGTCTCCCTTAGGCAAACAGAGGTCAATTGCCTCTCACTTGGAAAATCCTCAGGCCTCTCTAATTCTCATAAAAGAGTCTTGGTTTTAAATATCACCATTTTGGTGAGATTGCTTTGCTGCTCTGGGATCTCCCAGGGCATTAGGGATTACTCGTCTTATTGGCTTTCTTGTCTGGTGCTGCTCCATGTTGGAAATGGTTTTGTGTCTTTATTTCAGTGACACAGCCTACCTTTCCGGGACACGTCAAGTGTGTCTGGTCTAGTGAAGCAGACAGTCCTGCAGAGGCAGAAAGCTGCCAAGTAATATTTGGTGTCTTGGTGGAAGGCTGTCCTTCAAAGAGTGATGTGGGGCCACCTGGGGCCACCTGCACAGGGGAAGTGGAGGGTCCATCTAACACCAAAGTCCTACAGTGTGGAGTAGGAGGAAAGCGCTGACATATTAATAAGAGAGATTTGAATTGTAACTG